>NC_090660.1:48147786-48814786 GCF_013368605.1 Nyctibius grandis
TAAGGTCACCTCTGAGCCTCCTCTTCTCCAGGCTAAACAACCCCAGATCCCTCAGCCATTCCTCGTAGGTCAGACCCTCCAGACCCTTCACCAGCTTGGTCGCCCTGCTCTGGACTCGCTCCAACACCTCAACATCTTTCTTGAAGTGCGGGGCCCAGAACTGAACACAGTACTCAAGATGCGGCCTCACCAGTGCCTAGTACAGAGGGACGATCACTTCCCTAGACCGACTGGCTACACTATTCCTAATAGAGGCCAGGTGGCCACCTGGGCACACTGCTGGCTCATGTTTAGCCGGCTGTCGATCAGCACCCCCAGGTCTCTTTCCACCGGGCCGCTTTCTAACCACTCTTCCCCCAGCCTGTAGAGCTGCATGGGGTTGTTGTGGCCGAAGTGTAAGACCCGGAACTTGTTCTTGTTGAACCTCATGCCGTTGGTCTCGGCCCATCTAGCTAACCTGTCCAGATCCCTCTGTAAGGCCTTCCTACCCTCCAGCAGATCGACATTCCCACCCAACTTGGTGTCATCTGCAAATTTGCTGAGGGTGCACTCAATCCCTATGTCTAGATCATCTATAAAGATATTGAACAGCACCGGTCCCAGAACTGAGCCCTGGGCAACACTGCTAGTGACCGGCCACCGTTTGGACTTTGCCCCATTCACCACCACTCTCTGGGCTCGGCCATCCAGCCAGTTTTTAACCCATCAAAGAGTCCACCCATCCAAGCCCCGGGCAGCCAGTTTGTCTAGGAGGATGCTGTGGGAGACAGTGTCAAATGCCTTACTGAAGTCTAGATAGACTACATCCACAGCCCTGCCCTCATCTACTAAGCGGGTCACTTTGTCATAGAAGGAGACCAGGTTGGTCAAGCAGGACCTGCCTTTCATGAATCCATGTTGGCTGGCCCCGATGCCCCCATTGTCCTGCATGTGCCGTGTAGTGACACTCAGGATAATCTGTTCCATCACCTTGCCTGGCACCGAGGTCAGGCTGACAGGCCTATAGTTCCCTGGATGATCCTTCCAGCCCTTCTTGTAGATGGGCGTTACATTTGCTAATTTCCAGTCAGCTGGAACTTCTCCAGTTAACCAGGACTGCCGGTAGATAATCGAGAGTGGTTTGGCAAGTTCATTTGCCAGTTCCTTCATTACTCTGGGGTGAATCCCATCAAGGCCCATAGCCTTGTGGGTGTCCAACTGGCACAGCAGGTCACTAACCATCTCCTCCTGGATTACGGGAGGTTCACACAGCCCCCCGTCCCTAACTTCAGGCTCTGGGGGCCGAGTCTCCTGAGGACAACCGGTCTTGACATTAAAGACCGAGGCAAAGAAGGCATTGAGCACCTCTGCCTTTTCCTCATCCTCTGACACTACACTACCCTCCTCATTCAGCAAGTGGTGGAGGCTCTCCTTGACCATCCTTTTGCTGTTGATGTATTTGTAAAAGCTTTTTTTGTTATCTTTGACTGTAGCAGCCAAATCAAGCTCTAATTGAGCTTTGGCCCTTCTCGTCTTCTCCCTACACGACCTGGCCACGTCCCTATAGACCTCCCAAGTTAACCGACCCTTCTTCCAGAGCAAGTAGATTCTCTTTTTCTCCTTAAGTTCTAGCCTAAGTTCTCTGTTTAACCAGGCTGGCCTTTTTCCTCGACGGCTTGTCTTCCTACACACCGGGACAGCCTGCTCCTGAATATTTAGCAATTTCCTTTTGAAGCATGTCCAGCCTTCCTGAACTCCTTTGCCCTTCAGGACCGATTGCCAAAGGACTCTGTCCACCAGCCTCTTAAACAGGCTAAAGTCAGCCCGCCGGAAATCTAAGGCAGAAGTTCTGCTCTTGCCCCTCCTTACTTCCCCCACTATCGAAAACTCTAACATTTTGTGGTCGCTACTCCCAAGACGGCCACCGACCCTCACATCTCCCACTAGTCCTTCTCTGTTCACAAACAACAGGTCAAGCAGGGCCCCTCCTCTAGTGGGCTCATTTACCACTTGCATGAGGAAGTTGTCCTCCACACATTCGAGGAACCTCCTAGATTGCTTCCTCTCTGCCATGTTGTATTTCCAGCAGACATCCGGCAAGTTGAAGTCGCCCACAAGTACAAGGGCCGGCGACCGGGCGCCTTCTGGCAGCCGCTTGTAAAACGCCTCGTCCGCCTGCTCATCCCGGTTGGGTGGTCTATAACAGACTCCCACTGTAATGTCCGCCCTGCCGACCTTCCCCCTGATCTTCACCCATAAACATTCAACCTTGTCATCCTCATCATCTTCCTCAATTTTGACACAGTCCAAGCACTCCCTAACATACAGCGCTACCCCACCGCCTCTCCTGCTTCACCTGTCTATCTTAAAGAGCTTATAGCCATCCATAGCTGCACTCCAGTCATGAGGGTCATCCCACCACGTTTCTGTGATGGCAACCACATCATAACCTTCCTGCTGTACAGTGGCTTCTAGCTCTTCCTGTTTGTTGCCCATACTGCGTGCATTGGTGTAAACGCACTTCATCTGGGCTAGTGGCCTTGCCCCCGACGCAGGCCTGTCACCCCTAGGTTCATTTGTGGCTGCCCTGGTCTTATCCCCCTCCCCCATCGAACCTAGTTTAAAGACCTCTTGATCAGCCCTGCCAACTTCTGGGCCATAACCCTTTCCCCTTCTGATTCAGCTGTTCCTCATCCGGCACAAGCAGGCCCGGTGCCATGAAAGCCGCCCCGTGGTCAACAAACCCAAAATCCCACCTACGGCACCAGTCTCTTAGCCACATATTAATCTGTTGTACTTTCATAGCCTTTTCCCTATTTTCACCAAACACCGAAGGAATTGAAGAGCATATCACCTGCGCACCTACCCCCTTTACCAAACGCCCCAGGGCCCTGAAGTCCCTTTTGATAGCCCTGGGACTTCTCTCTTCAGTCTCATCCCTACCCACCTGGAATACTAATAGTGGGTAGTAGTCAGAGGGCCTCACCAGTTGAGGAATCCTCCTGGCAACATCCCTTACCCGAGCCCCAGGGAGGCAGCAGACTTCTGTGTGAGTTGGGTCTGGCCTGCATATGGGGCCCTCCGTTCCCCGTAGCAGGGAGTCGCCTATAACAATTACTTTTCTTTTCTCCTTTTTGGAGCTGGTTGCAACCCTCTTACTCGGTTGCTTCTGTTTACGTAGCCCCGTAGAGGCTCTTTCACCTAGATTCGTGTCTTCCTGACACTCAGGAAGACGCTCAGGCTCCAGCGCCTCATACCTGTTCTGCAGGGGGACGTGGGGAGGGGAGGAAGGTCGGGATGGGATTCACCTGCCACCCCAAGCAGGGACCTGCCTCCATGCCCCCCCATCCCCTAGGTCTCCTCTTGCTCCTTGTGGAGGAGGAAGAGGATCCTCCACTACCCAGGGAGCATTAGGCCCGTTCGTTTTCCCCAGGACAGGCAGGGAACAGCACTGCCCGCCATCCTCTTCCTGGGATGCTCTTGTACTCCTTAACCTTTCCACCTCCTCCTTGAGTTGGGCCACCGAGGAGATCAGGTCATCGACCTGTTCGCACCTCACACAGGTGAGGTCTCCGTTACCCTCGAGTGCCAGGGCCAGGCTCTGGCACTCCCTGCAGCCTGACACCTGCACCTCCGCATGCTTCTGCGGCAGGTCCGTTTGGGTTGCCATGTCTTTTCTGGCACCTGCAAGGGACTTAGGGCCCTGCTGAGTGGAAACCATACCTGCCTGCCCGCCTACCCTGCTCGCCCGCCCTGCCTGCAAGAAATGCTGCGCAGACTGCCACTTCCCTGTTTGCGCGCTCCGGGTCGCTCGCAGTCCCCAGGGGCTCTTCAAATCTCCCACGGTGTCTCCGGCTACACCCCCTCCTCTCCTGGGACGGGACTCAGGGGCTGCTGCTCGGGTGGCCCTGAGTACGGAACCCGCCCGGTGCAGCCCGATCTCACCCTTGCCCACACTCACCTCAGTTGCTATTGCTGCCGCTGCTGCTGCCGACTGACAGCAGAAGATTCACAGCTCCTTGGCGCCTTCCTCTCCTTGTGCACTGGGAGAGAGTCAGCGCCCTGCCAAAAGGGCGCTGTCCAAGTCCCTGTGGACAGCATCCTGTCCCTCAGGCATCTCAACCACACCACTCAGCTTGGTGTCATTTGCAGACTTGTTGAGGGTGCACTCAATCCCACTTTCTACGTCATTGATGAAGATAAACAGTACTGGTCCTAATAAGGACCCCTGAGGGACACCACTTGTTACTGGTCTCCATCTGGACATTGTGCTGTTGATGACTACCCTCTGGATGTGACCATCAAGCCAATTCCTTATCCACCAAACAGTCCATCCATCAAATCCATATCTCTCTAATTTAGAGAGAATGATGTTGTGGTAGACCATGTCAAAGGCCTTACAGAAGTCGAGATAGAGGACATCAGTAGCTCTTCACCTGTCCACTGATGTAGTCACTCCATCACAGAAGGCCAATAGTTTGGTCAGGCAGGTTTTGCCATTGGTGAAGGCATGCTGACTGTCTCGAATCATGGGATGCATAGTTGCTCGCTGCATTCATGTTTCAGCTTATTTGATCCCTTGTGCCTATGCCTGTTGCTTAGAGTAAGCATCAAATGAATGTGAGAGAAGACTGGCAAATTTATTTTTCAAGTTCCTTTCCAAGTTAATTAGTTCATCTTTCTAAACCCATTAAACTATTAATACCTAAAATTTTATAAGCTTTATGTACCTGTTTCTATTGTCTTATAGCTGTGAGGTAAGTCACAGCTTAATAGATAACTGAAAATTTTTATGGAAATAATTGCAGTATGTAGAGACCAGGTCTCACAGGAGTATGTATACAAAAAGACATACTGATCTATTGTGTATGTGTTGGAGCTCGTTCTTTGTCAGAAGGGAGCACATCCTCTTGAAACATATTTCTGGGTACATGCAGAAGAATAAGATGATAGGGAACAATCAGCATGAGTTGACTAAAGGTAAGTGATGCCTGATCAACCTGGTTGACCTCTGTAATAAAATCGTAGGATTTGGGGAAGAGAGGAGAAAAGTGGATATAATTTATGTGAATTTTAGCAGGACTTTCAACATTGTCTCCCATAGTATTCTTGTTTCAAAGGCACAGTCCAGGTAATGGACAACCAGAAGGGTAATAAACTGATTGGGTAGTTGAACTTAAAGTCTCATAGTTAATGGGTCATGTTCTAACTGGAAACTGGTAACAAACGAAGTACTTCAGAGATCTGTGCTGGGACATGTCCTGTTCAATGTCTTTGCCAATGATCTGGAGGAGGTAACAGTGCATGCTAATCAGGTTTAAAGTTTACACTAGTTTGGGGGTGGGGTGCTAGTTGATATATTGAGGGATGGGGACACCATCCAGAGGGACCTAGGCAGGCTGAAGAAATGGGTTGATAGGAATCTTAGGCAATTCAACAGAGAGAAACACGAACTCCTGCCCTTGGGACAGAGGACCCCTGACAATGACACAGACTGGGAATGGACATGCTGGGATCAGTTCTTTGGGAAAGGCCCTGGGGCTCAGTGGGCAGCAAACTGAGCCTGAGTCAGATGCACAACCTGGCAGCAAATGCAGCCAACAGCATTGTGGGCCATATGAACAGCAGCATGGCCACTAGATCATGAGTGACTATCCCTTCCATTCATCACTTGTTAGACCATGTCTGCAATAGTGTGCCCATTTTTGGGCACCCCAATACAAGTAACACATTCATAAACCAGAGTTCAGCAGAGTATCACAAAGATGGTTGGGGCTGGAGAACTTTCCCTGTGAAGAGAGGCTGAGCGATGTGGGAATTGTTCAGTCTGTAGCAGGGACAGTTTCAGAGACACATAAGTGCAGCCTGTGAGTTGAGGGAGATTATGGCGGAGAGGGAGCCAGGCTCTTCACAAGATGCATGCAAGGTGCAAGGTGGTAAGATGAGGGACAACTGGCACAAATTGAACCAGAGGAGGTTTCATGTGGGTACAAGGAGAAACTTCTTCCCCACAGGGACCTGTTTCACAGGAGTGGAGAAAGTTGCCCAGAGGGTCTATGCAGTCTTCATCCTTGGATGTTTTCAAGATCTGCTAGGTTAAACCCTAAACACTAAGGTCTGATCCCGTAGCTGATCCTGCTTTGAGCAAGAGGTTGGACTATAGAACTCCTGAGGTCCCTTCCCACCAGTTATCCCATGATCAGAAACTTTCATGCCACAACTCCTGGTCCAACTAGTGAGTGACAACACATGGTGAAAGTCATTGTGTTTTCTTCTAGTAAAGTTCCATACTGCACTAAGGGATAAATATGTCTTAATTTTGTGTATTTTATTTTCAGTAATTCAGCATTCCATTACCATTTGAATCCAACATCTCCAAATATGAGGAAAGATCCCATGTTTTTGAGAAAGTGAAGATGAAATCATGGCTTAGCAAGTAGAAGGTTCTACTTAGGTTTCCCTAGAGCGAGAGAAACAGTATAGTCAGTGTAACATAGCCATTAAATATGTCAGCAGGTAAGATACTCCTTCCTCTGCAGCTCTCCCTGATGCGTTTATGTGTAAATTTTCTAGTCCTTTGTTGAATGAGATGTTAGATATTCATTTCAAAGGCAAACAAACATGATTTACTTAGATTTCATGCAGTCATGAAAAAACAGAGCCTGTAAGTACATTGAATTCCTAAGCTGCACACAACTTTACAGGCTTAGTCAACCCTAAAAAATGCTGTATCTTGATGGGGACAAGGACGTAATGAGTGAATCTGTTTTCCAAACCCACCCAAATTTGGATCTCTACATTCCCTCACCAGTAGCTTCCCAGTCTTGATGACACTCTTCTGTGCAATGTACCAGACAAAGAGAAAATAAATTGTACAGAGTTGTAGCATAGAACTGTTCACTTGCCCTATCAGTTATCTTTAATATCGCATTTTGGGATTAGGAATAAGACTGTTCATTAAAGTTTTTATTGCAGAGAAGTTCCAACATCTTCAATACCAAGAAAATTCCCACTCATTTCTTTAACAGCTACAAGTTTTTTTTTAAAAAGTGAGTAAGGGAAAGAGAAAAAATCAGTTCATTGCTTTTGTGCTGTGGCTCAATAAAACTTATTGCTTTTGATACTGCTGCTCTTCCTGGCCTTTCTGCTTTTTTTTTTTTTTTTTACTTAATTTATCCTTTTTGCCACTTTCTGTGGTGGTGTCTACACATTGTCATAAGCTTCTACAGTATGAAAAAAAAATCACATTATTTTTCCAAAAGTGGCTATTTGTGGCAAAATATCCTGTACAGAATTAGAGACCACATTCAGTTTTTGTAAATGCTGTCATTATTTTTTGGTTTACTATAAATCTTTCAGAGTCTACAGACTCAGTCTTTTTGGTTTTGGCTTTTTTTAATCTGAAGATTATTTCAGAAGGGAATTTGAATGAATAACAACTCACTTTTTAAAATTCAGTAGGTAAGCTTTTCTTGTTTATTAGTTTTATTACTTGTGTGACCTTTCATTTTGAAACAGGAACAGTTAGGAAATCCATGTGGCTTTCTTCAGCTCAAGATTTCTAAGCCTTTCACTGAAAATCTGGATTTTTTTTTTTCCTGCTCTGCAAGACATTACAATGTATAATTTGGCAAAGAAAAACTTAAATGTTTTACTGGTCACCTGCTGATCAGTAATTAACTTCATATCCTCCCCTCTGTTTAACTCAATATGAGAATATTAATTTGCTTATGAAGGAATGCTGACAATTTGCCTGACTCTTCACCTATTTTTATGAAAGACATACTTCAGAAAGAACAAAAAGTCTCTTCTTCCTGGTGTGCAAATATTATCCAGAGTGATAAGCAGCTTTAGCATTATAAAAATGTCTGCCACTGTACTTTCACTAATACTTCAAACTTTTCTTCTAATCTGAATAATGTCTATCCCTCTCTTCTGTCTTTCAATCAAGATATTAAATCCTGAACTTTCAGATTCTGGATAGGATAAGAAGGGCTTAAGCACTTCAAAAAAACTTTTTAAAAAAAAACCTCTGCCAATTTTCTGGTCTGCCTGGTAAGACATTCAACCTTGTCATTCTCATCATCTTCCTCAATTTCGACACAGTCCAAGCACTCCCTAACATACAACGCTACCCCACTGCCTCTCCTGCTTCGCCTGTCCCTCTTAGAGGGTGATAAAGTGTTCCTTATTGAGGAAAGACATGTATGAATCTTTCTCAGTCCACTGGTAGGTACTAGAGTACATAACATGTCCAAAAGGTACCCTCCTGCTGTATTTTCCATATCCTGTTAGGACCTCCTTTCTCTTTAGGTATTTCTTACACTTAATCTAGCCCATCATGTGTTATATATGATTTCCTCCAGTCTCCTCACAGATAAAAACAACACCTCACAATTGCACTGGTTTTGGCTGGGGTGGAGATAGTTTTCTTCATAGTAGCTAGTAAGGGGCTACACAGACTCAAGGCCTTTACTGCTCCTCATACCACCCTTCCAGCAAGCAGGCTGAGGGAGAACAAGAAGCTGCGAGAGGACACAGGTGGGACAGCTGACCCCAACTGACCAAAGGGATGTTCCATACCATATGATGTCATGTGCAGCAAAAAAAGTAGGGAGAACGTTGGCGGGGTGGGTGCTGCCCAGGGACTGGCTGGGCATTGGTTGGTTGGTGGTGAACAATTGTTTTCATTTGGATCACTTGTGTTTCTTGGGTTTTATTTCTCTCTCTTTGTTATTTTCCTTTTCATTACAATTTATTATTATTATTATTATTATTATTAAATTATTTAACTGTTCTTATCTCAACCCACACGTTTTCTCACTTTTGCCCTTCCAATTCTCTCTCCCCCATCCCACTGGGAGGGAGTGAACAAGCGGCTGTGTGGTGCTTAGTTGCCAGCTGGGGTTAAACCACAACAACAATAAATTGGAAACTAATGTTATTAAGCTATTTGATAGATAATTCATACCCAATGCTCTGAAATTTTTTTAAATTAAGGAGTAATTGCAAAAGCTAAGATATAAGGAAAATATATTATACCATCTTTTTTTTAAATACTAATAATTGACTCATAATTCGAAGATAAACTAGAAGAAGGAAGTTTAGGTGTACGGTATCTATAAATATTAATAAATGTGGCAAGATATTGTAAAATGATGTATTTTACATAAAAAAACCCTAAGTCTCGAGTGGAAAAAAGCATGATACAAAAAAATGTTTCAGAAGAAGAGAATTTAACATTGAAAATCTGATTTCTTCTCAAAGACTATAATCTTCAATCTGGCCATTTTCAGGGAGGGGTGTTTTGATTGTCTCTTCTTTTTTCTTGCTTTTTGTGTGTGTGTGGTAGAAGTCCACGCTTCAAGACGTAATTCCTCTGCGTTACTTTGCCTCATCTATAGAGACAAGTTTCTGCCTGTTGAAATTAAAGCTACTGAGATTTGCTTCTCTATGTGGTGAATTTCATATAAAACATTAATCTTAGCAAAGGAGAAAAAAACTAGCATATGTTATCAGTACTTCTTTGTTATGGAATTGTTCATTGTTTGACATTTTAAGTTTATTTCTTTCCTTCCACAGCTGTGTGGTCTGTAACCATCAACAGAACAGATTCAGATTCAGTTTTTCAAAACTGTTTACAGGTAGTTTATATTGCATTATCATCTGTTTATACTGTCCCGTTATTTTTTTTGCTAACTTTATATATTCAGTTGTAGCTAAGAGTGATGTAGTTTAGTTCTACTAGTTTCAATGTAAAGCCCTTATGAATAGAATAATCAATGTTTCTCCTTTTAAAATGTCTTGCATACATTCTTAGTGTAGGTTTTACAGCCTTACCTAGTAGTGTACCTAGTAGCTAACCATCTGAGTTAGTACTAACACTTGAATTATACTCGATAAAAGCAATTTGGATATTTCTGGACACGATTACAAAGTTATTTATGTGGTAGTCCAAGCCAGGTGCTATTACAAAACAAATTTTAAAAAAAATTACTGCAATCATATACAGAAAATATCTTGATGAAATATTTGTATCCTGTTTCAACGAAAAAGAAGCAAAGAAACCTTGCCCAGAACCACAGCCAAATTCATAAGAAACTTAGAAAAATAATTAAGAGTATGATTGGTCAAAGGAAGACCTTAAATCAGCTCTGCCTTTTGACATGCGAGCCAAGTAGCTGGCCATGTATTGTTCCTTGGCTACTGGGCTAAGGATAATTTAAAAAAAAAAAAAAAAAAAGACCTCTATGGGTTCTAGATTCTGGACATTGAGTTTGCTCATGATTCCACATAGTGCATGTGCATCCGTAGGTGTGTGGATGTACATTTCGACAGTTGCTTGACCTGTTTTATGCAATATGTTGTGTTATACAAATATAATCAGTCAAGAAAAAGTACATAGATAGCTTGCATATAGCAAAAATCCATTTTTTCCTTCCACTAACAGATGAGGAACTGACATACCAGCATTACATGCTCCTCAGGACAAGTTTCCAGAAGTGAGAAAAATGTATTGCTTAGCACATATTTTAGAAAACTGTTCAAATGTACATTGAAATCATTGGTTAACCCTCAGCTGATCAGTACAGATTCAGAGCAGCATTTCACACCCCATGGTGTATAAAATTATTTTAAGTGCTTCTATACTTAACAGCAATTTACTTCCTGAGAGTAATTAAAGTGAAAACAAACCATGGAATTATTTAAGAGAAAAGCTATACTGGTGAGGTAAAATATTCAGATGTTTAACATAGATTTTAGTGACACTACTCCTATAAAAATAAGACAAAAAACTCAACTCAAACAAGAACAAAAATCACTTGTTAAACTTGAGGGGTCATTTCCTCCTATTAGATCTACCACTTCTGGTTCCCTGAGACTTGCAGTCATGAGGCCTTCCTTGCTCATTGAAAGGGAAATTTTAATAGCACTTCAGAAAACAAAAAGCAAAAGAAATGTATATGAGTTTTAGGTACCCCAGATCACATATACTCTGTGAATGTAGATATTATTTTTAGAAAGCTCACCAATATTCAGTTACAGGTAATTTCTTTTCACTAAAAGCCTCAGAAAGAAACACTATGCAATAAAAGTGATCAACAGTCTCCACAGAAGTGATTTACTGTGTTTGGAGAAAATAAAATACAGAAACACTGGCAGAAAAAAATGAAAGGAAAGGATAGAGGCTTACAACTTGCTGTTAGTCTCAAATTAAAGACCAGAGAGAGTGCAATACAGATTTCTTGCCTAGTAATCATGAAGGGCTTAAGATCACTTAAATTTAGGCTTTTGGCTAAATTAGCGGGAAAATGCATCCTATGAGATAAAGATCAAGAAAAGGCATTATAGCTCCAACAAGAGATTCCTTATTCTCCCTGAGACACAGTTTTTTTCTTCTTACGTCATTGTGACTTTTTAACAAATTGGTTTTATTTTTCTAAAAATCTCTTCCAGAAAACTGCCTAAACTTGAAAGTGCTTTCAGCCAATGTAGTCTGAGCTTTTCTGTGCATGTTACTGTCAACTTCTGCTTAACAAAGCAGGAGGACCTAGATGGGTGTCACCAAAAGGAAACAAGCTGCCTTTCAAAAATTCTTCGTCTTCCCCTGTAGCCTCTCTCCCTGATTTGTGCTCTCTCCAATTGCTGTGTTAAGGTTTCAGAACATTCTTGAACCTCATTCTCTCTGTCACCTATACGTAGTACACCAGTTTGGTATGCTCGTGAAGAGGAGAAAAATAAGTCCTTTTCTAAGAGCACATCACCACTAGACAGAATTGAGATCACACAATTTCTTCACTGAAAGGGTGGTCGGTCACTGGAGCAGGCTCCCCAGGGAAGTGGTCATAGCACCAAGCCTGTCAGAGTTCAAGGAGCATCTAGACAATGCTCTTTGTCATATGATTCAGTTTTAGGTAGTCCTGCAAGGAGAAAGGAATTGGACTTGATGGACTCTACAGATCCCTTCCAACTTGATATATTCAATGATTCTATGAATTTAAACACTTATGAACCATTCAGCCCTCAAAAGTAGAGTCCCTGTATGTCAGTCGTTTCTATTTTTTGAAGATTATTCTGTCTTTTCCTTAGATAATCTGCTGTCTGCTTTACATTTCTCTGGATGTCCTGGGAAACTGTGTCTCAAAGAATCCTTGGGTTATATTTTAGCATGGGATTAGGACATACAACTTTCTTTGAACCTTGATTCAGACTGTTGTTGCTGCTACCCAAAAGTCCACATTTTTTCCATTTTGGTGTCCTCACACCTTTGTCTTGCTTCTTTCTACTTCCATGTTTATTCTCGTGTTCTTGATATTGCTCTGCTATGCAAAAATCCCAACAAAAAAGTAAAAGAGGGCAAGACTATTCATACCCTGAATAGGTTAATAGAGTTGCATGACACTGAAGCAGAGTCTTTTTAAGTGGATCAGATGAACTCTCCTAGTTTTTTAGGGCAGAATGTCTTGTAGCAGAACATTCACCTGCAAAAACAGAAAGCTATGTCCAGTTCCCTTCTCTACCTGAAGATATTTAAATCAGTGTCTCCATTTCTCTAGAAAATGACCAGCTGCACCAAGCTGCAGAGTATTCCAGAATGATGTTGCTTAACTTTTGATTATTCTTAAGTCAATGATGACCTTTTTCAAGCAGTACCAGTGACAGACACGTGGAATAAAGCCCAGGCACAAATAAAAGCTGTTTTTCATTCATTCTACAACAGTTTGAAATAATTTTTTGAAAATCTTGTATGAATAGTGATGATCAGAAGCTGCTGACTTTTGTCTACTTTTACCTCTAAAACAATCGCTATTTTAAAACCCCAGGAAGTTGTTATAGTTCTGTCTGGTTTCAAGACAAAGACTTCAAACAGAATAAAATGTAAAATTGATTTAGAATATATTCTGAAATATATTCTCTAAGAATTATGAGGTGTTTGCAAGAAGCTCATGATAAAATATTATGCCCTACTTAGTGCAATGGGTCAGAATAACCTTAAAATACACTGTCATAGAAACTAGGACAATGGGGAAAAAATGTAAAAAAATTCAAAGCTTTGCAGAAGAAAGTTATGGTAATAAGGAATATCTTCATACATCTATTTTCAGGGCTTTTCACTAGACAAAACTTTGGGCTTAAGCCAATATATTTCAAAAATGGCACTGATTTGCCTGTTTAACTGAAGAGTTAAAATAAGCAGATGCTTGCCCATCTGCCATCTGTCTGTCTGCCAATGCCCAAGAAAGCATAGTTTGAAACAGCAGTGTCTGAGGTACATCTATGAAGCAAATATTGGCAACTGAAAGCTTTTTCTGTGCAAATGCCTACTACACAATTTAGGAAATACACAGAAAGCCTCAGCTGACAGAAGAATTAATAAGTTGATTATCAAAAATTATTCACTGCATTCCTTTTTATGATGTCATCTTTTTCAAGACTTGTGTGGTGTTTCTTCTAATAACAATAAGGAATCTTCTGATATTGCTTCTAAGATGATGAAACAAGTGGATACTACTTACTGATGGGCATCAAACTCTAACATAAATCCTTGTTTAGAGATAGTAACAAAATGTCACTTCAAAGAACAGCAGATAGGCTCTGTAGCTGTGTATATGGAACTAAAGCAAAAATATTATTCAGATCATTAGAATTTGGGAAATTAATGGCTTATTTTTATGCAGAAGCTGTCAAAAACAATTGACATATGATACACATGGAAAAAAAAAAAAAAGACCGATACACTAATTTGGTAATACTTCATTTGCATTTCGGTTTCCATTTAGAGTTGCCAGGAATGATGATTATGATGATTATTAATATTATTATTATTATTTAAGAGAAATATGTGCTAAATTCAATAATAAATAATAAAAAATATATTTCCTACCAGAAAAGAAGGGTAATATGTACCTGACAACAGAAGTAATGTATTGCAGTTATCTAGACTACCTGCAAAGTGATAGGCAACTTCTTGTTCTTTAGACATCTGCTGCAGAGTATGGTACTGCTGCAGTCTGACAAGTGAGTCAGTGGCAATGACATCATGGGGTTCCATATTCATCCTTTTCTCAAAGACTTGCATAATGCATCTGTTTTCTTTATAAGTCAAAGGGTGATTTCTATGATTGTTAGCCCTGCAGTTTTGACCTAAGATCTGAAAAACAAACCACAGTCTTATCTAATAATCTTGCAACCAGGGATTACTGGACAATTATGTGCTGGTGATGCATTAGGCAGACAATTACATAAGATAGTTCTGAATAGTTGCTTTTTCTTAGGAAAAGTAAAATTTATTAAATCTCTAAAATGAGAGAGAAGTATTATTTTTAATGTGTTCTACTAGTTATTTTGACCATATTTTCTGCAGTAAAATGAGCACTACAAAGCTGACTTATTTTGCTAAGAAAGAAAGAAAGGTTTTTTAATGTTATAGAATTAGTTATGAAAATAGTTATGTTATTACTAGATTTAAGTAAATTAATAGTTTGTGGTTTACAGATATTTTGGTGAGTACTTGTTTTTTTAATGGAAATTTTCCTGAAATCTGTATCGAAAGTCTCACAAACAATTATTTAATCAGATATTTTTTACAAAATAAATTGTTTATTTTTTGGTATTTATAATGTGATATTTTTCCTCGGTAAAATATTGCAGTTTTACGTTGAGGAAGAAGAAACATCATTACATTTAAATAGCCAAACAATCCATGATAATAAAAATTCATAATGAAAATACTTGTTTCCTATGATTTTGAGATCTATCCTCCTTTGCTTAAATGCTTTTGAGAACTGAATTCCAGTTCAAATAGTAGAATGCAGGTGCAGGCTATGGAGTGCTACAAGTAAGTGCATGGAAAGGGAAGGACTCTTTTCCACAAAGAGGCAAAGGAGAGGTGGATGGGAGACTGTTCAGTAAGATGAAAAATATAGACAAGGGTCATCCAGAATCATTTCAGTATTACTAAAAGCATATCTTTCGAGATAGGTGTCTGAAATGAGTGAAGAAGCCAACATTGACAGTAGGGAGCTTCTATAAAGAGAACTATAAAGTTTCCTTGCAACTGCTAGCTGGTTAAACAAACATTTTCCTCTCTATTTCATTTCTATCCCTCTTCCATATATGTAACCAAAGAAAGAAAATACAGAATATTACTTTTGTAATGTCTCCTGTCTTTTCCCTTTCTCTTTTTCTCAAAATCCATAAACTTTACTGTGCATGTTATGTGTGCCTCAGATTATAAAAATTTTTTGAAAAAAAAAAATTTATAATAAAAAATTTACCTTTTTTTTATGCCACAAGTACTTCAAGTATTATAGATTTTCTGTAATCTTGTGTGTTTTAGCTTATGCATGCTATTTTGTTCCACAGTCTACTTCTTATGAACAGACATGTCAAAAGTCAAAATACATTAGAAAAAATGTTTTAATGATATCTAGTCTAAACAAATTGAGGCTTGGAAACAAAGAATACAAGCTACACCTACTACAGAGAATATTTTGCCTTGGATGGCAATGAGTCAGAAAATCATAGCCACATGAACTCACAGAGCAATCCTGTGGATAGCAAGGTTGATATGACCCCTGAATACAGAAAAAAGAGTTGCAGAACAAAAACAGTGATGTGACCTTGCTTCCATGCACAGCACTGGCTATGCTGATATTCAAATATTTTATCAGAGTCTTCTGCTCAAGCTTCAGGAATTTTGTATGAGTAAAAAAACAATCGAAATAGTCCTCAAATTATTCTGTTGCTGGAAATATAACCCTGCCATCTGAGACTGATGCATTCAGTTTATTCAGTCAATCAAGACAAAATCAAGATGCAACATGATGACAGATATATATGGCAAACATAATTGAAATAGGGGAAATTTTTTATTCGTGAGAGAAAACAATCATAACGGTCTTTTCTATCTGGAGACTATCTGTCTGTGTCTACACTGCTTTTAAAATTATTTTTTTAAGCTCCTAGCTCTCTCCAGCTGACCAAATATATTCACTCCTCCATGTAGGACACATGTCCAGCTGATAAGGTAATATCTTTTCCTATTTTGAATTCTTGAGAATTACTTCCTTATTTTTAAATTAGGGAAACTAGTGTCCTGTTTCCAGTAAAGTTCCTTATTGTCCTATTAAGTTAGAATAAAAAACATATCCACATAACAGTCATGAACAGGTAAACCTTTTACAACACAATTACCTATACTTTTATTAAATACAAATTTGAGTTTTAGAAATGTTCTTTAAAAGTTGGCTTTCCTTCTTGACAGATTTCTGTTTGATGCAGTATCTTAAATTCAGCTTAAATCAAATAAGCTTTTTTTTTAATGATTAATATATTTGGTCTAGCACCAAATTATTCTACACATATAACCTTAATTATATTATGATTCCAGGTACATTTAATATAAGCGGTTGTAATACTTGTTTGATGATAATTTTTACACAGTAAATGTAAAGAATAACTGATACGGACTGTCATAAATTTAAATTAGAAGTCCATTTAGAAGACATTCAAACCAAATCCTTTCATTTTCTGAAAACGCTAAGAAAATAAATTCTGACGTAATACTTTAATTGTAATTTTTATTCACTTTCTCCAAGTTCTTTCACTTTCAGTAAAAGAAAGGAGAATATAAAAGGAGGCCTGATATTATGTGGATATAGAGCGAATGAGGTATCTACCCCACCTCACAAAAAGTCAAATACTGCTAGGTGATAGGAATGGGTTACTATCATCCCTACATCCCTTTATTTTCAAAATCATGATGTTAAGAACTTGATATCCAACTTAAAATACTGTTTCCCATATCCAAAGGACTATTTGTTCTGAATTATGATTTTCCTTATTCCTAAAATATGCTTAAAATAAACTAATTTACAAAATCTTCTTGGAGAGCTCTTGCCCAGCAAAGAATATTCTAACAACACAATATTTTTATAGAGCAAGAAAGACTGAGAAAGATACTTGAACAGTAAAACAAATAGACATTTGCAATCATGACTGCGAGATCAGAAGTGAACCTGATGAAAAGTCAAAATGCTCTTCTGCAGCTTGCAAGTTACTTTTTCAACTTACTTAATCAAAAGGAAAAAAAAATGCTGTGGAATCAAAGAGTAGTGAACACTTTGTGCACAACTTATTTCTTTGTTTCAGTCCTTTCTCCATGATAGGGATTCCAAGAATTACCTTTATAGTCTCATTCCAGACCTAAGCATCGATTACCCTGAGATACCACCATAAGTATCTTTGTCCTTAATTCAGAAGAGATACTTGTTTTATTTAGTAATTTGTATAAGGAGTATTCAAGTCTTTATGGTAAGAAAAGTCAATCAGGAAATAATCAAAAAGAAAAATAAGACCACTACTAAACAAATTTATCTTTTAGTGAGGAGAGTGCTTAAAAAAAAAAAGATAAAGGAATTATATGTTTTTTTCCCAAAATGAGGGTAAAAAATTCTTTTAAAACAATCAGTTTGTCCAGATGTAGTTTATAGGAAAGATGAATGTAAGACTCAGGGAAACGGTAAATATTAGAAAGGTTGTGAATATCAGGTTTCACTGTGTTTTTATTGAGTGTTAGCAATATTTGGATCATTTGGACTATGAATATTAGTATCATTACAACTGAACTAACATAATTTTTTTATCAGATTAACAATAGTTTAATTAGACTGACAGTAAAATATTAGACATATACATAAATTATGATTCTTTAGCCTATATAAATTTCACAAGGTCTTTAGTCCTTTCTGCAACTGAGGCTATTGAAGGTTAGTTGTTGCTTATACGTGACAAATCAAATTACAAGATCAGCAAATTTTAGCCCTGCTTTTAGGAATGGCTGCAAATTTCAGTACAGTTCCCACATACAGAGACAGTGTTGCTCAATTCAGTAAAGGGTATTCTGATGAGCCTTTCTTTGGAGAGACACTAAGAGAAGGGAATAGTAGTTAGTATTGACTCCAGAGCGACTGAACTGCCTCACTGTTAACGGAGTCCACAATTCTCACTCTAGAAAGGTTTTTAAGGGATCCTATTTGGAATATCCATAGATATTTGTAGATAGCATGAAAGCAAATGTTGTTGACTATGATCAAATTAATGTCAAACCTGGCAAGGGAGTTTTCCTCTGTATCTCACTAAGTGCAAAATTCTGCTTGGAGAACAGAGTTGACAAAGCTTCCTCTGTGATTCAGGATTTCTCTAGAACTTTCCAGAGTTAAATGTATATTAATTGCTGTTTATTTGTAAGATCTGAAATTGTTGCAGAGTGTTCCTGTTTTCTCTATTTTCTGAAACTTTTATATTTGCCTCCCTTGAGGAAGGTATATGCTCTTTCCAAAGCATCCTTATCAGGATTATTCTCTTTTTGACCTTCAAATCATTGCTGTAGATACACTGTGAACAAGGGATAGAATTGGTAACAATCAGTGTTTTAGCATACCTTGTTGAGGGAGATTTCCAAAGTTAGATAGTGGCATACTCTTAAACCACGATGTTGTTAATACTGACAATGAGTACATGTTTCAGATATGAAAAACTGTCCTGGTTTGGCCCAAACCAGGCCAATTAGTCTTAGAGAAACCAAGGTCACTGCTAAATTCCTTACTGCTTACGAGTGAAGAGCCGAAGGGGGGTCGCACCTGCACAGAGGAACAGACAGGGCAGGTGACTCAAGACTGACGAACGAGGTATTCCATCCCATACATGTCATTCTCACTTTCCTATTTATCACTAACCCACTGCCTCCTGGAGGTGGGGCCCAGGAGGGAGGGGCCCTCCTGTCTCCCACTGATTGGTACCAGCTTTGCCAATTCTCCAGTTAAAAGCCTGCAGGTGTGATGGCAGGGGGAGCTACTGCATTTTCCCTTCTGCCTGTGCTGGGGGGAGCAACTCTGCTTGAGGAGGATTTCCAAGCTCTCGATCTTGGTTTTGTATATATTTGTATATATTTGATTATTTCTATTATTCTTATTATACTCTTTTTCATTACTATAGTTTATTAAAACTGTTTTATCTTTCCAACCCGTAAGTCTCTCTCCCTTTTCCCTTTCCCTTAGGGTGTGGGGGGAGAGGGTTAACAGAGAGTGTCTGCCTCTGGGTTAATAGCTGGCCCAGCTTTAAACCCTGACAGATTTATTGGTGCCCAAGGTGGGGCTTGAGAGAAGCTCCAACAGGTTGCTCTGATAAGTTGAATCCTGGCTCTGGTGGGAGGAGACCCGGAGAGCTCAGCTGAGAGAATATCAGATTTCTTCCTTTGAGATTTATGAGGGGTTGGAAATTAAAACAGATAGTGAAGATGGTGATGTCATTTTTGAATGCTGTGTTATCTCGTCTTTTTATGGAGTTTCTTTCACAGTTGAGTATTGCAATGATGCCTTACCTGCCGTGGGCACTGTGTTATTGCTTGCTTCTTATGAATGTTTACATGCAGTTTAGCAGTGGGCGCTGGTCGAAATGTATTGTTTTGGTATGGGGTTTGATACTGATTTATGCTGTGATAAACTGGGAAGTTCCTATTCCGATCTCTTATCTCTATGACACAATGATGGGCAGCTTTAATTGCGAATCAGGAGCAGCGACTTCATCTGCACGCTCCAGGCGTCCTTTAGCTGATTCTGTTAATGATTACACTTCCAGTTTTACTTTGGGAAATAGTACCTTCTCCTTTTCTGCCAAGCTGATTCTACTAGATTTTGCGAAATTAGGATGGTGCTGTCTAGGTGGCATGTTTTTATTTTTGGTTGTCCTGAATGTGTTTCTGATGTGGGATAAGATTAAATATCGGTGCAGGGACAGTTGTAGGTGTTATGCAGCCACCTCAGATCCTACAGTGTGTACTGCCACTACAGCCACTAAACCCACTGAAACCTTGGCAGCCTGTACCACAGCTGCTACACCCCCCAAGATGGCCACTGCAGCTACTCAGACTCTCAGCACTCCCACGACAGCCACTGCATCTACTCAAACCCCAGCATCTATTGAATCTGTACCAATTGCTCCTGTAACCAGGAAGAAATACCAAAAGAAATCAGCTCGTGAAGAGAAGGATGATGACTCAGAGCCTTCTAAGGCAGAGCCATCATATGACCCAGGTGAGGGCCCTTCTCAGGCAGAGTCAGGGCCTGACACAGATGGGGGTTCCCTTGATCGTCATTTTAAAGCAGACCCATCACACAAGAAAGATCCTTCTAAAGCAGAACTATCACAAGAGGAGGACTCGGACGTAGAGTTAACCTACCACTCCTTATCCCTGAAGGACCTGAGAAATATAAGGAAAGACTTCAGCCGTTATGATGGTGAGCCTATTATTACCTGGCTGCTCTGATGCTGGGATAATGGGGCAGATAGCATGCAATTAGATGGCAGAGAAGCCAGACAGTTGGGATCCCTGTCCAGAGATGGTGGTATTGATAAGATGCTTCCAAGAAAGTCAAATACTATCAGTCTCTGGAGGCGACTCTTGTCAGCTGTAAAGAGCAGGTATCCCTATAAAGATGATGTTATGAGTCACCTAAGCAAATGGACCACTATAGAAAAAAGTATTAACTACCTTAGAGAACTAGCTGTGCAAGAGATTATTTATAGACACCCACGGGACATTGTAGATCCTGATGAAGTGGAATGCAACCGATCCATGTTCCGGAAGGTTGTGAAGAATGCTCCACCGACATATACCCATACATTGTCAATATTAGTATGGGGAGAAGATGATATGGCACGATCTACTGTGGGTAAAATAGCTAACTGTATGCGACAGTATGAAGATAGTATTTCTTCCCCACTGCAGGCACGCATCTCGGCTGTGGAAAAACTGACTAAGGGAAACAAGGACTCATTTAAACAACTGTCAGACAAACTGTCCATGATCGAGAATAAACTTGACTCTCTACCTACGCAGGCGCACGTTGCAGCTGTTAGGAGAAAACGCTCTCCTACAGGACCAGCTTAAAGGAAACGGAACACATCACGAGGTATCCTGTGGTTTGCCCTGCGTGGTTATGGGGAGGACATGAGCAGATGGCATGGACAACCTACCAGTACCCTACAGGCACGAGTACGTGAGTTGCAAGCTAAAAGAAATACCAGAGAGAATTTTTCTAGAAGGATGGCTGCTCCAGTTACCAGTGAGCAGGACCCCAGTCAGGGTAGATGGGCCTCAAATCTCTTTTTCCCAAGTGTGAATAGGAGAAATGAAGGTCCAGTCCCTGTGAGCAGCATGAATCCATTTCTTAATTAGGGGGGCCCTGCCTCCAGCCAGGTGGAGGAGAGGGACAACCGAGTTTATTGGACTGTGTGGATTCGATGGTTTTGATGTGCCAGGCCACAAAGGTATCGAGGCTTGGTAGACACTGGTGCACAGTGCACCCTAATGCCATCGGATCATAAAGGGGCAGAATCTATCAGTAGTTCAGAAGTAACAGGAGGATCTCAAGTGTTATCTGTATTGGAGGCCGAAGTGAGCCTAACTAAAAATGAATGGAAAAAGCACCCCATTGTGACTGGCCCAGATGCTCCGTGCATCCTTGGCATAGACTACCTCAAGAGAGGGTATTTTAAGGACCCAAAAGGATATAGATGGGCCTTTGGTATAGCAGCTGTAGAGACTGAGGACATTAAACAGCTGTTTACCTTGCCTGGCCTCTCAGAAGATCCTTCTGTTGTGGGGTTGCTGAAGGTTGAAGAACAACAGGTGCCAATTGCTACTACCACGGTGCACCGACGACAATATCGCACCAGTCGAGACTCCCTGATCCCCATTCATAAACTGATTAGACAATTAGAAAATCAAGGAGTGATTGGCAAGACTCGCTCACCCTTTAATAGTCCTATATGGCCAGTGAGAAAATCTGATGGAGAATGGAGGTTAACTGTGGACCATCGTGGCCTAAATGAAGTTACGCCACCGCTGAGTGCTGCTGTGCCAGACATGCTAGAACTTCAATATGAACTGGAGTCAAAGGCAGCCAAGTGGTATGCCACCATAGATATAGCTAATGCATTTTTCTCTATTCCTTTGGCACCAAAGTGCAGGCCACAGTTTGCTTTTACCTGGAGAGGTATCCAGTATACCTGGAATTGACTGCCCCAGGGGTGGAAACACAGTCTACTATTTGCCATGGACTGATTCAGACTGCACTAGAAAAGGGTGGAGCTCCAGAACATTTGCAATACATTGATGACATCATTGTGTGGGGTGATACAGCAGCAGAAGTTTTTGACAGGGAGATTTCCAAAGTTAGATAGTGGCATACTCTTAAACCATGATGTTGTTAATACTGACAATGAGTACATGTTTCAGATATGAAAAACACATGGATTCCTAGAAAAAAAATGCTGTATAGGGTAATAAGAAAAATGTACAGTCAAGTACAGTCAAGTTTCTTAGCATAAAATAACTCACATGTACCATATAAACTAAAGAAATCTCTCTTATCAAGTTTTTCAATTTCCGCTCAGGAATCGTCTTTTTGGAGGGCGTAGTGAGTTTAAAGTGGTTCTTGTAGGGACAATCAAAATGGTTCACACAAGTAGAGGAAGTTTAAAAAAGAAATATGCTTTATGAAGAGCAAAAGAATGCCACCTAGAATCCCCAGGGCTAGAATCAGGGAAACTGTTTGTGTATTAAGCGAGTAACACAACATTCTCCTTAATGTGCTTTCCTTTCCATCTCTGTAAGAGAGTTTAGCAATTATGGAAAGCTGCTGAGTAGCAGATTGCATGTCTCCTTTTTTCATTGGCTTCTTCCTCTCCCCTTTTATTTTTTCTTTAAGTAGTTGAGGATGCAAATCCCATACAGTCAGTAAGTTCAAGACAATTCATATGAATTTCTTAAAGGAAAGATAAAAGTGCTTACAGGTTTTTATCATGGCCAGAATAGACTTTTTTAATACATATTTGAATACCTTTTATAGATGACAAGAGCTACTTCAGCCCCAAGCAAACTCTTTGATTGTAAGAACAGATGTTAATTTAATGATGAAGAATATTTCACAATGAAAAATTTCCCAGGCCAAACTACAGGAATGTGAAGCAGGTAAATTGCCCAAATGAACAAGGATTGTACAAATATTTTACAATGCAAAAGAATTCTTGCACAAAACATAGTCTTAAATCTTTTAAAAACAGTGTCATTGTAAAAATTATCTGGTACAAACAATTCTTTGTCATCAATAAAAACATTGTGTTGAATGCTGTCCAAAAAATTTCTCTCATTAAAAACAAACAAAAAAAACTCATCGAAACCCCCCCAAACAACAACAACAACAATAAATCAGTGACTCTCATAAGTGTTGGCAGACTCTTAAACAAAATCAGCTGATCATGTCTTCCAAAAAAAGACAGTGAACTTCTGGTTTCATTTGTCTTATTTCCTGTCCTAACATCAAAGTTAACACTTCATGCAAATAGCTTCTCTCACTTTTGTCATTCCCTTTTAATTAACAATTGTGTAATACTGAATGTCAATGATCACTCTTCCGCATGGTTGCTTAGCAGTTAGCCTCTCTGATTAGGTACAGGCTTGTCTCATTCAAGCTGTAAATATAAAAATGAAACTAGTAATCTATACAGTATTTACATACATAGATTTAAAAGCAAATATTAAAAAACCGTCTAATATTATGAGATGAAAAAACATATGGTACAATTCTATGTAAATTATGCTGTGAAAAAAATAAAATGGAAATTGAGGTGATTATTGGCTATATGCCATGAACTATATCTACAGTAACAGTTACTGAAAGAAGGCATAGTTTAAGAAACTGCTTACTAAGAAAATCATTCTCCTATTTGCCTTATATGATTGTCCTGATAATGATATCATTAATTAGCACAATTTGAAGAAACATTATGTCCTTTCAATAGTGTAGAATCTAATCTCAACATTTGGACAGTTGTGCTTTGAGTTTTAGGTGGACCCATTACTTGTCGTTCCCTGCCCTTGTCTCTTTCTTCTGTTTTCTTTATAGAAAATAAGTTGATCTCTGGCACCTTAAGTGAAGACAGAACATATACAAACACTAAATAGGAGAGGAATAGATGGTTAGAGGAATCAAGGAAGGCTTATTCTTATGTCCACATCAACAATGACTTTTTGGTACCATGTAGGCACTTAAGTACAACTTACAAAATTTCTTATTCTTTCATAAAAGTGGAAAATTATATTGTTGCTCTTTGTAGCTTGGCCACAGCAGAACTAAACAAATAATTTTGTAATTCACCGATGATCTGCATTTCTCTTTGTAGCAAAAGGAGTATCTTACAACCTAAAGAGTAATTCCTCATATACTTTTTTCAGTTTTGCCACATCACCTTTGGGTACTGGTCACAAATATATATCACCATCCATGCTTAATGTACTAAAAATTAACATGAAAAAAAATCCAACCACAAACCCCCCAAAACAGCACAGATGGGAACTTATCCTGTCCCTCCTGGGAATACTGGATGTGAAGGGATGCTGGCTGGTCTGGAACATCTCTTTCATGATTTTCAGGTGATGCTTTCACAAGCTGTATGTGTCTCCACTGTCAAAGAGTCCGATGGGAAGGAATGGTCTGAAATGAATTGTCAGTACTGACAGTTCAGTTGATGTATGTAAGGTAAGCTCTCATCCTTCTGGAAATTATTGTTATGAGGAATAGAATCACACTGTCATATTTGGAGGAATTGTCTTGCATAACAGGGTTTAGGAACTGTGGAAACTGGATATTTTTGAGTGGTCAATTAATAAATGTTACACTGAGAAGAATTCACAACATAGCTATTTACTTACATGTATTGCCATGCAGCTGTGATGTCATATTTATTTTTCAGTTATGTATACATGTTTATTTTCAAGTTACATATGATGTACACCAAACAATGTTGACTATATGAAAGGAGAAGAAAGGTCACAAAATCACTGCTGTTTGCCTATTCTCCATCTGGTACAAGATTTACAAGAAAAGACTGCTGAAGCCACTTCTCTCATCTGTGCTACATAATCTTTCTTTACATCTTCCTATGTGAGAGGGAAGGGGAGGAAATTTTACTTTGACACTTACTGAGTCACATGTTCTCACAAAAGTCTTTGGCTGTAGTTTAATACTCAATGCTTTCATCACCTTTCAGTTCCATGTTTTATCTTTCCTTTTCAGGTTCCTGGCCCAGCCGTATAAAGCCTCTGCTGAGTGTTTTGATCTTTCTCCTTCCACACCAAGTGCTCCTTCCCAGAGTGTTAAAGGGGAGGGTAGCAATGCTGCTGCTTTTACTCAGGCTTTGCAACACAGATGTAATCACACACGCTCTGCTGGAAGATCCTCCCAAGTCTATTTTAACAGCTCAGATTTCTCTCTAAACTTCTAGATAACCTTTCTTACTGTCTAATTTAGATTAGACAGTACTTTAGATGTGTCTTTAATGATCAAAGTCAGACCAGTTTCTACAGACATCACCTACAGAATGTTTTGCATAACAAGATCACTGGGGCAGTTTTTTAAGATATCCTTCTTTTTTGTATCCTTGAACTGTAGGTACTGTTTTCTCCTCTCAATTACCAGCTGTGAAATTGGATGTGTGCATCCTTAGTATGTGAATGCAATCTTGCTCTTAAAGGTCTAGAATAAGTGATATTAGTTGCAGCCAAAAACACTCCAGGGTGCAAAACTGAACGTGACATTTTCATACACATACAGAAAGAAACCACCCCGGGACTAGTCTCAAATGAAGAACAGTAATTGCAGAACTGAAGGAATTTAAAGCTAGCAAGGTAGCAGTGAAAGCTGTCCAAACAAATTAGAAGACAGCATGTAAGCATCCCAAGGCATTAAATGCTGACCTTAAAGAAAAGATCAAATCCAGGAAACTGGATATAAATACAGAAGATTTTATTGTGGATTCACTGTAGAGATATCTAGAATTTTTATTTAAAATATCCAGAGAGACTGGAAAGATAGAAGTTTTTCGCCTAGGGACAGAAATAATTTGCAAAAGTACAAGAGAGTCAGGAATCTGTAGCTTTCTTAGAAGCTTGATTGCATCAAGAAACAGGACTTTAAAATGATTAGGTAAAGAAAGGATAGCAGTGGCATATGGTCTGTTCTGTATCTTCGCTCAGAAAAAGAAAAATCAACATTAAAATGGAAATAAAATCCCATTGCTCTATGCCATTAAAAAGAAAACCTGCTAGAAAAAGAAAGTAAGATATTAAGTCTTCTAATATTTAAAATAAAAGGCAAAATACAAATTATGCAAGTCTGAAAAGATGATTATTCTCCCATTGTTTAAGGATTGTGAGTTCAGAAGAAACCATTATGATGATTTGTTCCTGCATCAAACTCTGATGTCCATTTCTGGCTAAGCTGAATCACATAAAAAAAGGTACTTCAATTTTACCATATTTTAATAAATACTGAAAATATCACTTTTAAGAATGAAGGGACTGGTTGGTATTCTTCACCTTAGTAAATACTATAGGAGGAAAAAAAGAAAAGGTGGAGTAAATGACTGTGAGTAATTTTTGTTTTTCAAATAAGTTATCTTTAATGAATCAATAAAGACAACCATCATGCCTGTAAATTTTGCATATATGTATTTATTCCTACAATGTGTCAGTACTAAATCCAATACATGAGAGATATACAGACAATTTTTTTTTAACAATATGACAGCAACAGGTTCGCTGATGTTAGCGTTAGCCTAAATATACAAAGTTCTCAAATAGGCAAAGACAGAAAAAACATAAACACAGACAGAAGGGAGAAAGCAATCTGAATAGTTTACTCATGGGGAAATTTGAAAGAGTGCTTTACAAATTAAGTTATATCTACAACTAGTACATTAAGATATTAATTTATTTTCTTCTTTAAAATAAATTATAGCAACAAAAAAAAAAAGATTGATTTTGCTTCCACCATGATTTCAACAAAGACAGTACAAACAAGTAGCTATAACATACCTGGTAGCTTAAGCTGAGTTTGGGGAAAAAAAGCTTCATCTGCCAAAGGATTGTAAAATCCTGAGAACAAGGAGGTAAAATGGTAGGGCATATAAAAAAGATACTCAGAAGTGAGGTCAAAGTTAGCTATGAACAAGAACAGAAATAGCAGCACAGGAACTAGCCATGGGAGAGAATGTCAGGTAAGAAGCATCTGTATTTATTTTTCAAACATTATACAGGAAGAAATAGTTCCTAAATACAGTAGGACATAGAAATTTATTATCGCTGGAGATGAAGCGTGCATTGCATTAGATTCAGGTGGGAAAAAAAAAAAGCAAAAATAATAAAAACAATTAATATTTCCAGAATTTAAGAGTTTTGTAAAGAGTTAATGTTCTGCTTAACAGGGTTCTGCTTAACAGGGGGACAAAAAGCATTTTTATAGTGTCTGAAGACAAATAATGTTTATATTTGAATTTGAAAACTTTTGTCAGCTTTTTATCTGCACCATAACCTACCTGAATTTAAAGCAGGACTGTTAGTAAGAAAAATCCCTAGAGAAAACGATTACTAGTCTTAGAAGGCAATACCTTTTCCTGTAATTAGTTTATGCTGTGAAATCACTCAGAATATCAGGACCACAGTGTCAGGCCTGTTCTATTTTTTTTTAAAAAAAGTATTCTATTTACTAGGGACTGAACTGGAAGTTCAACTAAAAATCCCCCGATAGCAATTTAGTTGCCTCACACCCAAACAAATCTTGTGTTTAGAGCTGCAAATAGCTGCACGCATACAGAAACATTTACAAGTGAATATGTCAATAATGGGTTCCTCAGGGAATACTATAGAGTTTTGCACAATATCACTAACACACATTTAAAGTTTCACACCTAGTTCCTGATGGACTCTCTCAGTCACAATCTCTGTTTTACTTTCCTCCACTATGATATTCATGCAGTGACATCTCATTCACTTCAATTACATACGGTTTCTCCTCAAACTACAGAGCATGCCAAAGAAAACCAAAAATTTACACTGCTTTTTTGTGTCGCATACCAAACATCTCAGAAAATCTGTTTACGTATAAACTGGTGTCTCTTCTGATTTATTTTAGCCAGTGAATGTGTGAATTGAATGGTTTAAATGCACAGGAAGAGAGGTTCACACTCAATTTGCACAAGACAGCTAAAAGGGGAAACAACAGAAAAGAAAAAACACGTAGAGCAAAGCGGCTGCATCTGAACCACACTATGGAACACTGCTGCTTTCATCAGCATTTACCTTGGGAGCCCCGTGGGTGCACACTGGGCTGGTGAGACAGGATTCATCCTTGCCCCTGCTCGTGAAGTCAAGCAGGAAGGACATCAGAGTGTTGGGGCTGGGAGGAAGCCCCCGCCGCACAGGCCAGTGCCTGAATCTGGGCCACCAGGGCCAGTGTCTTTGTGCACCAAGTGATGCTCTTGTGCTTCCAGCCTATGTCTGACATGTGGATTAAATTTTGCATCTGGGTGACCATTCTTTATCATAATGAAACAGAAAGGAATGTCATGCTGCTGGCTCAGTTACATCTTTTGTAAGCATCAAGTTATTTTTAACAAGTGCAAATTTCGCTGTTTTTATATCAATCTCTCAGTAACACCGAGCACTCTGAATTCCTAATTTGAATCAGATGCTGGTATAAGTCATGCTTTCTGCATTCTTTTTACCTACTATATTCTTTTTCCTTATTGCTCTGAGGCCTTACAAAAATATTTAACCACATTAAAAGCATAATTTTAGTAGCGTGATAAAAATAGTTTTCTTCCTGGGTGACTTCTATGGAAGATTTTAATAAGCAGTCTTCACACACAACTATGGTACTACCATTCCTGTTGTGGAGACATTACATTTTATTGATTTTTCAGAAAAATAAATGTGAATGCCTTGTCTGGCAAATTTTGCTTTTAGCTTATATTTCTGAATTACCTTTTCCTGAAGTAGAGAAAAGGCATTTCTAAGTTAGTTACATTTTTGTATTTCAAAGAAATTTTTCTTTGAAATACAAAAATAAACTACTGAACTACTTAATAATAAATATTCTCTAGAGTTGTGTATACTTCCAAGGTCACAAAAGTATATAATCACTAGTTCACACATGGAAAATATTACCCCAAATAATATTCTGCTAATTTAACAAAAAAAAGGAAATTGAGGTACAAAAATTTAATCACTGGAAACAAAATTATATAAGGATCATAATGTTCATCATTTTCTACAGGTCTGTTGACATAAGTAGACTTCTCATAAGTAGACTCCTTCCCTCGTCTATAAAACTTCAATAGCTTTAATGAGGCATGGGTAAACAGTAAGTAAATTATGAAATGCTCGGGAATCAGCTGGTCTGTTGATTAGAATTTTTCAAGAAGTTCCAACCAGTTTTTGGATTGTAAATTAACAAAATTTTCCTTTTTTTTTTTTTTTGTAGGGGGAGTATTTTCTTCAATTATTAGTCCTACATCTGCCTCTTTCTTCTCTAACCTCCTCCGGAATTGCAGTAAAGCCTATTTCATCTGTGGATACTTGGCTTTTAAAAGTATCCAAGCGAAATCATAGGATCATAAACCTGCTCCATTGTTTGACCATCCTCATGGTAAAAAAGTGTTTTCTTGTGTTCTGGTGGAATTTTGCATGATTTGATTTGTGCCCACAGCCTCTTGTCCTGTCACTGGGCACTAGCGAGAAGTATCTGGTTTTGTTACCTCCTATCGCCCTGAGCCTTCCCTTCTCCAGGCTGAACAGTTCCAACTCTCTCAGCCTCTCCTCCTATGTTTTTATTGGTTTCTCAGTGCTGTGGCAAAGCAAATGTTATTTCCAATTAATTCTTTGTATTTACTCTGTAATTTACTTTGTTAATATCATGGCAAAATAATTTTAATTTTCAAGAGAGAGGGAAGTGACTCTGTGTTTTGAAATGAGGGTATATCCGTAACTCATTTGGCAGATTATTGTATTCTTTATCCCTTTATCCTCCAAAAAGTATTATGCTCATCTGTCTTAGTACTACCATCTTTATTTATTTTTTCTTTGAGCCAATTTAGAGCCTGTTATAAAAAAAATGCATTAATATTGTTGTCCATTAAATGACCCAAGACTGTGAAATTATCATTATTGTTTTGATTCTGCATTATGTGAACTTTCTCTTTTTCTTCTTTCAAATATGAAATTCCTAAGTTTGTAATGTTATTACTGTTGCCTTCTTGTTGAATTGACTTATACAAAACTCTAAATATACGTATGAACACAATTTTAATTTCTCTCATTATAAGAAGTTCAGATTAATGAAAGCAATTTAGGAAGAAATCACAAGTCTAAGCTGTGTCCTTCACAGGATAGTTGGTAACCTTCAAACCTAAAACTGGAACACAAGCAGTTCCAGACTAACTGTTTTCGTATTGCCCCAAAACATTTTAAGTCAAGTCCATTTCCTCCAGGGTAGAAGAAAATATGTCCATTTTGTTTTTTTCTGTTACTAAGAAATTCTGAGCAATGAAATACAAGATTTTACCCTCGGTTCTGCCAATTATGAAACAGGAAGATGAATACTTTTGTATCAGACACTATTCAGTAATGAGCCTGCCTGAGAACATTAGCTCACCATATACTGGTCATCAAAGAGCATGACAGCAGAATGTCCTTCAGGAAGAAAACTCAAATAGATGCAGTATGGAGTTAATGAAAATGGGAATGATATGGGAATGTGTATGCTGGGAAGATGAATAAATATTTCATGTTCTCCCCAAATAACTATTTTTCCTTATTATTCATTTGCACTTCTGATTAGTGGCCAATTAACCTCCTCACAATTTCTTACTCTCACTGTACAATAACTAGTTCTTGCACAAGAAAAGTTTCTGTAGTGAATGCATGCACTCTGCCTTATTATTTTCTCATTGATTATCCAAACTAAGGTAAAAATAAGCCAAAACCAAACCAAACAAAGAACCACTACCACCACCAACACAAACAAACAAAAACTTTAATAAGGAAGGCTATAAGAAAAAATTATAAACAGCCTTTAATATGCAGAGCAATTCAGACTACTGTCTGCCTGGGAAATATAAATCTTTGAAGAGCTGAATGCTGGTTCATTCCATAGGTGTTTTATGCTGTTGCTGATTCAGTTGATCACTTTATCTTTAAAATCTTTCTCTTTTTTTATTGATGCGAAAAATATATTTCTTTTTGAGCTCAATTGCAGACATGTTTACCATTTACCACTCTTGGCAAATTTAGATATTTCTGTAATTAGATTTGTTATTGAGATGGTTGATTTGAAACTCATTATTTACAGCTGTAGGGCACAATCTGAGTAAAGCTACAAGGTGGATGTCTCCTCATGTTCTCCACATATAAGACTCAATGAATTTAATCAAATAATAAGATAAAAAAATAAGATTTATTTACTAAAAACTATTTTTTTCTTTCCTCAGGCTTTTAAAGTCATGTCTCAGTTTTCAATAAAAGTATTCTTCTTCCAGACCTATAAAACCAAGAAAAGCATCCTCTCCATTAAAAGAAAAACCACAATATACAGGTGTCAAATGTACATTTTAGAAGTCAATCCTGAATTTTAAATGCCTTGTTTTACAAGCCCTTTACTTATAAATGATATTTTCTTGGACATTTTAATACACCTGAGATCTTAGTTTATGCTTCTTTTTCCATTATCTAGTTATTTCCAGCTGCAAATGAGAAGCTGCCTATAAAGTCCTCTACAGGACTAGTTCACAGCTTCTAATACCCTTTTTTTTTTTCCCTTGAAACTGAAAGCTTCCCTCTGTTTTCAGTTATAGTCAGAGTAACTGTAATCCTCAAGCTCAGGGTATTCCCCTTTACCGGTCTGACAGTTCACTGATGGTACCACCACGGTATATACCATAAAAGTGCTATCATTAGATGTAGAGGTTTGGTTGAGTGAGAAGGGGCACGATCCTGTGTCAGTCACTGAGCAGTCTGAGCAACCCAGGCTTTGAGCAAGGGTTAAGCCCAGAGCTAGCGACCTTGGACTCCCCTTGCACGGTGCAGAACAAAGAACCCCGTGGTGCCTGCTTCGCGGGAAGCAAAACTACATCCGGGAGGGGGCGGGGGGCCGTCACAGCTTTGAATATGTAAACCTATGGGCCAATCACAAGTGCGATCGGGGCGCGTGATTAACATATGCATAGTCTATATAACTACTGCTTTCTTTGTTAATAAAGGAGAAGCTTCCATTCTCACATTGAGATCAAGTAGTTTACTCCGGTCCGTCCCCCAGCACCTGCGAGCGCGCCTCCCCCGGTTTTCCCCTTACTACAACTGGTAGCAGAGGATGGTTCCCTTCGGCGTGCTCTCTCCGAGACTGCGGTAAGCAGCGAAAAGGAGGTGTTGGGAAAAAGACGGCTGGGAGCGGTGCTGTTCGGGTTCAATAAAGGGCAGAGCAGACACTGGAAGAGTTGGCCACTCAGCTCCCAGATTTCAGGTGCTGTTCAGGTTCAATTAAGGACAAAGCAGACACTGGAAAAGGGGCAGCCATGGAGATAGAGGCTGCAGCCGTGCTGCTTGCAGATATTCTCTCTAAGAGAGGGAGCGAGACAGTGGAGAAACAGCTAATTAAGCTGATAAAGTTGGGCCAGCACTGGGGACATTTTAAAGACACAGCGCTTGTATTTTCTGTGGAGGAATGGAGAGAAATGGGAGACATTATGTGGGAAAAGACTGTTGAGAGGGACCTCGAGGAAAAAGAAATTAAGGAGGTGCGTGAACTCTGGCAAAACGTGATAGAGACTTTAAAAACTATGAGGGCAGAAAGAGAGGTCGCCCGCACGGCTGCTGAGATGCGGCCGGTGCCGCCGGATCCTACCCCCCCCCGCTAAAACAGAAAAACCTGGGGTTCTGGCTCGTTTCTTCGGGTTACCGGCAGTTAAGGGCATGTCGGCAAACATAAAGCCATCTGTGGCTGAGGTTCGTACGGCGGTAGAAACGGCGAGCTCCCGGGAGAAATGGCGCAGTAAGAATTTAGAGGAGGAGGTTGCGAACAAAGAACCACGTGGCGCTCCTGGGACCGCGTGTCAAGGGGAGCAGAAACAGGAGGGGGAGGGGTGGTCAGCCCCTCCAGACGCTGCACGGCTGGCCGGCGGAGAGGCGGGCGGGCTCATCCACTCCGCGCCGCCGGAGTACCCGCCCCTTCCGCCCTCGCCCTGTCAATCAAGATCTACACCACCTGACCGTGGGAACCTGGAAACGGATGTCACGAGTCTCCTGCAACAGGTTTTGCGGGAATTACAGGATTTAAAGGTACAGTGACCCGAATTAAGAGCATCCGCTCCTGGATTACAAAACAAAGACAACTCCAGGGATGCTCCGCTTCCACCTGCACCTAGGGCACCGATGTGGAGTGGGGTGATTCGTGATGCCATATTAGAAGGACACTGGAGTGCAGCAGCAAATCTAGGAGGAGTAGGAGCTTTTCCAGTGCTACAACAGAATGGAGTAGCTACTTGGGAACCACATGATTGGAAAATTCTCCAACAAGCGAAAGTTGCAGTTACCCAGTATGGAGTAAAATCAGACGCTACAAGGAATATAGTCTCCTGGATTTTTTCTGCGGATCTTTTATGCCCGCATGACTCCCGGAATTTAATGAAACTGTTGCTGACACCTACTCAGTTCCTGTTGTGGGGTTCAGAATGGGCACAACGAGCAGCCAATGAAGCTGCGCGGAGAATGAACGATCCAAATGATCCTTTACATGGAGTTACTATGGACATTCTCACAGGACAAGGAGCTTATTCTACGGTGCAAGCACAGTTACAGTTACCAGCAGTAGTACTACAAAAATCTGCACAGCTTGCATTTGAAGCATTCCAAGCCTTGCCTGGCTCCGCGATCCCGTCATTCCGATCGGTGGTTCAAGGAGCTACGGAGAAATATGAGAACTTTATTAATAGACTATGGGAAGCCATAATGAATCATCCTGATCTTGATGAGGATAACAGGCAGCAGATGTTAAAGATCCTGGCTTTTGATAACGCAAACAGACAAACTAAACAGTTGCTCGCTAGCTTACCTAAAGGTGCAGGAGTGGAAGAAATGGTGAAGCGAGTCGAACGTGCTGATACGCAGAGAGCTAACAATACCGTTGCTGCTGCTGTACAAAGTGCTGTTAACGAAGTGGTTCAACCTTTGGCAGCGCTGGTACAGCAAAGAGGCACACGACGACCAACACGAACGGGACAATCCTTTCAAGGAAATTGCTATCGATGTGGAGAGAACGGACATGTCAGAAAAGATTGCCGAGCTGCTGTCTGGTGTGATACCTGCCAGAGGAATAATCATACAACTAAGGCATGTCAGGGAAACTTCCAAAGGAGCGCGGAGAGGGGCCGCGTGAGGAAACAAGTCAACCCATCATACGAACCAAAGGTTTTTTACAACATCACCAACCAGCAACCCGAGGAAGCCTGGGGTTCGACGTGGAAATTACAGTAGATGTCACCTTGCGAAGTCAAGAAGTACAGAAGGTCCCTACTAATGTACAGGGTCCGCTAAGCGTGGATTTCGATCCCATGGGAGGACTTCTGTTAGGACGATCTTCTGCTGGTATAAAAGGACTTATAATACTTTCAGGAATCATAGATGCAGACTATACCGGGATCGTATATATTATGATGTATACACTTAATCCACCTATGTTTGTGCCAAAAGGTAGTCGAGTTGGACAAATAATCCCCCTTTCTGCCTATCAACAAGGTGTTAATACGACTACCTACCGTGGAGATCGTGGATTTGGCTCCACAGGACCAGCGGTATGTTTCACCACGAGAATGGACAACAGACCAAATATGTCAATCACAATGTCTCAGAACAACACTCGTATAAAGGTACAGGCCTTGTTGGATACAGGTGCCGACATCACCATTGTCAGTCGACGCGTCTGGCCAAGTAATTGGACACTAGAAACACCTGATTCACACATTGCTGGCATTGGCGGGAATTCTATGACAGCTGTTAGTCATCACCCTGTGACCTTACACTTTCCAGAGGGACAGCGTGTAACTTTGAAAGTTTATGTCTTGTCCTTGCCTGGGGTTTTGCAAGCACTCATAGGGCGAGATGTTTTAAGTCAGATTGGTGCGGTTCTTACAACCACCCGTTTTTGATAATGGCCGCTGGAGAGCAGTCGCCCAATCCACCCTTGACTTGGTTATCAGATGAGCCTGTGTGGGTTGACCAGTGGCCTATGACTGAAGAGCGACTGCAGATTACTAAGGGACTGGTGGAGGAACAGTTAAAAGCAGGACATATCAAACCCTCAGTTAGTCCTTGGAATACACCCATTTTTGTCATCCCTAAGAAAAGTGGAAAGTGGAGATTATTACATGATTTATGGAAAATTAATGAGCAAATGCAAGCAATGGGAGCATTGCAACCAGGTATTCCGTCACCTAACATGTTACCAGCAGGATTGCATATATTGATTGTAGACCTGAAGGACTGTTTTTTCACCATATCTTTACATCCTCAGGACACCATGAGGTTTGCCTTTTCTGTTCCTGTTATCAACAAAGCGGAACCAGCTCAAAGGTATGAATGGGTAGTTCTACCACAGGGCACGAAAAATTCACCTACGTTATGTCAGCTTTATGTGGCATGGGCACTGAAACCATTGCACCAGCTATGGCCACAGACTATCATCTATCATTATATGGACGATATTTTGTTATGTCAGACCGATCCTTTTTCAGAAGAAAGTCTCCACAAACTAACAACAACGTTGACGGAGAAAGGTCTCGTGATTGCACCAGAAAAGATTCAACGAACTGATCCCTGGAAATACTTAGGATGAACAATTTCGGATGCTCAAATCCGGCCTCAAAAGGTGGAGCTACATACAGATTTGAAGAACCTGAAGGATGTACAAACACTTCTCGGAGATATTCAGTGGGTCCGTAACTGTGCCGGTATCTCGAACACCGAGATTGCCCCCCTCACCGAACTGCTGCGACGATCACACCCTGCTGACACCATACAGCTGTCTGAGACTCAACAAAGCACGTTGCGGTCAATCATCGCCAAATTACAAACTGCATGGTCGTCGCGACACATTCGTGAACTACCTGTGTCTCTGCTTGTAATTAACAGTGAAAATATGGGTTGTGGTGTCATTTGTCAGTGGCAAAACAAAAAGGGGGAACTCCCCCAGGGCTACAACCAATGCCACTACAAATGCCACGATAAAGATGAAGCTTTTTGGGTGCTGGAATGGGTATTTCTTAGTGTACAACCAAAGACAAGCATACAGACTAGACCAGAAGCCATAGGGGAACTAGTAAGAAAGGGTAGATCTAGGATTGTAGAATTAACGGGACTGGATCCAGCGGATATTAGTATTCCTGTTAATGCTGTAGACCTAGAATGGTGGTTCCGTAATTCTCGACCCATTCAGGAGGCGTTTTCGGGGTACGAAGGAAGAGTCCATTCACAGCAACCGAAAGGTAAATTATGGCAGATATTACAGAAAAATCAATGGATAGAAAAATCTAAAGTACAGAAAACACCAATAGTGGAAGGGTTAACGGTCTATACAGATGCGGGAAAGAAACAGCACAAAGCGGTGTGTGTGTGGCAGGAAAAAGGGAATTGGGTACACCACATGCTGTATGGTCAGACCGATGATGCCTTACAGACTCTGGAACTATCTGCCGTAGGCTGGGCCTTAACAAATTGGCTGGATGGGGCTATAAATATAGTCACAGATTCTATGTACGTAGCAGGTGTCATCCCACGATTGGAGGAGGCATTGCTCCGAAACACACAAAATCCCCGCCTTGGGCAGTTATTCTTGCAATTACGGTCTATTATGCGACAACGCAGTGCGCCTTGTTGCATAATACATGTGCGGAGTCATCAATGGGATCTTGGTCTGGGGAAGGGCAATCAGGTGGCAGACTCTCTGGTTAGCCCTGCTTGCCATATTCCTCCTTTAGACAAATTTCAACAAGCTAGACAAAGTCATGAGCATTTCCATCAAAATGCAAAAGGAATACAGAGACAATTTGGAATAACAGAAAATGGAGCAAAATCTATTGTTCAGGCATGTCCGAGGTGTGGGGCTCAGGGACCAGGCATTGGTATTGGTGTAAACCCGAAGGGCTTGGCAGCACTTGAGCTATGGCAGATGGATGTAACACATATTCCAGAGTTTGGGAGACAAAAATATGTACATGTCACAGTAGATACTTTCTCGAGGTTAATCTGGGCATCTGCAATGTCCGGAGAAAAGGCGCAACAGGTTTGTAAACATTTGTTGGCATGTTTTGCCATTATGGGGGTGCCAGAACAGGTCAAAACAGATAATGGGCCAGCATACACCAGCCAAAAATTTCATGTATTTTTAACACGCTGGGGAGTGAAACATGTTACTGGTATACCACACTCCCCGACAGGTCAAGGGATCATCGAATGCACCCATAGAACCATAAAGGAATATTTAAGGAGACAGAAGGAGGTAGATACTGATCCAACATCGCGGTTGCATAAAGTGTTGTTTACTTTGAATTTTCTGTGTTTAACAGGGGACCGAGAAGAACCACCGGTTGTAGTACATCACCAGCAGTTGAAATTTAATAACAACACCATTATACCTCAGTTACAGGTGATTTATCGGGAACCTGCTACAGGGGAGTGGAAAGGACCGGTGCCAGTGATCCTTAGTGGCCGGGGATATATGTGCGTGGCCACTGACCAGGGACCACTTTGGGTGCCGAGCCGATCAGTAAAACCACACCTCCCCGAGAAATCGGATGGGTGATGGAACTGGTAAAAATGGTTCTTACAGGAGTTCTTGTGATTGCAGTTATCTTGTTAATGTTACCATGTTTATTTTCTTGTTTGCAGAAAGCGTTAATGAAACTTGTGAATCAGGCCTGGCTTGCTCACAAACAAGAAGGGGGAATTGTAGAGGTTTGGTTGAGTGAGAAGGGGCACGATCCTGTGTCAGTCACTGAGAAGTCTGAGCAACCCAGGCTTTGAGCAAGGGTTAAGCCCAGAGCTAGCGACCTTGCACTCCCCTTGCACGGTGCAGAACAAAGAACCCTGTGGTGCCTGCTTCGCGGGAAGCAAAACTACGTCCGGGAGGGGGGGCGGTCACGGCTTTGAATATGTAAACCTATGGACCAATCACAAGTGCGATCGGGGCGCGTGATTAACATATGCATAGTCTATATAACCACTGCTTTCTTTGTTAATAAAGGAGAAGCTTCCATTCTCACATTGAGATCAAGTAGTTTACTCTGGTCCGTCCCCCAGCACCCGCGAGCACACCTCCCCCGGTTTTCCCCTTACTACAATTAGACTTCACCACTTTTTGCCTGAAATGTATCACCAAATTCTAATTTTGTGCATTTATTATTCTAGGTAGATGCTAATTACCATACATAACAATACATTTAGATTTGGTCTAATGATTGCATACTGTGTACATGGGCCCAGGTGGCAGTGTTCACTTAGACAAAGCAAAAGGGGATGTCAAAGTTGAGTATTTTCTTACTTTGACATTTCAGAGTCTTACAGAGCTTTCTAAATCCAGAATGGCTATGAGATTATTGGCAAAATAAATCAAGGAACAAAAATGAGGTTCACACAGGAATGACTTGCTGTTCTAATCCCAAGCAGATCATTTCTCCTCCCTGCGATCCCCAGACTCTGAAATACTCATTCTAGCTGCAGTCAGGGTAGTTTAAGAATGGGTTGTGATTTTAACAGCCGGTTCCACTGAATTAAATTAAATCATCACTGGGACAGCCCTTCTTTAGGCCATGTTTTCATAGCACTTTATAACTCAGTGGGACAGTTTCTGTCCGCACTGATTTAAAAACTGAGTGGTAATCTGACTTTCATATCTCTTTTGTAGGGAAAAATGGTCTGAAAAACATGTTAGACTATAATAAGAGAGATTCAGAGTCTTAAAAATATGTTTTAAGTTCCTTGGTAGATCTAGGAAATTCTGTAGCAGATCTATACATAATATTACCTTTCACACAACTTAGGTATAAATGTAGCATAATTCTAGAAGAGATGGGAGTAATTTTTAAAAGTTAAATGATGAAAAAGGCCATGTAGATCAATTGTTGAGCTACAGTCTCCCAGTTGTTCACCAGTCATTTATTGTAGTCTCTAGATTATGAAAAACCATCACTGATTGTCATATGAAACTGTCTACATAGTATAGAAATAAACTAAACAGTTTATGGGCAGTGTTAGGATGTTAGGATTAATTTCTGGCAAATGTTTGAAACCTGAGAACAAGGCAACGAGTAAATGAATATTTAAATGCACACAAGAAAAACCCCTCTCTAATAGTTTTGAGGGAGGGTTGAGTTTGTTGGTTTGTTTGGTTTATTCAAAATGAGATCAGTTACATTAGAGAAACAAAGATACAATTTTTCAAATACTTGACACTATTCTGAGACTTGACTGAACACTAGCAATAACAATATTAAAATAAAAAATAATATATTTGATTATAAATCAAGTTTCAACAATAAAACAAAATAAGCACTCTCATAAAGCAAAGCATTTCAGTTTTTAACTTGTTAGCCCATGTTCATAAGCACTTTGGCTTGATAGAACAAGATTATAACAGGAGTATAATTCTGGGGAAAGCAGTAGACAAATAATCCTTTGTATTAATTTGAATGACCCATGGCTTCTAATTTACTCATTTACACCTTCCATAAAGAACCCAATCTTGTCTCTCTCCATCTTCATTCACTAGCCAATTTTTGTGTCAAAAAAGACTGTGAATAGTTGATCACTATTCACTTTCTCCATTGCTTTCATGATCTTGTCATGTAATGTCTGTCATGTCTTTCCTCAGTCATATTTTTTCTAGGCTGAAGGAAACCAAAGATATTAAAAGACATCTGTGAGGTCCTCAAAAAATCAGGAGACTGACTTGAAAATTTAGGAAGACAAGTGAAAAGTATTTGGCTTTTTGCATGTGCCTTATATTTTTTGACTCTTTCAGGATCTTTGGAGATTATGTTGACAAATTTTCATCAGTGAACATGAAAGTTACAAGTGTTTTGTCTTGTTTTATAAAAATATGTAAACATATTCATTGGAGCAGGGAGAGAAAATTCTCTCTCTTTCAGAATATCCTTATCACTTCATGACAGAGGTACACTCTGATTCCCTCTCCCTATTTGCTGCCTCTATGAATTATGATGATCCCAGAAAAATGAGACTTGTGCAATGGGAGAGATCACCTGTCCTGTGTGCTCCTCTGATCTGTCAGCACAAGCAGCCACACAGCAGGTAGAAGAGTCACTGGTGTGAGGTACCAGTTAAAAGCAGCAGGCAAAATCCCTCCCTACACAGGTTTTCCTCAGGGCCTAATCCTGCACGCATATTGAGAGAAATGAATTGGCAAATCTGTCTGTGTGCCTAGCTGTTGGCACCAACAGATAAGGCAAGTGATGAGTATGGGTAGAAGGCAGCCCGTGCAGCCTAATTTCTCAAGTGATATTTTAGAGGGTCATGAGCCCGACATTCTTCCTTTTCCATGAAGAACTGAGATACGAAGAACAGGTGTGACTTTTCTAGTTGAGAACTCTTGCATCACCACACTATCCATAAGAAAATATTCCCTTTTTTTTTAACTCTCTTTAGACCATATATAAGGAAGGATTACCATCTTCCTGCTTCTGTAATCAATGAATGTATTCCTGATGATTTTATCCATCTGATGAATGAGTCAAGGAGCAACTTGCCTTCCCAGCTAAGAATGACCTCAGGAAAACTTTCCTAAGGACTTAACTGGGACGATATGGATATTGCAGCTCAGTTCCAATGTCCATTGAGAGTTTCTCCACTCCATGGAGGATATTTCTGTATTAGTCTAGTCTTTTGCTTGTATAGGAAGTCCAGTTTTTGGTTAGTCTTAAAGTATGATATGATTACCTAATAAGCAGGGCTTTTTTTCACTGGGATTGTAATGAACTACATCTTTTGCAGTTTGCTATTTATCTGCCTAGTTATAGTTTTTCTGTAGAGATATACTTACCCCATAAAACCCCCTAAATGTTATCCTTTTAATGCTTTCAGAGTAGTTATTACTGTTTATGGCAACATGTCATTGTATACACTACAGTCCAACTGAAAACAAATATGCTACTTTTGCTTTGGTCAGACCATTTCTCTTATGCTACAACATTGCCTATTTTTCCTGTAAAGAATTAGTGTGAGAATACAAGAAGAGCCAAATACTAAGTCCTTTTAATCTGTACCGTTTAGGTGCAGAACTGATCTACTGCATTTCTTGCTTCTTTCCCATTCACATTATCTTTGTTTGTTATGGTCATTCAATTACATTCACTCCCTGTGTTATTTTCACCAGATTTTCAATTTGAATTTCACTAGTCTTTTTGGAATAGGTCCCTTTATGTTGTTATCGATATTTTACTTTTCCAATCATGTTAATAGAGTCATCCATCCTCGCTAAGCTTCCCCTTGGACACTATTTTTATTTCTTTTGAATTTCAGTCAAAAACTCATCTTTTATCAAAGACACGGTTATCCACCTGAAATAGCAAAGCTGATTTTTCAGTCATGGATCAGAAATCTCCTACAATTTTACCTTTTTTTATCCTGTGGATTCAACAAATTCCAGAGGCTTCAGATTTTACACAAAGCACAGGCCTCATCAGTATTTAATGTACTCTTTCTTAACCAGCCTTCTTAATACCAAAACTTTTAAGTATCACGTTAGACCCAACCTGTTTGAAAGAGATCCTTTCTGTGTAATGAGCTAATATTAACTATCCCTGTATAACCAAAGAGCTTGCTGCTGTTGCACAGCTTCTGCCTACAAATTTAAGCCACCTAAAGACTCATTTCATATCTGACAAGGCAGCTGTAGGGTTAAAATTATTTCGTAAATCAAAGGTCTTCTTTATCTAGGGCTAGAAACTGGGTGGGGAAGTGGGTCTAGCTCAAGATCAAGTTGAGAATGACAATAAGCTTCAATCTTAATCATTTTTGAACTTTCCACTGCTTGTCACCAAGAATCCCCCTCACATCTTCCTCACCTTTTAGCTGAGGTCCGTTGTTATCATCCTTTTTGTTTGTTTGTTTGTTTTGTTTTTTCCTTATTCTTTTGATTTCTTTTTTAGCATCTTATGTGGTAGGTGCTCAGTTTCCTGGCTCTTATCCTTCTTCACCTCTCCTCTCTGTTTCAGGTTTCAATCAAGACTCTTGCTGTCACAATGAAATAATGGGCAACCTTGAACCACACAGACGACTTAACTAACAAACATTGCTTTTCTTGGCTTGTTTTTGACCTCTGTGATCTAATCTTTTACAATCTTTTCTTACTGTTTAAGAAAATATTCTTTAATTATATAGAAATATGGCCACACTAAAGCCAATTCTTATTAACTACCGAAAAAAAGTGTTTTATGGTTGACACAGGGAATTCTCACCGGAATGCTAGTATGCCCTGGAAAAAATCTGATCTTGCCTCATGTGTAAAGCAACAGTAATCTGTTAACAAAGAAAGAAGATATGCTTATTTCCTGCTTGCTAACTAGAGATAAAACAACTTCATTGTTTTCTTTTCTCAAAGTAGCATTCCTACTTCCAAAAAATGGTTTGTAAAACAGGCATGTTTGATAATATACATAGAACAGGAATCTCTGCAGGAAAAAAAAAAAAATCAGATTATCTATACTCAGAATGAAAGAGATTAAATAGCAGATAGCATTGTGTAAGCCTGTGAAATTCTGTTGTTTCCCTCTTCCTCAATTCATTATATGTTATTTTTTAATCTCTCAGGCTGTTATTTCTATCACTGAAAATGTAAGAAACTGCATTTTTAAAACAATTAATACACTATTTAGCTACTTTTAAAATAAATTTGGGATGTACTACAACGAGAATTTGCAAATTTCGCTTGTTAAAGTTAATATAGTGGCTATTAAGGGCATATTAGAGAGCTGTATTGTACAGTCTACAAAGTCTCATAAATGCCATATCCTGCCACTGTAAGAAGGCCTAGGCCAGATTTTTAATAGCCCAGTGGTGACAGTGCATATGCATCTAAGGACAATGCACATGCAGCAGCAGCTAATTAACATCAAACACTAATTAATCCCTCAGTATTTAGCAATGAAGTATCAGCAGCTGTCTTAGATGCCATATGCTAATTAGCATTAATAAACTTCAGAAATAATTGTCTCCATTGTTCCGTGTCATAATACTTCCTCTAATTATACTTTGGAGAGCATTGCCTATAAATGGTAGCAAGTGTTACATTGCACTGCTTGAAGTTTAACGAGCAATTTATGGCAACTTGTGGCAATAAGAAAAGAATCTATATCAGAAAAAAATATTAATACCAATTTTATAAGTCTATAATCAATGTGTTGGCTTGTACCTGCATTCAGAAATTTTGTCAGATTTTGTTCTGTATGCTGAAGTGTATGCAGCAAAAGAATAAAAAGGTGATGTTTTAGTGTGATAGAACTGATTCACTGTCTCTGCATGAAAATGCTCAAAAAAAACAGTTTTATATCTCACACAAAATGGTGTGAGTCTTCATACTGGAGTGTTTATGCTCAGCTCTTGGATTTTATGGTTGTTCAGAATTCCATTTGTCTAATGGTGAGGAAAAAAGAGAAGTATTATTTTTTGTTTATTCTGATCAATATGCATTATCCACTGTGGATGTTTTTCCACAGATTCATATTTTCTTTGCAACTTTAAAGAACTGTATGATTGTTGACTTTTTTGTTGTGGTGGGTTTTTAAATAGAACTCCAGCAAAATCCATAGGAAGCACAAGTTTAATATTATGTCTGTGGCATAAAACCTCAGACAACCTGAGACTCTGGAGATCTGTTTAGACTTGCCTGAAAACTTGTGATAACCATTACTAAAGAGATGAAGCACAGTGTTATAGGCAAGGAAATCTTCCATAAAATGATCCCTCTACACACACACTGCTCAGTGTCTATATTGCCTGGTCATTGCATGTCAATAAAAGTGAGCAGCTCAAACATAGCAAGCATATGTAATATTTGAGCACACTTCCTACCAGGGAGTCTCACCAGGGTGAAAATAAAAGCATAGGAAAGGGCATATAACATAGAAAGACTAGTGAAGACAAGAAAGAACTAAGATGAGCAGTAGATCCAAAAAAAAAGGAACCTGTATCCTATAGAAAAACACCAGACAAACCTCACCCTAGAAGACTTAATTCCCAAATGGATGAAAAGCCAGCACAGGACAGCTAAGACGTGTTCTGACTGTATTTTACCAGAAGAACTAGCAAATGACCCAGGTGTTGTGTGTGTTGCCGCTTGTCTGCAGCAAGCTCCGTTCGGTTGCTGGCTGGCCTGAGGCTATCCACACCCCAGGGCCATTGAGCACTGACACCAATGTGAGGATGCAACAAATGGCATTTATTTAACTGCGCAACAGCCTTATATAGTCATCTTGTCCCGTATGAACTCGCACGATAATGACACATCCTGCTCCTTTCGCCACGCCTACCTTCCGTTACAGCCCGAGATTTTCCGGTCACCGTACCCTAATCTACCTACATTTCCCCCTCCCCATGCTTCAAGTCATGCGAAGTAAAGCGTATCGCTGATTCTGGAGCCTTGCGTCAAAGTGTAAGCGTAGCTGGCGTATAAAACATCCCGAGCCCAGGTTCTCCAGTAAGATTCCCCTGCAACTCCTGAGATGCAAAGCAAAAGCAAGCTAGTCATGAGCGCATTGTTTAAAGCTTTTGTTTCACTCAGCAACAGCCGCCGTTCCTCATCTTTCTTGGCGCCCCCCCGCTTTACCAGACTCTCTGTACTGTCATGACTCCTCACGTCTGAAGGTCGAGGCTGGTGCTGTTTCGGCTTCCCCCACAGGTACTCCTGCAAAACATAAAGCTCGGACAGCGTACATATTACTTCGGGTTAGGATTTTGTTTTAAATCAGGGCGCAAACAGCGTGTAGGGACCCACTGTATAACATCATCCCGTTTGATGGCGGCATACCCCCTCCCGTGATGTAGCAGCTCCCAACCTGTTTCCCACTCCGCTGTCCCAGGGAACCGAACCTTGACTGGGGGGCCCACTTCTGGCACCCCTGGACCCCAGTGTCGCTCAATTGGGCCACGCTCTTGGTCTCCCCGGGCAAAATGATTTAAAGAATAAAGAGCGCGATGTAAAATGTGAGATTGGTAGTTGACAGGAATTACGTCTGGGAATCCTTCCCCCTCCCCAAGAATCTTAATTCTGTGTTTTTGTTTCTTACTTAAACCTGGTTCCCTGTGTCTCGCAGAGCCCAGTCAGAGAATCCCAGCCTTGGTTACCCATAAATCCTGCTCTCTGTTGTTGAGCCACAAAAGTTGTATTGACCATTCGTTGCACGGTTTTCTGCAAACATGCAAACAAACAGGGTAACACAAGTAGGATAATGCCTATTATAAACATTCCCATAAGCAGACTCTATCTACAAAACATGTAGTTTACTTCAGAACATACTGTTATTCTCTGTTATTCTAGCTGAAAGGAAAATTACTGACAGGAAAGCTGATTCTGTTTAAAGGTAACACAGATCAGGCCTTTTAGAGCCTACTCTGAGGCCTACTCTTGCTAAACCGTTGCTAAACCATCCAGTATCAATTTCCCCCTTTGGAAGTAGTTAGATTTATTATCTCACTACTTCCATGTACTATTCTCAATGATTGCCTCAACACAACCCACGCAGGTCCCTATGATAATTATAATCACAACTATATAAACTATTCCCTCTAATAATGTGGCTAATCATCCTTTTAGAAACAATCCACCGTACTCCTGCGCCTGTAGAGACAGAAACATAACCTCGACCCATTAGTAATAGTTCCCCTGGTCCCAACCACTCGTTAGTACCTGGTTCCCTATACCACACTTCGCCTTTGTTTTGCACATAGCTTGCTCCCTGTTGAACTGCCTCCCAATGTATTACAATTGGGGGTCGCTCCTTATCTCCTGCTAAAGTTAAATGGTCAAGTACACAGACAGCCTTTGCAAGTCTCTCAGAAGGTTCAGTCTCCTCTCCCTCTTTTTGTTTTTGCAGAAGCTGTTTCAATGTACTATGAACACGTTCCACAACCGCCTGACCCGTAGGCGAATGAGGAATCCCAGTGACATGTGTAATATCCCATAGTTGACAAAATTGACGAAAAATCTGTGAACAGTATGCTAGTCCATTATCAGTCTTAAGTTGTTGTGGAACCCCAAGACTTGCAAAGCAAGCAAGTAAATGTCATTTGACATGACGACCTGTTTCCCCAGTTTGTGCTGTTGCCCATATTACATGTGAAAACGTATCAACAGATACATGAACATATTTGAGCCTTCCAAATTCTGCAATGTGAGTAACATCCATTTGCCACAGTTGCAACGCACTCAATCCTCGAGGATTTACCCCTATTCCGATTCCCTTGCCAATTTTCTGACAACTAGGACAAACACTAACTAATTCACGTGCTTGTGCCATGGTGAGGTGAAATTGTTTCGCTAACATTTTCGCTGATTGATGAAAGAATTGATGGGATAGGTGTACTTGTTCAAATAAATTTGGTGATATTTGCATATAGGACACAAGTGTGTCTGCTTTATTATTTCCAATGCTCAAACCTTGATCAAATTGATGACTACGAATGTGGGTGACAAAATAAGATATCCCTGAGGTTTATTGCTTGATGCAACTGTAGCAAAATGGTGTAAAGTCGCATATTTCTTATTGGTCGTATAAAAGCTTTTTCAATTCAGTTTACAATGCCTGCTGCATAAAGAGAGTCTGTTACAATATTTACAGGTAAATCCTTCCATTTTACAAAAACCTGATATATCGCAAAAAATTCAAGTGTCTGCAGTGAGTCCTCAGTTTGTCCTGAGAATTTACAATGTTTCCATTGTCCATCCTCTTGCCAGGTAATAACTGCTGAATATGATCGCTTTCCTGCATCAGTAAAAACAGTCAGTCCAGTCACAGGTATCTCTGATCTGATAGGTTTTTCTTCCCAATCCTGTTTTCAAATAAACTGTAGCTTTTTATCTCTTGGCAAATGTGTTAACAATTGTCCAGTAAAGTCCTGTAAGGCCATTTGAAACAGAGTTGACTGATTTGTTAACCACTGTAGATATTCCTTTCTGATAGGTAAATAGATAGCATCTGAGTCTAGTCCAGTAATGTCTGTAATCCTTTTATGTACTTTGATAAGCAATTGTGCTATTGCTTCCACTCTGGTACAAATTGTTGTTTTAGGATGAAAAACCAAAGAGTCCACTCGAGCATTGCCTTCTGCAATAAACCCAGGCAAATTAGTATGGTTTCTTACATGTAAAACATAAAACAATGCAGTTCGGATTTGAATTTCTTGCCACAGAGCTCGCAGCAATTCAAAAACACACTGATTACATATATGCTCTATAACAGATCTATCCAATTGCTTTATAATGCCAGCTACATATGCTGAATCAGTAATCAAATTAAAGGGAACAGGAAAATTCTGAAATATTTTTAATACAGCTCATAATTCTACCACCTGAGGTGAACCCTTTTGTTGTACTACCATAGATTCCCACTTGCCATCAGAATACCAGACAAGGCCCGCCTTGCCTCTGTTCCCAGATCCATCCATAAAAATGGTAGTTCCATCCACAGGAGTGTCTGCGCACAACACTCCTGTGGCAATTGGAAGTTCCGCACTCAATTTTATAACAGGATGGGAGGGCAAGTGGTAAACAACCTGTCCCGAGAAATTCTCCATAGCTGTTTGCAAAGCAAAGCTATTAGCCATACACCACTCAAAATATTGAGCTGCAATAGGAACGGTTAGTGATGCATGGATCTTTGGCCACAAGCTCCCAACATCGCATCCGTCCTTTGATGAATAATCTGTGCCAATAGCTCTGTAACGAATCTGATCATTCTGAATTCTATTGACCAATTATTGCATACGGAATTTGCCTATCAAACAAAGTGATAATTTGTATTTCCTGATTCAAATCAATACGATGTACAAATTTGGAATGTAGCCTGCTTTCTATTTCTGTAATCAGTTGCTGTATCTCTGAAGTAGTGTGTCGTGGTGCTGTTAAAGTTGTGTTCCCTGCTAATAATTGGAATAGAGACTGCAATTGTGACGATGTAAGCCCCAAGTACGGCCGCAGCCATAACTTGAGCCTTATGTTCCACAGTACCCACTTTTGCACATGCCTTTATCATAGCATTCAAATCTGTTTTTCCAGGTAAAGCTTCAATGATCTTTTGACAATCAGCATTAGCATTATCCCTGTTTGCCACAGGTCCAAGGCTTGGCAGCTGCACAGGTTAACCCCGTGTGGAAACACCAGTCCTGCGCTCCCTGCAGTTTGGGTTGCGAGTTAACTGCATAGGCCTGGAACAGGTTGGGAAGATTCATTTGTGTCAGCATACGGTTCCCCCCCCCGCGTTCTTTCTCTAGTTTCCCTGTATTCTGCAGCTGGTTGTTATCAGCTGACCTTGAGCATTATACTGAGACCTGAACTGCTTCACAAAATGCCCTAGCTTCCCACAGCAATGACACATCAAAACAGTTATCTCTCCCACTCAGCTTCAACTTCTTAAGGCAGTTTTTCTTAAAGTGACCTTCCTGCTCGCATGTATAACAACGATGAACTACCTTAACTGCCGCCGCAAAAGTTTTTGCTAAATGCTCCATCTGAAATGTGGTGGTTCCTACTTTCTCACAAGCATCCATTAGCTCAGTTAAGGTGGCATTACGATTTGCCATCCCCGCAACAACCCCTCTGCAGTCCTCACCTGTGTTGTCCCTCGCCAACTATAGTGGCAATGCTTCTCCCACAACCCTCCAATCCAACAGTTGCCAAATATTTCTCCCCTCAGGACCCGCACCCACAATCACCGGATATGCTTGTGGAATTATAACTCCTTCTAATAACGCATCTCGAATGACCCCTTTCCATTTCACGCCTCCCTCACCTCCCCCCCCTTCCCCTGTATACGCGGGCGGACGCTGACCCTCTCCCTCACCTCTCACATTACCAGATGGACGCAAACCTCCCCCCCCCGCCCTGATCTAAAGGTGGAGTAGGGAGTTGTAAAGGAGGTTGAGGTGGCCCTAATACTTGTCCCGAACACAGAGGGGGGTTTTGGGGGAGACATAGTCACGTGTCCCGAGGCGTTGGCTGAACGATGCTGCTGCAATTCTGTCTTTAATTCTTCCAGTCGTCTACCAAGCTCTGTCATGTCAAGTTCGTGTCCATTTCGTGATGGTAACAGTCCTTTAAGTCCTTGTGATTCTGGTACTGCTGACTCCGTAAATGGCGAATCCGGTAAAGGTGGGTACAAAGCATGTTTACCCTCCTTCTTGTCCTCCTGCTCAGCCTCATCCGTAGAGAGATCAATGAGAGGGAGGGGGTTTCGGAGGGGGTTTCGGCCAAGTCTCCTGTTTTGCGTCTGAATCAATTAGTCCAAATCGAGTTCGTGTTTTAGGGCGCACTACCGGTTCTAATGGATCTGTATCTATTTTTCTTGCTCCCCGCTCCTCAGCTTTTTTCGGAGCCGTCCGCACCCACAGTGATAAAGGAGCTGCCACCGGTACAGCCACCGGGGCCGTGGGAGGTGTTGGTCCCGCAAACAGTGAGGGGGTAGTAGGCGCCTGTGGTCCTAAAGCCATAAAAGCTGTATGTGTGACTTCTCTCTCTGCTTTTATTCCTTTTAACGCTTCACTAACCAGCCTCCATGTAGCAGACAATTTAAAGGCTTCCTTATCACCACTTGACACCGCATTCCAGAGAGAGTCACCAATCTTCTCCCATAAAGGCACTTCAAAGAAATCATTAAAGGTTGTAAAATGTCCTTTATCCTTTGCCCAAAACAGTAACTGCTTTAACGCAGCTTCGTCATATTTAATTCATCTCTCAGAGAGTATATGTTGGAGGAGTTTCACCACTGCCACTTCTGTCTTGGTCAGGGTAGACCCCATGTAAACACGTCCGAGCTGCATCCCATGTCGCCCAGTCCTCCCGCGCAGCCCGTAGCAGCCACAAGATAACTCCCCATGTTTTTAATTCTTTGGCAGAACCCGCTGCCATAGCTCGCTCAGCGAGCTGCATCGAGCACCGCTCCCAGGTATTCGGCTGTAAACAATCAGCCGGTCCTGCCACCGCCCCGCCCTTTAACGAGACGGTCCACACACTGGGCTACGTCTTTCGATTTCACAGAAATCTTAAATTCCCCGCCCAGTAACGAAATCACCTTTATCAAGGTTTCCATGGCTCACGAACCCACTCCGACCGCCTGCGGTCCGCCAGTCCAGCAATCACGTCGGGGTCACCACTTGTTGCCGCTTGTCTGCAGCAAGCTCCGTTTGGTTGCTGGCTGGCCTGAGGCTATCCGCACCCCAGGGCCATTGAGCACTGACACCAATGTGAGGATGCAACAAATGGCGTTTATTTAACTGCGCAACAGCCTTATATAGTCGTCTTGTCCCGTACGAACTCGCACGATAATGACACATCCTGCTCCTTTCGCCACGCCTACCTTCCGTTACAGCCCGAGATTTTCCGGTCGCCGTACCCTAATCTACCTACAGTGCTTAAGTTTCAGCTACCTGTATTTGCGTAACTATTATGGCTTAAAACAAACAAACAAAGACCCTAACATGAAGCTTCCTTAGATTTTTTTTCTTCTTCTCTTTTTTTTTTTCTGTATTTACATGTCTCTCACCGGTACCACTATAAGAATGGAAACTACTTAAATAAATAAACAGACAAATATTTACATGTAGAAAGAGTGAAAAAATGTTTCCTGAAAAATCCCTGTAAATTCAATAGTAGGGCTGGTATCTTTTCCCAGATTTACAACATTAAGAGACCAGTGGAGTCATATGGAGCTATCTTAAATTCCATGCATTTTGACTCAGTGTAGATATTATTATTCCAGAAGAATTTAAATTTTGAGGCTTTAGAATCAGATCCTTGCCACAAATTATAAGTGAGACTGCTAGTTTTCCTTTCTGGAAACTCTTTACCAAATTCAGAAAGGAAAAATAAAACAAAACAAAACAAAACGAATCAAAAAGAAAGGAGGCAAACCAACACCCCACTGCCAAAGAAGTGAACACTGTTCCATTATTCCATAGTTAAGCTGTAGCTAATCCAATTTAGCTTGACTGGAGACAGAAGCATCCTGAAGGGCTATATTGCAAACAGAAAATGTTGCTGTTCCACTGTCTACTGATATGTTTTGAAAATTACCCACCTTCCTCCAACAGCTTGTTAGGAATATCCAGGATGAAAGGAAGGCAAAGGGGTTATAGAAGCAATTTTAAAAAAATTAGTGTAGCAATTGGTAAACCTATTAGCGTTTAACAGCCTGATCTGAAGTTGCAATCGTTCAAGACCGTGACAGAACTTTGTAAAAGGTGATTTCCTCCAAGGAAAGGGATCGTTACCTCACACAAATGACTAATCTTAAGAGGGTTTATTAGCCTATTATTTCTATCAGTCCAGAACTTAAGTATGATGATTTCACCGATTGCATTAATGCCTATAAAACAAGTGAATTGAAGATGAAAGAATGCATATGCTTGGGATAAGTGCATATTCATATGAAAGCATGCAATTTAACTTTTACATCTGGCATGGGTTTGAGGCACAAAATTCAGTTATAGGTTGTGTTTGGACTTGCAATTTATGATTATGGATGGTTACAGACTCTTCAGAAGGGATAGGCAGGGCAGGCAAGGCAGGGGGGTGGCACTGTATGTAGTGGAGGGGCTCGAACGTATGGAGCTTACAGTCGGTGACGGCACAGTTGAGAGCCTCTGTGTAAGGATTAAAGGACAGAGAAATAAAGTGGATGTTGTTGTGAGAGTCTACTATAGGCCAACCAGTCAGGATGCAGATGAGTTATTCTTTAAGGAACTAAGGGATGCATCCAAGTCATCTGTCCTTGACCTTATGGGAGACTTCAATTTGCCAGATGTTAACTGGGAATACCACACAGCTGGTACAAACAGGTCCAGAAGATTTCTAAACCATCTGGATGATAACTTCTTGGTTCAGGTGCTAAGGGAACTGACCAGGAAAGGGGCCTTCCTCGATCTGTTGCTTGTTAACAGAGAGGGTCTTGTGGGGAAGTGGCAATTGGTGGCTGCCTTGGCCATAGCGACCACAAAGCCGTCGAGTTTAAAATTTATGGTAACAGGAGGAAGACTGCCAGTAAGACCTCTACTCTGGATATGAGGAGAGCAGACTTCAGGCTGCTCAGGGAACTACTTCATAAGGTTCCCTGGGAAAAAGCTTTTGAAGGGTCCAGGGTCCATCAGTGCTGGTCACTTTTTAAGTACCACCTCCTAAGAGCACAGGATCAAGGAACTCCAAAATGTCTAAAGTCAAGCAGACGAGGCAGAAGGCCAGCCTGGCTGAGCAGGAATCTTCTGTTTGAACTAAGGCAGAAAAAGAAAGTGTACAACTGCTGGAAGCAGGGTCAGGTGACATGGGATGATTACAGAGATGTTGTTCGCCACGGTAGTGAGGATATTCATGTGGCCAAAGCTCAATTAGAGTTGAAGCAGGCCAGTACTGTGAAGGACAATAGAAAGGGCTTTTTAAAATATATTGGTAGCAAAAGGCAGGCTAGAAATAACATTGGCCTGTTACTCAACGAGCATGGTCACCTCACATAAAGAGACATAGATAGAGCGGAGACGTTTAATGCTTTCTTCACCTCGTTTTTCAACACCAATGATGGGCGCTGGGACCCCCAGAGCCCTGTGCCTGAGATCCATGACTGTGAGGATGATACACTCCCAATCAACCCCGAACATGTACAGGATTTGTTGCTCCAGCTGGATCCCTACAAGTCAAAGGGCCCTGATGGGATTCATCCAAGGGTACTTAAAGAATTGGCTGACATCATAGCGAGACATCTCCCAATGACTTTTCAATGCTCTTGGGAATCTGGAGAGGTCTCAATTGACTGCAAGTTGGCAAACGTTGTCCCAATCTTCAAGAAGGGCAACAGGGATGACCCCGGTAACTACAAGCCTGTTAGTCTCAACTCGGTGCCTGGAAAAATTATGGAGAAAATTATTCTGGGAGTTATTGAAACACATCTCAAAGACAATGCAGTCATTGGTCTCAGCCAGCACGGGTTCATTAGGGGAAAGTCCTGTTTGACAAATTTGATTTCTTTCTGTGACAAGGTTACCAACCTAGTTGAACAAGGGAAGCTAGTCGATGTAATCTTTTTGGATTTCAGTGAAGCTTTTGATACTGTCTCTCACAGTATCCTCCTGGGCAAAATATCCATAATACAGCTGGATAAACACATAATGCAATGGGTGAACAATTGGCTGACGGGTAGGGCTCAAAGAGTTATAGTAAATGGGGCTACATTGGACTGGCGACCGGTCACTAGTGGAGTTCCTCAGGGATCCATCTTGGGGACAGTGCTCTTCAATATCTTCATTAATGATTTGGACAAAGGACTTGAAGGACTATTATCCAAGTTCGCTGATGACACAAAACTGGGAGGAGCTGTTGACACTCCTGGGGGCAGAGAGGCCCTGCAGAGAGACCTAGATAAATTAGAAAGGTGGGCGATCACCAACCGCATGAAGTTTAACAAGGGAAAGTGCTGGATTTTGCACCTGGGTCATGGCAACCCTAGATGTACATACAGACTGGGAAACGAGAGGCTGGAGAGCATCCCTGCAGCAAGGGATCTGGGGATTCTGGTCGGTGACATGTTGAACATGAGCTAACAGTGTGCCCTGGCAGCCAAGAGGGCCAACCGTGTCCTGGGGAGCATCAAGCGTAGTATTGCTAGACGGTCGAGGGAGGTGATTGTCCCGCTCTTCTCTGCATTGGTGCGGCCTCACCTTGAGTACTGTGTGTAGTTTTGGGCACCATGGTATAAAAAAAGATATGAAGATACTGGAGAGTGTCCAGAGGAGAGCCACAAAGACGGTGAAGAGTTTAGAGGGGAAGCCATATGAGGAGCAGCTGAAGTCACTATGTCTGTTCAGCTTGGAGAAGACTGAGATGATACCTCATTGCAGTCTACAAGTTCCTCACGAGGGGAACTGGAGGAGTAGGTGTTGACCTCTTCACCCTGGCGACCAGTGACAGAACTTGAGGGAATGGCAGGAAGATATGCCAGGGGAGATTTAGGCTGGATATTAGGAAAAGGTTCTTCACCCAGAGGGTGGTGCAGCACGGGGAACAGGTTCCACAGGGAAGCAGTCGTGGCGCCAAGCCTGACAGCATTCAAGAAGCATTTGGACAATGCCCTCGGACACATGGTGTGAATTCTGGGATTGTCCTATGCTGTGACGGGAGTTGGACTCGATGATCCTTGTGGGTCCATTCCAACGTAGGACATTCTATGATTCTATGATTGAGAACAGCTACAAACTGTATTAGTAAACAGATATGCCCTCCCCATGGAAAAAGTAGTAAGGTTGTTAATAATGCAGGAGGAGGACCAGACTCTGGAACTGAGGTTTGACCCTGTAAACCAACTTCTCAGCTATAATTTGAAGATATTTGTATTCCAGTTTACAAAGATACTTGACTTCATATTTTCTTCCATTTTAAAACCATTTATTTACCTCATGTGTATCAGTGAGTGTTCTGGTTTCATTGGGATTTTGTTTCAGTTTGTGGCCAGCCATAGTGATCAGGACCATTAGCAGTTAAACGCAGGGTAGCTGACCCAGGCTGGACCACAGGTGTGTTCTATATCATTAACAATCAAGTTCACTATAAAAGGGAGGGCTTGATGGGGAGAGGTGGGCCTGTTTTTGCTCTTCTTGCCGCTCTTCTTCTTGTTGCTGACAATTGGTATTCCTGTAACAACCTAGTGCAGCTCTGTATTTAAGTATACTTTTTTTGTGTATGTGTTAGTGTTTATATTGGTTTCTTTATTTTATTAAATCTGTTTAATTTTAACCCACGAGTCTCCCAATTTTTCCCAATTTCCTTCCTCGGTTTGGGAAGGGACATTGGGTGAGAGAAAAATTTATTGTTTAGCCCTGGGTGCGGGCTGAACGAAGACAGTGAGGAAGAAAGAAAGGAAACCTATCCACTTCAAAGCAAACTAAGGTCATAATTATTTCATATGCATACATTGTTATAATTTATTAGTGTATTAACAATATGACTGTAAAATTAAGTAGATTATGTATCTCTATTTGTGCTCACCTGCAGGAACATAAAACTGAAAAGGTATCCTAATAAACACTTTTGTACATCTAAATTAGGAGTAGTTTTCTTCATATCTTAAGAAATTTTCCTTAGAAACAACTGTTTTAGCATAGCTTTGAAATGTCATAAATAAAAACTATATTTCAGAAAATGTATTATTTATTCAAACCTGAAGGGGTTTCTTCCTGTAGCTAAAACTTCAGCTTGAACTAACAAGGTGATTTATGCATTTGTACTGTATTTTATTCTTTAACAAAAGTTTAATGCAGTTGGTTTGGGGTTTTGTTTCCACAATAAACCCTGGGGCTTTTGATAAAGCTTTTAACTGGAAACATTTCTACCTTTGCTGTTTATCAAGGTTTTATAGCAGAAGTTAATGTATTATGTAGATAGTTGATTTAGATACAGCATAATTTTTCTCATTTTATATTAACAATAATTTGTCCTCCTGACAAACTGATGTTTCCTTTTACAGTACCATGTATCACAATGTAACTTTTTTCTTGATTGTAAATATATTAAAATTACAAAAGGATGATTCAGTGCTTCAATTTTCACATCCCTAGTATATACAAAATCTTGACATTACCAGGTTTCCACATGTCAGTCTATGGGCTTCTAAGCTGCTGTCCTGGTTTGGCTCAAACCAGGCCAAATAGTCTTAGAGAACCCAAGGTCACTGCTTACGAGTAAAGAGCCGAAGGGGGTTGTACCTGCAGGGAGTAGTGGACGGGGCAGGTGACCCAGGATTGACCAGCAAGGTATTCCATCCCATACATGTCATTCTCACTTTCCTGTTTATCACTAACCCACTGCCTCCTGGAGGTGGGGCCCAGGAGGGAGGGGCCCTCCTGTCTCCCACTGATTGGTACCAGCTTTGCCAAATCTCCAGTTAAAAGCCTGCAGGTGTGATGGCAGTGGAGCTTTTGCATTTTGCCCTCTGCCCGTGCTGGGGGGAGCTACTGCCTTTTCCCCTCTGCCTGTACTGGGGGGAGCAATTCTGCCTGAGGAGGATTTCCAAGCTCTTGATCTTGGTTTTGTACATATTTGTATATATTTGGTTATTTCTATTATTATTGTTATTATATTCTTTTTTTCATTATTATAGTTTATTAAAACTGTTTTAACTTTCCAACCCATAAGTCTCTCTCCCTTTTCCCTTTCCCTTAGGTGGGGGGAAAGGGTTAACAGAGAGCATCTGCCACATGGTTAATAGCTGGCCCAGCTTTAAACCGTGACAGATTTATTGGTGCCCAACGTGGGGCTCAAGAGAAGCTCCAACAGGTTGCTCTGATAAGTTGAATCCTGGCTCTGGTGGGAGGAGACCCAGAGAGCTCAGCTGAGAGAATATCAGATTTCTTCCTTTGAGATTTATGAGGGGTTGGAAAGTTAAAACAGATAGTGAAGATGGTGATGTCATTTTTGAATGCTGTGTTATCTCATCTTTTTATGGAGTTTCTTTCACAATTGAGTATTGCAGTGATGCCTTACCTGCCGTGGGCACTGTGTTATTGCTTGCTTCTTATGAATGTTTACATGCAGTTTAGCAGTGGGCACTGGTCGAAATGTATTGTTTTGGTATGGGGTTTGATACTGATTTATGCTGTGATAAACTGGGCAGTTAATATTCCGATCTCTTATCTCTATGACACAATGATGGGCAGCTTTAATCGCGAATCAGTAGCAGCGACTTCATCTGCACGCTCCAGGCGTCCTTTAGCTGATTCTGTTAATGATTACACTTCCAGTTTTACTTTGGGAAATAGTACCTTCTCCTTTTCTGCCAAGCTGATTCCACTAGATTTTGCGAAATTAGGATGGTGCTGTCTAGGTGGCATGTTTTTATTTTTGGTTGTCCTGAATGTGTTTCTGATGTGGGATAAGATTAAATATCGGTGCAGGGACAGTTGTAGGTGTTATGCAGCCACCTCAGATCCTACAGTGTGTACGGCTGCTACAGCCACTCAACCCACTGAAACCTTGGCAGCCTGTACCACAGCTGCTACACCCCCCAAGATGGCCACTGCAGCTACTCAGACTCTCAGCACTCCCACGACAGCCACTGCATCTACTCAGACCCCAGCATCTATCGAATCTGTACCAATTGCTCCTGTAACCAGGAAGAAATACCAAAAGAAATCAGCTCGTGAAGTGAAGGATGATGACTCAGAGCCTTCTAAGGCAGAGCCATCATATGACCCAGGTGAGGGCCCTTCTCAGGCAGAGTTAGGGCCTGACACAGATGGGGGTTTCCTCGATCGTCCTTTTAAAGCAGACCCATCACAGAAGAAAGGTCCTTCTAAAGCAGAACTATCACAAGAGGACTCGGACGTAGAGATAACCTACCACTCCTTATCCCTGAAGGACCTGAGAAATATAAGGAAAGACTTCAGCCGTTATGACAGTGAACCTATTATTACCTGGTTGCTCCGATGCTGGGATAATGGGGCAGACAGCATGCAATTGGATGGCAGAGAAGCCAGACAGTTGGGATCCCTGTCCAGAGATGGTGGTATTGATAAAGCGCTCGCAAGAAAGTCAAACACTGTCAGTCTCTGGAGGCGACTCTTGTCAGCTGTAAAGAGCAGGTATCCCTATAAAGATGATGTTATGAGCCACCTAAGCAAATGGACCACTATAGAAAAAGGTATTAACTACCTTAGAGAACTGGCTGTGCAAGAGATCATTTATAGACACCCGCGGGACATTGTAGATCCTGTCGATCCTGATGAAGTGGAATGCAACCGATCCATGTTCCGGAAGGTTGTGAAGAATGCTCCACCGACATATACCCATACATTGTCAATATTAGTATGGGGAGAAGATGCTATGGCACATTCTACTGTGGGCGAAATGGCTAACTGTATGCGACAGTATGAAGATAGTATTTCTTCCCCACTGCAGGCACGCATCTCGGCTGTGGAAAAACTGACTAAGGAAAACAAGGACTCATTTAAACAACTGTCAGACAAACTGTCCATGATCGAGAATAAACTTGACTCTCTACCTACACAGGCGTGCGTTGCAGCTGTTAGGAGAAAACGCTCTCCTACAGGACCAGCTCAAAGGAAACAGAACACATCACGAGGTATCCTGTGGTTTGCCCTGCGTGGTTACGGGGAGGATATGAGCAGATGGCATGGACAACCTACCAGTACCCTACAGGCACGAGTACGTGAGTTGCAAGCTAAAAGAAATACCAGAGAGAATTTTTCTAGGAGGATGGCTGCTCCAGTTACCAGTGAGCAGGACCCCAGTCAGGGGAGATGGGCCTCAAATCACTTTTTCCCAAGTGTGAATAGGAGAAATGAAGGTCCAGTCCCTGTGAGCAGCACGAATCCATTTCTTGATTAGGGGGGCCCTGCCTCCAGCCAGGTGGAGGAGAGGGACAACCGGATTTATTGGACTGTGTGGATTCGATGGCCTGGCACATTAAAACCACAAAGGTATCGAGCCCTGGTAGACACTGGTGCACAGTGCACCCTAATGCCATCGGATCATAAAGGGGCAGAATCTATCAGCATTTCAGGAGTAACAGGAGGATCTCAAGTGTTATCTGTATTGGAGGCCGAAGTGAGCCTAACTAAAAATGAATGGAAAAAGCACCCCATTGTGACTGGCCCAGATGCTCCGTGCATCCTTGGCATAGACTACCTCAAGAGAGGGTATTTTAAGGACCCAAAAGGGTACAGATGGGCCTTTGGTATAGCAGCTGTAGAGACTGAGGACATTAAACAGCTGTCTACCTTGCCTGGCCTCTCAGAAGATCCTTCTGTTGTGGGGTTGCTGAAGGTTGAAGAACAACAGGTGCCAATTGCTACTACCACGGTGCACCGACGACAATATCGCACCAATCGAGACTCCCTGATCCCCATTCATAAACTGATTAGACAATTAGAAAATCAAGGAGTGATTACCAAGACTCGCTCACCCTTTAATAGTCCTATATGGCCAGTGCGAAAGTCTGATGGAGAATGGAGATTAACTGTGGACTATCGTGGCCTAAATGAAGTTACGCCACCGCTGAGTGCTGCTGTGCCAGACATGCTAGAACTTCAATACGAACTGGAGTCAAAGGCAGCCAAGTGGTACGCCACCATAGACATTGCTAATGCCTTTTTCTCTATTCCTTTGGCACCAAAGTGCAGGCCACAGTTTGCTTTTACCTGGAGAGGTATCCAGTACACCTGGAATCGACTGCCCCAGGGGTGGAAACACAGTCCTACTATTTGCCATGGACTGATCCAGACTGCACTAGAAAAGGGTGGAGCTCCAGAACATTTGCAATACATTGATGACATCATTGTGTGGGGTGATACAGCAGCAGAAGTTTTTGACAAAGGGGAGAAAATAATCCAAATTCTTCTGAAAGCTGGTTTTGCCATAAAAAGGGGCAAGGTCAAGGGACCTGCCCGGGAGATCCAGTTTTTAGGGATTAAATGGCAAGATGGGCGTCGCCAGATCCCGATAGAGGTGATCAACAAAATAACAGCAATGTCCGCACCAACTAACAAAAAGGAAACACAAGCCTTCTTAGGTGTTGTGGGTTTCTGGAGAATGCATATTCCAGATTACAGCCAGATTGTACGCCCTCTTTATCAAGTGACCAGAAAGAAGAATGATTTTCAGTGGGGCCCTGAACAACGACAGGCTTTTGAACAGATTAAACAAGAGATTGTGCATGCAGTAGCCCTTGGACCAGTCCGTACGGGACAAGATGTTAAAAATGTGCTCTACACCGCAGCTGGGGACAATGGTCCTACCTGGAGCCTCTGGCAGAAAGTGCCAGGGGAGACTCGAGGTCGACCCCTAGGATTTTGGAGTCGAGGATACAAGGGCTCCGAGGCCAATTACACTCCAACTGAAAAAGAGATACTGGCAGCATATGAAGGAGTTAGAGCTGCTTCAGAGGTAATTGGTACTGAAGCACAACTTCTCCTAGCACCTCGACTACCAGTACTAGGCTGGATGTTCAAGGGTAAGGTTCCCACTACCCATCATGCAACTGATGCGACGTGGAGTAAATGGATTGCATTAATTACGCAGAGGGCTCGAATAGGAAACCCTAATCGCCCAGGAATCTTAGAAGTAATCATGGACTGGCCAGAAGGCAAAGACTTCGGAATGCCACCAGAAAAGGAGGTGACACGTGCTGAAGAAGCCCCACCATATAATGAACTACCAGAGGATGAGAAGCAGTATGCGCTGTTCACCGATGGATCCTGCCGTCTTGTAGGAAAGCATCGGAAGTGGAAAGCTGCTGTATGGAGTCCTATACGACGAGTCACAGAAGCCACAGAAGGACAAGGTGAATCAAGTCAATTTGCAGAAGTAAAAGCCATCCAGCTGGCTTTAGACATTGCTGAACGAGAAAAGTGGCCAAGGCTGTATCTTTATACTGACTCATGGATGGTGGCAAATGCCTTGTGGGGGTGGTTAAAGCAGTGGAAGCGAAGCAACTGGCAGCGCAAAGGTAAACCTATTTGGGCTGCTAAATTGTGGCGAGATATTGCTGCTCGGCTAGAGAAACTAGTCGTGAAGGCACGTCATGTAGATGCCCACGTACCTAAAAGTCGGGCAACTGAGGAACATCGAAACAACCAACAAGCGGATCAAGCTGCTAAAGTGTTCCAAATAGATTTGGACTGGGAACACAAAGGTGAACTATTTTTAGCTCGGTGGGCTCATGACACTTCAGGTCATCAAGGAAGAGATGCAACATACAGATGGGCTCGTGACCGAGGGGTGGACTTAACCATGGACTCTATTGCACAGGTTATCCATGATTGTGAAACATGCGCCGCAATTAAGCAAGCCAAACGGTTAAAACCTTTGTGGTATGGGGGGCGGTGGTTGAAATATAAATATGGGGAGGCCTGGCAAATTGACTACATCACACTCCCTCAAACCCGCCAGGGTAAACGCTATGTGCTTACCATGGTGGAGGCGACCACCGGATGGTTGGAAACATACTCTGTGCCCCATGCCACTGCCCGGAACACTATTCTGGGCCTCGAAAAGCAAATCTTGTGGCGACATGGCACGCCAGAGAGAATTGAGTCGGACAATGGGACTCATTTCAAAAACAGTCTCACAGACAACTGGGCCAAAGAGCATGGCATTGAATGGGTATATCACATCCCCTATCATGCACCAGCCTCTGGGAAAATTGAACGGTATAATGGGCTGTTAAAAACTACCCTGAAAGCAATGGGGGGTGGAACCTTTAAAAACTGGGATAAACATCTGGCACAAGCTACCTGGTTAGTTAACACCAGGGGATCTATCAATCGAGCTGGCCCTGCTCAGTCAGACCTTCTACATACAGTAGAAGGAGATAAAGTCCCTGTGGTGCATGAAAGGAATCTATTGGGAAAAACTGTCTGGATTCTTCCTGTAATGGGCAAAGGTAAACCCATTCGTGGGATTGCTTTTGCTCAGGGACCTGGATGTACTTGGTGGGTGATGTTGCAAGATGGTGAAGTCCGATGTGTCCCTGAAGGTGATCTGATTATGGGTGAGACTACTTAAGCCTGAACTGTATGTTGTTGTTGCATAAGTGTCTTTCAGGTTAAGACAGTGTTGATGAGACCGGAACTAGCTTCATCAAGTGGCGTCCAGTAACCTCCTCGAGTCTGACATCTTTAACCTGCAACCCGTGGGCACGAACCATGACGAAAGAGAGACTGCTAGCCAGAGAGACTGCTGAGAGACTGCTAGCCAGATGGAAACCCACAATCCTGAACCAAATGAACTTGATGGACTTTTCGCATAAAGATGAATCATAGACTAGTGATATGTATATATATATTTGAAAATGAAAAGGTAGTGGTGATCTGAGTATGACATGAATGGTATGGAATAAGGGGTGGAATGTCCTGGTTTGGCTCAAACCAGGCCAAATAGTCTTAGAGAACCCAAGGTCACTGCTTACGAGTAAAGAGCCGAAGGGGGTTGTACCTGCAGGGAGTAGTGGACGGGGCAGGTGACCCAGGATTGACCAGCAAGGTATTCCATCCCATACATGTCATTCTCACTTTCCTGTTTATCACTAACCCACTGCCTCCTGGAGGTGGGGCCCAGGAGGGAGGGGCCCTCCTGTCTCCCACTGATTGGTACCAGCTTTGCCAAATCTCCAGTTAAAAGCCTGCAGGTGTGATGGCAGTGGAGCTTTTGCATTTTGCCCTCTGCCCGTGCTGGGGGGAGCTACTGCCTTTTCCCCTCTGCCTGTACTGGGGGGAGCAATTCTGCCTGAGGAGGATTTCCAAGCTCTTGATCTTGGTTTTGTACATATTTGTATATATTTGGTTATTTCTATTATTATTGTTATTATATTCTTTTTTCATTATTATAGTTTATTAAAACTGTTTTAACTTTCCAACCCATAAGTCTCTCTCCCTTTTCCCTTTCCCTTAGGTGGGGGGAAAGGGTTAACAGAGAGCATCTGCCACATGGTTAATAGCTGGCCCAGCTTTAAACCGTGACAGCTGCCCATTTCTCCTATGTGTCAGAAACCTAGACTATCCTATACACTGTGAGCAAGGTGCTGGCATGTAACTACTCTCAACAGAAAGGATGGTGTGGAACCACACTACCTTCAAGGAGAGGATCAGAAGATACCCTAAATTCTTTAGACGTTTGGTGAAGGAAGAGTGTGAAAATAAAAATAAATTAAAAATAATTATGAAACATTTTGTAGACCCCAGTTCAGTGATATATTTAACAAGGAACTTGCTTTAAGATATGTAAAATCCCCCTGTTGGGACTATTTAGGCGTTCTTCTTAGGACTATTTATGTACCTAGATGGGTGAATGTATAATCCCAGGTGCATTCTGGCTGTCTGAACACCTAAGCAATAGTGCCACCTTCCTATTCAAGACGCACACGAGAGATGAGCTCTAGACCCACATCTCTTTCCCTTTAGCTGGTCCTTGAAGTGTGTTATAATAATTGATGGCCTTGTCTTCATGGAAGTTAAATCTTTGTGTTCGTTAGCAAATACTGAGACCCACTGGGAACATGTTTGTAGAGTAAATTAGTTGATATTTCCTCTGCTGTAAGTACATCCACACTGTGAGCGTTGCAGGAGGCTTAATGTCAGAGAGGATGTAGAATGGCCCAGTCAACTGAATGCTTACTAGTGGCCTCTGTGAGTGTGGTTCTGCACCGTGTCTTGTAGTCTGGTTTCATCCAGAAAGAAAAGAGTTTGTGCAATCCAAACAGATCTACAACGTAAACCAAAGCAGGGGGACAACTGAGAGTTTTGGTTCAAAAAGATAACTCTTGATCAAAATGAGAAATGTAAATACAGTCTAAGAGTCTACAGTTCTGACCTGTTTTCTCTTGCTCTCTACTGAGTAACCATGATTTCTACCTAGAAGTCAGACAAGTTTGCATGTATGATAATTATGAAATATTCATTCTTCTGTTAATTTCAGGTAATCTTTATAAAATTTATTCCTAACCGTTGGGAACTTAGGATAGAGATATTTCATCTTCAGACTCTTTCTGGACTTCACTTGTGAGTTTAAGTCAGTTCCATATTGCAGTGATTTCACCTGTAGGGATGAACAGCCTCAGTTAATCCTGGACATGCTCACTGTGACATAAGTAGTTTCATTATCCTTCCTTTGTGGAATATTTCGGCAGCTTTCGCTACCCTTCTAACTTTCTTGTTTCTCCACAATTATCAAATATTACCATAAGAAAGACTATTGATCTGGTACTACTAGCTCACTAGAACAAGTTGCTTCAACACTCTGCGACATCAAAAAAAAATTAAAAGAAAGCCAGGTAATGTCAGAGCAAAAACCAACATCCTCACTGACAGGGACAGCAAGACAGATCCTGGGAACAGTGCCATCCCCTGCCTTAGGTCAGGAGAGCGAGAATTCGAGGGAGAAATTTCTTACTTTCTGTATTACTCATACAAAACTGAACAGTGAGAACCACAACCTTCAATTTTTTGCAGTTATTACCACAGTATGTATTTTTTTACAAGAATCACATGCATTTTATTTGTATTTTAGCTAAAACCAATATATTTAAGACGTGTAGTCAAATTACAATTACTATATCACCTTCCTTTAATCTTTGCATAGTTTATTTTACCTATACAATTAAATTCAAGTACTTCAATTGACTAATAGAAATAACAGATGGTTTTCACATATGGAAAAGACAATGAATACCCATGACACAATTAGCATGTTCATTTTTATTAATTGCAGTGGAGAAGTCAAGTATCTATCCTACCAGGCACTGTACAAATGTAACAAGCTTGAACTAATGCTGATTTAATCATTTTCATTCAGGAAACTGGTTACTTTATTTGCATTGATTCAGGGTCATTGGTCTGCTTAGACTTCAAGTACAGAGAAATTTTATTGGAGTGTCAAACCCCAACACCAATTTCTACTGCTATTCAACTACCTACGTCCAAATTCATATTCAGATAGCACTCCTTTTGCAATCTCATAACAACTTACACGGAATAGGTTTCTTCATCAGCCTCCTGCAGTGAGGCAAAATTCAATGACAATTTCTTGCTCATGTCATACCGAGTCTAGCTTCAGGCCAAACCACCACCTCACCTTTGCATCACTTCTATTGTGCTTCACATTCAGAGAAGTTCAATGACTGAAATACTTTAACCATCCAGATTTACACAAGTTACATGTCTTATAGTTTTAGGCTTCTTTCTCAAGCTCTGCTTTCTCAGGCTCCAAGAGTCTTCAGATTTCTGCTTCTTCAACAGTCCCAGGGTCTCGCCTCCCCACTTCTCTGTTTTCCTTGTGCTTTTAGGTATCACTGTATCATTCTGATAGGTAGGAGTCTTCAAGAACCCCAGAGCTAGTCTCTTTTATAAAATTCCCAAATCCAGAACTGTGAAGGAACGCTGGGCTAGCTGTCTACCGTTCCCTAGCCTTATGCACATGTTTTCTAAGGATTTACCAGATCACAAAAGACTGTCTATGACCTTTAATTCTTAGCCTTTTCTCTTGCTATCTGGTCTTACAGTTCAGTAGAGTTACTCTTCCTAATTAGACCAGTCCATGGTCCACATACGTAACAGAACTGATAATCTGTTCCCATTTTCAGAGGACTTGTTATATTTGCAGACCCTGATGTTGTGCACCTTTCCTTTTTCTTTCTGTCTGAGAGGGATGACCATGCCTCACACAGATGCTCCAGCTTCTTCATAGGTCAGGTTCCCTGCAACCCAGGAAAACAACTGTTTGGAGAATAAAATAAAATAATAAAATAAATAATAAAATAATCTTATTTGAAAGAAAAAATAAATTTCTTGCTTAAAATCATAGAATGCTGATGACAGGTATTTGACTGCACATCTTGAATAAAGAATATTATTAGCAAAAAAAAACATGTCTCTAAAGTCTCTTTAGTCTCTTACAGTTACATAGACTATCAGAGACAAACTATCAAATTACATTTTCTTGATAAATTTCAGAGTGGAATGTACCAATTGCCTGAAGAAACTCCCAGAGTAACTTAGATAGTTAAATAGATAGACAGCTAATTATTTATTAGCTGAAAAGTGTCACTGGTTCACAACAGACATTTTTAAAGATTCCCAGCAAGTACCATCTCCTGAGGATTTAGTCCTGGGATAGTTACCCTTCTATAGAAACATATATGTACTTGTAAGCGGAAAATAGGGAAAAAAACCTATTGTTATTTCATTAGAGAAGAAACAACCTACTGTAAGCATATGCTTTCTTTGCATTTATGTGAATTCTTTCCTAGGACAAATTTTCTTTTATATTTTACCTCTACTGAGCCAACTGGATCAGGAGTGATATCATCCTTAAAATATATTCATTACTGTAGCTAGCTCTGTAGTGTGGGGGGTATTTGGGTATTGTGTACACACAGTAAGTGCCAGCTGCAGCTATCTTTTGGGTTTTATTTTTTTTCTGTATAAAGCAAAAGAGTAGGAAGTTTTGGTAAAAGTAAAAATGACTGTATGATCTATGAGGAACGGCTGAGGGAGCTAGGGTTGTTTAGCCTGGAGAAGAGGAGGCGCAGAGGTGACCTTATTGCAGTCTACAACTACCTGAACGGAGGTTGTAGTGGAGTGGGAGTCGGCCTCTTCTCCCAGGCACCTAGCGATAAGACAAGAGGACATAGCCTCAAGCTTCGCCAGGAGAGGTTCAGGTTGGACATTAGGAAGAATTTCTTCTCAAAAAGGTCATTAGACATTGGAACGGGCTGCCCAGGGAGGTGGTGGAGTTACCATCTCTGGATGTGTTTAAGAAAAGACTGGACATGGCACTTAGTGCCCTGGTCTAGTTGACATGGTGGTGTCAGGGCAATGGTTGGACTCGATGATCCCAGAGGTCTCTTCCAACCTGGTTGATTCTGTGATTCTGTGTGATTCTGTGACTGCATGTTTCTCATGCTAAGTAAACAAAGCAGTAGTAAATAGATACTTGGTATACACGGAAATACTAAAGGGAGCTATAAAGTAAGAATAGGAGTAATAATAGTTTATTCTTACAGGTGATTCACTAAATACATGAATCTGCAAGGAATCTCCAACCTTTCTGGCAGGGTGTCATTACAGCAAGACATTACCTATACTGACATGACACACTTTCATGTCCACCTGCTTGACTGCCAATGGGACAGCCACTGGAAGAAGAAACACTTGCACTTCATGCATTCCTTGTAAAACATCACCAACTTTTTTTTTTTTTTTTTTAATATAAAAAAGAAAGTTTTTGCTTCATTACTTAGGATTTGATGACATGGGATATTTTACAGCTTACCTGCCATAACAGATGCTCCTTTCATTCTACAGACTAGGATAAAACAATTTTCAAAGGCAGTAAGCACTTTGGTCCTTAGAAATGTTGTGGGAGATGTTATTTTTACAGGAGAGTAAAAAATCCAAGGACTGAATGATTTGCAGCTTTTTTACATAACATTTGTTACAACTCAAACAGTTGTTGTGGTCTAGCTGACAAACTGATCTGTGATCTAAAAATTGAAAAGAAAAATAAGTTTAAAATTAATGTCAGATAGGGACAATTTAACCTCTTGTAAGACTTCTGAATTTATCAGAAACAGTGAAAGAAATTGCAAAATTACCTCCTCTAGTTAGAGTTCAGGGAGTGTTAACTGAGCGGTAAACTAAAATAATGTCATAGGAAATAAAAGCTCACTTTGGGATAAAATATAAAAACCATGCTATTGCTTTAGATCTGGATATGTCAGTCATCCAATTGATTTTCTGGGATGTCCTGCAAGATATGTAAATTGAAAACAATGTCAAATGTAAAAGGAACATCAAAGTAGCTGTGCTACACTTGAAGACAGATAGAAACACAACACCTCCAGCTTGATGCTAATCAAGTCTAAACTGCTTGTGTATAAAAACAGCAATCAGATTGTTCAACTGCTATTAACTATTGCTAAAACATAACTTTCCATATATCCATACTTGAAAGTATTGACTTTGAAGTCAGTACTTCAAAGTATTCAAAGTACTTCAAGCCAAAGTGCTTGAAGATGGGCATAGGGTCTTGAATAACTGGTAATAAATTGTGTAGATATGAAATTAAAAGGGTTAAAAGAGTCTGCTTACTTTACTTCACTTTCAGCTTTCCTTTTGCTTTCCAAGTTATCTGACTTTTTTGTTATGTCTTCCTCAAAAGAAGCTTGTGTTTATTAAAACAAAGAGGACTACTCTGTTGTTAAGACTGTTTTACTACGTCAGCAATGTCACAAATAAAAGTTTCCCATGCAATTTATAGCAGAAGGCCTAAGACCTGCCTACATTACCTGTAGCAAGAGAGCAAGGAAAGATTTCAGTGGTTCTCAAGTAATATCTTGTAAGGAGTACAGGCTGGATTACACTGAGAAGGCAATGAAGAATCAAGAAAGTTGAGTGAGAGGCAGGTTGTTTGAAATGACAGAATAAAAAGTCATTAAACTGACTGGAATAGTATTACATTCTTACTGTCAGCTCTGTTAGTTAATATATGTTCAGAAACATCTTGACAATATGAGAGGCATTGAAAAGCTGTATCTCTACTTACCCCTAAAACTTCTGATGTAAAATATTCTATCCTTTTACGAATAAAGAATGTATCTCATTTTACCTGCATAATTACTGATCAAATCAGTCACAACTGACCATTTAGTGTTTTCAGAATGCCTACTGATGTCACTGTTATCTGGAAACCCTGATTTCTGCAACTGTAGCAAAGGAGTAGAAGTTGGCAGAGCAGCAATGAGACAGCTCTTTGCTGAGGGATGCTTACCAGAGATTAACAAATTCTTGAGCTTTGACAAATTTTCATAGGAATAGACATGCCCGAAGCCTATTGTGGAAGGGGCTGTAAATATGATGGCTACTTGGAGTCTGTGAAAGACCAACACGAACAAAAGGCTTCTGTAGTGGTTTTGACATTCCTGTTGAAGCTTGAATTAATGAAGAGATGGGCCACTTTCATAATGGGGGTCAGAATACTTATGGACCTGTCTGAATAGCTTAGGCACTCCACAGTCATACCAGTGAAAGGCAAAGTTTACATCCACTTTATTAATAGTGTATGAGTAAGTACTGGGGAAAAAAAAAAATTTCTATGCTATCTGGACATTTACACTGGGGGAAAAAAGCAACCTTGTTCAGCAGGAGTAAAAAAGATTGATACATAAGAGACAGTTTCAAACTTAGAAAGAGCAGATGTAGGCAAGAGAGGCTAGCTGACTGTTAGAGAGCTGTATGAAGTTGCTCAGATTCTCATGCCCTCAGGCAGCCAGCTTAAGTCCATATGGGCTGCTCCAGACACGAGGGTCCTTGGGACTGTCTGAGAGAAACTGTTGTAGGATCCAGTTCAGGTACTTAGCACAACTTTCTGGCATTACCTTTCCATACCTGGCCTATGAACTTTAAAACTGATGCCTTAGAAATTTTATTCCCTGTGTCTGTATTTAATATTTGGTCAAAATAACAATAATTCTGTAACTATCATTACTTCTATAATGGAGATGCATTATAAATGGGGCCTGTGAAGATGAGACAGCTAATAAGCCTAAAGGGGTTTACAACTGCATCAGTAGAATGTACAGGACCTGAAGCTTCTAAACTACAATATTATAGTTTACTATAACTAAAAACATCGATGAGATATAACTGCATTGCCAAAAGCTATCTAGTAGTAGCAATAGTGTTTCAGTCCAGGAGAACACAATACTGACATTGCTGTCAGTGTCAGGTATGTCTAATTTTCTTTTTGAATCTCATTTGCCTTCCTGAGTTTGTTCTGATTCTTAAAACACAACTTCAGTCGTTGCACTATAATCAACACATGCATTTGCCCTTTTTTTTGGGTCATCTAGGAAGTCATAAATTTACCTTTTCAATTGTATCAACTCTTGAGAATATAAGGGCTTTCAATGTAAAAAGTAAAATTCAGTACCTGATTTCTCTTATACAGTTCTTTCCAGTATAGTTATTATTTTTTCAGAATTTTTTTGAAGTATAGCGCCTTACGCATCAATGCAACTCATGATTTAATATTGAGATGAAACATTTGTCTAGAACAAACTTTCAGAAGGTAAAATAACAAACATATCACTTCTTTCAATTTTTCAAAGATTGATATCATTAAATTCGACTACAGTGCTGCATTACATTAAAATATTTACCTAATATGCCTTATTTTCATAACAGTAAAGGCTTCTTTTATTTTCTTTTCCTTGTGTTAAGAATAAATTCTAATTTGCTTTCTGAGAATTACTACAGTAAGCCAGACTCAATTTACAAAATGAAATCCTGGGGCCTGGTGGACACTGGCAGTGATACGATAAACAGTTCTGCTCTGTTACAGTATTTTGCTTGAAGCCAGAAAACAGCTTCAAGTTCACAAATTTCAGACTAAAAACTAACAAGCAAACACAGAATGCTAAAGTGTAATGCTGTGATTCTGTGATTCTGTGAAGAAGGAGGTTCCTGATGTGGAAGCAAATCTACCCTACATATACTTATATGCCTTAGGTATCATATATTTGTAATTATAGTGTGTGTGCATGTGTGTGTGTGTGTGTGCGCGCATGCCTGCCACATTTTGTGTCAGCCATGATGCCTTGAATTAAGGAGACAGAAGCATGGTTGGGTACTATGGTTTGAAATTCTATTGTTCATACTCATTATTCATACTCTTTGACCCTGGGAACTACTGACTAGTCAACCTGGTGGGTGAAAAACTGGACACGAGATGGCAATGTGTGCTTGCAGCCCAGAAAGCCAGTTGTATCCTGGGATGCATCAAAAGAAACATGGCCAGCAGGGCAAGAAAGGTGATTCTGTTCCTCTGCTCTCATGCGATCCCACCTGGAGAACTGCATCCAGCTCTGGGGCCCCCCGCATGACAAAGGCACGGACCTGTTTGTTAGAGTGGGTCCAGAGGAGGGCCACGAAAATGATCAGAGGGCTGGAATGTCTCTTCTATGAAAACAGGCTGATAGAGTTGGGGTTTTTCAGCCTGGAGAAGAGAAGGTTCAGGGGAGATGTGATTACGGTATTTCACTATATAAAGGGGGCTTATAAGAAAGACAAAGAAAGACTTTTTAACAGGGCCTATAGTGACAGGACAAGGGGCAATGGTTTTAAACTGAAAGAGAGTAGATTTAGATTGGACATAAGGAAGAAAGTTTTTATGATGACGGTGGTGAAACACTGGAACTTGTTGACCAGAGAAGTTGTGGATGCCCCCTCCGTGGAAGTGTTCAAGGTCAGGTTGGATGGGGCTTTGAGCTACCACATCTAGTGAAAGAAGTCCTTGCCCATGGCAGGGGAGTTGGACTAGATTGTCTTTGAAGGTCCCTTCCAACCCAAATCATTCTATGATTCTATATGAATATTGCTTGTAAAATCCTATTTTTCCTTTTCTTTTTAAAGGTTTTTCTATTTTTAAAATTACTTAATTCAGCTGACAAGCACTTTTGCTCTTCTCACTTCTTGCTCTGTCTTAGACCTCAGCATTCTGCAAGGAGATCATTCCACAGTAGACAAATAATGAAATACAGGCACAGAAGGCTGTATTGAGCAGCCTACAGTGAGGATGTACACACCCTAAATCTTTCACTTCAAGGTGTCTGAACACAAGTCAGCCTCAAAGATGTGCAGCAATATCAGCTGATATGCCTAATTGAGAAAGCATCTATTTGGACAAGAGATCTATAGGTGTAGTTTTTCTGGAACAAAACTGAGAATGGGTATGAGTCCTGTGGAAAATCATAATATACTGAATCTTACATCACAGTTTCAATGTTTGAGAAATTTGCACTTCCTGGACAAGTTCCCCAATGTTTTGGATATGTGTGGACTAAGTCTTTCTCTATAATATAGTTTGTATGTAACTGGTAAAATACTACCTTAAATATAGTGTGCTCTTCTTACTTCAAAGTTCAAAAGAATATCTCTGGTTAGCAATGAAATAACACAGAAGAGCATGTTATTCACTGACAATATTATTAACTAGATTCTGACCTAATGACAGAAAAGAAACCCCAGCTTCATTTCCAAATTTCATCTGAATTTACAAGGCTGCCAGTGAAAATTTGTTCTCATTTGTACATCGGACACAACGTTGGAGTCACTGGAGCTGACACATACTGGTTATGCTGTGTTTCTTCATACGTGCATGAAGAGGAACATGGAAACAATCAACCAAATTCACTGCATACTCTTAGGAAGCACAGTCGTTCTTATAGGTTTGAATTGCAGCTATGTATATCTCCATACTGGAAAGGGAGATGACAGAGGTCATTGCTATCTCCAGAAAGTAGGTCAGCAGAGTGGATGGTTGACTTATCTTGGTCAGTCTCAGGAAGCACTAATATTGTGTTCGCACAAACCTCAGTTCTTCCTCTTTTCTTCCCTATACCCCAGGTAAAAATTCAATCAATCATTTAGTCATAAATCACCTCCTAGTTTTCTGTAAAATCCACCTAAGAAACTCTTTCTTGGTACGGACTTCCAGCACTAAACAGTTTTTAACTTCAAAGTCATCTGTTTGCGTCACTGTAAATTAAAGGCATAAATGAGTGAGGTATTAAAAAAAGACTTCATATGTTCTTTTAGAAGAAAAGTTAGAGGGTAGAGCCTGTAGTGTTTTATATAAGTTAGTACATACAAAAAAACTATATGACATCTAATAGCAAAAAAGCTCAGGTCCCCTCATCCCTCATTTTCACTGCTGCTACAACAAGGGCAGTGCAAGATCAGGTTTGTCTGCATCTGCTAATATCTATATGTCATTGGATTGCAATGGAAGCAAATCATTGTGTATGTGTTGTAGCCACTATGAAAAATAAATGCAGCAAGAAAAGCAGCAGGAAAGTACCTTCTATACTACTTTATCAGTTGACCAGCAGGAGGTACCTGTACCGTCAGCAGATGTCACTTCCCTGCTCCTGTACTTATGTCCCTCATCATCAGTCAACCTCTGCAGAGGAGCCAAGGTCAGGCCACATAACTGCATCGCCTTCACAATATCAGCATGGATGAGCTTTCCCAGCCAAGTGAATGGCTGAGAGAAAGATAGATGAGGTTGCTTTCAAACCAACTTTCCCATTCCACAATACTCTGAACAGCTGCTAAGCCACCTGGCCTGCCACAGGATTACTCCTTATTTAATTCTGGTCCACCAGAACTCACACATTGCTATTTCTGACTGCAGGAAAAAAATACCTTTTTTTTTTTAAATTGTTAGAGTTTGGACGAAACCTGTTTTCAGTAAAAGATGTAGCTCCACTAAAGAAAGTTAAAAGAGATGAATAAATTCCACTAACTAACCAGCTAGCTGCTATTAGGAAAATCATTCAATGTACAAGTACATGGCAAAGTTTTAACAGAAGTTGAACACCAAGAGGATTAATTTGTGATGGCTTCAGAACACAGAGCCCTGCGTACTAAATCATCTGTACTCTGTTTTTCTAGTAATTTGTCAGAGATAGCAAAGACTGAGGAAACTGAAGAGAAAGTGGAGAGAAAGTATCATGCACAGCCATGGAAGGACTGCTGATGTTAGACAAAAAAAAAAAAAAAATATTAAAAAAAAATAGAGCATTTAGTCTTACAGCCAGCTGAAAGAGTTGGTTCAGTAAGCAAAGTTGTCTCCTAATGATTTTTTTTGCCCTCCTCCCCCCAGGTTCAAGGAAAAAATGCATTTTGTAAAAATAGCCAGGATTTTAGCAAACACACCTGGAAGACAGAGATAGAACTTGCAGTTTTTCAACTAACAAATCTTTCTGCAAGTGCATCAATAGTGGGAAGGTTGTGATAGGTTCGATGATACAGAAGGAGCATTCAAGATGAGTAAGATAGCAGCACCAACACTGAATGTATTTGCAATCACATCCACCAAGGGTGACTTTCAGGAGGTTCCAGCAACCAAAAGCTGCTTTATGGAAGACTTACCAAAGGTTCCGTCCCATCCTGATTTGTCACAAGAAAGATGACAAAATGAAGAATGACACGGTATTCAGAAAAGAGGAGTGATGATACTGCCAAATTATTAAATGTAACATACAGGTGCTTGGGTTTTTTCAAGTACCAGACCCAGATGACTAGATTATGACAATGTGATGCCTGCTTATCAAAAGGGTTTTGGGAAAAATCCACAGAACTGAGTACCTGAAAGCCTGATCGCCGTATTGGCATTCTGTAGAAAGTGGACTAAAAATAGAATTGCTGGGCATGTGAATGAATATGCTTTGCTGAGTAAGAGTGAACATGTTTTTCTTAAGAAATTTATTTTCAGAAAACTAATGGACTTTTTTTTTAAAAAAAAAAGAACTAAGAATACTCTGTATTTGGGTTGGAGATAAGTCTAAAAGTAAAGAAGAAAAAATCTAGAACATTCTTATGTTTAGCAAGACACATTAGCAAACAACTGTTGGGAAAATGTATAATTAAATAATGCAACTGGTTATTGTTGGGTTTTTGGAAATGTGTATTATTATTGCTTGCAGCTTGTACACATACAGTTTTCTACTTAATGAGCACAAAAAACATCAACAAAAGTCTAACATACAGAGGAAATTACATTTCAAAAGTGAAAGGGACTATAACAACACTCTTTTTAAAAGAGTACAAAAGTTATATGATAATACTTAAAATAGAGGCTAGATAATGATAAATAGGGAGAAAATAGAAAGCTTTAGTTCTCTAGTTCTTCCATCTTCGAAAAGATTATGAAATACTTTATTTAATTTCCTTTGATTCTATCAATTTTTGACTATGTCCATACCTCATTTACTGGAATCTATTAATTATTTTGGCTTTTATTCTAAGCTAGGCCCTAGTGAATCAAGAGAGACTTCATGCTGTAGTATTTCTCAAAAAAATGTGCCAGAAATATGAAGAATGATTCTTTTTTGTTTACTCTGCAGAAACGTAATAAACAAGTTTATCAATGGAGTCCCTGAAAACACAATTTTAGCAAAATATTGAATATTCACTTTGAAGCTGTCCTGGTTTGGCCTAAACCAGGCCTATTTTCCTTTCAGTGATTTTTACTTTCAGCTGGGTCTCCTCTGGGTGGCTGCACTTTCTGGGACTGGCTGCATGTTTTGCAAACAGTGTCTGCTTCCAGGACTGATAATGCTCGAAGTTTGTAGTTATCGCTGAGGCACCAGTAGGGATGTTGTGCAGAAAGGCTCTTGCTGTACTTAGTCTTAGAGAAACCAAGGTCACTGCTGAATTCCTCACTGCTTACGAGTGAAGAGCCGAAGGGGGGTCGCAGCTGCAGGGGGGAGTGGACAGGGCAGGTGACCCAAAATTGACCAACGAGGGTATTCCATCCCATACACGTCATTCTCAGTATAAAGCGGGGGGATCACGAGGGTCTCGCTCCCTTTCTGCTATGGCCGGTGTCCAAGGAGGACTCCGTCTGTTTTCCTGCTGCCCCCGATCCCGATCCGTGCATCCCTGAATCCAGCTCTCGACCATCGCTAGGCCCAGGCTGGGCCTTCCCGGAGCCTGCCCTGCAGTGCCGGTGGTGACGTGGCTGACTTCAGGGGAGCTCAGTCTTGGTTTTGAATATATATTTGTATATATTTGATTATTTCTATTATTATTATTATACTCTTTTCCATTATTATAGTTTATTAAAACTGTTTTAACTTTCCAACCCGGAAGTCTCTCTCCCTTTTCCCTTTCCCTTTGGGGGGAGGTGGGGGGGGATAACAGAGAGCATCTGCCACAGGTTTAATAGCCAGCCCAGCTTTAAACCATGACAGAAGCAGAGAATGTAATTTTTTGTATGTTGGTAAAAGACCTCACAAAATATCCCCTACTATCATACACAAAATAAAAATAAATGTTACTATCTTTTAACATTTGTTGCTAAGGAAGGTCAATTTTGGTAGTGTTATTTTAGATATTTATGCCAGCAAACAGGACTTAAATTATTATGCAATGTAAGTATGCAGTTTGCGTGGCAGTTCGCTCGGAAGGGCACGCAGGAAGGGCACTGAAGGCTTGCCAGCCCGACCAGGGAACAGCGGTATTCACCCAGCAGAAAGCCATGGCCTCTCTAAGCTCTGCACCCACCACAACTGACGCAGCTTCCCAGACAGAGCTCTCGTGGGAACATGCTGCCATCCAGGTGTCAGGCTGCAGGGTGTGCCCTATTCTTATGCCAGTACCGGATGGCAGCAGTGAGCACACCTGTGGGACGTGCACCCAGCTAGAGGAACTCCTCTCCTTAGTGACAGAGCTCCGGGAGGAGGTGAGTAGGTTGAGGAATATCAGGGAGTGTGAGAGACAGATAGACTGCTGGAACCACACCCTACCTTCCCTGACACAGGCCCAACAGGCAGACAGGACGCATGATACAGAGAATTCCCTATCTTCTCTCCACCTGACTGAACAAAGTGACTTAAAGGACAGGGGGCAATGGCAACAAGTTTCTGCCTGGCACAGCAGGTGCATCTTCTTCACAACTAGCCCACCTTCCCAGGTCCCCTTGCATAATAGGTATGAGGCTCAGCAAGTGAAACCGAACCTTGAATACTGTGTTCAGTTCTGGGCCCCGCACTTCAAGAAAGATGATGAGGTGCTGGAGCGAGTCCAGAGGAGGGTGACCAAGCTGGTGAAGGGTTTAGAGGGTATGAATGACCTACGAGGAACAGCTGAGGGAGCTGGGATTGTTTAGCCTGGAGAAGAGGAGGCGCAGAGGTGACCTTATTGCAGTCTACAACTACCTGAAGGGAGGCTGTAGTGGAGTGGGAGTCAGCCTCTTCTCCCACGCAACTAGTGATAAGACAAGAGGACATAGCCTCAGACTTCTCCAGGGGAGGTTCAGGTTGGACGTTAGGAAGAATTTCTTTTCAGAAAGGGTCATTAGACATTGGAACGGGCTGCCCAGGGAGGTGGTGGAGTCACCATCTCTGGACATGTTTAAGAAAAGACTGGACATGGCACTTAGTGCCCTGGTCTAGTTGACATGGTGGTGTCAGGGCAATGGTTGGACTCGATGATCCCAGAGGTCTCTTCCAACCTGATTGATTCTGTGATTCTGTGAATAATGAGGACGATGGTTCATCTAGCTTGGAGGTGTCATGGAGGTTAAGTCAGCCTATGCTCTGCGTCAAAACTGCTTCCATAAAGAAAAAAAGATGGGTCATTTTAATAGGACTCTTCCTTCTGAAGGGAACAGAAGGCCTGATATACAGATCAGACCCACTTCTGAGGGAAGTCTGCTGCCTCCCTGGGGCCCGGATTAAAGATGTGAAGAGAAAGCTTCCTACTCTGGTAAAACCTTCAGATTATTATCCGTTATTGATTTTTCAGGTAGGCAGCAATGAAGTAGCAACAAGAAGTCCGAGGGCAACAAGAGAGACTTCAGGGCCTTGGGACAACTGGTTAAGGGATCAGGAGCACAAGCCGTGTTCTCCTCTGTCCCTCCAGTTGCAGGGAATGATGAAGGAAGAAACAGGAAGACCCAGCAGATCAATACCTGGATCAGAGACTGGTGTTACTGGCAGAATTTTTGTATTTTTGATCATGGGTTGGTCTACATGACACCAGGCCTGCTGGCAACAGGTGGAGTAAACCTGTCTCAAAGGGGGAAAAGGATCTTTGCATGGAAGTCAGCAGGGCTCATCAAAACAGCTTTAAACTAGATTTGAAAGGGGAAAGGGATAAAACCATGCTCACTAGGGATACACCTGGGGATGGCACGTCAGTGTTTGAGGGATGGTGTGCTAGCGTCGTCCTTTGGTCTGCTGTGTCAGTGGAGGTAGGGGATGGAGAAACATGTGAAAGCAAAGATGCAAGGGTTGTTGATGGGTTAGAAACCATGGAAGGACCTGAGAATGGTCATGTGCGAATTAGGGCTTCTGCCACCACAAAGGTTGTGGGATCAATAGCCCAACTGAAGTGCATCTACACCAATGCATGCAGCACGGGCAATAAACAGGAGGAGCTGGAAGCCCTTGTGCAGCAGGAAAACTATGACATAGTTGCCATCACAGAAACATGGTGGGATGACTCGCACAACTGGAGTGTTGCAAGAGATGGCTATAAATTCTTCAGAAGGGATAGGCAAGGAAGGAGAGGCGTTGGAGTGGCCCTGTATGTTAGGGAGTGTTACGATTGTCTAGAGCTTGGTGGTGGTGACGATAAGGTTGAGTGTTTATGGGTAAGAATCAAGCGGAAGAACAATAAGGCAGATATCATGGTGTGAGTCTGCTATAGACCACCCAACCAGGATGAAGAGGCAGATGAAATATTCTATAAGCAGCTGGGAGAAGTCTCACACTCCCTAGTCCTTGTTCTCGTGGGGGACTTCAACTTAACAGAAGTCTGCTGGAAATACAATACCGTAGAGAGGAAACAGTCTCAGAGGATCCTGGAGTGTGTGGAAGATAACTTCTTGACACAGGTAGTGAGTGAGCCAACTAGGGAAGGTGCCCTGCTGGACCTGTTGTTTGTGAACAGGGAAGGACATGGGGGTGATGTGATGGTTGGAGGCCATCTTGGGCATAGCGATCACAAAATGATGGAGTTTTTGATTCTTGGAGAAGTAAGGAGAAGGGTCAGCAGAACTGCTACCTTGGACTTCCTGAGGGCAGAATTTGGCCTATTTAGGAACCTGTTTGACAGAATCCCTTGGGAGGCAGTCCTGAAGGGCAAACATGTTCAGGAAGGCTTGACACTTTTCAAGAAGGAAATCTCAAAGTTGTGGGAGCAAGCCATCCCCGTGTGCCGAAAGACAAACTGGCAAAGAAGACCGGCCTGGCTGAACAGAGAGCTTTGGCTGGAACTCAGGAAAAATAGGAGAGTTTATGACCTTTGGAAGAAGGGGCAAGCAACTCAGGAGGACTACAAAGATGTCATGAGGCTATGCAGGGAAAAAATTAGAAGGGCCCAAGCCCAACTAGAACTTAATCTGGCTACTTCTGTAGCCAGAAAATAAAAAGTGTTTCTATAAATACATTAGCAACAAAAGGAGGGCTAAGGAGAATCTCCACCCTTTATTGGATGCGGGGGGGAAACAGGGAAAGTTTTGATTGGATATTATGAAAAATTTCTTCACAGAAAGGGTTATCAAGCATTGGAACAGGCTGCCCGGGGAAGTGGTTGACTGACCATCCCTGAAGATATTTAAGATGTGTAGATGTGGTGCTTAGGGACATGGTTTAGTGGTGGGCTTGCCAGTGACAGGTTAATGGTTGGACTTGTTGATCTTAGGGGTCTTTTCCAACCAAAGTGTTTCTATGTTTCTATGTTCATTGAATTAAGGAAAAAGGAAATATGATTAACATTTTGCTTTTCAGACCTAGAATTTTTCAGTCAACTGCTTGTAATTTAAACAGCTATTAAGTATTAGTCATATAAAATATTAGCAAAAACGTCAATAATTAACCTTAAATGAATATGATTTGGTTGAATTGCAGCTACAGTATTAATAATCCGCAATTTTGTACCCACTACATTCAGTTGAAAAACTTGTAGTGGTATCAGGACAGATGTCAGCCTGGTTGAAATTACTAGTTCAGAATTCTGTTTATTAACCATGCTTCCATTTATTAAACAGAAGCTGAAAATACTGTGATGAGTTGACCCTGGTGGGCTGCCAGACACTCACCAAACTGCTCTCAGGGCTGAGGGAGAAAATAAGATGGAAAAGTTCATGTGTCGAGATAAAGACAGGGAGATCAGTTACCAACTATCATCATGGGCAAAAACAGACTTGGCTTGGGGAAGATCAGTTTAATTTATGGCCAACTAAAAATAGAGTAAGATGGTGAGAAACAAAGGCAAAAACTTAAAAGACCTTCGCCCTACCACCCCTTATTCCCTGGCTCAACTTCTTCATTCCTGACTCGTCTACCTCCTGCCCCGCAAACGGAGTAGGTGGATGGGGAATGGGAGTGTTGCAGTAAGTCCATAACAGTTCTTCTCTGCCACTCGTTCCTCCTCACATTTTTCTCCTACTCTAGCATGTCCTCCGTGGTCTGCAGTCTTTCAGGAAACATCCACCTGCTCCAGCATGGGGTCCTCTCCATGGGCTGCAGTGTGGATATATGCTCTGGCATGGTCTTCACAGGCTGCAGGGGAGTCTCTGCTCTGGTGCCTCGAGCATCTCCTCCCCCTTCTTTTTCTTTCACCTTGGTGTCTGCACAGTTGTGTCTCTCACATTTTTTTCTCAGTCCATTCACTCAACTGCTGTACAGCAGGTTTTTTTACCTTCTCCTAAACACATTTTCCCAGAGATGCCATCATCTTGACTCAGGGGCTCCGATGCATCCTGCGGTGAGTCCACTGGATTTGGCTAGAGCTGGCTGTGTCTGTCACAAGGCAGCCTCTGGCCCCTTCTCTTCCTTGCAGCACCCTGGCTAGTAAAATCTTGCCACATACACACAATAAAAACATGCATAATGGAACTTTGCAATTGCTCTGAATACTGGACTAAAAAATAAGACAATCTTATAATTCCAAAGAGTGGAATTCAATGTTGAAAAATTGAATTAGTTTATGAATTTATGCTAGAGTGGTAAATATGAAGAACAACTTTGCATTACAAGTTCAGTTTGAAATAGAAGTTATTCTTTATATACTTACATATATATACCTGCACACACATACTCACACACACATTTACCTGTATACGTGTATTCTATATGAGTATGTATGTACACACATGCATGTAAACATTATTGCTGCTGTTGGGATTTCTCTGTTTTCCTTACCAAGAAGTTTTAAAGATGTATTGATTGAATATGGCAATTCTGTAGGAAGAACATAATGTTCCAATTGAAAACATGTGAACTGTTAATTCTGTGTGTACCAATGTCATGTAATTATGTAGAAGATACATCATGATTAATTGCTTTAAAATGGGTTCCTCTTGAGTAACTATTACAATAAAGTTATGTCAGTATAATTTGCTTTTAACTTTAAGTTTGCATGCTAAGAAGAGTAATAACTTCGGGTGTACAAGAATACAGACTAGCATGCAAAATACTACACCTTCTTTTTCCCTTTTTTATGCAAAAACTTAAAGTGAGTAATGAAATGCACAAGTTGTTATCTCTTCACAATTTTGGAGATAGAAAAGCAGGAGTAGAGTTCTATAAGATCTCAGAACATTTAAATTCATATAGTATTTGTGAAGAGGTTTTCTTTTTCTGTTTATTTGTTTTTTTCCATATGAGAGTCTAGGTTACACTAAATAGATTAAATGCTACGACATGGGTGAACAATGATTAGAACACTCTATGTAAAAATAAAGAGAGCATGTATCTTTCAGTGGTTTCACAGAGCCTCTTCTATGCCTGGGCCTAGTGACTGAGTAGTCTCAAACGAGAAAAAGAGAGTATTCTCACTGAATTTGCAGTTGATAAAATTTGTAGTTTATAAGTACATTAGAGGTTGGAATAAGAGTTTAAATTATTTTGTTGATTTGGAGAAATAGTCTTGTAGAAGAATCAAACTCAGTAATAAAAAGCTAGGTTACACATCAAGTCATAACTGAATAGAAGAAATTCCTTTCAGTTAAAGTCATTAAATGAACATATCTGAGATATGTTTCTACTTTGTGATTGAATCACTGTATGTGTGTAGTTGATTCTAAATCCTGTGGCGCACAGATAGTTCCATCTCATACTCCTCTGCAAGGATCAGGTGCATAACATGCAAAGTGCTTGTTCACTGCTCCCACATCTGCCTCCTTTGAGCTATGTCTGTGTCTTAAAACCATCAAGTCTGGAGTCAATGCCTGGGCCTCTGACAGTCCAAACGGTTTACCTTCATGAGAAACATCTTCTATGCAAATAGAGAATAGAGATTCGTTGGTTAGATCAAGGTAAAGAAAGATGTGAAAGTTGAAATGAATCAAGCTGAACACAAGTCACCTGTATAATAGAGTTATGACTTGAAAAGGAGACCTATGAAAAAGTATTAAACAAGCGTGTCTGTTCCATTGAGAGAAGAAGTACTATTGGGAGACTTGCGAACTGTTGTCAGACATATATGTGCCTGTGTTTATGATTTTCCATGTGTATGTGCACACAGAAATGTACAACATAGGACTATTGTAGGACTCTACTGTTCTACCTGTCTGGTCTCAACAGGGCAAAAAATAAGAGCTGTAACTGTAACAATACTCAGGTAAAACATTACAGATTTTTTTGACAGTGGGACAGAATGCTTGATTTGATCCTGAATATCGGAAATTTCCTGAGGAAACGTAATTTATAAGAATGTAGAACTGAAACTTTAGACATCCCGAGATCCTTTCTTGGACTAAGTTTTATGGAATCTTTTGCTAGGAAAGATGGGAAGGATCAAGACAGTAATTACACTGCAAAAGGTTAGATGCAACTTTTTAGGGTATTCCAGGAATCAGCTCCTTCTGAGTTTTAATTTTAGTATACAAGAGACTTATTGATTTTGTATTTCAGCCTTAGAGTCCCAAAAATATTAAGGATAAATAATTGAAGTTCAGGGACAAATTATTCTGGGAGATTAAGCAGTTCAGTTACAAAAAAGGTCAGCTTCGCATAGATAATAAAGTTTTGATTACTTTTCTAAAACCTGTATGTAAAGTTACACCAAGAGAAATGCACACCTTGAAAAAAAATCATATTGTCTATCTGGAAAAATATTGCAGAATATGAAATGTGATTCCCTCATCAATCAACCAACCTGTTTTCTCTGTGGTTTCCTAAACAATTAAATGTTTAGATAGATAAATAAAGAAAACTTTAAATAGATACTTTACATGTAGGCTCCTGTACAGGAAGAGAAAGGTGTCTACAGATTTGTGATATGTTTTTTATGTCCAAATTCCTAACACTCAGAGGCTTTTTTAATGTCTGCTGAAATTCTTTAGAGTTATTAAAGTCACAATCAATTATACACACTATGTAATTAACTAACAAGACTTAGCATCTAACAGCAAATAGTGCAAAAGCTGGCTTTACTAATCAATCATCTAATGGTTAGTGGAAGATTCCACAGTTGGTTCTGAGACACAACCAGCTTGAGGAGACAGAGGAAAGGATATGTTGGGATACATATATACAGACTCGTAAACATTGTAGTAACAGAAATAACAACACTCCTTTTCTCCAACCCCACATCTCCCAGTGGGAGCTACTAAGGACAACATCTCAGCAAATATTTCCCAATAAAGAGTGAGAGGACTTTTAGTTATTAGGTAGTTTCCACAGAAGACATAGAGGTGCTCCTGAAGACCAAATAACCATGTAACCTCCAGAACTGTAAATGCCACATTTTTTATGCCATGTTGAGGAAAGAGGTATCTTTTCTGCTTTTAAATGTTTTGCTGTGTGAATATTCCCTCCTCAGAGGGAAACAAAGTCTTTTATCTCCATCCATAGACACAGAAGGGTCATGATAGCAGAGAAAAAAGACATATTATTTTATATCTCCATTTCCAGGCTTTCAATATAGTCTGTAACCCTAATGATGATCCCTACCAGTGATCACTAGACACAATAATTCAGTAAAATGACTGATCTCTATTACAATTCCTAGGATCCTTTGCAGGGAGTTAAGGCCTAGGAAGAACCTGATAGACGATGCCTTGGATGAATCTGCCCTAGTTGGGTTCTTTAGGTGCCTGAAGCTCAGAATATATTTGCATCATGTGCTCTGTGGGATACCAGGAAAAAAAAATTCCAAAAAGTTCAAGGATCTGTTGGATAACAAGGATAACGTTGTCTCTTTAACAGTTATTTCGTTTTTCCATAAGTTTCATCATTACAGACAGTTCTAGAAAGATGATATCCTACTGCAATCTCTTTTGCTGCTCTCCTTATTACTCTCAAACTTCTAGTGGTTATGTGTATCCTATCTTGCTTTTTTCCCCTTCATATTCTCCTTGCTGTTTTGTCACATTGTTATGCTTTGTGGTTCATTTTCTACCTATTTTTAGTTATTCTAGAAATATTCCACAAATATTATCTACCTCCAATTGTATGTGTTTCTTTCTCAAGCTTGCACAAGCACAGGAATCCGTGTACACAAGACCATGCTTACCCTGAGTCTACAGAAAATAGACTAGTCAATAAGGTGTTGCTTCTTTGATATTGAAATTGCAATATCTTCTCTGTCTTACAGAGAAAGTCTCATATTCCCAAGTCAAATTTAACTTTGTTTTTTTAAAAGAGCTTCTGTTTTCAAATAGAGCTCATTTTCAATCATTCAGTTAAACTCATAAGTTCCAAAAAAGAGCCTATATAGATGTGTTTTGGTTTTTGCACACACAAACCAGCACCATGTCTTCCCTTCGAAGTCTGAAATTCGTAAAATCCTAACTACCCAAAAATTTAGCCAGTGCCACATCTACAGATATTCATAGAGTCTTCTCTTTTCTTTCATTACCCATTAAAGTATTCTATTTGTGCATTTTCAAAGACTAAATAAAATATATTTGCTTTCTGTGCTTGATCAGAAAACATTATCACAACAGGAGTGTAAATGAGGATTCAAGAAGTACAGAAAATCAGATTATTTTCCTTTCACCACAAAAGTCTCTTCAGAAAAAGGCTCCAGGGTAGCTATGATTTATCTTTATCCTTGTTTAATTGAAATTTTCATGTTTTACATTACCATTAATTTGTAGAGTTAGAAGCTAGAGAAATTAGTACCCTTGTGATTTACATGTGCCTACTTTCTCATCACAAGCATCAAGACTAAATAAATCTCTGCAGAGTTTGTCTGTAGTTATCATCACTATTAGCCAAACATCTTCTCATATTCATGACAGATTCTGAACATACTGAATTTGCCAGTTTGGAGATTTACAGAAAGCTATGACAAACATTTTTAGAGGAAATCATACTTTTTGAGATGCATACCACAGAAAATTTACCAGCCTGTCTGCTGAATGCACCTGTTGATGTGGTATGGAAGTATATGATCTCAGAAAGTTAATTTTCTTTTAATACCATCATATTTGATATCAGAGAGAAAAAAAAAGCAGCAGAGAAAGAATTCCTGATAATGATCAGGAAAGGCAGCTACATATTAAATAAATTGCTCAAGTATTTTAAATACCAAAATAATAGATTCTTTAAAGTTATGTATGTGAACTTAATGAGATATTGGGAAGGCTTGATTTGTACAGCAGGAAAAATAGTCCTGTGCTTCTAACATAAGTATTCTGCCACTATTTGCCTCTGAAGACAATGAATCTTAATGGGTTTGGAGCAGTTTTAACTTTTTCCTGCAAAATCCGTAACTGATAAATAATGTTACTGTCTCTGCTCCCAAGGGCTCACCATCCACTGCTACTGTGAGCAACAGCCAGTTTGTGTTGGTTTTCATGGAATATTTTTTGTACCACTGTCACATGACTAGTTGGTAAATGTATGTATGCCTCATTCTCCTCTCTTTGTGGGTTTTCCCTTTTACTTTCACAACTCAAGAACTATAAGCTTAAGGGGAGATAGAGGCACTGGGGAGAGTATGTGTCTGGTGATGCAGTATTGATATTAAAAACTTAAATAACTGCAGTTACCGTAGCTCATCAAAAGTTAGATAGATAGGTTGCTTCCATTCTTGGATTTTCAAATAGAAAAGCAGAGTTTATTTATTTATTTATAGCTCCGTCAAATTCTTGGTAAATGTCCTTTTCCTCCAAATCATACTTAATCTACCACCTTCTTCTCTGTCCTACAAAAGCAAAAATCCTACGTAACTTAGTTCTTCTTCTCAATAGCTGTGGTCTCCACTATCTAGCCTCTCATATTGTATTGAATAAAAATCAAAAAATCATACAGATTTTTGTTAGAAGTCAATGAAGATCTTTCACAATGACTGTTTAGTTATTCATTGTAACTACAAGTATTTAAAATGTTATAAGATATGCAATAGTTAAAAAAAACCTTGAACTTTCTTTAACTGCATAGAAGACGGTGCAGATCGAGCAGAACTGTAAGAAAGATTCAAACATTCATAGTACTGTAGTTTTCTGTTAAAGAAATAAAGCCCTTTAGAATCCATAACCAAATGAAAGACAAATGACAACAGACAGAGCTAAGCCATTGTATATGTTCGTTTAAAGAAGATGGGGCACTGTTATTCGTTTTAAAAAGAATACATATTTTACCCTACAAAAACTTTCAGTCTTTTCAAGCTATCCACACTGAAAGACTCCTAGAGTGAGATATCACCTAACTTTCAGTGTTTCCAACAGTGGTAGCTCTGCCTGAATTAGTTGCCTAGACTTCCTTTTAAAATGAATAGAGAGAAGTTAATCATCTGACCTGTCTCAGATATCTACCTCAGGATGAGATGAATCACATCTTTCAAGTAACTCCTGTGATTTTAAAGGGAGACTAAATGACTAGCTCATATGCTAATATCTGAAGTTTGATGAGATAAATCCCACTCCACAATCTAGATGGTAGTCAGTATGAACATCACAAAACAAATTCAAATGTATGGGCCTAATTATTCATAAAAGGCTGGAACTCAGTTACAATGCTGAAATTAATATATGTATTCAAACAATGGCATGCTCTAGGCAGCTAGTACCTATCCAAAGTATTTGGAAAAAATTTGTTAGACATTTCCTCACAGAATCACAGAATCAACTAGGTTGGAAGACACCTCTGGGACCATCGAGTCCAACCTTTGACCTAACAGCACTGTGTCAACTAGACCATGACACTAATCACACAGAATCACAGAATCACGGAATGTTAGGGATTGGAAGGGACCTCGAAAGATCATCTAGTCCAATCCCCCTGCCGGAGCAGGATTACTAAGTGCCACATCTAGTCTTTTCTTAAACACCTCCAGGGATGGTGACTCCACCACCTCCCTGGGTAGCCCGTTCCAATGCCTAATAACCCCTTCTGTTAAGAAATTTTGCCTAATGTCTAACCTGAACTTCCCCTGGTGCAGTTTGAGGCTGAGTCCTCTAGTCCTGTTGCTAGTTGCCTGGGAGAAGAGGCCGACCCCCACCCTGCTACAACTTCCTTTCAGGTAGTTGTAAAGAGCAATAAGGTCTCCTCTCAACCTCCTTTTCTCCAGGCTAAACAATCCCAGCTCCCCCAGGTGCTCCTCATAGGACATACCCTTCAGACCCTTCACCAGCTTTGTTGCCTTCCTCTGGACTCGCTCCAGCACCTCAATGTCTTTCTTGAAGTGAGGGGCTCAGAACTAGACACAATACTCAAGGTGCGGTCTCACCAGTGCCGAGTACAGGGGGACAATTGCTTCCCTAGTCCTGCTAGCCACACTATTCCTGACACACGCCAGTATGCTGTTGGCCTTCTTGGCCACCTGGGCACACTGCTGGCTCATGTTCAGCTGTCTGTCCACTAATACCCCCAGGTCTTTTTACCACCGGGCCACTTTCCAACCACTCTACCCCCAGCCTGCAGCGCTGTACAGGGTTGTTATGGCCAAAGTGTAGGAGCTGGCACTTGGCCTTGTTGAACTTCATACCATTGGTCTCAGCCCATCTATCTAACCTGTCCAGATCCCTCTGCAGAGCCTTCCTACCCTCAGGCAGATCAACACTCCCACCCAACTTAGTGTCGTCCATGAATTTACTGAGGGTGCACTCAATACCCTCATCCAGATCATCAATAAAGATATTAAACAGGACTGGGCCCAGTACTGAGCCCTGGGGGACACCACTAGTGACCAGACACCAACTGGATGCTTTACCCTCCACCACCACTCTCTGGGCCCGGCCATCCATCCAGTTCTTAACCCAGTGAAGAGTGCACCTGTTCAAGCCTTGGGCTGCCAGCTTATCCAGGAGAATACCGTGGGAGACAGTATCAAAGGCTTTGTTGAAGTCCAAGTATACTACATCCACAGCCTTTCCCTCATCCACTGGGTGGGTCGCCTGGTCATAAAAAGAGATCAGGTTGGTCAGGAAGGACCTGCCTTTCCTAAACCCATGCTGACTAGGCCTGATCCCCTGGTTGTCCTCTTTGTGCTGTGTAATTGCACCCAAGATGATCTATTCCATGACCTTGCCAGGCACCGAGGTCAGACTGACAGGCCTGTAGTTCCCAGTATCCTTCTTCTGGCCCTTCTTGTGCATGTGCGTTGCATTGGTGAGCCTTCAGTCATCTGGGACATCCCAGGTTAACCAGGACTGATAATAAATAATGGAGAGCGGCTTAGCAAGCTCTTCCGCCAGTTCCCTCAGTACCCTTGGGTGCATACTGTCTGGTCCCAAAGACTTTTGAACATCCAAGTGGCACAGAAAGTCGCTAGCTAGTTCCTCTTGAATTATAGGGAGTCTATTCTGCTCCCCGTCCCTGTCTACTGGCTCAAAGGGGCAGTAGCCCTGAGGATAACCAGTCTTACTGTGAAAAACTGAGGCAAAAAGGGTATTAAGCACCTCAGCCTTTTCCTCATCCTTGGTTACAATGTTCCTCCCCACATCCAGTAAAGAATGGAGATATCCCCTTGATCTCCTTTTGTTGTTTATGTATTTATAAAACCACTTTTTATTATCTTTTACTGTAGGGGCCAGATTGCGTTCCATTTGAGCTTTTGCCTTTTTAATTTTCCTTCTACATGACCTAGCGACATCCTTGTACTCTTCCTGAGTTGTCTGCCCCTTTTTCCAAAGACCGTAAACCTTCTTTTTTCCCCTAAGTTCCTGCGAAAGCTCCCTGTTCAACCAAGCTGGAATTCTTCCCCCACAGCTCGTCTTTCAGCTCATGGGGATGGCCTGCTCCACAGTGGCATTCATAAATTCCCTCCCTCCAGTCCTAGAGCAGAACAGAAGGGATAAAAATCTTTCATTTCATGTTGACATGTCCAGTTCTGGGCCCCTCAGTTCAAGAAGGACAGGGAACTGCTAGAGAGAGTCCAGCGCAGAGCCACAAAGATGATTAAGGGAGTGGAACATCTCCCTTATGAGGAGAGGCTGAGGGAGCTGGGTCTCTTTAGCTTGGAGAAGAGGAGACTGAGGGGTGACCTCATTAATGTTTATAAATATGTAAAGGGCAAGTGTCATGAGGATGGAGCCAGGCTCTTCTCAGTGACATCCCTTGACAGGACAAGGGGCAATGGGTGCAAGCTGGAACACAGGAGGTTCCACATAAATATGAGGAAAAACTTCTTTACAGTGAGGGTAAATGAACACTGGAACAGGCTGCTCAGAGAGGTTGTGGAGTCTCCTTCTCTGGAGACATTCAAAACCCGCCTGGACGTGTTGCTGTGTGATATGATCTAGGTAATCCTGCTCCGGCTGGGGGATTGGACTAGATGATCTTTCGAGGTCCCTTCCAATCCCTAACATTCTGTGATTCTGTGATAATAAATCTGGCCTTTGTTTGTGCTTCATGGAGATAGCTGAGATAGCTGTGGATAAGGTCAGCTGGACACTGGAAGCTCCTTAGTACCCTACAGATTTTGAGTTCTACCTGGAGTAAAACCTACTCTGGAAAAGCCAATTCAGTATGTTAGCAGAATGCCGGCCTGATGTAGCTATACTGTTTTCGTACCTAAACACTCTCTTTCAGAGTAGCACCACATCTTGCTGTATCTCCTAGCATACATCTACAGAATCCTACTAAACAACAGGCTGCTGCAGTTTCTGTTGAAATCAAGAGGAATGATATCATAAATTCCTGCAGGAAGACTTTTGGGATTCTCCATAAGTGTACAATACTATATAGCATATAACAAAATATATAGCTTTGCATAGCATGTTATCAACAACAAATATATCTTATTATGATTAATAATGAAAGCATATAGAAAGGGGAGCAAGATATATGCATGTACAAGACATTCACTAGAGATTATATGTTACAGTAGTTACTTCTGAAAGTTAGAACTATCAGCTCCTGTCAAAAATATACATTTATCCAATATTTAAAAGGGTTGAGTTATGCATTATTGTAGACATTGCCAAGACAAGATAAGCTTATTACAGGCATATTGAAGCCATTATGTAGGGTATTGTTGAAAATATGACAAGCCATAACTCTTGTGGAACTGCCCTTGCATATTAATACAGAATTCAGCAGAAGGTTTTGATGAAGTTAAATGCTTTGACAGAATAAATTTGGCCTTTGAGACAAAAACAAAACATGGTTCTCAAAGCTTCCTGCTCTCTTTGGTAGCAAAAACATTAAATTACAGCACAACAATATTTGTTTCCTCTGACAGAGAATGCAGCTTATGTGATGCATTGCAAATATGCAGCCTAGCTAGCATGCTAGATATTTCTTTTCATTTAAAATATTATCAGTTTTTATTTTGCTATTTTCAATAGAAAAACAAGCAATTATGTATAACTTGCTAGAATAAGTATCCAAGTATTTTGTAGACCAGTCAAGGAACTAACACCTGCTTTACTGAATCAAAATATATATGACCACAATCAAAATGCATTTCCTAGTGATTAAATCTAATGACAATGTCAGTCACAGAATCCAATAGGTACAACTCAGGATTCCGCCTGTGTGTAAATCTAATGCTATTTGCAAAGATCTTATTAATTCATTGAGAATTTATCATCAAAATGAAGGAATATTTTCCATTTTGATGGCGTTCAGTAACATGAGCCATTGAACAATTGCTCTGAATTTAGAATTTGAATGAGTTTGAAGCTCGGAACAGAAGAAAAAGATACTGATTCATTGCACACAACAGAACTGCACACTGAAGCCTCCAAATCTACACTGAATAATTTGCTGTATATATAACTCCTCAGATGTGGTAAATTTGGTCAGGAAAGAAACTTAGAATGACTTAGCATAGTTCAGATTAAAATTCATGGCTGCAAAATGTACATCCAGCCCCTTAAAAACATGGTACCTCTGCAGAAAAATAACAGGGAAGAAATAGAGTGCTGATAGATTTGCAATGTCTGAGAAAAATGCTTGAGAAAGAAGGATTTCTTAAGTATATGCCAAGGTTAATTTCCAGACACTGGCTTAAAAAAACAGCAGCAGAATTAAAGACCTACTAGCTATAAAGTTGTTGAAGTGCTTCTCAAGCCAGTTTTCATGGACTGTCACAGTTCTTATTCAGTCTTCTTGAATTACATGAAATAGAGTTTCTTAAAAATATATTTTTAAAATCCTATTTTTAACTCAGGATAATTTAGAAAAAATAATCAGTTTTGACATTCCTCTACTATATATGCTTTGATTTGAATAAGTTTAAAAATCTATATTTTGTGTGCAAGACATTAAACACAAAATGTCTTTGGCCAGCAGCCTGGTTCACAGAAGCTACTGTTTTAATAAGAAGTGACTTTAAAAGATGTTAATATAATTTCACTCTAAATGTTGCTTTTTTATTTATGAATAAGGCTTGGGCTATAGAAATTATTGAGATCAAAAGTTCTTCCTTCAATTAATGCAACATTGTGTGACTTAATGGAAATAGAGCAGAAGCTCAGACCAAAGATAACTGGGGAAAGGGAGAAACAAGGCATCATAACACACGTTATGTGTGTTTTTATTTGTGTGTGTGTGTGTGAGAATGCGACAAATGATTTTTCATCGCTGTCACAATGTTGAGCTGATTCCTTTAACCTTTATGGTTAACGGAAGCCATGGGTCTTTACATATCTTACAATATTTCTCCACCCTGTGAAGTGGTACGAAAACCTCCTACATTAAGAAATACAATGAAGTCACTGAAGCATCAGGAAGAACTAACAATATTTTGTAATGTTCAGCTTGTCTGTACATTGCTTTTCTCTTCACAGAGGAGACTGGAAAACGTCTATGACCAATGAGTTTTCTTCTGCTTTGGAAGGATCGTTCAATGGAATAACTAACAGATCTTTGCTTTTTGCAGTTTTTACTTTTCTTTTTGGAGTTTAGGAAACAAACCTCAGCAAAAAAAGACTGCTAAACTGCCCTTGGGCCACAGACTGTAACGAGTTTGTCTTCATCATTTATGTGCACCTACTATTTCCACTAAACTTTTTCAAGTATGTCATATTGCTCTGAATTGAGTTTAAAACAGGTGAATTTCAAAGAAGTCAGCATCCCAGTTTTATTATTTATTTTGATAAAATAAATTATTGAATATGTAACTAAAACATTCCTACAAAAGAAAATAAGAAAGCAGTACTCTAGTACACAAAGATGGAGCTCCTCCTTTGGCAAGTCAGCTCCCTCCTTCAAATCTAGCCCACACTGGGGAGTTATCCGAGTTGTCTTACGCTGTTGTCTTTCAAAATGCTCCTTGTCTCTCACTTGTTTTTCCCTTATTAGTATTCTGTATGTTTTGTTTTTGTAAAAAGAATTCATATCTGAAAAACAGCTTTCTCATCAAATATGACTATAGCAACTTGGCTTTCTTTTTCCCTGTTTTCTGGAATTAATTTTTTCCAGTTTCCACTTGTCTTTCCCCCTTTCTTTCTCTCCTCCAACCAAATTTTCTGACTGTATTCCTTAATTAGTGCATAAATTATAGTTTGCAATATTTTCCAGAAATAAAATTTGGGGACGGTGGTCATTCATTCTCCATAATGTTTCTCAGAAATACTAACTGCACATTTTTAATTCCATTTATAGTTCATCTTTAGCTTGTCATAGAGATCATGCAAGCCATATTGCTAATAGAGCTGACAGATGTGGCAATTCTAATGCTTTTGCTTATCAAAGAGAGGTGTGTATGCTTATCAAACACAGGTGTGTGCTTATCGGACACAGATGTGTACTTTTGCCACACCTTTTTCTGCTTTGGGGCCTGGGCAATACAGGAAGTGTAAAATCATTAATATAGAGTTAGATTCCACATTAGAAATGAAAGACTATCTCCAGATTTCAATGATCAGGTCAAAATATATATGTATTTTATTGTAGCTTGCATTGCAAAATAATACATACTCTGGGAATACGTGCCAATCAACTAGTATTTGTGAACACAAATTAAATTCCTGAAATGAAACTTTTAAAATTTTGCTGAATCCCATTCACAAACATAATTAAAAAAATAAAAAAATAGAAAGACAAAACCAGCAGATATCAGCTAAAAGCCTTTAATTAGCGTGGATGCAATTGTCACAACACTTAGGAATTGTGTGACTTCCATAAGGTCACAGAAAATATCTTTATACTTAGTTTCCCTGCCTACTTTTCCTGAGTCCCTGACCTGCTCTTCAAGTCAGATATATGAAGGATCTTGCACACTGTTTTCCCTACTCTCCAGCAGTTACAGACTTGCCTGTCTGTATTTTGCTGTGACTCCTGACTGTAGAAAACAGTGGTTAAATATGCTCCTGTTATCTTATGCACAACTCTACACATTCCCAAGAATACTTTCTAGACAGTTATCCTTCCTGTACTCCTGTATATGTACCCAATGGTAAAATGCATAGCCTGTTCGTTACAAAGTGCAGACACACCTTAAGTGAAAATGGAATTACCAAGAAGAGTGTGGGTTTATTAAAGCGTCTTAACCTGCTAACAATTAATGAGTTTACTTATGAGTATCTTCAAATCACACATTAGACATTGATTTTTTACCTTGCTGAGTTAAGCATGAAAAATTGATTTGAAGAGTTGCATGTTTTCTACAGTCCAATCTTCCACAGAATGCATTTATAGGTAATTATGCAGTAAAGGCAATGATATCTTTTGGTGATGAAACTTCTCCTCTGCAATAATGATAACTGCATTGCCATACTTCTTTTTTTGAATAACATAGGTAATAATCAGTTCAAGAATAATATTTTAGAATTTCCTATCACTGTATAAGAGTTGTTGTCCTTGTTATTGACAAAAACAAGCAAAGAACCCACCCCCCACCTGCCTGTTTTCGCCATGCTTGTATGATATTTTGCAACAAAAATAAAACTCTTTGGTTTACGAGATGCACTGGAAAGATGAATTCTGTTTAATGAAATTAATTCATTGATTTTGACTGCATTGAAAGAATAAGATATTCTTTTGCTGAAAGAGACTTCTGCCCCACTGGAATCAAAAGGCATTTGAAATTTGAATAAATTTAACTCACATGGAACAGATACTAGATTTAGATTGGAAATGATCTATCTAATTCTGTGAGTCATTTTTGCATAGGTTCATACAGGAAGGGATACTATAAATTTAGGTGAAAAAGTATATTCACATAGGTTCTACCTACTGATTGCTTTATTAAACCTCCTAACTCTTTTATTGCTGTGAAGCAAGAAAGCAAAAAAAAAAAAATTCATATAGAGGATATCAGTGTACACTCTAATGCACTTTTACCTCCATGTGCATTGCACCTCTCATCTCTATGTAAAACCTAAACAGAATATAGAGGTTCATCATGGTTTCATGATTAAGTACCTGAAAATAATTATTTTTATATACATAATAATTTTAAGAGTCTGCTATTCACTGTCATACACAAATGTAGGTTCATAAAGATACAAGATTATCTTTGATTAAGCATACACGTATAGCACTTTCTTAATTTCTGCTTCATGGTATGGTTTGTTTTTCTCTTTAGACCCTAATGTTGTCTCTCCACAAACCAGATCTGCTATTGAAGTGGGAAAGAGCAATTCCTATCGATGCTTCCTCTTTCTTTTTGTTTCTGGGCTTTTTCTCCAGACTGTGGTGCTGCAGAAGGTATCTGCCACCATAGGCCTGTTCACCCGCTAGTGCAACACAGTGCACAGCAAATGCATTTATTCAGCATACCTGTGGGATTTTGTCAAAATATCGACCTCATTCATGCACTTGGCTTGAATCCTGAAGCTGCATCCAGTTATTAATGTACATTTTTATGCACATATTTTGTTGGTGAAATGTAGTGAATTATTAAGTTACAAATTACGCTTTTGTAATATGATGATATTACTAGCTTATGACAATCTGTCAACAATCTATGTATTCCTTTCAAGCTCCTTTTTGCCTTTGCAGTTGATGACCTAGACAGTGTATTGTACACATGTATACATATATGTATACACATATAAGTAGGTACATATATGCACACAATACTTCATTATATATGCAATATTTTGTATGTATACAAAGTGCATTTGACAGAAGGGTCTTGGCACAAAATGTATACAATTTATTCTGCTGAAGCTGAAGACTATTAATAACCTTTATCTTATCGGTAGAACTAAATATGCTCCCTTCTTCAGAAAAAGTAGAAGTAGAATTTGCAGTTGTCACTATATTTTGTTTATTTTCCATACTATTTTAATGCAAATAAATCCATTGTGATGTAAGACATAAAACAAATGGAGAAAGTTTTACAAAGCTTTGTATGGGAGCATAGTCTTGTGTCAGAGAGACTGAGCATAGATGACAGCTTTACAAATTGTATTAATAATTTATTGACTCAAGTACCTAGAATTCTTGGCCATGATACATTAACTTGGACTGTAGTATCAACTGTACTTATCTTTTAGGAGAAAGAGTTAAAAAAATACCAAACCCACAACTTCTTTTACTATGTCTATCACATCTAATTTCTTTACTGAAACCACCTTAATCCCATTCATCTGTTCACCCTCCTCTTCAAGGAAATTCATCAGGATGTCTGGAATCTATGCACACTGTAGTTCACAACCAGATATAATAAAATAAATAGATGTGAAGGACATAGCTGAAGTTAATACATCAGAATATAAATTTTTGCAACTCTCCCTCTCTAGGTACTTCTTCTTTAGATAACTTTTACCATAAGATACTCTAAAAGCAGAATACACACAAGTTAAGAGTGTAAAGAAGTTATCTGTTGGCCAACACACATGAATGGCTAGGGCCAGCAAGCTATATGTTCAGTGTTAAAATACATGCTCACCGCTCTCTTGAGACACCCAACGGATTTTTCCTGGCCAGGCAGTTGCACTTGAGGTAGGCAAGAGTCAGACTTGGGTCCTCTGTAGTGCAAATTGATGCTGGACAGTGCCAAGTTACTATTTCCTGAATCTCCCCTATTATTAAGGTTTCATGGCTTTTCGTGTAAGCATTTTTCCTCTTGAATCTGTGAGCTCCTAACTATCTCCAACTTAACCATTAAACTTCTCTTTGTTTTTATTTGCCTTATCTTGCCTGGCTTTCATGTATTTTTTTGCACTTCAACAGGAATTTTCTCCATAAGAGCAAGTCATGGGCACAGAAAGCTATTCTGCATGACACCAGGCCTTGGTTCACAAAAAGGCGAACCCCTGGACGTTAGGTTAAGCTGAAGTACTAAAAAGCAGACATAGTGACGATTCAACCATCTTTGCTGTCTTTGGTGTAAAAGTTAGGTACACAGATGGAAGTAGGGATTTGCCAACTGCAGCAGCTAAATGTAATATTGTTCATCAGCCAAAGTATTTTATTTCAATCGCTTGCTGAAGTTATTATGTTCTCTTGGGAAAATATGAATATCAGCTACCACAAAAAAATTTCTCTTGTTACTGTTGACTTTATCAATAACATAATTAAAACCAACACTGCCATGTTGTTTCTGAATAATTATGACAATTTTTCTGTAGATTATATTTGTTATTCCTCTACTCTTCTTCAAATACAGGATTACATTCAACAGCACTTGCCATAATAAAGTATTATCAAAGAAGATCCAGGTACTGCATTATATTTGCATGACAAACCAAAACTGTGCAACAGAAATTCACGACTAGCTGAAGACAAGAAATCTGTCTCAATCAACTGACAATAAATTTATCTGCAGCAATCTTTGCTTTCAATGCTGGACCCACACTTAGAGGTTTGGGATCAGATAAGAAAACGAATTCTGAATTTGCTTACAGACCTCAGTATAGGTTGCAGGGAGAAGGGGAAAAAATTACTATTTTGAAGATACAGCCATGATCCTATAAAATCAAACTCATAAACTTTTAGAATTATGTGGGCAATTTCTACTCATATTACTCCCAGATCAAACTATTAATTTGAATGTATTCAAACCTGGGCTTGTCTGAAATGTGAGACTCGTTCCGAACTTTATGATCTAAGCCCATGTAAACAGCAAATTAATCATAAAAACCATTATGGATAATGGGAACTGAGTTTCTAATATTTCAGAATTTCTGCTTCCTATTTCAAGAGGATTCAGAACACATGAAGAAATGCAAAAAGTTAGCCTGACCCGTGGCCTTCAAGAAAGTACGTGGAAGAAAAGGGCAAGGTTTGTGCTAGGTCTTACTTCTCCTTCAAATATAATGGCTACTTTACCATTAATCCATAGTTGTTCAGACAATGAGAACCAAACAGTGCAGGAAGATCAGAAGAGATCCCATACATGTCTATTGTATTTCTGTGCAAATAATGAATAGGGTTCCATTCTGCTAGGTATTATGTAAATATATATACTAAACAAGCAACATGTGTTATGAAGGTCCTGAAGTCTATGAAAATATTTTTTAAGAGAATTGTCTGTAGAATAAAACAAGTCTTGAGCATCCTTATTTAATTCAGTTTGCTTATTTCTAATAACAGTATTAGAGAGAAAGGCATGAATCCCATATCTTTAAGGAAACTATTTTATCACCACACAAAACGCCACCACAGGTTTTGAAGATCATTGCTATGGAAAGAAAGAGTTTGACAAGCATGTTTGAAACATTGCACCTCTTTGTAGCTCCTTCGTGATGAGTGTGCAGTGTTTAACAATTACTTTTTTTTGAAAAAATGTTACTATCCAAGCATGTGAAAGTCAGTCATATTCATCACTTGAATACTTTGACCACAGCTATAAGACAGAACTGCCTTATGTATCAGATCAGGAATTTAACATCTTTTTTTCAGTTTCTAGGCTCAGCTTCCCTTATCTGGATATCCAAATGTAAAGGGAGCTACACATTCATTTTCCCTCCAAAAACTTTTGTTAACTAATGAGTAGTAAACTATTTTTTGTGTCTCAATAACAATCTTGAAAAAGTGTTACTATAAAAACAAAACTTGATTTCAATACCCATGCTGATTAACTCAAAATTTAAAAAAGGAAAATGCCCTATCTGTATTTCCAGCTTACATTCACAATTTGACAAAGGGAAAAGCTTTACAAAAGCTGTCCTGCTGTTTGTCTTACAGTTAACAATGTAAATATTTGAGAAAAATCACATATATTATTCCAATTTTCTCAAAGTTCAGATTCCTTCAGTTTCTGGTTTGTTTAACCAACTGAATCTCTGATTTTATCCTCATCTAACTAATACAAAATGGCACAATCTTGCAGTTCTCATCCATCCTCACCTTTAATTGATTTATGTGGGTTACAGATGAGTAAGGGCTACAGTCTTTCACCATAGTATGTCTGCAGGATCTAGCATGGGCATACTATGCTAAAACATGAAATGCAGACTGTACATGCCAAAGCATCCTCCTTGTCCACTGTGCTGATACCTTCCTCATTTTCAAGCAGGTCTCACAAGCAAAATAGTAGCAATCCCATTTTTACCATCACTTATACTCTGCTGTTCCCTTCACCCATATAGCTCTTCGGTGAAGTCTCAGTGCTGAAGTTATGTCCCTTAGTTTCATCAGAGGAGTTTTTATTGTGTATGGCCTGGCGTGAAGCAGATCCTGATAACACAATATGGAGGCAAGATCAATCTGGAAATAAAATTTGAGATTTTATTTATCCAGGAGACAGCAAATAATATTTCCTCCTATTTTATAAAGGAATGATGTGACACTCTACTGCTGAATCCTGCCTGGATGAAGAGTGACAGGGACAAAACAACTGTGGGGTTTTTCTATTCAGACTGGACTGATTACAGGCAGTAAAGTGAGAAAACCTAAACAATCCTTAGGCTGTTTTGTATCTTTTTTTGCCCCAAACCATATCTGTTGATTTTTATGAAACACTTTGAAACTTCTGTCCCAAAATTACTTTGTGCCCATAAAGTAAGCCTTAGAACTGCAATGCAAGGTGACTGTATATTTGAAATTGGAATTTATTTTTATTATTTTCATTTCTTTTTCTCCTGGAGAGCAGAAGCTGAAGTCATGATCCTTACTCTTTTAGGATGGTCATAAAAATTACCTTCTTTATTAACACTTGACCATACATTGCTTTCAGGAACATTCAGCATACATAGCGAGCTCTCAGCAAATATCTTTGCCACATCTGCCATAGTAACTTAACACTAGAAAATTCAGAATCAAAAATCCTTCTCTCATTAATGAAACTGATAACTCTGGCCAACTCAACAAGCACACATGAGTCAGCAGCATATTGTTGCAAACACATTCCCAAGGGCCCATATCCAGCCCAGTCCAGAGCTTAGCCAGGAGACAGAGAAGGCATATCTGAAGAAAAAGGAGAATAGAGTTTGCAACATCTTCCCTTTTAATGGGGAAACTCCTAACACAGCAGAAAAGAGCTAAGGACCCTGCAACTGCATTATAGTAGACTGACACAGAGACGGGATCCTGATATTACCTAGGCTTATCCATTATGTTACATTATCTGTCTGCTTGAAGCAATTGGGAAGAAACATTTCAAATTGCCTGTGTCGTCTCATGAATATTGAAATCTCTGTGTTAGATCAGGGGATATCTGGCAAAGCTAAAAACAGTCAAAAAAGTGTCCAACAATGGTGGAACCTACATGGTACCTCCATGAATTAGCATTTTTAATGATGGTCAAGCAGGGAGAGTCTGCTCACAACATCTCAGTGAACAAGCCTGGATATAAGTCAGAACATCGGGCATTATTTTCTGTAGGGCCGTGACTGAGCTAAAGCATTGCTTATTTTTCACTGGACTGCATTTCTGGTTGTACTTGTGTACTTATTTCTTCAGCTAGAAATGAAGCACAGCTATTCAAATACCAAATTTAAGTCTTTAGACTTCAGAAAAGTAAGATGTACACACAAACTATGGAAAGTTTCTGGGTCTGGTAAAGAAGTAAGAACATTTCTGTGTGCACAAGAGATCAAGAGAAAGCAAAAGCTCTATCTAGTTCCTGTCCTATACATATTTGTGGCACTGATAGTGTCCCTGTACAGCTGAACTCTTCTTTAGAAACATGTAATGGTCAAAGAAAATAACAGAAGATCAGGGGAACAGGAACACCGTGAACAGTCAAATGGTAATAAAACGAAACCTGTAGGAAGAACATGAAGAAAAGGAATAATGGCAGAGAAAACTGAACATTTTTTAAAAAAAAGAGCACTGAAACTGTGTATTAAAAACTGTAGGGAAAAATTTAGGTCACCAGCAAAAGTTTTACTGAAGAAGTGAGAAAGATGAAAAGATTACTATTTTTCCCTAACAGAATCAAAGCAAGCATTTTGTAGAAAGTTTGTGTTGCATTTTTTCCAGAGTAAGTGAATGTTGTGTAAAATTGAAATGATTTATTTAACTAAAAGCCACAATGGATACTTGAGTGCATAATACTACCCTTACAGTATTCTGAAGATTGCTACTTCTGCTATTCAAGACCTTTGATCATCCTTTGCCCTTATTTTCTCTAGGCGAAACTTCCAGTTGCTACTGATGCAGTTCTCCAACAACAGAAATGGAGACAACTGATTTTAAAATGACGTTTGTAAGGATTCACTTTATAATAAAAATGAGCCAAGTCAAGCAATTATTTTTTTCTTTTGCTCATATCCCCTATATTCCTGCTCTGTCTTTTTTTTTCTTGTTTTTTTCCCCCTCTAGTTTTAATTTCTAGTCATCTCCCTCCACATCTTCAGGACTGCAGTGTAGTCTGTTCTTTTGGCCCTCTGGTCATAATTCCTGTCTATTTTAAGCCCATTCATACTGTATAGTACACATGACTGACAGAAAAGCTTAGAAAGGGCATGTCTGAAACATGTGTACTTGTTGATGTTACCAAATAGTGTTGTCTGCAATTCTAGCATAAAGATTAAATCATGCAACTCCTTATCTACACTCCTTTCAACTAAGATTTGATTGTGAAAATGCTCGTAGCTGAATTTACTCAGAAGAGTAACATCACCAGATTCAGTAAAACTCTTCATTAAAATAAATTGATCACAGGCTATATTCAGAAACAGGTTTTATATAAATACAGATTATTCATGCCTTTAAAGAAACAAATTCTAATTTCTTAAATTGAACCAATGAAAATTCCAAATCAAATGCATAAAGTGTCCTATTATGTTGCCTCACTTCTAGCACAAAGGGTTTCTTTTCAGAGAAATAGCACCTTGAAGCTTCTTTCTGTGGAGACCTGACTTCTGTTCTAGCAGTTATCACGATTAACACTTTTGTTTTGTTGAATCTTGGTGAATTTACAACAAATTCTGTTGTATTTGGACATTTTAGTGCATGACTTCTCATTCCTCAAAAGTTCTCATAAATCAGATGTTTATTCTTTTCAGAAGTGACAACATAAATCGCAGGTTTCTTGTGAGTTCACTTTCTACTTAAGCTGAGTATACTGAGTTAACAGTGGTCAAAATACAAAAAGTCCACCATTGGGCTATATAGTATTGGAGAACATTAATTTTTCTGAGATCATACTCTCCTCTTCTCCTTTCACTCCCATTTTCCCTCTTCGTTTCCTTAAATTATACCAGGGAGCTTTCTGAGAGTATTTGTCACATCATACTTAAAAAGATAGCAGATATTTGATTATTCACTCTCTTCCTTCCAAAGAGCTGGTGAACCTCCCTGACAGTAAAAGAAAGGGTTTTGAGCCTATGACCACAAGCCTGATGCTCAATTAATCACCTAACTTTGAGCCATCTTCAATTCTGCCTACATCTCCCTTCCTACGACTAGGGCAGGAGCACAGGGGAAACAAAATGCCTTGTAGTTACCCAAGTCTCTCTTCAGCCTTTCCATCATTCAACTAAGTTAAAACTATTGTCCTTATCTTGTGAAGCTATTAATGGCACACCAATGTATGTGTTCTAATGATGACTTAAATTTCTTAGCCCCTTTTTTCTCATAAAATAGTGTGGAGTTTATCACAAAGCCCAACTTAACAATGATATTACAGTTTCAGAATGAGTTGCTTTGCTCTAATGAGGAAAAAAAATCAGCATCTCACATTTATTTCCTGGATGGAAGAGTGTATAAAAGTTTCTAGTGCATATACCTTAATACTCATTTAAAAATCCAGATGAAAATGGGATCTGTTTTTCTATTAGTATACACAATTACTTAACTGTAAAAGGCCTGTGAAACTCCATGAATTAAGTTCTTTATAAAACAACATGTATATTTGCTTCTATGAGCTTTACATTAGATTTTGAGCTGATTTCAGTAAAGTCTCTCTCTGTTTAGCCTACACCCAGGGCTAAAAAATAACCAGTTGTTCTATCACCCAATGTCCCCTCCCCAACCAAGAAAGGGAATTGGGAAAAGGAGAGAGACTCAAAGGTTGAAATTTAAACAGATTTAATAAAATAAGAAAACCAATATCAATACTAATACAAAAGACACAAAGTTATACTTAGCACATATAGTGGTAGCAGGTCCCCCCAGGGAGAGCAGCCTTGGGGGAGGGGAAGAAAAAAGTGCCCCCATCCCCAGCAAGGTTTCCAATTTGTAGTGAACCTGAAGTTAGTGTTATAGAATACACCTGTGGCCCAGCCTGGGTCAGCTGCCCTGGCTTTCACTTCTAATGGCCTTGATCACCATACCCTGTCTGGCCACAAACTAAACCAAAATGTAACAGAAAACTGATGGTATAATTTTATCCCCACGAAACCCAGACAGTCTCTCAATCACAATAGCAAATAGTTTGGGATTTTTATTATTTACCTGAAATTCCAAGGAAACCATACGAAGTTACTAGGAATCTCCATTGACACCTGGATTTACCTTCTACAGATAGTCCCATATAGAGCTGCTACTATATGTTATGTTACTGGCACCAGTCCTGCAAATAAGTCTAAACTGGAAGAATGGGAAAAAAAATAATGTTATAATTCTCAGTTATATACTTCTAAACTAAAAAAAAAAGATAGAATACTAGATCTTTTAGGGTTTTTTTCCCCCATACAATTCCTTCATCTCTTCAGTGATACAAATGGCATTCTTTATCACTGGAATTGAGAGACATTTTCTACTATAAGAATCAACTTTCATTTATTTCAACTCCACATAATTCAAACTATTTAGCTGTTTTTCAGATTTAGTGTCTGCCTGAGATATCCTTAAAAACAATACATGAAACAACTAAAATGGTTCATTATTGCCAGAGGTATGGAGCAAAAATGTAAACTTTTTCCCATTACAAAATTCTGGCAGCCTTATCTGACAAACTGTGGTGCCTTGCCTTATTCAAGGAACTAAACTTCAAAAAGAAGAAGTCACATCAGTGTCATGACACTTCTTGTGCAAAACCAATAAAAATACAGAATATGTTTTCAAATAATAAATTTTAAAAATTAATTTATTGAGACACAAAAAATTTTTTTACTTGGGACACTTCAGAGATTGTAGGGAACTACTCTGATAATTTTCTTAACCTTCACAGTTCCTTTGGATGAGTAGTTTGCAAATGCATCCACACAGAGTAATACATCCTTACAGAGCATTTGCCATTTTCTTGCAGCTCCAGAGTGTTTTACCGAACTGCACCGGGCTTCCTCTGACACTGCTGACTGTAACGGTAACTCATACTTTTGAAAGATGGGATAAGCTCCTTCGTTTTGTCTGTGCCCTAGTATTTGTCCACACAGGGAATTAATGCAAGATAGCTTGTGTGCTCTGAATCCCTGCCAGGTTTCCTTCTTCTTGTAGTTGTGTCCCAAACAGAACTACAGGCTGCTTAGTTGTTGTTTGATCTAAGGTCTGTATGGTATGTCCCGAAGTTTAATTGCATGATTACTGGCTACTTTTTCCCATGGTGTCCTAGTCTTGACCAGCTCATGGGGAAAAAAATCAATTCTGCATTATGTTGTAAAAAAACAAAACCAAACAAAAAACAATCTTTGTCAGATATTTATTTAGTATATTTTCAGAATCTGAAATGTAAGTAGTGAATAAAACAAAAAAACCCATAGTAGGGAATGTATGAGAATCTCATTCCAGCTGAAGAACTGAATGGAACTCTCACGAAGAACTAAAATTTATGATGTTTTAACTTCTAATTACATGACCTAGTAACCTTGATGATGTTCTTTCAATGTAAAATTTCATGTAAGATCAAGATATAACCTAGATTTTCAAAGCTGAGTTTCGGAGACAGATGTGATACTCTTAGAACAGAAGTGTATTCTATTTCCAGGCTTTGGTGAAGCCTCTCTAGTCTACAAAGCAGCTTTTTTTTTATGATTTTGTAGGAAATGAATTTGCCAAAAAAACTTTCCAAAAAAACACCTAAAAAATAAACCTTCCAGAGAATAGCTGTTCAAAGTCCTATGTTTTTCTCAGTCTTCCAATTTTATCTTTTCTCTAAATGACATATTGGCTAAATTGAATTATGGAGAAACATGTACTGCTGCTTTTTCTGTAAAGGACACTTTCAAAACCTGACATATGATTCATCATTCTCCACCACTTAGAGCTTCGCATAGTTCTTAATAAATTTCCTACAGAACCAAGAGATGCTTTTTTATTTAGCAGTGTTATGAAGCTCTCTATGAAAACAACAACTGAGAAAAACCATTCTTCAACTGCTGTGGTGAAGAGCCTACTCCACAAGTTTTGGTTGAACACAGTAGTTTCATGTTCCACAAGGTCTCGAAAGAGGGCATTATGACAAGGAGTACAGGCTGTGTTTCCACAGCAGTTTGTTTTAAGATGAAATGTAATTTCACCATTATACATCCAGGGCACCATTCATTTAAGCTCTCATGGACTGTCTTGTCAAAAATGACAGCCTAGGCTTTCTATAGTCAACACAGAGAGAGGTGTCCCTGAGAGTTATGTAATTCTAAGACACATGCCTAAGGTAGATGATGTGCCTTTCTGCACAAGAACATCTCTCTGTTTACTCTGTAGAACTCATAGGTGATTAAATATTTAGGCAGTTTAACTTTGGATTGTTAAACTAAGGGAGGGGGAGGAAGTGTATGGGTTGCATTCCTTTCTTCATTATTCAGCCTCTTCCTCCATAAAGAAAAACTTAAGTGAAATGTAATATCTTACTGTGTCCCATAATGAATGTCCTTCTGTGAAGTTTTTTTCATTTTTTAGCTAAAGCATTAAAAACATTTCTTTAAAAGTTACCAAGGAAAACAACAGAACATATAATACGTTTTAAATGTTGAAGCATTAAAACTTAATAGTCTGGAGACTAAGTCTGTATTGGTGTTATATAGACATTCTTCATTATCCTGCACACAAATGCAATTGCCTTCTCCTACTTGCAAAATTATATACTGAAAGTAAATCAAGAAATTATTTCCTATGAACAAGTGAACAGCTGAAAAAGAGACAAAAGTTTACAAGTGACTTATCAATTACTTTTGACAGAGAAAGGCAGAAAGGTTTTCCTTCTCTAGCTGTATTTCTCTTGTTGTTTTTGAAAATCTATTCTATTTGAGGACATCAAGAGTATTGGAGGGAGAACTATGTGCTATGGGGTTCCCCAAATCCATATTCAAGAGTGTAAGTGTTTGTTCTAAATACTGAAAAGGACATAGAAATCAATATTAGGTGTACAAACAGTGGTCTCAAATTTATTGTTCTGTGCAGGATCTTATGTGACATTTGTCACCTCAGCATTCAGTCTTGTACAAAACAAGGTGGAAACATAATCCCCAGCAACGACTATGGCAAGAAAGGCAGAGAGAAATTACTTGACCAAAGTAATAGTTTTAAGGCAAAAACCCCCACCTACAACAGGTTTCTTTCAGGAAAGAAACAGCTTTCAGGAAAGCCACATGTCCCAAGTCCTGAGTAGTACTCCCAGTAGAGTGTGTTAATGGCAAACAACAAAACTTTTCTGTTGCAATGATTGAGAGATCCAGGGCACAAATGCCCAAAGAAGTCTGGTGGCAGCAGAAACAGCAAAGTTCTTTAGGGTTTATTTGCACTTTCATATCACAGAATCACAGAATCACAGAATGTTAGGGATTGGAAGGGACCTCGAAAGATCATCTAGTCCAATCCCCCTGCCGGGGCAGGATTGCCTAGACCATATCACACAGGAATGCGTCCAGGCGGGTTTTGAATGTCTCCAGAGAAGGAGACTCCACAACCTCTCTGGGCAGCCTGTTCCAGTGTTCAGTCACCCTTACAGTAAGGAAGTTTTTCCTCAAATTTAAGTGGAACCTCCTGTGCTCCAGCTTGCACCCATTGCCCCTTGTCCTGTCAAGGGATGTCACTGAGAAGAGCCTGGCTCCATCCTCATGACACTTGCCCTTTACATATTTATAAACATTAATGAGGTCACCCCTCAGTCTCCTCTTCTCTAAGCTAAAGAGACCCAGCTCCCTCAGCCTCTCCTCATAAGGGAGATGTTCCACTCCCTTAATCATCTTCGTGGCTCTGCGCTGGACTCTCTCTAGCAGTTCCCTGTCCTTCTTGAACTGAGGGGCCCAGAACTGGACACAATACTCCAGATGCGGCCTCACCAGGGCAGAGTAGAGGGGGAGGAGAACCTCTCTCGATCTGCTGACCACACCCCTTCTAATACACCCCAGGATGCCATTGGCCTTCTTGGCCACAAGGGCACACTGCTGGCTCATGGTCATCCTGTTGTCCACTAGGACCCCCAGGTCCCTTTCTCCTACGCTGGTCTCCAACAGCTCTGTCCCCAACTTGTACTGGTACATGGGGTTGTTCTTGCCCAGATGCAGGACTCTACACTTGCCCTTGTTATATTTCATTAAATTTCTCCCCGCCCAACTCTCCAGCCTGTCCAGGTCTCTCTGAATGGCTGCGCAGCCTTCCGGCATCTCAGCCACTCCTCCCAGTTTTGTGTCATCAGCGAACTTGCTGACAGCACACTCTAATCCCTCATCCAAGTCATTAATGAATATATTGAATAGAACTGGTCCCAGAACCGACCCTTGCGGAACTCCGCTAGACACAGACCTCCAACTGGACTCTGTCCCGCTGACCACTACTCTCTGGCTTCTTTCCTTCAGCCAGTTTACAATCCACCTCACTACCCGATCATCCAGACCACACTTCCCCAGTTTAGCTGCGAGGATGCTGTGGGAGACCGTGTCAAACGCTTTACTGAAATCGAGATAGACCACATCCACAGCTTTACCATCATCTATCCACCGGGTAACATCCTCATAAAAGGCTATCAAGTTGGTTGAGCAAGACTTCCCGTTGGTGAAGCCATGCTGAGCGCCCATAATGATCCCCCTATCCTTGATGTGCCTAGAGACAGCACCAAGGACAAGTTGCTCCATCACCTTTCCGGGGATGGAGGTGAGGCTGACCGGTCTATAGTTCCCCGGGTCCTCCTTCCTGCCCTTTTTGAAGACTGGAGTGACATTCGCTTTCCTCCAGTCCTCAGGCACCTCTCCCGTTGCCCACGACTTAGCAAAGATGATGGAGAGTGGCCTAGCAATGACTTCCGCCAGCTCCCTCAGCACCCGCGGGTGCATCCCATCAGGGCCCATGGATTTATGGACATCCAGGTTGCTTAATTGGTCCCTGACCCAGCCCTCATCTACCAAGACAGATTCCTCCTCTATCCTGACTTCTTCTGAGGCCACAGGGGTCCAGGGCTCCTCAGGACAGCCTCCAACAGTATAGACCGAGGCAAAGAAGGCATTCAGTAACTCCGCCTTCTTTTTATCCTCTGTCTCCAGGACCCCCACCTCATTCATCAGTGGGCCTACATTGCCTCTAGTGTGGGTTTTAGCTGCAATGTATTTGAAGAAGCCCTTTCTGTTGTCCTTGACCTCTCTTGCCAGGTTTAATTCCAAGGAGGCCTTAGCTTTCCTAGTTGCCTCCCTACATCCTCTGACAACAGACTTATATTCCTCCCAAGTGGCCAGCCCCTCCTTCCACGATCTGTACACCTTCTTCTTCCACTTGAGTTTGCCCAGCAGTTCCCTGTTCAACCATGCAGGTCTCTTGGTCCCCTTCCTTGACTTCCTACCTGCTGGGATGCTCTGATCTTGAGCTCGGAAGAAGCAGTCCTTGAACGCTAACCAACTATCTTGGGCCCCCTTACCTTCTAGTATCCTGTCCCATGGGATTTCCCCTAGCAATTGCTTGAAAAGGCCAAAGTTGGCCCTCCTGAAGTTCAGGGTTGTGATTCTGCTAGCTATTCTGTTCCTGCCACATGAGATCCTGAACTCTACCATCTCATGGTCGCTACAACCAAGGCTGCCCTCAACCTTCACCTCTTCCACCAGACCCTCCTTGTTAGTGAGGATAAGATCCAGCAGCGCTCCTCTCCTAGTTGGCTCATCCACCGTTTGCATCAGAAAGTTATCATCAATGCACTGGAGGAACCTCCTGGACTGAGGATGGCTGGCTGAGTAGGCCTCCCAGCAAATATCAGGGTAGTTGAAATCCCCCACAACAACCAGGCCCTGTGATTGCGAGACTGCTCTCAGCTGCCTGTAGAAGGCCTCATCACCCTCCTCATCCTGATCCGGTGGCCTGTAATAGACACCCACAACAGTATCACCCCTGCCAGCCTGCCCCTTAATTCGCACCCACAAACTCTCAACTCGCTCCTGATCCGCCTCTGGACAGAACTCAATACATTCTAGCTGCTCACTCACATAAAGAGCAACTCCACCACCTCTCCTTAGCGGCCTGTCTTTCCTGAACAGGACATAGCCATCCATGACCACATTCCAGTCATGCGAGGCGTCCCACCATGTCTCTGTAATTGCCACTAGATCATAGCCCCCCGACCGAACACGGATTTCTAACTCCTCCTGCTTATTCCCCATGCTGCGTGCATTGGTGTACAGGCATTTCAGGGAGCGAGCTGGGCACAGCGGTTTCATCCCAGATTCACCCCCTGACTTCACCCCAGGGGGATGGGGGGCCTCCTGGTCTACCTCAACACTAGAGCATTGCCCCAGTGGTGCAAGCCCAGCTACCACCCCATCCCCCTTCGAATCTAGTTTAAAGCTCTCCGAATGAGCCCTGCTAATTCCTGTCCCAGAACCCTTTTGCCCCTACGACATAAACCTTTCCCATGTATCACTGTCACGCCTGTTGCCTTATAAAACCAGCCATTATCAAAGAACCCAAAGCCCTGCCTGTAGCACCAGTCTCGTAGCCAGGCGTTAATAGCGAGAATCCTACTGTTCCATCCCACATCATCACCTGAAAATGGAAGGAGGGAGGAGAAAACAACTTGCACCCCAGACTCTTTCACCAACCGTCCTAGGGCCTTGTAGTCTTTCTTCATCCCCCTCAGACTACGGGATGCAGCTTCTTCCCCACCTGTCTGGAAGATGAGCAGGGGGTAGTAGTCTGTGGCCTTCACCAGGTTGGGGAGTTGCCTGGTGATATCCCTGATTCGGGCTCCAGGCAGGCTACAGACCTCCCTGTGATGGGGGTCAGCTCTGCATATTGGGCCCTCAGATCCCTTTAGAAAGGAGTCTCCAACCACTAAAACTCTTCTCTTCTTCCTTGTGGAGGAGGTAGCTATACGCCTGTCAGGTTTTTCTGACTGTGGTGGGACCTCTGATATAGGTTGCCTCTCCACCACATCCCCAATGGACGGGCTGTATTCCACTAGGGCTTCATATCTATTGCTCAGAGGCACCTGTGGAGGCAAGGTAGGCAAGGAGGGCACTCGCCTTTTGCCACAGCCATAGACTTGCCTCCACTCACTCCTCTCCTCTAGGTTATCATTTTCCACCTGAGAGGGGCAGAGTACAGGGGTCCCTCGATCCTGGGAGCTCTCCGGCAGGTGCTCCCATTTTTGTTGCAGGGAGGGCAGAGCCTGGCTCCACCAGTCTATCTCCATTTCAGCCTCCCGAATGCTCCTAAGCCTTTCTACTTCGGCTTGAAGCCTTTCAACCTGGCTTTGCAGCTGTGCCGCTCGGCCAAGCAGATCATCTACCTGCTCACAGCGCACACAGCCCCCTGTCACCACAGAGACGCTGTAGCATTCCCTGCAGCCTGCGACCTGCACCATCGCCTCCTTCCGTGGGAGCTCTGTCTGGGTTCCCACATCCATTTTGGTCTTCTTCCACCGGGTAGATACCATTGTTCTTCCACTGAGCTGGGAAATACCTGTTGGTGCCACCCCTGGTTCACAGCTCCTTGGCACCTTCCTCGCCTTGTGCACTGGGAGGGAGTCAGCGCCCTCCCCAACGAGCTGCAAACGACTGCAGCCTCTCCTGCCCTGGAGGAGCCTCTCCTGCCCTGGGACACACCCAGTCACTGCTGACTCACACAGGCACTGCTGAGTCTCTCCCCTCTGGCCAGGGACTAGTCCCTGCCCTCCAGGGGGCTCTTTATCAACGATAACAGGGGGTGGAACGTTTAAATCGCCCGCGGTGCCTCCGGCTACGCCCCCTCCTCTCCTGATTCGTTGCCGGGAACCTCCGGGTCCGGGGTCAGAGGGAAGCAGCTCGGGGCTGATGCTCGCGGGGGGCTCAGGGGGGGCCCAGAGCACGAAAAACCGCCCGGTTAAGCCCGATGTCGCCCTCGCCCCCGCACTAACCTTAAGTCGCTGCCGCCGCTTTCGCTGCTGCCGCCGCTTTTCGCTGCTGCCGCCGCTGTCCAATGTCATGTTCAATGTTTGTAATCTATATTGGATTCAATAATGGTAGATGTAGTGGTCCTTTCTAGGAGAGAGAAGACTGCAGCAAGCAGTGCATCTCTGAGGCTGTGTTTTTTGTTATCACTCTTCTAATACTCTTGATTAGGGTTCATACTCAGCGCTAGCAAATCTCTACAGAATACATGCCAGAAGTATAAGCTATGCTCGGGAAGAGCTGATGACCTCATATAAATTGCTTTTTTTATGAGAATGCTTTATATTCAAGCCTTGCTCCAGGATGAAAATCCTTCCTAAACAGAGAAAGAAAACACAAGATATGACACCAGTCCAAATTCTGCCCACAGAGCTGCAAGGAAATATTGTTTGGTCTCTTCTGTTTTACAAGACACCTTATTTGCTATAAATCAAACTTGGTTTTTTTTTTAGTATAATTGGGTAAGAAATGCAAACATTCCGTATGATTTTCTCTTCTCCTAGTAAATTATAGCATAGTGTGATAGCTGTCTGATAACCCACAAAGGAAACTCTTTACCAGGTACAGCCTAGGATACAAATGATTGTTAGTTCTGAGCCCTGACTGTCATATCTGTTGTTAACAAAAATAACAGCAGAGTAAATAACTTGAATGAAAGGTGATGGTAGGTTTCTTGTCGAAGACTGCAGTACTATTACTACTGCTGTCATTCACTGAAAGACTCCATGAGAGTCTTTAATTTAATGTACTTTGCAGGTGGTCTGTTATAGACACATCTCCATTTAAAGATAAAGGTGCAAAACACATCAAGGGTAAGGATGCAGAAGCACAGGTATGATCAGAATATGATAAAAATCTTCCAAAGATTGTCATCTTATAAAAAGATATTGTACTGGATTACTCTACAAAATACCAACAGAACAAAATTCTGCACCAGTGGCTGAAATACTTCTAGTTTCATATTACCACTTTTGTATTCTTCCTCTACACTTTTTTCTGATTTTTATTTCCATATTAGCAATCATAATAAAATCACAGCTACATTCTCAAGTTTCTTAAATTTAATAGTCCTTAATAATACTCAAAGACAATCCTACACTTCTGCATTTTTGGTTGAAAATATTAATCCTTTAAAAACAGATTTATTGTCTCTGATGAATTTTAAAGATCTGTGGAATTAAATAATTACTACTTCCAAAGCACCTGCTTAACAATCTCACAACAGCTCAAGGGATGTGTTACATATATGCTTTGTCTTTGGTTGTTTGAATATTGCACTGAATGCTGTTTACAGCAGCCTAGCATATTTTCTTCTTGCCTCAGACCACTCTTACTTACCCTTCCAGATGACAAAAAAAAAAAACAACACAACTTCTCCTTGATAGAAACAAGGAGAGCACAGAAGACATTTTGCTAGTGAACCAGGGATGTCAGCTTGAACCTTACTCCAAACAACAAATCAATGAACTAATTAGTATCTGAATACCTTTCCTGGCAGTCAAAGGTGGATGAATGTGATGCCAGTTCTACCTTTAGCTACAAAACCTATCTTGCCATAAATATATTAACCCAGTTTGTCAATAGGTCTGTTTTTCAGATTCATTGTAGAGTGTCATTTTGCAGAATGCTCATTCACAGAATTGTTCTCACCAATTATTTACTAACCATAAATAAGGTTAATAAATTATTTTTTTGGCAATAACAGCATCCTGATTTATTTTTTTTAAACCACTGGCTAAGTGGCATTCTGTAACATCTTAGAAGGTCATAGAAAACACAGCTATGTTACTCACCATTCATAGGTTTGAGCTCGCTTTCCACTTCGCATTTCACAATTTTTTTATTTTCATTGGCAACATGTCCCAGCTTCCTCAGGCAAGAAGATGATTTGGTGCTATATCTGCATGGTATGACATGTACCATTTTATCCAAGGCAGCTATAGATGTGAGGATGACACAACTATAGTCCCAGGCTTCTGCCACACAAGATGATGGGAAATTTGAAAAGAAGTCTGGTACTCCTAACTCAGTGACTCATGAGATCCTCCACCATTCACAGCTTGTCAGAAAAACAGGCAGGAGCACTATGCAGATCACAGATTAAATGAATGACAATGAATGTCAGGAGAATAAGAAGGATGTTGAGTGGCATCTAGGGCTTCCTTCAGAATAATTAAAAAAAAAAAACAACCCTGCAACAAAACTGCTAATTAAAATTTAAAAATCCCTCCCCTTTAATTACAATTAAAAAAAAAAAAAAGAAAGTTCAAAAATTAAGAAACTAAACAGTTTATGATGGGTAGGACTTCAACAGACCATCCAGAATTTCTACCAAAAAGCGCTGAGGGAGAATTAGAAAGTTAAATATTGGTTTCATGACACTGATTTGCTCTCAAAGCTTTGACAGTATGCTAGCAACAGCGTCTGCTTCATAAAAGCCAGCTAGGTAAAGCACAGTCTTTTCTTTGTAAAATCATTGCCATACAGGAATGCTCTTAAGAATGACACCACCATTCATACTGTCCAGTGTTTCTTCATTTGTCCAAGATTTTATTTTCATGTGAATATGTTCATAATAATTATGTCTCAATGTCTTTTTAACTATATTGGACACTGCATGAACTGGTTGTAGCACTTGAGAAGCTGAATGAAGAAACAAGGTAGAGTGGAGATGGTTGAATACATTTTAAATAAGAGAGAAACACAAATTTGTCAGAAATATTGACTCTGTGTATATATATATATACATTTCTAAGTAGTCTCCTGATTTCTCGCATTTTGTTTGTGCTCTGAACAGAAATAGATGGAATGTAAGAAATACTTAAGGTCTGCCTGAGAGCATGAAATATCAAAAATTCTAATAATTTTTGTGGGATTTGACAGGCATGGGACAGCTGGGAAACAGCAATAAGATTAAGAGAAGCAAATGAATATTGTAAAGCACCAAGTATGTTGTAAAATGAACCTTAACTTTTGCACAAAGGAGATAGAGCTACACTAAAACCTTTATAACAGTCATCTTCGTTAATTTTTTAGTTCTATTGCAGAGTAGTTTTAACAAGAGTGGCAAAGCTAAATCCATCAGGTCCACTCTCACAGTTAAACAATGGTTGAAATCAAATATTTAAAAGATACATTAGAATCTCACCATACACCTCTGATCACATGGGTCACTGATTTAAAAATTAGAGCATAAATTATTATTACAATAATATTTTCTTCCTATTTGTAACTGTTTTAAGCAACATGTATCTCTAGAGGTTTCTGATCCATTGTTTAAATGACACTAAAAACATTCTCAGCAAAGAATCTTAAGTCTAGCTAGACATCAAATGAAAAAAATTTGGTTTGGGCTCTTTGCCATTATGAGAAAATCCACACTGTGTAACTAGAGCAACAAAGAGTCACTTTGTCTTAATGAAAAATATATCTTTCTCCCTCTTCCCTCTTCAAGCACTTGGCACTGCTAAACTCGTTTCACTGTTTGTGATATACTACACAGGCTCAAATTTGCTGACTACAAATATCTTTCCAGGGCTATCTGTCATATCAGCAAAAATCAGCCTTTCAGAAAAAGATTTTTTTTTCTACTGATAACATTCAGTTATTAAGAATGCTTAAAGTCAATAGCATTATTCACAGGAGTAAGTGTTGCAGAATTCTTTCACTCTGAAATTATTTATCTATGTGATGAGCATTTTATATTTTGGAATATCACAGTCATCAATCAAAGGTTTTCAGACCTTATATCAAATATTACACTGAATGTTTTTCTCCCATAAGAAAAGGATAGGAGGAGGAAGAGTAATAGCCCAAATGATTAACAGAATAAATATTGCATTTCTTCATAAGGGAAAAAAACAATGTTGAAGTATTTTGTATTTCACTTAGAAAGAAACACCCGAAGAACTAAATATTATGTCATTTCAGGACATTTCCTTCCTCTTGCACCATCACTGCGCTTTAGCCAAACGAAGAGACAGGTATACATTACAGGAAGGATATGGCTTGCTCACAGGGAAGGAGAAGCAAACTGCAATACCTACAGTGGAAGTCAAGAACATCTAAAACCAAAAAGTGATATAACTCGGAAAAATCAGTTGCTAGCACAGTGTCACAGTAGGGTATTTGAGGGCATCTTTTTCAGCAGAGAGTTTCAACATCCAGTTCTTTCATCCAAACTTAAGACAAGAGAAATATTTAAACTTTAGAACTTCTTAGAGGAGAAAAATAAAGCCCAAGTACAAAAATAAAAATTAAAGTGAAAAAGGATACAGGCAAAAAAGAGTAGAATAAAGAAAAGTATATATAGCAGGTACAAAAAGATTTATGTTTCATATAAACACAATCTCTAGCAATTTAAATATTTCTAAGAGGGAGAGTTTTTAATAGATATAATTATCCATGTTCCCTTAATTACAACAACAAAATATCAACCCAGTTGCTTTTCACAGAATCACAGAATCACAGAATGTTAGGGATTGGAAGGGACCTCGAAAGATCATCTAGTCCAATCCCCCTGCTGGAGCAGGATTACCTAGATCATATCACACAGGAATGCGCCCAGGTGGGTTTTGAATGTCTCCAGAGAAGGAGACTCCACAACCTCTCTGGGCAGCCTGTTCCAGTGTTCAGTCACCCTCACCGTAAAGAAGTTTTTCCTCATATATGTGGAACCTCCTGTGTTCCAGCTTGCACCCATTGCCCCTTGTCCTGTCAAGGGATGTCACTGAGAAGAGCCTGGCTCCATCCTCATGACACTTGCCCTTTACATATTTATAAACATTAATGAGGTCACCCCTCAGTCTCCTCTTCTCTAAGCTAAAGAGAAGCTCTAAGCTCTTTTGCATAAATGTTGTGTCACTTTGTTTGCAATTCTATATTTAACTGATAATGTTTAGTTCAAAATGTCTCTTCTGAGGTTACAGGAATTATTCTTCAGCAAGGTAGAAAAGTGTCATTTCTAATTTTATTTTACTAATGCTTTTTAATACTAAGGCAATTTAATTCAGAACATTAACTGCCGTTCTGAATTTCTATGTTTATTGTTGGAATAATATTTTTTTTTTTTTTTTTAATTTTTACTTATCACTATTTCATTAATGGGCTTTTTTGTATTTCAGTCATACTGAACATTAAAGAGGGTATTTATTTCATATTAGCACACTGAATATCTCATAGGGAATTCTCACAATGCTACCTAGGACACAGATAAATTCTGCAATGTAGCTTTACAGATTTAGCAGTTTGAATAAATCAGATATTTGTTTAAATAAAAAAAGATTCTAAACCTGAAGCCTTATTACTTTCCAGATTCATACTTAGTATCTGATTTAAATTAAAGCTTTATGATATTTACTATGTGTCATCCAAAATAATGTAGTATGATAGAGCCTGATTTTCCTTCAGATACTGGGTATATATTAATGTAAATAGAATATCTTCTACAGAGTTGCTTCTGATTTTCTTTTAGTAATCAGTCATAGTGGATATGGAAGGCTTGACAAAAGCTCTTTCTTAACACTGAGTTATCATAAGAATCATGGGCACTATGGAAGATCTAATTCGAGGAATTAATTCAGTTGTTGAAAATAATTTTTAGAGGTGTGAAAGGATTTATTTACTGACCTAAATGACATCTCACTTAATGCAAGGAGTTCTAAAAATTCTTGTTCATCTCTGAAGTCAAATATTTCCATAGAATTCTGCATACCATCTCCAGAGTTTATTTTCTGGAACTAAACGGCTTTCAAAACACACATTAAGTTATGATGTGTTTTCTATCTATAGCTCTATCTTTCGTTTCCCTATTCATTTTGCACAACAGATAGATTGATGATGTTAGTGTTTTTCATATTGCTTGCATGCACTGGCTAGGTTCCACAGATAGAGGTCTTGACTGGTGATCATGCAATCTTAATGTAAATAAATCAGTGAATATAAATCAGCTCAGTATAAACATGGTAAGACTAATCCACATATTTTAGGTATATATCCAAAGGACAAAGGGAAATCCTGTTTGTCTTAATTTAATTTTAAAGTGTATCTGACCATTCAGACCTATATGTGATTCAAAAGCACTTTGAGAATAGAAAAAAAGAACTGAGGTAAAAATAATGAATTCTAATTAGGTTATTAATGATGTACAGACTTAAAAAAATAATTTTATCCATTCAAAGGTATACAATAATGTTTGAACTAGAATCTTAAACATTTTTCTCCCACAGATCTTGTTATTATTACTTGACAAATCAAACTGCTTCAGAAATGAGTGTTCAAAGAAAATTTGTGTGTTATTGCCAGCTTGACCAAAAATAACCTTGCCAAGAGGTAGTTCAGTGTAGTTTCACAAGCTTTAGGTTAGTAATCATCTACATGTGGCACAGAAAGAACAATTATTAGCTGCGAGCTAGAAAAAACATACATGCCATCTACCTGAAACACATTTCCCAGATTATGGTCTATTCTAGTAATACTGTCAGGGACAGAACAACAATAAAATATTACAGTGTGACAGTGAGTAGATGAACCAGTGCAGTAGTTACAGGAAAACACATATTTGCCCTTCCCCTAGGGCCAACAGATGTGGCAGCTCTGAATGTAAGAACATTGTTTTGACTCCTTTTTTGACAGAAGTGCAGTGTAGTCTAGAGAAGTTGTAATTTGAGGTCTTGCAAAAAAAAGAGAAGCTAAAGTGATGCAGATGTCTGGAATAATGATAATTCCTTGAGTCTTTAAAGACTCCCATCCAGGAGTAAAATGGTTACAAATTTTTTACTGAGAAATAATTGTTTATTTTCTTCACAAGGTGGAAAAATCACCCTGATTACGTAAACAGTAGAAGTTTGCAGATGGCAATAATATTTTTTATGAGATCAGCTGATGGAGGGGGAAAGAAAAAAAAAAAACCTTCTATATGGCCAAAGCTGTTTTCAAGTTTTAGAGAAAAAAAAAAGAAAATAATATACAAAGTAGTTAAACAGTAATTTTTGCTTAAGCATTGTTGCTCTGGCAAAATGAATTGATGTGTATGCTGACAATCATCATAGACTTCCAAATGAAACCTTTATTCCTCTATAGATATTTTATTCCCAGTCCCAAAATTTTAGTCCTGATAGTTTTCTTGAACTGACAAGTTCCAAGCTAAACAAGCTGGATAAAAGGATAGTAGAAATGCTTCAAAACTGGTAAAAAGGGCTCCTGATAAATTTAGAACATTTCCTAAAATCTGAACTAATTGCTTACGTTATTTCTGAGCAAATCAAGAACATCAGGTAACAAAGACTGGAAGTTCCCAGTTAAAGCAAGAAATTGTTTTCATTCCGAAGATTGCTAAATGTCACCAAGACATTTCCAAAACGTATAATAAAAAAATACTGCTTTCATTAGGTATCACTCACAGCCCCTTCTTTCATCCACTAAATGCTACAACAAACTAAAACAGTTTAGTATCAATAATTGTCTAAGCTGTAACAAACAAGCTGTTTTCATCTCTGTTGTGTAAGATAATTTCATTCTGCAACTTTGAGCAAGTCAGATATATTTTGTCTTGTTCTCTTGCATTCTTCTGTAGAAGTAGTACATAATAAGGAAAAATGTAATATTTGCTGTACAAGGGAAATTAGTTAATGTTGATGAATTCTTTTGAGCAATTTGTGCAAAAGATACTGGATGATTGAAAAAAAAACCCCAAAACAAAATTACCCTGAGTTCAAGATATCTCAGAATCACTTGATTCCCACTATTGAATGACACTTAGTGTTACTGTTGCCCACTTCAGTTAGTTTCACAGAATCACAGAATCACAGAATGTTAGGGATTGGAAGGGACCTCGAAAGATCATCTAGTCCAATCCCCCTGCCGGGGCAGGATTACCTAGACCATATCACACAGGAACGCGTCCAGGCGGGTTTTGAATGTCTCCAGAGAAGGAGACTCCACAGCCTCTCTGGGCAGCCTGTTCCAGTGTTCAGTCACCCTTACAGTAAAGAAGTTTTTCCTCAAATTTAAGTGGAACCTCCTGTGTTCCAGCTTGCACCCATTGCCCCTTGTCCTGTCAAGGGATGTCACTGAGAAGAGCCTGGCTCCATCCTCTTGACACTTGCCCTTTACATATTTATAAACATTAATGAGGTCACCCCTCAGTCTCCTCTAAGCTAAAGAGACCCAGCTCCCTCAGCCTCTCCTCATAAGGGAGATGTTCCACCCCCTTAATCATCTTTGTGGCTCTGCGCTGGACTCTCTCTAGCAGTTCCCTGTCCTTCTTGAACTGAGGGGCCCAGAACTGGACACAATACTCCAGATGCGGCCTCACCAGGGCAGAGTAGAGGGGGAGGAGAACCTCTCTCGACCTGCTGACCACACCCCTTCTAATACACCCCAGGATGCCATTGGCCTTCTTGGCCACAAGGGCACACTGCTGGCTCATGGTCATCCTGTTGTCCACTAGGACCCCCAGGTCCCTTTCCCCTACGCTGCTCTCCAACAGCTCTGTCCCCAACTTGTACTGGTACATGGGGTTGTTCTTGCCCAGATGCAGGACTCTACACTTGCCCTTGTTATATTTCATTAAATTTCTCCCCGCCCAACTCTCCAGCCTGTCCAGGTCTCTCTGAATGGCTGCGCAGCCTTCCGGCATCTCAGCCACTCCTCCCAGTTTTGTGTCATCAGCGAACTTGCTGACAGCGCACTCTAATCCCTCATCCAAGTCATTAATGAATATATTGAATAGAACTGGTCCCAGAACCGACCCTTGCGGAACTCCGCTAGACACAGACCTCCAACTGGACTCTGTCCCGCTGACCACTACTCTCTGGCTTCTTTCCTTCAGCCAGTTCACAATCCACCTCACTACCCGATCATCCAGACCACACTTCCTCAGTTTAGCTGCGAGGATGCTGTGGGAGACCGTGTCAAACGCTTTACTGAAATCGAGATAGACCACATCCACAGCTTTACCATCATCTATCCACCGGGTAACATCCTCATAAAAGGCTATCAAGTTGGTTGAGCAAGACTTCCCGTTGGTGAAGCCATGCTGAGTGCCCCTAATGATCCCCCTATCCTTGATGTGCCTAGAGACAGCACCAAGAACAAGTTGCTCCATCACCTTTCCGGGGATGGAGGTGAGGCTGACCGGTCTATAGTTCCCCGGGTCCTCCTTCCTGCCCTTTTTGAAGACTGGAGTGACATTCGCTTTCCTCCAGTCCTCAGGCACCTCTCCTGTTGCCCACGACTTAGCAAAGATGATGGAGAGTGGCCTAGCAATGACTTCCGCAAGCTCCCTCAGCACCCGCGGGTGCATCCCATCAGGGCCCATGGATTTATGGACATCCAGGTTGCTTAATTGGTCCCTGACCCAGCCCTCATCAACCAAGACAGATTCCTCCTCTATCCTGACTTCTTCTGAGGCCGCAGGGGTCCAGGGATCCTCAGGACAGCCTCCAACAGTATAGACAGAGGCAAAGAAGGCATTCAGTAACTCCGCCTTCTTTTTATCCTCTGTCTCCAGGACCCCCACCTCATTCATCAGTGGGCCTACATTGCCTCTAGTGTTGGCTTTACCTGCAATGTATTTGAAGAAGCCCTTTCTGTTGTCCTTCACCTCTCTTGCAAGGTTTAATTCCAAGGAGGCCTTAGCTTTCCTAGTTGCCTCCCTACATCCTCTGACAACAGACTTATATTCCTCCCAAGTGGCCAGCCCCTCCTTCCACGATCTGTACACCTTCTTCTTCCACTTGAGTTTGCCCAGCAGTTCCCTGTTCAACCATGCAGGTCTCCTGGTACCCTTCCTTGACTTCCTACCTGTTGGGATGCTCTGATCTTGAGCTCGGAAGAAGCAGTCCTTGAACGCTAACCAACTATCTTGGGCCCCCTTACCTTCTAGTACCCTGCCCCATGGGATTTCCTCTAGCAATTGCCTGAAAAAGCCAAAGTTGGCCCTCCTGAAGTTCAGGGTTGTGATTCTGCTAGCTATTCTGTTCCTGCCACATGAGATCCTGAACTCTACCATCTCATGGTCACTACAACCAAGGCTGCCCTCAACCTTCACCTCTTCCACCAGACCCTCCTTGTTAGTGAGGATAAGATCCAGCAGCGCTCCTCTCCTAGTTGGCTCATCTACCATTTGCATCAGAAAGTTATCATCAATGCACTGGAGGAACCTCCTGGACTGAGGATGGCTGGCTGAGTAGGCCTCCCAGCAAATATCAGGGTAGTTGAAATCCCCCACAACCACCAGGCCCTGTAATTGAGAGACTGCTCTCAGCTGCCTGTAGAAGGCCTCATCACCCTCCTCATCCTGATCCGGTGGCCTGTAATAGACACCCACAACAGTATCACCCCTGCCAGCCTGCCCCTTAATTCGCACCCACAAACTCTCAACTCGCTCCTGATCTGCCTCTGGACAGAACTCAATACATTCTAGCTGCTCACTCACATAAAGAGCAACTCCACCACCTCTCCTTAGTGGCCTGTCTTTCCTGAACAGGACATAGCCATCCATGACCACATTCCAGTCATGCGAGGCGTCCCACCAAGTCTCTGCAGTTTGCAGTGCACTTTCATGCTCCATCACTTGGTAGTTCTGTATAAATTAAGCTGTAGTATAAAATGACATTGTATGAGGCAATCTAAAATCTGAAGACACCTTGTGGTGCTGCATGCCTGGTATATGGTGCTCTGTACATGATCAGACATTCATGTATAGGCCAATCATTTTTATTCTGCCCATTTAAGCTACATTTTATTACCTGCTTATGAGTTGCTATTCTACAGGTTGCAAAATGAAAGCTTCTAGAATAGGAAAGAAATCCAGGAGGCAACATAGATTAAGAACTGTAAATATTCAGAGAGAAGTACAATTATAAAGGTGTTCTGTAATTATTTATAAATGAAGGGTATAAAATAAAGGAGCTTGTTTTTTGTCTTGTTTGTGTAAGAACTCATTCTTCATGAACAGCTTAAAGATAACAATATACACCAGCATGGCAACAGCACCTGTCTTTCAAAAAGAGACTGCATTACCTTCTGACAATTGAAATTTTGCTGCTGTTGCTCTTCTTAAAAGTGATACTGGATCTGAATGTTCTTTTGCACAAAAGGTTGATGGAGTTAGAAGACACTGTCCCTCTTTACAGGAAATAAATTGTGGTCATCTACAATAATATCTCTCCAAGTCACTGTTGGGACAGTAATAATCAAATTTGACAAAGCAGCAGGCAGCAGTCATACTGAAGAATAACAAAGGAATATGCTCCTTCCTTCTTAAATTATACTATTTGTTTAAATATACCCCATCATCTAGCTAATTTGGTATCACAGTAGGATGAATTGTTATATACATCACACCCCCCCCACCCAAAAAACAAACCAACCCCAAACTTTTCCTTGTCCTTTTCTTTAGTAATCTTGTGTGCATTTTGTCTTCCCTTCTGCCTTGGGTCCCTAAGACACAAGACTTAAGGAGAGGAAACAAATAATAAACATGGAGACAATAGGCAAGAGAACAACAGGGAACTCCAACAGTACATCTGGCCTTTGTAAAACACCAGCTAGAATTCCTCGTGAGGAAAAAATGCTTCCAAAACCAATTTTCAACTCAGGGACCCCTCATTCACAGCTGCAAGCCATACCTTAGAGATCTGTTTAAATTGTGCACATAGTATGAAAATTAAAACAAGAGATAAAGTCTTGATTTTGCACTCCTGTTCTGCTGCTCCTATATGTCACAAGGAAGCAGAGGTGCATCATTGCCTCTCTTGCCTCCGCCACCTGCTTCTTATGGGTTAAATGTCCTCTCCTGTTGGTGACACTGTCAGTGTAAGAAGTCAGTGGTGCTGTACTCCAGTGGTTTGCTGCTAAGGGAAATATTGCCCTCTCCTGACATGCATCTATGCTCATTTGAACTTTGCCTACATTGTGCAATATGTCATGCACAGTCATATCATGTAACCCAACACCTACACCTTTAGTGCCAGTACACAGATAAATCCCCTAATGCTACTTGAGAGATGAGTCTTGTGAAGCAAAAATGGACAAAATGGAAGAAGAGCTGACACAAACTTTCCTGCTATCATGGTGCTTTTCCCAACGATGACAAGAAGACACTTTGGCTTTGCAGACTCACTCTGTCCATATACAGCAAGTACCTTTTCGTGTGTGCAAAGACAGTTATTAAAACAAGCAGGGTGAACGGTGAATGCTTTCAAGACTTACACAGGTATATAATCATCAATATTCATTAGTTAACACACATTATTTTCATTTCTACATCAAAAGGAAGGAAAAGTAACTTATCATCCCTGCCAGTTCTAGTAACTCTTAGATGTTTGAAAACTGGTAAATACTCTTGTAGTGGCAATGGATTTTGAAGCCAGCCAACTGAAGTGAGAGTGGCACAGATCTGGAGTTGGCTTTCAGATGTTTCAATTATAGAAAGCGCAGACCAGGACAGTGGCCACAGAAGAGACACTGTGCAATAACAATTGTGCTTTTCAAATTACAGTAAGTGAAACTAGACTACATAAATATACTGGTCAAGCAGTGCTGGGTTGATCTCAAAAAATTAATTTTTAAATGAAGCCTGTTATGAATGTACAAGGCCAGAGTGGGTATTACCACTGCTTCATTTATTTGCTTATACAAGGCCTTGTTTTATGAAATACAAACACTGCAGTAGAGGACAGTTGGTTTTGCCTAGTGCTGTGCTCTGAGGTCAGTATGAAGCTTACGACCAACTTCAGTTAATATTAAACTGAGCTCATAGTGCTTTCTCCTTCATCTCTCGTGCTGCAGTGACATTCCCACTGGAGTCACCGAGGATGATGCATGAGCACAGACAGAATACAGAATGAAGTACTGGACCATGAAGTGAGTGCTGACAGTAGTTTCTAGATTTTTCCAAAATGAAAGGTGTAGGGGCCTGGACCGTGGGAAAATTATAGAGATAACATACGAATACACTGTTATGTAAGAGCATGAGTCAGTAAGGAAGTATGAAGATAAAGCTTGCTTAGGCTCATAGCAAGTATCCAATCAGAACAGCAGAAGAGGCACGTGGACAGAGCGTGCACAGTGCTTGCAGCCAATAGCTTAAGGCGTGACCGCGAGATAAGGAAGTATGTATGCTATAAAAGAGCTGTGTTAACCAAAATAAAGCGGACTATTAGAGCATCATATTGGTGTGCTGTAGTTCCTTCCTCGCATGGACCCCAACACTGTGGTGACCCCGACGTGATCGTCGCATCGGAGAAGAAGGGGGACCAGACGAAACAAGTGAGGGTGACTGCCGTGCCGGCAGAGGTAAGCCGGGCCATCCGAGAGAGACGGGGAGCCGTCCGAGAGATGGGAAATCGTAGGCCTACGTGATTAACGGCAGAATGGGGGGTGCAGTATCTGCACTGGAAAAGGCGGTGGTGGAATGTATTCTGCAGATAGCCGCGCAAACTGAGACTAAGATAAAAAGAAAAGAAGTAGAAACTTGGCTGGGATGGGACCAGCAAAGAGGCTTGCTAAAAACCACCGATCAGTTGTTTTCTGCAGCTTGCTGGGACGATCTAGGGCAAGAACTTTGGAAAGCAATTGCGGCGGGAAATAAAGAGGCTAGAAAGCTAGCTACAACTTGGAAAAAAATGAGGGATATGCTGGAGGCTATGTCCTCTGAGGCGAAAGTGCAATCCGCTCTCAAAAAAGCACTAACAAAACCAGAAGAAAAAGAGCAGTTACCGGCGGACCCTGTAGAAGCAGCCCCTCCCTACGAGGATTCGCTGATATTTCCCCCCCCCGCCCCGCCTCCTGCAGGCTTGGTGCCTTCCGCCCCCCGCCCCCGCAGGCTTGGCCCCCGCCGCTTACCCCTCGCTTGAGGTGGAGTTTTGGGGAGGAGAATCAACAGTCCCATCAGCCCTGTTAATGCCTCATGAAATGGGGCCGGAGGCAACATCTGGGGCCTCGGTACCCCCTCCGGAGGCTGACGGGGGCAAACAACCACCAGTGAATCCTGAAACTGTACCCCTTCCCATGGAAGTAGAAACAAATGAGTCAGACACCGCTCCCGAAGCGGACAGTAACGCGCCTTTGCGAGAGTTACTGCAGCGACAAGAACAGCAAGTGCAGGACATATTAAAAAAAATGGAGAAGCTAGATGGAGGAGCTAGTAAAATATCGCGGCAACTCGCTTACAATAAAGCCTCGCAGGCGATATCTGGTGGGTTAGAGGCTCTCGGACAGGCTATCGAGAGGCAGAAACCTCTGCCAGCAGAACTGGAACTAACTCTGGCAGAGCTAAAGCACAAAGAGGAAAGAATCCAGAGGTGGACAAAATGGTGCGTAGAAGATGGGATGTGGGAGGAGGCAGCAGCTGATGCGTACCTACGCGACAAATTTGGGAGTGGCCTGGACGGGCCGTCGCCTCCCCGGGGCAGGACGTCGCCTTCCCAGGGCGGGACATCGTCTTCTCATTCGCGCATGCGCCGGCTGACTGACCCTCCTCAACAAGAGCAAAGCACTCACAGACCATCAGGGGAAGGTCGAGCCCCATCTACGCCAATGCCAAACTCTGCAGATTCCGATGATCCTGGTGATGAACACAATACACGGCCTGGAGCATTACCTGGTTATGATCCAGGGCAACGGTGGCAGGGTGTCATTCGAGAGGCCACCATCGAAGGAGTAATGTTACCGCATAGTATCACCGCAATGCCAGTTTTCACACAAGGAGATCGTCGTCAATGGGCACCATTTGATTGGAAAACTGTGAAGCAGTTACAAGAAGCAGTGATGCAGTATGGAATGGACAATAAACATGTGATGCAGTTGCTAACATCACTCTTTAAAAACTAAACATTAACACAAGTGGACATACGTGCTCTTGGCGAACTGATGTTGCCACCCACTGCATACCTGTTATTTCTGGAAAAGTGGCAGCAAAAGCTGGAGATAGCTGCTGTTGAGAACATACGCCGAGATGAAGGGGATCCCTTGAGAATGGCATCGCTTGACACACTATTAGTGAAAGATCAGTACGCCGATGGTGTGACACAAGCTGCTTTACATCCGCACATGTTACAACAATCACAGGCCTTAGCATTGGCTGCATTAAAAGAGTTGCCAAATATAGGGATACCTAAGCCTCCTTACACGACGGTCAAACAGAAGGCGGGTGAACCTTATATGCAATTTGTTGATCACTTAAAAGACGCCATTGATGCATCGCCGAATTTAACTCCTGAAGCTAAGGCCGCAGTCGGGAAGGATTTAGCAGTCATGAATGCGAACCCACAAAGTCAGCAGATTCTTGCCAGTTTGGGAAAGACAGCCACATTGACAGAGATGGTTGAGGCTTGTAGCAGAGTTCCAATACTGCAAGCGGAGGCGGAAAAGGCACGGATTCATGCTCAAGCCCATGCTTATGCCTTAGCCGCAATTTTCAAGCCACCATGGAAAACAGGGAAAGAAAACCGAGGCCCATCCGGGACAGGATGTTATTAGTGTGGAGAAAAGGGACACATGAAGTGGAATTGCCCCAAGAAAAATACCCCAAACAAAGGGAGCAACCCCGGAGGATCCGCTGGGCTTGCAGGTGTGTGCAAACGCTGCAATAAAATTGGGCACCAGGCAAAGGACTGACGATCAATATTTAAAAAAGATGGAACCCCGTTGCAGGGAAACTGGAGAAACAGCACCTGGGGATGGGGCGTGACGACACCACAATACTGTCCAGCAGCCTACCCCATTCAGGCTGTCTCTCAGAGCTCTCAGCTTCCACCAGAGGAAGCGCAGGCGTCGATTTGGCCGTGGGATCAGATGTAACAATTACAGATAGCGCCGTACACGTAATTCCCTCAACCGTTAGTGGACTTTTAGGCTATGGACTCAGTGGATTGTTGTTAGGAAGATCATCAGCTACCAAACAAGGTCTTCTGGTACTACCAGGCGTCATCGACGCGGACTACACTGGACAAATTGGAATCATGTTGAGAGTATTAAACCCACCTGTGACGTTGAAACAAGGAACTAGAATCGCTCAATTAGTTCCGTTCCGATCCAGCGTTCCTAGAGCCGTTGACAACACCAGAGGGAATCAAGGTTTTGGTTCCACTGGAGCCCCCACAGTCACATTTGTGCATGAAATAACTGCTGCCAAACTCTGTCGAACAGTTAATAGAGAGGACCCAGGAACATAACGTTAACCGAGAAGCGAATGTTGTTGGACTCTGGAGCTGATGTTACCATAGTTCCTCGTGCGGCCTGGCCAGAAGCATGGCCTCTTGAATCAGTTAATACCATTGTGGTCGGAATCGGAGGTGCTTCACCCACACATGTAAGCACTCATTTTGTAACAATCGAGGACTGTCAGGAGAAAATAACAGCTCGAGTTCGACCGTATGTGTTACATACCACTATTTGGATTCTGGGGCGAGATGTGCTTTCGCAATGGGGATGCGTTCTCCAAACACCTTTTTAGAAGCGGCCATTGCGGCGAGCAACACCCGACCTACACTGAAGCTCACTTGGTTAACAACATCACCCGTCTGGGTGGACCAATGGCCGCTACCCAAAGAAAAGCTCGCACACTTACAGGAGTTGGTGCAAGAACAACTTGATGCAGGTCACCTAGTACCCTCAACAAGTCCATGGAACACACCTGTATTTACAATACCTAAAAAGTCAGGGAAATGGAGATTACTGCAAGATTTAAGGGCTGTTAATGCTGTCATGCAAGACAGGGGCCCGTTACAGCCAGGGCTCCCTACACCTACTATGTTACCACGAGGATGGGATATCGTTGTGATCGACCTCAAAGACTGTTTCTTCACGATACCCTTGCATCCGGACGACTGTGAAAAATTTGCATTTACAGTTCCCTCCATAAATCGTGCAGCACCAGCGAAGAGATATCATTGGGTAGTATTGCCACAAGGTATGAAGAATTCTCCAACAATTTGTCAGTGGTACGTGGATCTGGCTCTACAGAAATTTCGAAAGACGCATGAGGAAATGCTGATTTACCATTATATGGATGACTTGCTACTTTGTCAAAAGGGAACCATCGCCAGCGAAGTGGTAGAAGAATTGAAGTCGGATCTGGAAAAGTGGGGCCTGGTCATAGCCCCGGAAAAGGTGCAGCTGTCAACACCTTGGAAATATCTAGGGATATCGCTTACTGAATCCACTGTTCGACCTCAGAAATTGGAGATTCGAGCAAATGTAAAGACCCTGAGTGATGTACAGAAATTAGTGGGAGACATTCAGTGGATAAGAACTGTCTGCAGCATCACCAATGCAGACCTTCAACCTCTCTTCGAAATGCTTCAGAAGGGTTCCGCACCTCAAGAATCCCACGAGCTCACAGAAGAAGCTCGATCTGCACTGCAAGTAATAACTCAAAAGATTGCCTTGTCTTGTGCTTCACGAGTAGTGCCTGAATTACCTGTGGACTTGTACATTTATAATATGGACCTTGAAGTGTCAGGCATATTAGGACAATGGGACCCATCTCAGTCAAATCCTCTTCAAGTACTGGAATGGGTGTTTTTACCCTCTCATAGTAAAAAGATTATCACTACAAGGTGGGAAGCTATCGCTCAAGTCATTCTTAAAGGGACTGCACGGCTATTAGCTGCGGCTGGACGAACACCTGACAAGCTTGTTATTCCAATCAGCCTCAACTACCTACCAGACGTATGTCAACGAGAAAAACTTATGTCCTTAGCCCTATTGAACACAACGATGCAGATTGACAATCACTATCCGTCACACCCCATCTTTAAAACTCACATATCACTGGAAGAAAGGCCTATTGTTGTCAGTGAGCCGTTGCAAGCAATCACGGTGTTTACCGATGCAAGTAGCCACACCGGAAAAGCCGGATTTATATGGCAAGAACAGGGAGAATGGAGAAAACATGTCATCGTAGCAGAAGGATCTGCTCAGGTTTTAGAATTACAAGCTGTACTCCTGGCCTTACAAAAGTGGCGCGAAGCACCCTTAAATTTCGTAGTGGATTCCCTATACGTGGTAGGGGTTGTGAAACGCATACACCGATCATTGTTTCACCATATCGCCAATGAACTGCTGTTCAAAGCCTTTTTCGACCTATGGCATGAAATGCAACACCGTCTACACCCAGTATTTGTCACCCACATTAGAAGCCATACCAGTTTACCCGGAGGTTTGGTGGAAGGAAACTCCCGAACCGATCAGTTGGTATCCACAATTCCGGTGGACAGATCCCCACAGACAAAATTAACAGAGGCTTGACAATCTCACCAGTTTTTTCACCTATCTGCAGCAGCATTGCGATCGCAATTCCAATTGACAAAGACTGATGCAAGGGCAATTATAGCTTCTTGCCTTCATTGTGCTAGAATACCTGTGTTACAGATTGCGGGAGCAAATCCCAGGGGACTCCAACCCAGACAGATTTGGCAAACAGACATCACCGAATATGCTGCCTTTGGCCGACTCAAATATATCCATGTATCGATTGACACCTGCTCCGGTCACGTGTGGGCTACAGCCCTGACCACCATGACGGCTAAGGCTGTTAAAAAACATTTGTTGCAAGCTATTGCAGTAATGGGCCAGCCAGAACAAATTAAGACTGATAATGGCCCTGCCTATCGATCTGAATCGTTTGCAGAATTTATGCAGAAATGGAGTATTACACATGTACGAGGTATTCCATATAATTCTACAGGGCAGGCAATTGTGGAACGTGCGCATCACACATTAAAAGAGCATTTAGAAATTATTCGAAAACAGGGGAAGTTGGGACCACAGGATGCGCTACATAAAACATTGTTTGTATTAAATTGGCTAAACCCTAAGCAGAACTCACAAACACCACCTGCCATAGCTCACGGGCAGGGAAATCAAAAAGACTTCAGTAATACAAACATACCAGTAAGGGTATTTATCCCAGAATCAGGCACTTGGGAAGGGCCAAAGCAATTAATAACTTGGGGCAGAGGGTATGCTTGCGTCTCCACAGGAAATAACTGCCAATGGGTTCCGGCCAAATGGGTGAAGCCGTGGCTAGATGAACCAGCCGACACTACAGGATCAGACAACTCTTAACACCAGAGACCTTGAGGAGGTGTGATCACCGCCTTGCACGTATCATCTGGTTGTGGCTCCAGAATCTGAATCCAGAACAGAAAATACGGGAATATCATGGGTTTTTGGATGAACTGGTTGGGTGATCTGGGAATTGGAGGGTGGATAGCCAGCCTAGTGAAAGGCTTGGCGCAACTATTGCTATTCATTTTTGTCTTGGTATTCTGTATCATAAAAGGTTTGCAGGGAATGATATCAAGAACCATTGCCATTATATTAAGAAAGAAAGGGGGAGATGTAGGGGCCCGGACCGTGGGAAAATTATAGAGATAACATACAAGTACACTGTTATGTAAGAGCATGAGTCAGTAAGGAAGTATGAAGATAAAGCTTGCTTAGGCTCATAGCAAGTATCCAATCAGAACAGCAGAAGAGGCACGTGGACAGAGCGTGCACAGTGCTTGCAGCCAATAGCTTAAGGCGTGACCGCGAGATAAGGAAGTATGTATGCTATAAAAGAGCTGTGTTAACCAAAATAAAGCGGACTATTAGAGCATCATATTGGTGTGCTGTAGTTCCTTCCTCGCATGGACCCCAACAGAAAGGTTTATTTTAGAGAGTCCTAGATACCAGAAATACCTTATCTGCTTGGGAACTAAAACATACCATGCAAGATACCTATCCAGATGGAAGAAATTGCAGATCTCCTGTTCTCTAACATTATGAAGTCTCTAGTTTTCTCAGAATGAGGTCTACTGATCAGATCAAGTAGTCAGCCATCACTTTTTTTCTTTTTTTTCCTAGGAATAATGAAGGAAAGAAAGGAAAGAAAATGACTTGTATGGAAGATCATGGAAAATGGCAGACCAAAGAGTGAGAAAAAATCTGAAGCATCTCAACATCAAAGTGACTAAGAATTTTTGGCAAGGCATTGCTCATTTAGAATACTAAAAGCAGAAATCAAAACACGTTAGTATCTTTTTTTTTCTCTAATGGGCAGCTTTGGCTTTTTTAGTCACAAAAGAAATCAAGTTGCAATGAAAACTAGCTAAATATGCCATTGACTATGTCAGTTTGAATTTGCTTCCTTTTATCTTTAAACACATATACTAATACCTAGGGAAGTCTTTCTGACATACATTAAAAGAATATCCAAAATTGTAGTTTAAAATAGATATTTAAAGGATGCTTCAGATTTTAAAGGGAAGCTTAGGGAGTTACCCACATTCCTTTTCTAGATTTCCATTCAGTGATTGGCATAACTGGTGGTACTGACACCTGTTGCAGAGGTACTCATTACCAGTATTTGTAGAATTGGGGCAGGTACGGAGCACAAGTGGGGAGAGGAGCACATGTTGCTTTGTTTTGTTTTAATTTTCTTTTGTTTTGTTTTAAGATTAGGAGGGGAACAAAAAACCTCATACTGCTACAGTACTCTACCTTTAACAATCTAAGATGCATTTTACCATTAAAGAAAAGACACAAATCAAATTAATGTCTCCCAGGCAAAATTTAAATTCAGGTTTGGACTCAGTTTACAGACTGTGTTCAGAGTTTCCCTAAGGAGTGGTAGGACACAAGCATGATGATTCCTTCTAAAAAAAAAAAAGAGGTAAAATTTACCACTCCTATTTTAGACCTGTGGCCTGGTTTTAACCTGATAGGCAGCTAAATACCACTCAGCCGCTCGCTCACCCTCTCCTGCCCTCTGGGGAACAGGGGAGAGAATCAGAAAAGTAAATGTAAAGAGACTCGTGGGTTGAGATAAAAACAATTTAATAATTGAAATAAAATAATAATAATAATAAATAAAATAATAATAATAAAATATTCAAACAAGTGATGCACAGTGCAACTGCTCACCACTCGCTGACCAGCACCCAACCCATCCCTGGCTAGCAGTCCTGGAGGAGAGAAAACCCAAAAAATTGCAATCCTGGAAGAGTGAGAGCCAGCTTCCCAGTCAACCCTCATCTATATAATGAGCATGACATTGCATGATATGGAATATTCCATTGGCCAATTTGGATCCTCTGCTCTGGCTATGCTCCCTCACAGCTTCTTGTGCACCTGCACAATAGCAAAGAGTGGGAGGTTGAAAAGTCCTTGATTTCTTAGCAACAACTAAAAACATCCATATATTATCAACATTCTTCTCATACCAAATCCCATACTAAATCCAAAACAGCGCCATTCTAGTTACTAAGAAGAAAATTAGTTCTATCCGGAACCAGGCTTCTACCAAGTATTTTACTGATTACTGCTAATGCTGAGGGAATGCTAGCTTCTGCAATGCCAGACAAATCAAACCAAGACATACAAGAAGTCATGATAAAACAGTCAAACTAATTAAAGTATTTCTGGAAGTAACTACTGGTCAGCTTAAATCAAGGCCCAGAGACCAGAAAGTGTAAGTATCACCAAAAAGAAAATTTATAGTATTAGCTTAAGTGTTTTATTGAAAAGCTGCCTAGATACAATCAGAAACACTGAGAACATGGACAGACTTATGTTTTGACAACTAAAATTCTACACAGGTGCTATACTCACAAACAGCATTAGCCATAAATGCCACCTATTTCCTATTTTGAAATCATGAATGTTGTAATCCTCATTTAATTTCTAACAAGCCCTGGAAATGTGAACATACAACGGGACTTTTCCACCTGATCTGAAAGAGTGGAGGGAATGAAGATTTTTAAACAGTCACTAGAAAAATAAATGGGAACACTGGTCGCTCCTCTCCTAATCACCAAGCAAAGCCATCTTTCTGCTATGTGAGAACACAGTCTCTGTCTGTCTCTGGTCTAACAAACATTTAAATATCTACTGAAAGTGGCAGTTCTTCAAGAAAGAAAGGGGATCTGCTCCACGACATGATTCCCTGTAGTTTTGCTAGGCAGAAGATACAAATCTGAATTCATGCTGGACAGGCACCATTTGAATCTGGCCTACCTGCACCCTTGGTGGGTATTAAGAGTCACAGAGCCATTGGTTAAATGGTTGAAACTCCTGCTGTCGTCATGAAAGAAAATTACTTAGAAAAATTCAGGAAGGTGTTCATGTCAGAGAATACAAATCTCAGTAAGACTGAATAAATCACGAGACAGGGCTTACCTTAGACAACCAACTGTTCATAACAGCAGTTCATTTTGCAGCTGTATAAATAAGGTTTATAATCCCCGTCATCAGAAAAAAACACGAGTTTTTTTCTGTGGATCTGGGCCTATGTTCTGGTAGTGCGTGTGGTACAAACACCTGAATGGACTCAAGTTCTCACTGAATCAGCATAAACAGGAGCAGGATCTGGCCTTTAAATTTATTAGCTTAAATGCTTAGTTTAGTGAAATGAAATGTCTTTATGACATTTAATTGAGTCAGAGAGAAGAATAATTAACAGATGTTTAATTTATCCTTGCATGATGAACAAAGTTCTCTTCAAAAGTAAATAAAATTTCAATTTAAAGAAATTCACTAGATATTATCACCAGTCTCCCAAGTGAAGCTTTAAAGGAATAGACACTATGAGAATTGAAATTTTAGGATTCAAGACACAAGTGGTAGAAAGTATTTTCTCTCTTTAATATCTGCACTTCTTCTCCTCCTCCCACTACACTATTTAATTGTTGTCTTCCATGTACCCCTATTTCTTAACCATTCCCAAACCAGTTTGTCATGGAAGAACACAATAAAGGCAGAAAATGAGAAGATTATGCCATGACCCAATTACGTGTCATATGAAGGAAAAAGTATATTAGTGATCTGAGAAAATGTCACTACTGTACACAAATGCATTAGCATAGACATAAAGAATAAGAAAGTGAGACTTTTTGTTCTGTTTTGTACTCTACCTGTCTCAAAAGTTTCCAAATCAGAATTTTAAGTTCACTGAGAATGTGCTCTACCAAAAATACACATTATTAAAAATCACAGCATTAGCATCTCATTGACCCAACTTAATGAATTAGATGGCAGACCAAGAAATTCTTCTCATCTTTGTCTTGTGCTCTTACAGTACTAATTGTTGGAATTTTTCACCCTTGCTCATTTGCACAAAACTGAACTGGTATGAGCAACACATGCTATAAAGGTGTGGATAAGTTCTCCATTTGAACCTGCACTATGCACTCTCAAGAAAACTTCACAAGAGCACTTTTATCATCATGCTCTGAACTTTCCCTTAACTCAGCACATGGTAAACTTAGACCATTTACTTCCTTGGCTTCTGTGTTAGAAAATAGATATAAGATCTACCTCTTTCCTGCAGAGTCTTCTCTGCAAGTCATTACCTGAATCTCCTCTCAGTCTCCCTGCAGACATTATGTCTTTGTGAGTCAGCACGAAGTGTTTCCAAGACCCCATGTATTAATGACCTAGAAAAGGAGTTTGCCGACCTTCATTTAAACTTGGTGACAAGATGTTTTCAGATACACTTGTCCCTACCTACACTAAAAAAAGAACACAGTTTCTAAACTCAATGGGTGGAGGGCTGATACATGACAGAGCTCCAGCTCTGAGCCCTCAGAGGTGTCACCAAGGGGTAGGCAGGTACTCTGTGGGACTGTGCTGAAGACTCACACAGCTGAACCACCTTCACTGCCTATCTGAAGTAGCACTGACACACTTCAAATGGGACTGGTGAAGAGCTGCGTCGTCAGAGGGCTTGATCAGAGATACTGAGGTAAAAATACTCGCAGGTCTTATGAAAACTTTACCAGTCTCTTTTAAGCATGAACACAGAATGGCAAGTGCTCACGCTATGCTACCTGATACTGTGCCACTACAGTCAGAGTCTGGACACGGGAGGAATGGGCCAGAAACCTTTTACAAGATTATTGATGTCTGTGGCACCACAACTCTCCTGGAGACCAGGCATAGAAGTATGTATTACTTTCAAGCTGCACTAATGCTGAAGTTTTAACCTGGCTTGAAAAGAGTCAAGTTATTGGATAAACAGATACAGTGTCCAGAATCAGATTTTTTACCAGAATTTATGTGATGTAACACTCTTCTACAGTTCACCCCATCACTGTAAGACCAGATACACTTTGTGGAACATTTTCTTAACAAAATCCATAAGGATTTTTTTCTGAAAGCTTTTATTAGCACCCATTTTTCCTAATAAATATTCTCATGGGTGATTTAGTGTTCTGAGGTATGCAGAGTTAATATTTACAAGATGGATAAAGGAATAAAACAACACCTTTTTTTTCTTTGTAATAGAGACCTCACTGGGAAAAAAAAAAAAAAAGACAGAAAAAAAGGGGAACAGAAAAATACTGAAGTAGAGCACCTATATTTTCACTCATAGAATATTGCTCCTCTAAAGACAAGAAATTTCAGTTCTTTCCTTGTTTTTCTTTTTTTCTGTAAGACAGCTAAGCTTAACAAAAGTCAACTCTTGTGTAGTTATATGACAGTACACACATATGTGGAGATGTCAAGAAAATCATAACCAACATAAATTAAATAATCTGAGACTATTACCATAACAATTATAAATTTGTCTTCATTTGCTTCTCTCAGTGACTCCAGCTTGTTGAAATCTTAGCAATATATAAGAAGCCGGTGATCATAAGGAATAGGTACACATTTTCAGAAAGAATATTCTGTCTGTGCCATCTTGTAGACTAATTTGAAGAGAATCAACTTCTGCTTTAAATATATAATTAAGGACAGATTATTTCAGAGGGTTTACTGACATTAAAACTACCTTACTGTTATATGGAATATGGTAAACTGGTTTGTGCACCAAATCTGTCTTTCACCCAAATGTTGTATGTCCTCCCATTAAAACCTGCATATCAGGTCACACAACTCAAGCTGGAAGACATGAAAGAAATAGGACAGAAACTCTACTTTCTACATACAGAAAGGCTAACACATGATAAAGTCTTTAAATCTTGCTAACATTTCTTCCATTTTCCTTTCTCCCTCTGGAAGAATGTTTTCTTAATTGCAGTTTACAGACTGATTGTCGCACTGTTAGCTCCACCCACTAGAGCTCTGTAAAAAAAATAAATTCTTGTGCTGCATGTTGTCTTCTGGAAGATCATTCATCTCTCTCCATTCCTTCCTAGGAATGGATCCATAGTTTTCAGTGTCCCTTCCCAAGAGCAGAAATGAACACTGGAAGAATCTCATATGCATTTTGGGAAAATACTACATTAGGCAAACTTTCCTAAAGGACTGATTACTGGCTTTGACATCGTAAGTGTTCAAACAGTGCTGAAGGACAAACACTGCATATACATGTTAAAGGTCAGCATATGTAATTGATCATATAAGAGGCAGCTTAGTGCAAGTACACAGGTATTGAACCCATTCAAGAAGCAGCTTCTTCCCATTTACCTACATAAAGCTGCTGCCTGGATTCACTGTTTCTTCATCACAGATTCAGGTATAGTTTTAATAGCAGCTGTACATACAACTTGCTTATGCAGAATTCATACCCCATGGAGTTTCCAAAACTTTTTTGGGTTTTGGGGGGTCGGGGTTTTGGTTAATGTTAAGACGTGTCACATTGTTTGGATATAGAGAAATTAACACCTTCTCAAAATGCCACAAGTTAGAATGGCTTCTCTATTTTAGCAAATTCAGTCTACCCTTTCAACCAATATAAAACATGGCTGAGTGCTGTTGCACAACACTCAACACTGTTTTAGAGCACTGACTTTAACACTTTCTTGACAGGGGACTCCAACAGGCAATCACACACTCGGGAATTTAACCTACCACCTCTCATTTTGGGAGTCTCCAGACTCACTGCTTTCCTTGCTTTAAGGTTTGCCTTCCTTTTCTGTGCAGCTGAAGCCTCTGCCAAGTGCTCCCGTCATCATATTCTCCTGGGTGACAGACAGAAAATGTGTTTGTCTTGTTTCTTGTCTCAGTAAGTAAACCCATGCCCTGTATAGTTTGAAAACGGTGCTTACCAGAGCACTTGGAAAGCCAAGAAATGAGTGGAAAACAGAAGAAACTCTTATCTCAAGTGAAGCTTTACTCTATCCCTTTGTAGTTGCAAGTAGATCTTTGAACGGTGTTATGGCTTAAGAAGAAGAAAAGTGTCATCCCAAACCACCTCTCTCACCTCCATGTGGTCATTTACAACCACATCAGTGAGGAGCCAATAATGAACTCTGCAAATTTAGCTCATCCGGATGATATTTTTTTGTTTTTTTTTTTTAGCATCGGGCACACCATCATTGCATAGGCTGATGCAGAGCAAAAGTTCAGTACAGAGAACTTTTTCACACTCTCAAGTTTTGCAGGAATAAAATTTATAGAATCACTTTTCTGTTACATTTTGTTTCAGTTTGTGGCCAGCCATGGTGATCAAGGTCATTAGCAGTTAAAACCAGGGCAGCTGACCCAGGCTGGCCCACAGGTGTATCCTATAACATCAATGTTATGTTCATCATAAATGAGAAAACTTGCTGGGGGTGGGGGTGTGTGTGCGGTGTGCTATTTGCTATGCTTTCTTCTTCCCTCATTCTTCTCAACAGTTGCTATCCCTGGAGTGACTTGCCACCACTCTGTGGGCTAAGTATATTTTGTGTCTTTTGTATTAGCAATCAATATTGGTTTCCTTATTTTATTAATCTGTTTCAATTTTAACCCATGAGTCTCCCTCATTTTCCCAATTCCCTTTTGGACAGGGAGGGGACATTGTGTGATAGAACAACTGGGTATTGTTTAGCCCTGCGTGTGGGCTAAATGAAGACACACACTAAAATATACCAAAGGAGAGGTGCTCTTCTATATGAAAATTGTTAACTAGCTGGTCAAAAAGACAGTACGTAGTTTAACGAAGAGACATTTTCAAAGGGAAATAATTTCTATTTTATTAGTACAGGTCATTTCTGATATCTCCTAGGTAAGAAAAGAAGGAAGAATTAATACTTCAAAAAGAAAGACTTCAAAAGAAATTATCTATTAAAGCTAGCTGCTCCACTGCAAAAGATTTTCCTCCAATAGATGTGTCCTGAGGTAGCTGGTTTTCAAAATTACAGAATCTCTGTGTGATGGGGGTCAGGACATCAGGTAGATAATAGAAAAGTTACACTTATGATTTAAGCCTAATGGTAGTAGATTAATTTACTTCCCTTTAATTTTTTTAATCTCTGTATTTCATAAACATTTTACCTCACCCAGCCTTGAGTTAGGAGTGACTTCAATGCAAAAGGATGAAAGTCTACTGACTTATAAACTGAGACCTTAATGTTTCTCCCCTAGATGCCTAGTGTATTCGAGAACAAAGTGTGCCTTCAGAGTACTTATCTTAGGAGGAGTGGAAAGCACTAGCCCAGTGATAACCAGAACTGCATCAGAGCATTGAGGAACACACTTAAATCCTGAGGCAGCAAAAATGTTTGCCATATTCCGAGTTTAAAAAAAAAAAAAAAAAAAAAAAAAAAAAATCACCATTTCATCCTCTAGATAAGGAGACAGATAGTTGAGCTGTCAAATACAATTATTTTCTAAATGCCTTTATTTCCCTTCAGTAAAATGTGGGGAGTGGGGGGATGTGTCTGTGGAGAAAGCATGCCTCTGCATTTTCATCTGGATTTCTTAGGAAGCAAGGCTATAAACTATTAAAATATCTTCCTAAGCAAAACAGAAACTGTTGTACTACTAAGTTGAAATCTGCTTCTCTTCAAGTCTGAAGGAGCTTTAGAATTTATCACAATGGCTTAAATTAAAAATTCAGTAATGTGATTGGGACTTTTTGTTAGATATTATTCTATGTGAGCAAAAAATGGCAACTGACAGATCAAACTTGTCTTCTCCTACAAACTTCCATCAAGAACTCTTTTCAGAATCACCATAAAATTATTAAAGTTACTTTTACAGAAATTTCATATTTTAGGAAAGTTTTTCATAGCATGAGCTTCAGTTTTAGTAATTATCTCTGACATTCAAGAATTAAGGTTATAGTAAATTAACAGCTTGCTTAGGCTTCAACTACTGACTTCCTGGGCAGTTGACAACCTGGGCAAAGCCATGTTTTACCCAAAATCCTTATGCTGGATATTCAGCAAAGGAGATAGTTCACTTAGCCTCTATCTGCAGTCCTGCTCAGATTCACAACAGATCTAAGCAGTCTGCTCATGTGAAAGCTTCAGTTCACATAAAAAAAATTATTATGCAGATCTGTGTTTAAATAGATCTGTGTTTAAATAGATAATAGATAATAAATATAATAAACTTATCCATTTATCATATCTGAATAGCATAATCCCATTGAATCTAAACTGCCAGGAGGCTGACATAATCCAACAATTTCCATGAAGTTTAGTGGAAACTGGGGAAGCTTGGTGCTCCTCGGTAGCAAGAAAGTTTTAATAACAATCACAGTGGTATTCCATATATACTATAGTTTTATCTATTACTCTGATAAGATTAAATATGAACTGGCTTGCAAATGAGTAGGCACATTAATAACTGTCCACATTAATGTGCAAAAGGTAACATTTGATTTCCTGTTTCCTGAGGTTTTATGCTCAGCACCTATCGATTTGTGGAGTTGGTGGCCAGAGTATTGTTCTAATTTCTTGTATTAATATCGTTATTTACAAAAAGCAAATATAAACTTGTTAAGTGTTCTGTTGATATCAGTCCAGAAACCATATTTAATATTCTTGATCTACCCTTGTACTTTTTTTATTTAATAAAAACCCTCTTTAAAAAAACAAACAAAACCCCAAACTACCCCAAGAAAAGACAACTGCTAACAAGATACTAACTTATTCAAACAAGGCACTCCAAAAAGTTTCCATAACATTTTCAATGACACTTACTTTAATAAGTGTTTTACTAATGTAAGAATCAGTAAATTGAACAGTAAGTATTTAATAAGCCAGACTTAGGTATGTTACATGAAGTAGAAGTATCCCTGAAGAAAGGAGTTTTAAAATAACCTTCCCAGAAAGAAGCAGCCTTGCTAACCACTTCATTTTTTTTTTCCTTAGTGACAGAAAGCAAGGTAGTATCATAAAAGTGAGTTGATCATATGACCCTTTTTCTAGGTAAATTCTAACTCAAATAGATACATACAACTAAAAATACACAGTTATTCTTTAATCATAAAAAAACAAAAAAAAAATCTGAATTAATTGAAATTGCTTGATCTTATGCCCTGACGTTATGTTGCTACCTAGTTCCAAGCCACATCCCTGGAAGGAAACACACTCCAAGTGCCCTACTGAGGAACAAGTTGCACTCTGGGAGAATGGTTGTGCTTCATTGTACCACAAGTGATTGATAGTTTTGCCCTATGCAGTGACTTTGTGTTTAAAAGTGCATGTGATCATCGTAAGTCATTGTAGCAAATGCTTCCTGCAATGTCAAACAGGAATCCAGCTCTCCAGTGGATACATTTTAAAGGAGCCCACAGAGCTTCGAGAGTACTAAGCATACATCATGAAAAAAAAAAAAAATTACAGAGGCTTGAGTTTGGATACCAAAATGTAAGTTGCTCACTAGTCACTTATGCATATTTCAGTACTGTAAATACACACATTTAAGGTACATATATGTCTATATGTAGAGGTATAGATGTGCAAAAGAAACTTGCAATCATGTTATATATCTGATTTACTTTTTGATATGTATTTAATTTTAGATATAAAAATGGCCTCTAGTCAGCAAGTCATTTTTACTGCTTCCTGTGGGAAGATAGGAATATTGCTTTCTTCTCTATTTGTCAGCATTTACAGTTTGCTTGAAGCTATCATCAGATAGAATTTGAACTTTGGACAAGACAGCTTTTATTTTACGACCCAAAATATAAAATCTGAAGGAAAGAATGATCCTTTTTCCTTTTTCCTTTTCCTTTTTTCTTTTTCTTTTTTCCCCTCCAGAATGAGATACACCATGAGTTTAATATGATGATAGTAAGGAACGAAACATTGTGGATTTCTGATACCAAGCTCCTTCCTCTTTAGCTGCATCCTGTAAAAAAAATATATATATATATATTTTTACTGAGGATTTAGAACAGATGAACCATTTAATGCCTGTATAATCAAGGTGAATGATAACTCCGGACAGCAGTGCTACATGTGTCTGGAACAGGAGTGTGACTCTTTTAAGACATCTATGGTTTTCTTGTAGCTTATCAACCTAATGTCACTAAAGGCAAAGTCTCCTATAAAATAGGAAATACTATCACTTAGTTTTAGTGTAATTCATAGAATTTATTGTGTAATTATAAATACATTTAATAAGTGGTTGACAAATAAGCAAATCTTACATGACATTTTTACCATCTATTTAAAGTCATGAATCCATTCAATCAGGTACATTATATTGCATTGGTTTTAGCAAAAATAAGACATTTACTATTTCAAGATAGCTTAATGGAGTTAATAAACAAATGAAGATGTCATTGTCCTGGTTTGGCCTAAACCAGGCCAATTTTCCTTTCAGTGATTTTTACTTTCAACTAAGTCTCTTCTAAGTAACTGCACTTTCTGAAACTAACTGCATTGAAGTAAGGGGAAGAACAGGGGGGCGCGCTCGCAGGTGCTGGGGAACGGTCCAGAGTAAACTACTTGATCTCAATGTGAGAATGGAAGCTTCTCGTTTATTAACAAAGAAAGCAGCGGTTATAAAGACTATGCATATGTTAATCACGCGCCCCGATCGCACTTGTGATTGGTCCATAGGTTTACATACTCAGACCCGTGACCGCCCCCCCCCTCCCGGACGCAGCTCTGCTTCCTGCCGAAGCAGGCACCACGGGGTTCTTTGTTTTGCACTGTTCAAGGGGAGTCCAAGGTCGCTAGCTCTGGGCTTAACCCTTGCTCAAAGCCTGGGTTGCTCAGACTTCTCAGTGGCACAAGATCGTGCCCCTTCTCACTCAACCAAACCTCTACACTGCATGTTTTGCAGACAGTGTCTTCTTCCAGGACTGATAACGCTCGAAGTTTGTAGTTATTGCTGAGGCACTGGTAGGGATGTTATGCAGAAAGGCTCTTTCTGTACTTAGTCTTAGAGAAACAAAGGTCACTGCTAAATTCCTCACCGCTTACGAGTGAAGAGCCGAAGGGGGGTCGCACCTGCAGGGAGGAGCGGACAGGGCAGGTGACTCAAAATTGACCAACAAAGGTATTCCGTCCCATACACGTCATTCTCAATATAAAGCAGGGGGATCACGAGAGTCTTGCTCTTTTTTCTGCTATGGCCGGTGTCCGAAGAGGACTCTGTCTGTTTTCCTGCTGCCCCCGATCCTGACCCGTGCATTCCTGAATCCAGCTCTCGACCATCGCTAGGCCCAGGCTGGGCCTTCCCGGAGCCTGCCCTGCAGTGCCGGTGGTGACGTGGCTGACTTCAGGGGAGCTTGATTTTCGTTTTGTATATATATTTGTATATATTTGATTATTTCTATTATTATTATTATACTCTTTTTCATTATTATAGTTTATTAAAACTGATTTAACTTTCCAACACGTAAGTCTCTCTCCTTTTTCCCTTTCCCTTCGGGGGGAGGGGGAGGGTTAACAGAGAGCGTCTGCCACAGGTTTAATAGCCAGCCCACCTTTAAACCATGACAGTCATTTAACTGTGCACTATAGCAAAATATTCTCTTTTTTTCTGATCTAAATCATAAATTCTATTGTTTTCAGTGTATTGCTTTGCTTATACTGAGTACCCAGTGTATAGTATTTAACATAATACATCTATAACAGTAGAATAGCAGTGTTGGTCTCAGGAATGCACTAGAGAGCATTACTGGCACAGAAAACAAATATACCACCACCAACAGCTCTCCTCCTGCAAATCTATGGTAAAAAAAGTTGTGACTAAAACCATGAAAACCATAGTTCCTCTACTTGAAGTATAGAGAACAGTGGTATGCCTAGTACATAGGATATGACTGAACCACCTTTTCTTCCTTGTTTATTAAAATGGTTGTTTCCATCATGTCTGCTTGCTTAATCTGTTTTGGCAGCTCCTATTCCCATTGCTCTTTAAAACTTCACATAGACCTCCCTGTAATGCACTTGTTACAAAAGCAAGCACATTTCCATAAACCAGTAGAAATGCTGTCAGCTTTCTAGAAAACTTTAACAGAGGTTCTCTTTTCTACCAATTTGGAGATGAAATACATATAAATACAAGTAAACCATCCATCCCATGACTTTTGCCTTTTTTTAATTTTTAGGGGAATACGATTTTATGCCTAATGAAGAAGACAAAATTGTTGAGAATTAAGGAAGTTGATCATTTTGGGGAAAAAAGCAGCAAGGGGGAAAATTAAAATTTTAATTTTAAAGTGGCAATTACTTTTCTTCCTTGTTTATACAGTGTTCACTTAAGCTTAATTACACAAAATGAGAATAAAACAAAATGGGGGTTTTGTGATATTTTGTTTTTGTTGTAGGTGTTTTTAATTTAGAATTTCATAGAAACTAATCAGAAAGATTTCACACAAAAATCTTAGAACAGATGTGGCCTAGAGGACCATTAAACTGCTTAAACATAAATGATGTCTCAAGTATGGAGGTTACTTCCCTCTCAGATACGCAGTGGTAACTGCAGAAATTCTCCGATTTCAATGCAAAGTGAGACAGCTCTGTTTAAACCATAGTGGTATTGTCCTCTACCTTTCTAGTAGGAATATTGTATTTTGTCCATATGTCTATCTATCATCCCTAAGAAAGTCATAACTCACAACACAGGATGGAATATTTCTGACATGAAAATTAAGGTCTAGTTACATACAGAGGTATAAATGTACTTTGATATGCCTTTCATATCAATGCTAATTGTGATTTTATTAACCATAGACAGTATGAATCTTACAGTAGAAAGAGACAGCGATGTTGACAGAGTAAAGAAACCCCTTAGAGTATATTGAATTCCTCCTAGAAGTCTTCAGGTGCCAAAATGCTCATTCAGCAAGGGCTCAATGAATAAGTCAAAGGAGGTCATCAAGAAAACATGAATTGTCACCAAAGATATAAGAAAAATGAAACTGCCTCAAGGTGTAAAAAAATTATTTAAAAATATTAATCTACAATATTAATATCTTAAGTATATATTTACTCCTAATGGGATGATTTCTGTGGTGTTCTTTAGAGGGTCAAATTCTATGCAAAGAAAGAGAAGAAAATGATAAGCAACCAATGCTTTGTTTCACCTGCCACACTTGAAGTGGGAAAGAGAAAAAAAATATTTGTTTGGCAAATGACCAAAACCAATGGCCCCACAAACAAAATCAACCATCTTCCCCCCAAAAAAACCTAAACCACCACACCCCCCAAAAATACCCCAACCCACACTCAAATTCATATGAAATTTCCTCATGAAGTTGTATTTACAGCAAACTTACTGATTTACTGGGGGCAGAGAGGGGAAATCAGCCAGTTCTAAACACTTCCAGTTAGAAAAAATTACTAGCAAGACAATACAATGGCAATGCACAAAGGCAAGTAAAATACACTATCAGCAACAGACTGAGTAGAAGTTTAATATATTACTTCAAATTCTCAGCTATCTCAGGCTCTACAGTCCTGGGGAAAAGGGTATAGATTCATCTTCTCAAAGTTAGAGAAAGATGGAGAAGACCAAGATAAAACAAAGTTTTAATTTCAGACCTGACCATTATCTAGAAAGAAACTGGCATATGGAAAACAAAGAAATATCCTTCTTCACTTCTTCCAGTCAGTATACATATTTATGAAACTAAAGTCCCACTACCTACAGTCTGATCAAGATCAGATGATGCTGTTATTATTTCACTTGTTATGGGTTAAATCCTGAGAGATGATACATTTTCATGACAGTAGCTTTGATAATAAGCAAAGCCATACATTACAAACCCAAACATTTTTAGAGTTCCCTAGCTTAATTTGGGAGTCAAGTATTCTCCAATATGATTTTCAGAAGAGGACAATATCTTTTTCCAAAGTGATAATCTCCTTCAGCCCTCTAAACAGAACCGAACCATCTTCAGAGTAAAAAATAACACATTGCAAAGGCTTTAATATTTTCTTGTAATAAAGTCAGTATTTTTTGTCAGAACTCCTAGAAGAGTCTTAAAGGTCTCTGTGTAATTCTGAATAATCTGAATATTTTAAGTTCTGTTTTCATCTTGCCTTTAAATGTTTAACTTTTCATTTTAAATGTTTTTACACAGAGGACATGGCAACTGGTTTAATCTCTAATTTTACTTCCAAGATGTTAATCTCTTAAAGTAGAATTTCATGGAGCAAATACATATGAAGAAAAATTAAAGATGCCAGTCTTACAAGAACCCAGTTCTGGGTTTCGAACATAGAAGTTGCCATACTTGATCAGACAACAAGTTTAGCAAATCCCATAACCTGCCTAAAGCAGACTCCGTCATTACATTTTCTCTAAGCAATGTATTTCCTCTGCTGCATCCCAGAAATGAATGGATTCAAGTGCAACAGCAATATAGCGCAACACATGGGAGGGAAAATCCTTCTCAATTCTTAAAGCATGAGACTTGTTTTATCATTGCATACATAACAACAAATGTATCCTAAAATCTAATTATGGTATCTGACAAGATGACCTCCACTTGCAATAAGTTTCACAGCAGTGACTACTTACTGTTGCAGGGGGCAGGGATGTGTTTTTTCTAATAACACTGATTCTTTGTGTCTATCAGTCTTTTGTAATACTATAGTATAATGTAAAGGAACGCTGACTGGAATAGTTTATGCCACGGAAACCTGATCTCTTGAGTGTAATTTCCTCCTGCCTTAACTTTCTCTTTCTTCGCTATTCTCTCTTTCTCTTAGAAAAAGAATGTGCTAGACCTGAGTTTGAACTAATCCCATTAGTTTTGATTTCTTTTACAGAAATAAAATCAGAAGTGTTATTTCTGACCCTTGTCTGCAAAAAAGAAACAGACAAACGAGCTCCCTCCCAAATGTCTTTTTTTTCTGTAATTTCTTTCTTCAGTTACTGTACAATAAGATTTCGTGGAAATTATCCCATGTTTTCTCTAAGAAAACTTGGAAAGGTACACTTTCTGTTCACTCCTGAATACTGTCATTGTTCTCTGCAAAAGTTCATAAAAAGTGCTTAGGTCACATATTCACAGTTAATTTATGTGAATATAAGTCAAGTCCCTTAAAAGGATCTGGCTTGTTAACAAGGGCCTGTTTTCCTTGCCCTGCTTGCTGCACTGCAGATAAGGTGGAGACTTCTCCGAGGAGAGAAAAGACCATGTTCCACAAGGGTGGTGAGCACACCATGGAGGGGAGCAGGGCTAGAAGGAGCAGTGAGAATCACAGTGGACCCAGAGAGATTGTGTGGGGTTTTCTGAAACCCGGCATGTACATATATAGTAGGGAAAGGGGAGATTTGATTACAAGCTACTTTGTTTCTATTCTTTCTCATCCCTGTTGTTGTTATTTCTGAAAGCTCCTTGTTTCAATTCCTGTTCTAATAAGAAGTTAGCTTTGTACAGTCAAAACCTTCTGATGTACAGACTTTAAGGACATGGTAGAAGCAGAGCCATCTCAAGGGTTTAGGAACCATGTCATTATCCCTGAAGAGGAAGATAAGTTCTTGTCTTGCCCTTAATACACAATTCCCTACCTGCTTAACAGCAGGGGGGCAGAGGGGAGGAGAATCCTACTTTTCACTGTGGGATAGTTTTTCTATCAGGAAACATCTCCTCTCAATCTCACTGCTTCTTTTGAAGCCCAAAAATTCAATTCCAATTCACCTTGTCCTTCCGCCTCTCTACCAGAAATGCTGATGATCTAGCCAAGGACTTCCTTCTACTTCTAAAACACATGGGGGAAAGGGGTATCATCTGTGGTGGGCTGACCTCTGCCCACAGCTCAGCTCCACACAGCTGCTCACTCACTCCCACTCAGTAGAGTGGGGGAGAGAATCAGAACGGCAAAAGCAAGAAAACTCATGGGTTGAGATAAAGACAGTTTAATAGGTAAAGCAAATCTGTGCATGCAAGCAAAGCAAAATAGGGCATTCATTCACTGATTCCCATCAGCAGGCAGATGTTTAGTCCTTTCCAGGAAAGCAGGGCTCCATCACGTAGAATGGCTATTTGGGAAGACAAATGCCATAACCCCAAATACCCTCCTTCCTCCCTCTTTCTGACAGCTTTTATTGCTGAGCATAATGTTACATGGCATGAGATATATGTATATAAAAATATATTCATATATAAACTTGTTAAACATATGAAGGCTTTTAAATTTCAACTCCAATTCCTGCATGCTGCTTAGATCTCAGGAAAACTTTGTTTCTAACAGAATGTATGTGTAGCTCCTTACAAGAATCTGGTACTACAGAATATCCAGATAACTTTCAACTCTTTGAAATAAAGTCTTAAGCTTTTCTTAAGAAGTCCTTTCTTTCAAAGCCACACTAAGGCAACACAGATATGAGGAAACAAATTCAGAGTAGCTGCAGCTGAGGTTTTCAAGCTCAGAGCATTGACCATTTTCTTCAGAGACAAACTGGGGAAATTAAAAATGTGTAATTTAAAAATTGACTGAACAGCTGACATTCCCCAAAATAATATTGTGATCAGACACTGCTGGGTTGTCCAAGCTCTCCTTTCATCCATTGTAGACACAGAAGTGCATTAGTAAATCAATATTTTCGTGACATCTTTACTTGCAGTAACTAGCGTAAGTAAATTTGCATCATGATGTAGCAAGATATAGTTTAATCTGTTCTAATCAGCTGTGGGAGAGTAGTATTTTCTTGTTTTTCTTTCTATAAACATTTAGGAAGCTCCAGATGGTAAATTCCTTGCTGTTCAGTCACCTAAGGAAGCTGTTCACGCCTCTGATTTCTACTGCCCTCTCTTTTTGTCTTGCTATATATTATCTGGATTGGTTTTTATTTGTCTGTTTGTTTTAATATTAAGGAGTGTTGGGGTGAGTTTGAATTGTGACATACTTGTACAGAAGATATTGTAAGCTGCATTGGAAGGAGGTTGAAATAGATGATCTTTGGAGGTCCCTTTCAACCCTAACCATTCTGTGATTCTGTGAAGCTTCTTGACTTTCATTAACTGTCAGTAAAATTAAGTTTGCGGATTCCTCAATCACTTTTCCAGGTGTTCTCTTCTTGCTGCTTATACCTACTGATGTGCCCTACTGCATAGTGCAGCACTGGAGAAAGACACACAGTCTCTAAAGGAATATCTCCGTTTTGTAACCATCTAGGCCTAAACAGAAGACCCTTCACACTTAGCAAGCTGATCCAACTGTACAATACTCCACACAAATGACATCTAACAATAAATGCAATCTAAGGATGTACAGATAATTTTTGGTAACTGTTGCAAGAAACACAGTAGAAAAAATATGACTGCATAGATTTATAACTTTTTGTTTCCCTCCTTGCTGTACACCTATGAGGTCCTGTATTAAGCACACATGCAGTGATATATATATAAAAATAGTGTTTTCCTGGACATCTGTCCTACTGATACAAGATAACTGGGTGACAGAGATATAGGATAAATACATGTGCATTACAGTTAGTTGTCAGTTGCTTAGGAAATTAAATAATTTTTTCTGGAATTTTGCTGTTACTCTGAACTTTGCCAGTCATATTGGTTAATGCTCACGTCTGATGTACTTAAAGCAAAGAGAAGCTTGACCTGGAGAAAAAAGAGTTTCCCTTTAAAAAAGTCAAACTGTGTGAGTTCTGTTACAGATGGAAAATTTCTTACACAGTTCTAATGACAGACTGCTACACTAACTCAAAGGAACACTGAAAAAACATTATTTTTTGCATTACAGCAAAAACAAAACATGGTGCATTTAAAAAATATATGGTAGTTCAATTTCGTTTATGTAGAACGACAGACACAATCAGGGATAAATATTTTATTTTTTTTTCTTGTTATCATTTTCTTTCCATTAGCTTCTCTTTTTCCTGCTGTGATTTAGCTTTCTAACAATAAGTCTTTAGATATAGACATGTGTGTTGGGAAATTGGTCTTTAACCATATGAATCTTTACCTACATGTTAGATTTAAATACAAAGAAACATCTGTGAGCTCCTACAAGTTAATACAAGCATAGGAAATGCTATGGTTCTTAGAAGAAAAGGCATTTATAGTTATCTTGAACAAAGAATAAAGCTATATTGTTACCACTCTCCCCATCTACTTTGCAGATTCATGTCTAAATTAAGGAATAATTAAAAATAATGAAAAATATAATCTCCTAAGTACAGCTAGGGTGACATTGGGCCAAATCACTTAAGCTATATATAGAATCTCTGGAAAAAAAAAATACATCGCTCAAGTCCTTTCCCTCTTGTTGGTATTCTACAGGGACAGACAGGTTAAGCTGTGTACTGTAACATCATCTGAAGTTAGAAATTTTAACGGATTTGGTAAAATGCACAGTTGTCTCATCTCATTGCTTTGTCTATTTATATCCAATAGCTTAGAGTGAAAATAGTCATTTAAATAACCACTTTAAATACTTAGTTGCCCTAATACTGCTTTTTGAAATACCTCATTGAAGTATTTGGGGAGGGGAAAAAGGGAAGAGCGATCATTAAAGCTTCGTTATGTTAAGTAGGTCTGTACAAACTAGCTAGAGAAGGTGAATAATTTTTCAGAATTTTTCAGTATTTTTCAGATAAATTGCTCAGAAAAACTTTGCAATAACCAAGTATTTTAGAATCATTTTACACTAACCTGTGTTGGCAGCTCTGAGTGTCTTTTTTTGATTTATTTTTAAAAGAAATTTATTTCCTGCTGCAAATAGATAAGAACCCATTCCAGAGAGAACTTCCTTTAACCTGGAAAATAGAAATGAGATGAGATATTGTTTCAATCACCATTTAAACTTGTTGTGGGGGTAGACACAGTGTGGTTATTGTCAGCTTGACCTGGAAATGTTGCTCAAGAAGATTGAAAACAAGTGCACTACTTAAAGCCATATGTTATACCAGGCAGCAGCAGCAACAAGGCTTACAGAGGTTCCCTTCAAACAGCCCTATATGGTGACAACAGCCCTGCTCCTTTCTTATCCAGCAGTGCTCATCTGAACCATCTCAGCTGGAGTCGTGGAAGTTATAATAGGATGATTTCAGAGAGGTAAAGCGTAGTGTGTGTAACAAGGGAGTCAATTTTTGTAGCTACCATTTTTCTTCTTATTAACAGAGCTTTACATTTTAATACTGTAAAGCTGTGATCCCACATAGACTGCTGCTCACCTCTCTATATGGCTGCCAAGTATATCTTCTCAGAGGAAATATATATCAAGCTTTCTTATTCTTCTTACTGTTCCCTTCTTAGTATGAAGGCAGAATTGAGCAATGAACACCAAGGTTTATACCTCAAGTTTGTAGTATTTAGTGTTTTCCTGAAGCCACGGTCACTGACGCTAGGTATAGCATAAAGAATCAACTGTGAAAAAATTTGTTGAGGAGTGTGTTTGCTGAGAGTGAGAGGTGGAGAGAAGGGCTCCCAGACCTTTACATGGAAAAAGTTTCCTCATGACACCGCATGAGGAGAGCCAATACACCCGGGAAAAACTACTAAAATCTATTTATTCACATTAATAAAATTTTTTGCAGTACTTGTTGTAGTTTTATTTTTGTATGAAAATTAATATACCTCAAATAAAGATGAGGTAGAAATCCAAAATGCTCTGGCCAGTGGGCTGAAGCCCACTGATAAAGTAAGACAGGGAGGAGTTTGCTCACTGAGGATGAGGAGGAAAGAGTGGCAGTGCGAAGGGTGAAGAAAGAAAGAGAAAAATCAATGTCCAAGTATTTGAAAAACTGAACTGAAGTCCTCCAAATTGGACAAGTGAGGTAGAGGGCACCCCAACCATGTAAGACCAGGGCTATCTGTAGCTTTCCTTGCTGAGGTTGCTCACAGATTTAGAGCCCACACTCTTCAATGTCCCCAGGCCTCATGACGTTCTCAAGGGTCTAGACAAACAAATCCTGCTAACTAAAATCAAAACAAAGCCTCGGCAAGGCAAAAAGAGCAAGTAGCCTGCAGAAGACATGAAAAAGCCAAAAACACATCAGTTATGTGAGAACCTGAAGGCACCCATGTGTTTTCTCAGACTCAGCCACTGCGTTCACAGTCAGCTGATTCAAGCAGTAACAAATCATGACTGTGGCACAACTGTCTTATTACAAAGGAAAGCTGTTAGTCATACATACTAAGCTCCAACTCTTGCTTGAAGTTTTTGTTGTTGCTGTTCTCTTACTTTCATATCCAGGCTCTACATATAAGTAAATGTACATAGATGTGCAGAGCAGAGAAAGAAAAATAGCTGAAGAAAAGGAGAAAGTGTCAGCTCTACCAAGATGTAATTATTTTTTCATATTCCAGTCAGTAAGACATGCCTACAATAGAAATTATATTTCAAATAAATTAAACTTTATAGATAATAACACCTGTAGATAAAAGATGACTTAAGAAAATTCTATTACAATTAAGATCACAATAAAATACTATTCAAGAGTTCTTTTTTCGCCCTTCAGTAGATCCATGTTTTATGACATTCTAGTAACAATGATATATCCCAGCCAAAAAAGTAAAATTTCATCAACCTTTCTGTTTAAGAACTGAAATTTTAGTAAGTTTACCTATTCAATTTTGTTCACTCATTAAAGGGCAAAAATAGGATATTTAAAAATAGCTTTCTTTTGTCAAGAACTCTGTAACGGTAATTTCTTACACAAGCACCACAGAAAGGCTCGGTCTGTTGCATTGTGTGATGGCTGTTTTCACTAACAGGTTTATCATCTGTACAACTTCTTTAATGAGTGAAGGATGTAGCCAGCTACATTTATGAAATGAGATTTTGGCCAGACTTCAGTGTTGTATGGAAAATACTAATATCAACAAAAGGACGATCCTAATACTGATTGGGAATTAACAAACAATTACAAAAAAAAAATCGTTCTGCCGGGAATTTTTGTGGTTGTGACTTTTTTACTTCATGGTCTTGTACTTCTTGGAGAGAATATGGTCATAGAATCACAGTGCAGTGGAAGTTACCCAGGAACTTTGAGTTACTCAGCTGGTTCAATGTGCTTGTCAAGAAAACCAAAATACTGTTAAAGGGTCTCCTTCATACCTATCTGATAAGGTTTCCAAGTAGTTTATTACTCTACTTAGAAGGAAAAAGCAAATGTTTAGGGTTTACACAAGAAAGGAATTTTGTTTATTTTTTCCAACTATATCAGTTGTCTAATTAAATATCTTACCTCTGTCTATAAGTTTTTTCTCTCATATCCTTAAAAGTAAAGTGGCTAAATCACAGGAAACAAAAATACTGCTTTTAGTCTTGTCCTGGTTTGGACTAGGACAGACTTTTCAGTTAAGCTTCTTTTAAGTGAATTTACTTTCTAAATATGACTACTTGCACTTGTTGCCATGGAAACCAGGGTCCCTGTTGGGTCTCCTTGTGCCACAAATGAAAGGACCGTAAAAGTGTCACACCTGTAGGGAGGGATGGACAGGTGACCCATAAATGACCAACAGGGTATTCCATCCCACCCATGTGATACTCAGTTTAAAGCTGAGGGACCGTGAGGGTCGTGCTCCCTTCCCCTATGGCTGGCATCCAGGCAGGACTCTGACCATGCTCCTGCCTTCACTCCTGAATCCAGTTACCACCTGCTGCCATGTCTGGTTCAGATTTCCCCAGCACCTTCCCTGCAGCGTCAGCAGTGACACGATTGTTATCAGGGGGGAGATCAGCAGTGGTTTTGTATATAGCTCGTTATTTATTATACTCTTTTTCACTGTTATTGTTTATTAAAACTGTTTTAACTTTCCAACCCATAAGTCTCTCTCCCTTTTCTCTTTTCCTTTTCCTCTTTGGGGAAGGAAAGGGTTAATAGAGAGCATCTGTCATCCGCTTAACACAAAATTATTTATCTCTGATGGCTATAAGTTTGATATACTTCAAGAAACAGAGTTTGCAGGTGTAATTTGCAACTATCCTAGGAAGTTATCAAGAAGGTATCTTAATTAGTCAAATAAATGTATCTTTTTCTAAAACAGCGTAGCATATTTCACAAAGCAAAACATAGTCACAATAACCTGAAAGTTTTGCTTTTTCCTGTAATAGAGCAGCACAGTTCTCTGGACCTACAAAATCCTTCAGATGTCCCTGCCCTGACCTCCTACAGCTACTCAGGTGGATGGATACTTCACCCTACTTGTATAGATATTGAGAGAGCAGCTGTTTCATTCTCCAGCTTGCTATTGAGTCAGTCTCCAGCAACACTAAGGGACTTTAACCTCTCTGAGAGTACAGCAGATGAGCACGCAGCAAGCAAGTATGGGCTACAAGGCTGAATGAACCACAGCAAAGCAGCTGCTGACAGCAATGTAGATGTTGATATCCTCAGAAAGGGAGTTGTGATTTCTTGTCCTGCAAGATGATTTCCAAGTTCTGAGACCTGAAATGGCCAGCACTGATGATGATAACCTGTATGAACTGCTTATCAAGGTATTCGAGGCCATGGATTAATGCAGTACTCTTGTTAATTTTAATAAATGCCAGCTCTTTAGGGGGACACTGAACGAGGATATGTGACCCAAAGGTGTCTCTGGTAAAACTGAGCATACTATGTATCCACATTTAGGAGGGGGGAAAAAAAAAGACATTGCAGATAGCGATGGGAGAAAGACCAGACGCTGCGTAGGCTTGCAGGCCTCAGTTACTCACAGTGAAAACCGTAGTGGATGTTCTGACCTACTTTGCAGCATATCTGTAACCTAGACAGCTTCAAAAGGATAGTGACCCACTGGACAGGAAGTGGAGTACAGAAACAGGCGACTGTCACCTTAGCACCAGTGCCAATGCAAGAGCATGAAGGCAGAAAAGGAGTATCTTTCAATTAGAAGACCGTTATTGATTACTCTGCTACAAACCTACAGCTACAGAGAGTAATTATCTCATTAGCAGTAGGCTCCAGCAGCTCAGCTATACTTATGTGTATCAAGGATATCTAAGATGCAGCTGACACTGGCACCAGGTGAACCAAAGTCCAGGCATACAACTGTTACTGTAGAACCACAGCACTATCATCCCAGGTATTTCCCGCACCCGTTGATATACTTTTGGTAAATTAGACACTAACAGGAGTGAAGCCAAAGGGAAATGGGCATAGGGTTATCCTCCAGGTAAAGATGACTTCATGGTGTACTACAGAACATTGTGATTCTTCTGTCATTTCTGTTGATTGAGACATTAAGAATGATCGATAATGTCTGACAAGTAGCAGAGTGTTTATCCTTATACATGGTATGATAAACCCTGTGAAAAGACACCGACCGGCATGTGGAGAGCAGAGGAGGATCGACATGACATTGAAAAAGCAGTGTGGATTGTGAACTCACAGAGGGCAGGAAAGGAAAGTGCTATAAAACTGTAGTTAGATTGAAGGAAGAAGTGCCAGTCTTTTGTCCGTGCACAATGGTACCGTCATTATGCCATTGCTTATCCAGCTGTACAGAGGAGATAAAGAACTCACTTATGCTTTGAGAAATTTGCAGAATCTAGTGAAATATTTGGAGAATACCTTGAGATGGCTTACAGTGGGATGAGTGTACCCCAAATATACAGTAGCTGTACTGTTCAGCAAGAATTTCAGGGTTGTTTTACACTAAAAGGTGGTCCTGGAGCATAAGGCAAATTACAATATTTTTCAAGATAAGCAATAATAAGTATTTATTTTTACCAGCTGTTCACTGTAGTCCACAATATTGCACTTATTGTTTTGATATATTACAATATTTCTTTTCAAATGCATCAAGTATTGTCTTTTAATAAGAGAGATTATGTAGGGTAATGACAAGATGTAAATATATTGAAAGTGAGGTTAACTTTAAATTTGTTAGGTTGAATAAAATAAGACTTAAAATTACAATGCCAATGTTGACTGCAACATTGACGCAATAGTGTCAAAATACATGCAAAGCACACAACTAAATAATGTTGAAGTTGTAAGACTGATTTTGAATTAATTGATTTATAAACAGATTGAAATACATTTATAACAGATCGCTCAAAACTATATTGCCAATAATATGTATCAATCTGGCATTTTGCTCTAAAATGGCTAAGTGTTGTTTTTCAAGCTTTGAATGAATTGGGCTCAGTGGAGCAATTAGTCAGAAAATAACCTTTTTGATAACGAAGTGAAATCAGAAAATAAGCAATAACTTAGCGTTCAAGTAAATTAAAAAAAGTTCCCTAAGTACAGACACTTGCAAAATTGCGCCTGTCCAGCAGAATAATATCTAATTTAACACAGTTACTAAAGATAAATTATTTTTCCTGATCAAATTATATCAGGATGAATAATTTTATACTATATAATTGGTGAGCTGGATAATTCAATAAGCCCATTTGCTATGGTTGACTTCCTTTCACAAGTAGAAATTCTGTAATGAGGAAGGCAGTTTTGTCAAAACAGCTGCCAAATGGCGGTAGCATAATAAAAAAAAAGCCCATTAATCAGAAAATTAATTAAACATTCTGTATATGTAAAACCTGCTGCATACTGAGAAAATGTGAATGGCCTGACAACAGCATTTGTAACAATTTATTCATTGGAGAATTGTAGGAAACAACCAATGTGTTACAACAATATACAAATGCAGCTATTCTACAGGAAGAAAAGGTCGCCATTTCTAAAGTCAATTGGCTAGGAAAATAATAGAAATAAATTAAACCTTTCTATTCCTTTTCTTTCTAATCTCTATAAATACTGTAGGGTAACATTCCTCTTGTCTTGCGTAAAGTGAAGAGTACTCTTAGCAAAGAAGACCAGAGTAAAACGCAGTTGTAACATGGGTGGTGGCTATTTGGCCACTGACATCTATCAGAACCGAGCATTATTGTGGGATGAGCTGGGACCAAGTTATTCTGCATCGTTTGATACTGAATGAGCTACACAATAGTTTTGGATGCTTTTGAAAACAGTTTCCAAAGTTTCTTCGCATTTGTTAAAACCATTGACCTACTCTTGATATTTAAGCTGGATAATACTCATTGAAGGCTCCATTTTGAAAGCAATATTGTTACCTTTCTTCAAGCTGGGTAATGCTTTAAAGCTCAAGCTGGCATGGTGGGCTGTTATGGTATTAAGAATCTGGATAAAGAAACATTTTATAAACCTATGATGGTAGACACTAAGATAAACATTGGTCTCTGTACACTGATCTGAAAAAAAAAAAAAGAAGTAGGGTAATAGTCTTAAATCTAATATGGATCAAACACAGAGCTGGGCATGTGGTCAGTGTCAAATATATGTATGTTATATAACTTAGTATTGAACAGTAGAATTTTCTCCCTAACAGGAACATCACATTATTTTGGGAATTAATGCGGAATTTTGAGGTGTTTGTTCCTTTGCTTTACATAGAATAAATCTTCAATGCATGTATTGCACATCTATTTTTTATTGTAATAAAATGTGCCCTAACTTTCTGACTGTATAATCACAGAAGATTACAAACGAGAGTTCCAAAAGCTTCTAATGAATTTAGACCCCTTCACTCCTTTGAATATCAATGAGAATAAAACAGGTAATGGCCTTAAGCACTTTCCTCATATCTGCATAATAGAGTTTAAAATAAACAAAAGAAGGAAACTTTGTGGCCTCATGTGCAGTGCCTGCTACTTTTAAATAACATTCAGCATAATTACTTCTTTTTATTTCACTTTCTTTGTTTCTTCTTTTGGGGCAGCACTGAGCAAGGACAGGATGATACGTCTGGGAGAAACCCCAGGTCCATGGTCCTTATCAACTGGAAATGCACACTGACTTTAGGAAAGCACTGATTATTTCTGATAGAGTACATTTGAAATGCCCTTTCTTTTCAGCACCAGATGTTCTTTTCTATACCATGTATTTGATTTGCAGTAACACAAAAATTTCTGTTTATAGTGCTATGTCTGCTTGGATGGACAGAATGCTTAAATTATTTTCTGTGCTGCAGAGCTAATAGTGAAGTGATCCAGCTATTTCCACAGTACTATCTATAGAAAAGATAAAATCAAAGTTACATGGAGCAGGTTAAATTTCATATCTGAATTATTTTTTTCCCTCCACATTTCATTAAGGGAAATTATTTATTCATAGGAAGTTAGTGTTTGAAGAGTCCATATATATTTCCTCCATGGAGGTCAAGATCATGCTGAAATAAAATGAAGTCACCTCTTAGTTTCTATGGTGCATTTTATTATTACTGCACCATGAGAACAATAGGAAATTGAAAACAAACAGGTTATGGAAAAAAAGCCATTATGGAGACAACACAGCAAACAAATCACATTAATGAGCAATAGCTTTGGTGAATGTGCTCCCTTTGCTATATTTTAAAACTGTGTCTCCAGCTGCAGAAATAGAGTGTTGAACTGAAGCCATGAAAACCACTGAATCATTCATTAGCTTGCAGGAGGTAGAGGGTGGTTAGATGGCACAGTGGGTTAATGCACAAGCTTTTTAAGCTGTAGGCAAGTTATGTCTACATTTACGTCACAAGTGCGACACATTCAGTGATATCAGCTTGCATTCTATGGATAATTTGTCACCTGCACAGGTGTATTTTATGATTGGGAATCTGTTCCAACACGAAAAAAGACAGACATAGCGAGAATATTGCAATCGGGATTGAGAGGCTGTGTAGACAAGGATTCAAAGTCACTGCTGACATGATGACTAGCTCTTTCCAAAACTATTGCTTCATTCATATTCTTTAAAAAATGACATAAAATATGGTCTTCCTCACAAAACGTAGAAACATTTAAATGTTTGGTTTTAAAATAACACTAAAATCAGAATAAAAAGTATAGAAATTATTGCATAGAAGCACAATTTTATGTAAAGCAGGTAAATGAATCTCCAAATTTTATATCTTTTGTGGTAATCAAAATAGGCATTTAGGTTCTAAAATACTGACAGCACCCAACTGAATACATAAATATACATGTACAGCATAAGAAATTATCTATACAGACTGAGATATGATTAGGAAATCTCTGCTGTTGCCATCTAGGAGATGACTGATCTGAGTAGATAAAGCACAGACTTTTTGCTACACAGGTCTTCTTTGCTTCAAGGCTAGAATAAACAAAGTTGTGCTGCTGGAAAGCCAGTGAAATGAAACTCATGCTGCTTTCAGTTGTTGCCATAGGCTAGAAGGTGACCGGGTGGCATCTGTGTGTGTGCTCAGGGTGTGCATGGTGTGGTGCACGTGCACAGGAAAAGGACATAGGCAGATGGAGCTGCGAACATAGAAAACTAATGACCATCAAGAATATTGTATCCCTCTTGTCGCTCAAATGTTGGTCTTCTATCTTTTCCATCTTCTCATTCCTTGAGGAAGTCAAGATAGTTACGCAGAAGTGAGAAGGACTACTTTGATGTATCATTTGTAGACTGCAGCATAAGATATGATTTCATGACATCAGCTTCAGAAACAAGGAGTTTGAAGTCTAGGTTAACTAAATGAATCATTTGCTTCCAGGACGCTTAATAAATACATAACAGTGATATGTTGTTCCAAAAAGCCTGTGCTCTGAAAACAGAACCAGTAGAATCATCATGAAGCAGTCTGTAGGCTACACCAGAATGTATTGAAAAATTCCAGTTATTGTGCAGTATTATAAGCTTTTGGTTTTGTCAGATCTCTCAGGACAACACTTTGCAACTAACCTGTGTAAGGTTGTGATACTGTATTCAGAGGAATTTTTTGCTTCTATGTCATTATTATTCTTTAATTCACCGTAGAGGAGATTAGAAACTCTTAGGCTTTAATTTGCATCACTTCAATGTTTATTTATTCTGTATTCAAAGGCAAAACCCCTGCTTTGTAACACTCTTCTACTTATCTCCAACCATTTAAAAATCATCTTTGGATGGGATTGGGAGCTTTGAATGACATCTAGAGTAACACCAAGTTTTACAAATTAGAAGTTTTACAAATTAATTCCACAATTATAAATCTATGAGCCCAAGGCAAACTCAAGGAAATTTGCAATTGGATTAAACTGTTGGTTACAAGTTTGTGAAAGAAATATCCTTCTAGGTGTTATGCATGAAGTAGATATTTTTTAAAGAAACATATTGGCTTTTCTTTTTTTTTGAAGGAAAATGTTGTTTTTTACTTCACTTACAAGCTGCATCAACATAATATCTTACTAAGAAAAAATCAATATATAGAGCAAAAGTAAAGAATCCATGGGATAGTTCTTTTATGCCTCTCACTTATGTTTGAGACACCATTTCGGAGAATAAAATGAGCTCTCAGGGTCCTTAGCAAGTTCAAAGTGCAGGATAAAAGCAACATTTCCTTTTTAAATGCACCACAATGCACGTAATTCATATATTTCCATGTCCATCTATTTATTATCATGGTTACTCATACAATGAACTAGATATGAGCTTTGGTTTAGGCCACCTAAGTGGTCACTTGTGAGGAGTATATTCCTAAACTATCAATTCTGAATTGCTTTCTGAACAACTCATTGACACTGTTGGGAAAATAGATGTTTATTTAGGAAGTTAAAGCAAGTGCTCTAAATGAAGTAGATGAACACCTCTATTAGTACATAGAAGGTATGAAAGTTAGCAGATGAGCCATATGTACATTGTTTTTAAAAACAGGAAACCCTTTCTTTCCCTGCTATCTTCCACCTTTAAGTTGTTAACACTCTTCCAAATGGTGGAAGAGAAAGGAAAAACACCTCTCTGTTTTCAATTTCAAGACAACTCTTTCTTGATAGTGGGCTTATCTAAGGTGCCTCAATGGTTTAACAAAACTTAAATACGTTTTATGTTTTTCTTGGAAACCGGATTGCTTTGCTGTTCTAGGACTACTGAACTCTTGATTAAATGCATAATTAAACCACGATTTTGGAGTTTCATAAACTTTATCTGCCTATCTGGTATTGCGAAAAGTCTTATAACGTCATTCTACAACATTTATTAAAGTGTTTTGAAACATTTGGAGAAAATAAATGCTCCTGTAAGGAGTCAGCTTCTCGTATTATAACAGTGTTAGCAAGATGCAATGAAGTGAAATGTAAATAAAAATAGTTGTAAAGAATATGGAAAAATAATGTATTAAACATGCCTTGACTATCTTAATTTTGGAATCCCTTAACCTCTAATTACTTATCTCGACTACTTTACTGTTCCCATAGCAAAGAGATGATGAATAGAGTTTTGCAATGCAGTCAAATAATTGTAGATGAAGTAGAAGACTTTTGATACAGAATTTTTGTTAAGACATGCTTATAATATTATCTCCAAAAAATAGAAAAATATTCCCAATATACCATGTTTGTCTCTATCACACCTGCCATTCTGTCCTGACTGTATGCATGACTGTATTTCAAAATGCCAAATCTTTCATGCTAACCCAGAATGAGCATTAACTGGGAAAAAATAAGTCCTCTTCTCTCTGAGCTCCAGGTTAGAATCTCTGTTTGGAGAGCTGCTCACAGGGGCAACACATCACCCACAGCGGAACAAGTAGAGCAAGAAGATAGATCAACAATAGTCACACTTTTGGCCTGGAGCAACAGGCATCCATCAAGGCTGCAGATCAGCTCCAGAAGGCTTACAAAACAGACAAAACATTTTGCCTACGAGAAACTAAGCAAGTGTTTGAGAGAGGCTGGGGGAAGTATTCCTTTGCTTTTGAATTATTTCCATCACGCAATCGTCATCCCTTCCCCTCAAAACCATCATTCTCTCTGCTAAGCTACAGTGGCTAGAGGGCAGGCGCTTGCCTCTTAGCTGCACTGGGAAATGAAATGGGGGATGGCTGGGGTCCTATACCTTTGTGGGACTGCATTGTTTCTTCCAATATTTGCAGACAGCCTTCAGAAAAGGAGATGCTCTAGCAGCCAGTGGTCCCTCCTGCAGCAGCTCCAACCCATTTCTCTGCTTCTTCCACGTCTTAGCAAACCTCTTCTACAGGAAGGCATGAGGAGCATCCCTTCTGATATACCAAGACAATCTCCATCCTTCCTGCTGCAACTTAGTTTGCCTAAACCACAGCTGCTTCCACACCCACTATGGCCCAGCTCTGCTTCTTTTCTTTGGGATCCAAACTGCAGCATGCAGAGAAAACAACCTCCTGTGCTTTGAAGCCCTTCTACTTCAGGAGGTTTCCCACAGCAACAAGCACAACTTACACCACTATGGGGGAAAGGTGACATGGCAGGGCTTTTGATTGTGAGGTCTCTGCTAGCATGGCAACCTGTTTGGTCACCAGCAGTGGGGCAGCAGCCTTGTGAGGTTCATCCAGCACATCACTAAGCCAAACACTTTGTCAGCCATGGCTGGAAGCCCCCTGCCAGGGCTCAGGGTCCAGGATCCAAGCAGATTAGCAGGACCATGTGCAGAGACACAGTTCTGGTCATGGAGATAGCAGATTTTGGCTTCCTCGAGTATCTGGTGGTTGTATCCCACAAGAAACCATTCCCAAAGGAGTCACAGAAGGGGCCACATGCAGCTACTTCCCCTGCAATAACAACCTTCTAAAAAAGCAAGAACAAGCCATTCACATGCTCAGCATGGCCGATGCAAGTGGCAGAAGGCTCCCTGATGCAACAGGGAACTCCTCACCAAGCTCCAGAGCCAGAAGGAAGTCTTCTGAGGCTACTGAGTTGTACTGCATTTGCACGATAAGTGAACCTTGATTGGGAGGCATTTTGGCAGGAATAACATACAGCAAGAAGGAACTTGCCATTCCAGAAACCTTGCACAAAGCTGGGGACACCTATGTGCAGCTTGTATGTTTTGTGGGGATGACAGGGGGAAAAGGAGCATGGACCTGCAATGGTGTTCACAAGCCACATGACCCAGATCCAGGAGGTGTTTTGGGGGGTTCATTTTCTCATGAAGAGGGACCTTCAGGGAAGTATGTTAGGGAAGGTGACAACTAGCACAGAGCCAGAGACACCTGTGCTCAGCTTCCGCAGTCTGCTTAGCTGGCACTTGGTGAACGCAGCAAGACAAAGTGCAGCAAATGGGGCTCTGATAGGCATGCAGCTGCTAACAAGGCAGCTCACTTGGCAGGGCATATGCAGGGGCCCAGTACTTTCTTTCATTGTGCCACTGTCTGCTGATGGTGCATATATCTTAGTTGGATACAGGCTGGGATTCACATGGTGGGGACAAGGTAGAGAATGAGGTCTCTGGATGCAACCCATAGGTTTGTTGTAGAGTTTGTCAAAAGGCTGACCCCTCGTACATCAGAGGGGTCAACCCCAGCAGAGCTCCTGAGGGGTGTTGAAGCCAGTGAGGTGAAGGGCTGCAGGTAGGGCCTGGTGCTCCTCCCTGGACTAAGCAGGATAAGGTTCTCACTTGTGGGATATGTGCCCTGATAGATCATAGAGCCAAGAGGTGCAGGAGCTGTGGGAAGAGCACAGAAGGTTCTTCTGTAACAGAAAGGGTGAGAAGGGAATTGATAGGATGTCAGCAGAGACCCTGTATGGACAAGGGTTGATGCTTCAGTGTGCTGACAAAATTGGATGACAAAAGGCATGGCTCAAAGAGGGGAAAGACAGTGACTGGCAGAACAAGGCATCGTGGAAACTCGTGCTCTGTGGCAGTAGGAAATCTGTTCTCCCCTCCTCTGGAAAAAATAGGATAAAAAACAGGCAGGGAGATCTGGTAGCAAATAGGAGAGATAAACAGTGTCCCCTGCAGGGGATAACTGGACCAGAAGCTCCTGCTCAACTGGTCACACCCATTAGGGAGAGGAAGTGGTGAGTTTCTGTAGCAGGGCACTCCTTTCTGTGGGAGACTGAGGCACCCACCTGCTGACCTGACATGCAGTCAGGGGAAGTTTGCTGCTTGCCTGAGTCAAAATCCAGCATATCATAGAGGAATTGCCAGAACTCCCCAAGCTCAGATGCTACTACTCTTCCTCTTCCTCCATGTGGATGCCAATGCTACTGTGAAGCGTGAGCCACAAAACATCAAGCAGAAATACAGAGCTCCAAGGGCTAAAGCAAAGGGGATAGGAGCTCAGGTTGTTTTCTGTCAATCCTGCCAATGCAAGGCAACGGTATAGGCAGGAGCAGGCATATCACACAATCAGCACCTGGCTACATGACTGGTATGGCAGGAAGGTCTTCGGCCTCCATGACCATGAGATACTCTTTGAAGACAATTCAAACATTCCTGTCAAGACATCTTTCCCAATCGGATGGCTAACTTAACAAGGTAGAGTTAAAAGCTGGTTTCATGGGGAACGCTCTCCGAAGCCAGGAAACAAGAGGGTACAGGGTGAAAGCATGTGAGAAGCAGAGCCATGGAGGATGCTCCCTCACTCCCTGTAGAGTCCAGAGGTACATGGCACATCATCTCAAATCTGTACAGCAATACTTACACTCTCAGGAGCAGACGAGAATAAATAGAATTACACATGCCATCCCACAGGTACAATGCTTTAGGAATTAAAGAAAATCAATGGGTTAGGTCATGTGATGAGACTCCTTCAACAGACACGTACAGGCTTCTCTGGAAAGACAGAAAGGGTAAAAAAAAAAAAGAGGAGGTCTTCCACTCTCTGTAGAAGAGCAGTCTGAGTGCATAGAGGTTAGCTGTGCTCTGCAGAGTACCTTTGGGTCCAAATGAGAGGAACTACCATCCAGTGAGACCTTGTGATAGGTGTCTACTACAGACTGCTGGATCAGGAAGAAGAGGTAGGTGAAGCCTTCTTCAGGCACCTCAAAGAGGCTTCAGACCTGCTGGCTCTGGTTCTCACAGTGACTTCAACCACCCTGATATTTTCTGGAAAGCAACACAGCAGTACACAAGCAATAAAGATTTCTGGAATGCACTGAGGACAGCTTCCAAAAAAAATCATTGTAAATGCTTATTAGGTAGAAGTGGTGCTCTTCTAGAACAGTTGTGTACAAGTAAGGAAGGTTTGTTTAGACACATAATCTATGGGACCTGACAAGATGCATCCCAGGGTCCTGAGGGAATTGGCTGATGTAGTTGCCAAGCAACTCTCCATGATATTTGAAAAGTCTTGGCAGTCAGGTGAAGTCCCTGTGACTGGAAAAAGGGAAACATGATACCCGTTTTTTAAATGGGTAGAAAGGAGAACACTGGGAACTACTGACCTTTCAGCTTCACTCCTGTGCCTGGGAAGATCATGGAACAGATCCTTCTAGAAGCTATGCTAAGGCACATGGAGAACAGAGAGGTGATTCCAGACAGCCAGCATGGCTTTACCAAGGGCAAGTCCTGCCTGACCAACCTAGTGGCCTGCTATGATGGAATGACTACATCAATGGACAAGGGAAGAGATATGAATGTCATCTATCTTGACTTCTGTAAGGCCTTTGACGCTGTCCCCCATAACACTCTTCTCTCTAAATTGGCGAGGTATATTTGATGGGTGGACTGTTCAGTGGATGAGGAATTGGTTGGATGGTCACATCCAGAGGGTAATGGTCAATTGCTCAATGTCCAGATGGAGATCAGTGACAAATAGTGGTCCCTCAGGGGTCCATATTGGGACCAGTACTATTTAATATCTTCATCAATGACATAGACAGTGGGATCAAGTGCACCCTCAGCAAGTTTGCAGGTGACACCAAGCTGAATGGTGTAATTGACATGCCTGAGGGACAGGATGCTATACAGAGGGACCTGGACAATCTTGAGAAGTGGGCCGTGTGAACATCATGAAGTTCAACAAGGCCAAGTTCAAGGTCCTGCACCTGAGTTGGGGCAACCCCCAGTACCAATACAGGCTGGATGACGAATGGATTGAGAGCAGTCCCGTGGAGAAGGACTTGGGGGTAATGGTTGAAGAGAAGCTCACCATGAGCCGGCAATGCACGCTTGCAGCCCAGAAGGCCAACCATATCCTGGGCTGCATCAAAAGAAGCATGGCCAGCAGGTCGAGGGAAGTGATTCTGCCCCTCTACTCCACTCTGGTGAGACCCCACCTGGAGTACTTCATCCAGCTCTGGAGTTCCCAGCAACTAAAAGAGGGTAGATGCAGACTAGGAATAAGGAAGAAATTTTTTACAATGAGGGTACCACCCAGAGAGGTGGTAGCTGCCCCATCCCTGGAAACTTTCAAGGTCAGGTTGGATGGGACTCTGAGAAACCTGATCTAGTTGAAGATGTGCGTGGTCACTACAGGGGTGTTGGACCTTTAAAAGTCCTTTCCAACACAAACCATTCTATGATTCGATGATTCTATGTGTATAAGTGGCAGCTTTGGCAATGTGGTGATCACAAGTTTGTGAAGGTTAAGATCCTAAGGGTGAAGAAGAGAAGGACTGAATAAAGACCTTGAGAAGAACAGATCTCAACTTGCTCACGGAATAGTGAGGAACGATCTCCTGGGAGTCTACCTTGGAGGGCAAATGGCCTTTGGGAGTGCAAGCAGATTTTCAGAGACAGCCTTCTTCAAGCCCAAGGGTAGTTCTTCCCCCTCAGTGTGAAAAGACTCATGCAGACATAAACCAGCCTGGGTAAACTGTGCACTACCAATGCAGAAAAAAAGCACCTGAGAAGTGGAAAAGAGTAGAGACTCTGAAGGGGTAACACAGAAATATCATGTGTCTGCAGCAGTGCAATGAGGAGAGCAGAAGCTCCACTGAAGCTCAGACTGGCAAGAGATATCAAGAATAGCATGAGTGTCATCTGTAGACATGTTAGTAGGAGGCAAAAATAGGTCTGCTATCAAATGGGGCTGGCAAGTTAGTCACAAACATCACAGCAGGGACCCAGAGAGTAATTGCCTCATCTACCTCAGTCTTCAGTCCCTGGTCTCTAACACTGAGGAACAGTAACAAGGGAAATGGTGAACTAGAAATGGTAGAGGAGGGCTGAGTTAGGAACCGTCTGTACAAAGCAGACATAGACAAATTCATAAGATCTGACAGAATGTATCCAAGGGTGCTGAGAGTGTTGGCTGTCATGATGACAAAATAATTCCTATCAATCATTTTTGAAATGCCACAAGGATCAGGAGAAGTCCAAGTAATCAAAAAAAGGGCAATTATTTTGCCCAACTACAAATATTGAGGAAACAAAAATTATCAGAGAAATTGCAGACTTTTACTTCATAAGGAAGAGGTCCTCAGGAAAGGACCTCCCAGAAACATGGACAAGAAGGTGACTGGGAGAAGCTGATACAGATTTACCGAGATTAAATTGTACTTGACCAACCTGGTTGCCTTCTCAGATGAAACAACTTGCTGAGTGGATGAGGGTAGAGTTGTGGATGTCATCTGCCTTGATTTCCGCAAGGCTTTTAACATGGTCTCCCAGTAAATCCCCATAGTCAAGATGTCAAGATCTCTGCTGGGCATATAGATGACTATTTGGGTAGAAACTGACCTAAACTACCAAGTTCAAAGAGAGGTGGTGGATGGTTCAAAATCCCACTGGCAGAAATCAGATGTGGAGTTCCCCAGGAGTTTCTCCTGGGTCATATGCTAGAGTGACCTGCTTAGTGGATGTGGCAAAGGCTGTGGAAGTTGTCTACCTGGACTTCAGTAAAGCCTTTGATACCATTTCCCACAACATTCTCCTGGAGAAACTGGCTGCTCATGGTTTGGATGGGCATACTCTTCACTTGGTAAAAAAACTGGCTGAATGGCCCAAAGGGTTGTGGTGAATGCAGTTAAATTCAGTTGGCAACAGGTCACAAGTGGTGTTCCCCAGGGCTCAGTATTGGGGCCAGTTCTCTTCAATATCTTTATCAATGATCTGGATGAGGGGATCAAGTGCAACCTCAGTAAGTTCACAGACAACACCAAGTTGGGCAGGAGTGTTCAAGTACCTGAAAGGAGGTTGTAGAGAGGTGGGTGTTGATTTCTTTTCCCAAGTAACAAGCGATAGGATGAGAGGAAATGGCCTCAAGTTGCACCAGGGGAGGTTTAGATTGGATATCGGGAAAAATTTCTTCACCAAAAGAGTTATCAGATATTGGAACAGGCTGCCCAGGGAAGTGGTGGAGTCACCATCCCTGGAGGTATTTAAAAGACATGTAGATGTGGTTCTTAGGGACATGGTTTAATGGTGGACTTGGCAGTGCTAGGTTAATGGTTGGACTTAATGATGTTAGTGGTCTTTTCAACCTAAAGAATTCTACCATTCTATGAGTGTCTTTGTAAATGATCTTGATGATGGGACTGAATTCACACTCACTGGATGTCAAGGTTTAAAGCTGGGCTGGCTATTAAACGGATGACAGATGCTCACTATTAACCCTTTCGTTCCTTCAGAAGGGGAAGGAAAATAGAAAAGGTAAAGAGACTTATGGGTTGGAACATTAAAACTATTTTAATAAACAATAAAAATGAAGAAAAGTATAATAATAATTATTAAAATAATTAAATATATACAAATATATACAAAACCAAGATTGAGCTTCCCCAGTGATGATCACATCACCACTGACACTGCAAGGTATGCTCTGGGAATTCCTGGAATGGACTCAGTGGCTAATGGGAACTGGATTCAGGAACACTTAGACTGGGATCAAAGGCAAGAGAAAACAGACAGAGTCCTCTTCGGATGCCAGCCATAGAAGAAGAGAGAGTGACCCTCATGATCCTACAGCTTAAAACTGAGTATGACATGTAGGGGATGGAATACTTTGTTGATCAAATTTGGGTCACCTGTCCTGTCCGCTCCTCCCCACAAGTATGACTCTTACAGCCTTTCACTTGTGGACCATAAGAAACTTCGCAGAGACCTTGGTTTCCATAAGAATAAGTACAAGCATGAGCCTTTCTGCATACCGTTCCTACCATTACCTTAGTAATAACTATAAACTTCAAGTGTTATCAATCTTAGAAGTGGACACTGTCTGAAAAACATGTAGTCATCTTCAGAAAGTGCAGTTACTTAGAAGAAACAACTGAAAGGAAAAATCACTGCAAGGAAAATTGATTCTGTCCTAGTCCAAACCAGGACATCATGTTGGTGGATGACACTGAAGTGGCAAGACAGGTAGATGTGGTGGAAGGAAGAGTCAGCATGCAGAGAGACTACAACAGGCTGGATAATTGCACCAATGAGAGTTGCATGAGGTATTAGAGGCACAAGCCCTGCACCCCTGGAACAGAATAATACCAAGCAGCAGCACAGGCTGGGATCTGGCTGAATAGGGTCTTTTATCACTTAACAACAATTATTTGATTCTCTTAGTGAGAAAGAGAAGTGGCTGCCATATTTCTGTATTGTGACTTTCACCTATCTAATCACCTTTCCAAGCCACTATTCTTGTAGTCTCCCTCACACCATTCAGGGCAAATGAAAAGACCAGAGAAGCTCTGGTGACCTGAAAGACCCTGCACTCATGACTATATGCAAGGTGAAAGTCTTCCATGTGTGCTGCTGTGCAGTTCTCTTTCTGGAGATGTCCTCTCCAATTCACTGAGCTCGGTCATACGCCCATCAGTGACTCGGGCATAAGCCCCAAGTCCCTAAGGCAGACGTACATCAACGGTTTTTCACCAGGAGAAGTGACATCAATTCCCTGTTGGAGACTATTGAGAGATACAAAGGGACAAAAGACACCAAGCTGTGATCTGTGAGAGACAAAGATGGTTATGTGTATCCTTGTCATGAAGGTGCTTTTAGACTGCCTTGTTTTAGACTCCTGCTGTCCTGGTTAGTGGGAGAAAAGAGCTAAGGGTGAGGAGTGAAAGGAGATCATCACAAAATAATGGTCAAGATGTCCTCATTCATAGGGAAAGGAGGGACAGGGAGATGAAGAGAGGGGACAGGACAAAAGGCATATAAAGAAAGGAAGAAGTTGAAAACGAAGAAAATCTGTAACAGTAATCTCTTGTTCATATACAGTTTTATATCAACTTTTTTCAAGTGGTCTCTCTCCATTGCCATAACCCATTATTGGTTCTGGAAAGAAAGGGAGGAGAGATATGTTGCTTTCGATGGCTTTTCATGTGCATAGTCAGGCCACAAAATAAGTATATCAGTTGCTTTTATTTAAAATGACACACTTAAAGATTTGCAAGAAGAAAAAACTAATTCCATGAAGAAACAGACTTCAGAAGTTCAAGATAGTTTTTAAGCCTTGACAAAGTAGGAGACTGAAATTCAGCAGAGATAACAGACCACTTCATCTCCCAAAGTTTTATTTTGTTTTCTAAGTTCCTTAGGAAAAAAGGAGGAAAAAAAAGACTCAATAAAAGAAAATTTGTTCAGCATATACAATGTGTTAAATTATAACTAATGCTGGTTGTACTAAGAATAGATACTTAGCATATGTCTGGAATACTGTCCAAACATGCTCCCTCATGGAAAAAGGCAAAGTGTTAAAACAGTTCACTTTAAAACACCTGGGTGGAAAAGCAGAACTGAAGAATTTTAAAGAATTATTTTCAAATAGCAAAGAAAAAAAATGAGGATGGAAAGAAAAAAACTGACAAAAACTTGTGCACTGGAAGCATATGCAGTTGCATATTAATGATGGCATCTGTTATGTACTGCCTCAAGTTCCCTTAACCACAGAACGTTACATAACCACTGTCAGGAGACTTAAAAGACTTCCATTAATTTGTGATGGCAGCAATTAGCAAGGAGGGTGTTAATACTTACTGGTGCTCAAGCTGTCAATTTCTGTCTATTTTTCATTTAGATTCTTTGTAAACTCTCACTGTTTTTTACACAAAGATATCACTACATCTAGGTAAAAAACAAAATTTCTCTTACTTGTATGAGATATTCACTAGAGAGCTGAAATTTGTAGTAGGGACAGCTAATGATATTTTGCTCAGAGTAAAATCAATACTATGTATAAATCAGTACATACAGGAGGTGCTTGTTTGATAAACTGCATTTCCGTCTGAGCCCATCTCAGTTACTGCATGTTACATGTTGACGTGTGTACTTTATGTAATTTGGCAATATAAATGGTACAAATTCTTTCTGTTTAGTAGATCTTGGTGAAATATATTTGCTTTAACATCTTGTCATAAGGAAAAGTCAATTAGAATTGAAAACTCTTTAACGAAAAGATGCTATTTTTTTACAAACAGCTTCTTTGACAAGGTTTCTCTGGTCAAAGACTTAAATTAGTGGTCAAGGAAATGCAGTGACTTGAATCTACAGGACTTGAATCACAGAATCACAGAATCAACTAGGTTGGAAGACACCTCTGGGATCATCAAGTCCAACCTTTGACCTAACACCACGGTGTCAACTAGACCATGGCACTGAGTGCCACATCTAGTCTTTTCTTAAACACCTCCAGGGATGGTGACTCCACCACCTCCCTGGGTAGCCCATTCCAATGCCTAATAACCCTTTCTGTGAAGAAATTTTGCCTAATGTCTAACCTGAACTTCCCCTGGTGCAGCTTGAGGCAATGCCCTCTAGTCCTGTTGTAGTTGCCTGGGAGAAGAGGCTGACCCCCACCCAGCTAGAACCTCCTTTCAGGTAGTTGTACAGAGCGATAAGGTCTCCCCTCAGCCTCCTTTTCTCCAGGCTAAACAATCCCAGATCGCCTAGCTGCTCCTCATAGGACATACCCTCCAGACCCTTCACCAGCTTTGTTGCCTTCCTCTGGACTCGCTCCAGCACCATAATGTCTTTCTTGAAGTGAGGGACTCAGAACTGGACATACTATGAGGTGTGGCCTCACGAGTGCTGAGTACAGGAGGACAATTACTTCCCTAGTCCTGCTGGCCACACTATTCCTGATACGAGCCAGGATACTGTTGGCCTTCTTGGCCACCTGGGCACACTGCTGGCTCATGTTCAGCCGTCTGTCCACCAATACCCCCAGGTTCTTTTCCACCGGGCCACTTTCTAACCACTCTTCCCCCAGCCTGTACGGGGTTGTTGTGGCCAAAGTGTAGGACCCGGCACTTGGACTTGTTGAACTTCATACCACTGATCTCAGCCCCTCTATCTAACCTGTCCAGATCCCTCTGCAGAGCCTTCCTACCCTCAGGCAGATCAACACTCCCACCCAACTTGGTGTCGTCGTGAATTTACTGAGGGTGCACTCGATACCCTCATCCAGATCATCAGTAAAGATATTAAACAGGACTGGGCCCAGTACTGAGCCCTGGGGGACACCACTAATGACCGGATACTAACTGGATGTGGTACCGTTCTCCACCACTTTCTGAGCCCAGCCATCCAGCCAGTTCTTAACCCAGCGAAGAGTGCACCTGTCCAAGCCATGGGCTGCCAGCTTATCCAGGAGAATGCTGTGGGAGGCAGTATCAAAGGCTTTGCTGAAGTCCAAGTATACTACATCCACAACCTTTCCCTCATCCACTAGGTGGGTTACCTGGTCATAAAAAGAGATCAGGTTGGTCAGGCTGGACCTGCCTTTCCTAAACCCATGCTGACTAGGCCTGATCGCCTGGTTGTCCTCTTTGTGCTGTGTAATCGTACTCAAGATGGTCTATTCCATGACCTTGCCAGGCACCGAGTTCAGGCTGACAGGCCTGTAGCTCCCGGGATCCTCCTTCTGGCCTTTCTTGTGGATGGGCGTCACATTGGCCAGACTACAGGCCATGAAGCTACAGGACATGCAATTTTTCTTTTCATACAAGAATAAAATTTAATAGCTGAGTTCACAACATTTCTACGTCCTGCTTTAGGGTTAGTTGTTCATCACATTCTAAAGAACATAGTGGAGACCAAGAAACAGTACGTAACATTACTATTACACAAGGTAACAATGAAGCAGCCTTGTTATTTTCCATTACAGGTGATGCTCTGGAGAGATAATATAGGCCTCAATCTCCTTAAAGTTCTGCTGGAGATGGCATCCAAGATTAGGGAGCTGCAGTTATGCCCAGCTAAATACCTGATCATTTCACTTACCAGATTCAGTCATCCTATTATGAAATGTCAGTTCAGACATTCAGTTCCACCCTCAGCAAATTTGCAGATGACACCAAGCTGGGTGGGAGTGTCGATCTGCTGGAGGGTAGGAAGGCCCTACAGAGGGATCTGGACAGGTTAGATAGATGGGCCAAGACCAACGGCATGAGGTTCAACAAGAACAAGTGCCGGGTCTTACACTTCGGCCACAACAACTCCATGCAGCGCTACAGGCTGGGGGGAAGAGTGGTTAGAAAGCGGCCTGGTGGAAAGAGACCTGGGGGTGCTGATCGACAGCCAGCTAAACATGAGCCAGCAGTGTGCCCAGGTGGCCAAGAAGGCCAATGGCATCCTGGCCTCTATTAGGAATAGTGTAGCCAGCCGGTTTAGGGAAGTGATCGTCCCTCTCTACTCGGCATTGGTGAGGCCGCATCTTGAGTACTGTGTTCAGTTCTGGGCCCCGCACTTCAAGAAAGATGTTGATGTGTTGGAGCTAGTCCAGAGGAGGGCGACCAAGCTGGTGAAGGGTCTGGAGAGTATGACCTATGAGAAACGGCTGAGGGATCTGGGGTTGTTTAGTCTGGAGAAGAGAAGGCTCCGAGGTGACCTTATTGCAGTCTACAACTACCTGAAGGGAGGTTGTAGTGAAGTGGGAGTTGGCCTCTTCTCCCAGGCAACTAGTGATAGGACAAGAGGACACAGCCTCAAGCTTCGCCAGGGGAGGTTCAGGTTGGACATTAGGAAGAATTTCTTTACACAACGGGTTATTAGACATTGGAATGGGCTGCCCAGGGAGGTGGTGGAGTCACCATCTCTGCATGTGTTTAAGAAAAGACTGGACATGGCACTTAGTGCCATGGTCTAGTTGACATGGTGGTGTCAGGGCAACGGTTGTACTCGATGATCCCTGAGGTCTCTTCCAACCTGGTTGATTCTGTGATTCTGTGATTCTGTGACTGTGGTTTTGAGATTACTACTGTTTTGAAAAAATTACGATATGATTCAGTATCCTGAATCACTGGTGGAATTTTGAAATCATTCACTAGTTCACACATCTATTATAAATACATTAGCCTATGTTTCAAATATTTTTGTGTCACAAAGATCTGCAAATCTTTTATGTACTGTAAACATATGGAACTGAAGAAGTACATACGCTCCTGGAATTAGAAGGCAGCAGCTGAGCTGTGTGAACTATGTTGCCTAATGTTAAAAGGAGAGAAAATTTTTCCAGGGAGAGCAGAGTAAATTCTGTCAGCTACAAAGAACAGCTATGGGATCTTTTTTATGACCACATAAAATAAAAAATCTTAGAGGTTTTATTTGAAAGACCCATAACACAGTAAACTGCATGCTATTCATTTTTTTCTGCCTCAGTTATATTGCCAGGTTAAACTGGCACTATCAGAAATTGAACCTTTGATTCCGTGGAACGTATTTCAAGCTTAGCATAAAAAATACAGTGATCTGTCCCAGTTAGATCTCCAGGCTGCACTGCTTGATACCGTTAGTTAAAACATACATGCTGAATGGAAAAGAGTCCCGTTCACCTGCAATAGATTTCACAATCTGTATTTAAACGTTTTGTGCCTACAGTATTCTAAGATAAGCAGAAATAATATTTCTTGGGTTTTGTGGGCTTTTTTTCCCTCACTGGTAGAATGTAATAACTTCCAATGCTCAGTTTTAACTATCACTACAAATGCCTTTTACTCCTCTGTGATCATCAGCTGCATAGCTAATGTCAGCAGGAAATTCTGGATAATAGTGGAGTAGGAGGACACCCAGGGACAGGCAGATAAATCAAACAAACATAATGAAATTGTGGATCTCATTTTCAATAGAAGTTGTGGAAAACAAAAGAATAAATGTGTTTTAAAAGACATTAAACAAACGGAGTATGGTATATCGGTTACTATAAAACATGATGCTTTGGACACATTGTCCAGTTCAGAAAATTCCTGAAGTACTTTTTGCTGATAAGGAAAAATACAGGAAGGTTTCAGATTAATCTCTGTTTATTAAAATTGTCCCTAATTACCTGCCTTTGGTCACCACCAGCAGCAGGATGGTAGGTGGCCAGAGAAGGACCTTTGGTCTACTGCACACTGTGAAAGTACTTATATTCATTCCCTGGACCAGGTTCTCTGAGGGAGAACAACCATACAACAGCAGCTGCTCTCTTGGCATGTACTGCTGTAATGGTCGGGAATGCATCTCTTCTTACACCTCTTTGCCTCCTTGTTTTCAGCTGCAGCCCAGAAAGGGGAAGGAGACAGTCCAGATCTGCACTGATGGGGAAGGTGATTCTCTGCTGTATCACAGAACATGGCAGAGACAAGCTCACAGACCTGCAGGATATTAGTACTATACTACGTAGTTCTGTAGCATATAGTATTATAGTATATGCAGTATTGAAATAGTATTTGAAGCAAGAGAGTCCTAAAGAACTGATGGTGCTGTGGTGGGATTGTGCCATTATTGCTGTGGGTGGCGAATGGGAATAGGAGTCTGAACATCCTTCTGCCTCCAGAGTGTAGTAGAAGAGGGTAAAGAGTAAAGAGCTGGGTGTCTCTCAGGGAACCATCTTTGTTAAAACAGTGCTTGGGGGATATTGACAAATGATATAAATTTATTAATGAAACCACAAGCCGTTCTTACACTGATGTCATGCAGGGATTTAAAATGGTTCATCCTGCACCTCAGAGCACAACACATGTAGACATATTTTAATCTTATAGCTTTGGATATCAATGTACTGAAGCTCAATATGGTAGGGGGCATGACCTTTGCGTAGCTAGAGTACATCTTGCTGTACCAGAAGCTGACCTGGGTGGACTAATATTAACTTGAGCAATCATATCTGAAAGAAACTGGACATCCTGGCTTGCAATGTAAACCTACCCAGAGATAGCTGGGGGCCCAAGGCAGGCAAAAATTGTCTATTAATCTTCACAAAAGCATTTTGAATGTAACATACGTTCTAGAGCACATTTGAATGTAACAACATTCTAGAGCACAAGTCTTATGAAGAGTGATTGAGGGAACTGGGGTTGTTTAGTCTGGAGAACAGGACACTCAGGGGACACCTTATCACTCTCTACAACTACCTGAAAGGACATTGTAGCGAGGCAGGTGTTGGTCTCTTCTCCCAAGTAACAAATGATGACAGCAAATGGTCTCAAGTTGTACCAGGGGAGGTTTAGATTGGATATCAGGAAAAAATTCTTCACCAAAAGGTCTATCAAACATCAGAATGGGCTGCCCAGGGAAGTGGTTGAGTCACCATCCCTGGAAGTATTTAAAAGACATGTAGATGTGGTGCTTAGGGACATGGTTTAGTGGTGGACTTGGCAGTGCTAGGTTAACGGTTGGACTTGATGGTCTTAAAGGTCCTTTCCAACCAAAACGATTTTATGATTCTATGATTCTATACCTAAAACCCCCATACAGATACTGTTTACATGCTTAATTAACTTAATTGACTTCATTATCCTAGTGTTTCTGTTGTGCAACAATATCTGAGAAGAAAAATGCTAAAGGAATATGTTGATACTCAGAGCCTAATCTAAGTCTATACAGAACTTTGTAGACCAACTGCATGAGACTCCAGTCCATGTGGTGTTCAGACCAACATGTGATCATAGCAGTTTTTTGGTTTCCAGGCTGTGAAGAATTACAGTTTGTGCTTCCCCTGGGGGATCTCCAGAATGGGGACAGGACACAGCAGGAGTACATCCCTAGCATCAAGAACTGCTCCTGAACACAATGGTATTCAGGACCCCAGTGCAAGAAAGACTTCAGCTAACAGGAATAAGTTCAGGAGAGAGCCACCAAGTCATTAGCAAGGCACAGGGGGAGTGGTGCTGTAGCACTTGTCCTGCAGGGAGAGTCTGAAGGACCAGGGTTGGTTCAGCCTGGAGAAGGATGTCTTCAGGGGCACCTTACAGCAGCCCCTCGGTGCCTGAGAAGAGGCTGTTAAGGAGGTGGAGATGTACTCTTGACACTGGTGCATCATGACAGGACAAGAAATAACTGCCATGAACTGGAATAAGAGAGGTTCTGACTGGATATAAGGAAAAGCTTTTTCTCCCTGAGGACAGCCCAGCACTGGGACAGGCTGCCCAGAGAGGCTGTGCAGTCTCCAGCTGTGGAGGTTCTCAAGACCCAGCTGGACAAAGCCTTGAGCAACCAGGCCAGACCTCAGAGCTGGCCCTGCTGTGAGCAGGAGGTTGGACTGGAGATTCCTGAGCTCCCTTGTAGCTGGATTTATCCTATGATCTTATGATCCTATAGGTGAGATTTGACCATTTCAAACTTGGTGGCATTCACATTCACAAATGAATTCATTCAAACTTTGTTCTTACGGAGATCAATCAGATTCTAATTTTATCTGACTTTTTCAACCTTTCTTTCTGTAAAGAATGAAAGGAAAAAAACATACTGAATTTGGTGTTGATGTGAGAATTTCAAGTAATGCTTCTACAATCCCACGTCCCTGAAAAGAAATCTTTGCCTTTGGTAGTTGCAAAAATGGTTTCAGGCCACAGGTAACTCCTGAATGACTCCTGTCCAGAGCACAAAAGTGTCTGGGAAATGTAAGGCAATTAGGTTTTGCTCACTGTAAGCATAGTTTTTTAAGTCAACTCTCAAGGTGCATATTCAGATATGTGTCCAGGACCTTGTAGCAAACCTAATATATCTGCTTTGTGCAAGGTCCTGGCCAGGATTACAGTCTCAGAAGCACTGCAAGTCACTGAGAATTTCAAAGCACTTGGTGATGTTTTGCATATCTACAAATATCTTTTTTTTTTTTTACGAATTCAGGGCAGGAAGAAACTTTCATACAAAAAAAAAACCCTCAACATCCAAAAAAGCCCCCAAAACAACAACAAAAAACCCTCAAAATGCTCTATTTAATAAGGTGTACACCTCACAGAGCCTGCAGAAATAAAACAAAAATTGAAAGTTGCATCTGCTACCAGATGTATTAAATTTTGAGTATAGAAAAAGATACTTTTTCAGATTAAAATGCTGATCACATTGACCAAGACTAGAATCATATCTAGATTGTTCACTCTATGTTGAAACATTGTATTTCTAAGTTTTGTCTACTACTCACAATTTCTTACTTCTTAAAATGTGTTTGTTTTTAAAGTTACTATTTCTTTGTTGCTCCCCCTATCCTATGCATTTGAAGATGTGCTCTTTAATATCCCAATATTAATGCTCATAGATGCCAATGAAGCTACTTTTTTGGAAAGTGTGCTCTCTCTATTTCCTGTTAGAGTGGCAAAGAAAAATTAATTCAGTAGGAAAGGTTTGTGACACGTTTATAAATTGACGTTATTTTATATATTAATAAAACCGGTGGAATGTAATTTTTTTCTTTATTATTATCTCCAATTTCAATTCTTTGTAATTTATTTTATTTAATTTACTCACACAGGCAATGTGCAAACCCATGGGCCCATTGCCACAATCTGGTTAATCAAATAACTGCTGCTTGCTTTTGAAAGTGTATTTGGATTTTAATTTTGATTTTATGTTATTTTTTCATGTTATCTGACAGAAATTTGCTTCAATTCTTATTGTTCATAGTTTTCAAAATGGTAAAGTTCGGCAGAAAACATGATATCCTTATCCATAGAATAGCCTTCTGATGCACAGGGAATAAGGAACTCAAGCAGTGTATCAACACTAGAAAATCTATTTCTATAAGAAAAAGTCTGCAGCCCAGGTTCTGGGGGAAGACCTTTTATTTAAAAGGACGGTGTTCCTGGAATACAGGCTGTGGTATGCCTATCCTTTGCCAAGACAATAATTCTTTTTGAAAAGTAAAGCACTTTTACTTAGCTAGCATTCAAATAAGAACACATACTCAGGAGAATGTCTGGAAAGGAAAGAGTACCATCCCTCTTGATTTTTCATGGTAAAGCTTCTACAACATATCAAGTGCAGCATTTCTATTTTTGTAATACATGTTTTCCTATGCTATTATTATTAATGCTATTATTGGTTTTAATCTACATTCTCAGTGTTTGCAGCATAATTGGATGACTGGAAATACAGTAAGAGTGATTCACAACATGTCATGGCCTTTCTGTGAAGCAGCAGGATATTTATATTATAATATCTATTTTATCTCCATTATTCTAAAATATATTTTTTACTTAAAGATGACAGCAATATCTGTTAGATGAACCTCATTCATCTCAATGTAATGTGTACTTCCACTGTAATGACATACTCAAACGTTATGATGGAAAAAACTTGGTATGGATGCTTTTACGTAAAGATACAAAATGCTAAGTTCATAAGTTGATACATTAAAATTTCTATTAATCTGATTATACACTTCTTTAAAAAGCATTATATGTCAAAACACATGTATATAAACAATCAATATGTTCATTATAGGCTGGTTTCCATTTCACACATTGTTCCTTTCTGAAAGTCTGAATTTCAAAATTTCTTTCATAATTGAATTTTAATCCTAACTTCACTAACTTGGTTATTAAAATCCCACCTTTGATCAAAGAACAATATTAGTTGTAGAATTCTAGGCATATATCCACTGCCTCAGCCAGGTTAACCAAGCATAGATGTCTTTTGGAGAAAAAGGACAAAAAAACCCTAAAAACCCACAAAACAAACCCATAAATTTGCATGTCTGAAACATCAATTAGAATGCACTGGTATTTTTCAAAATCTAATTAAATATAAAAAGGGTTACTTTCTATAATTCTAAAGGAAATTTTCACAAAAGCAAGATTTTTTTTTATCCCAAGGTGTACAGCAGATCAAAATGTTTTCAATTTCTAAAATTAACACCAAGAACAATTAGAATTGACATCCTCTTCAAGTTGCCTTCTGTCTTTATTACCACTAGGAGAATAATATAAAGGTAAAAAGCTCTTTTGATCCATACAAATCCTGATAAACATTTAGCTTTTCTTTAAAAAAAATTCTTCATAGCATCTAATAACACTTGCCCATTGCAGCTATACATCAAAATTCCATGCCATCAAAGGTAGTGCTTTTGTTATTGCTATTGTTCATTGGGTTGTCAACAAAAAAAGACACATAATTGACTAGAACCTACCTTTACTGGACTCAGTCCATCAAGGAATGCTTTTATTGCTGCTCTTTTATTTACTCTAAGTAACTGCTTCCTTACTTGTCATTTCCTTGATCCTCTCCTGGACTGTGTAAAACATCATAGAAGAAAAAGAATAAAAACTGTAGCAGTAGAACAAATAGAATAGCACTAAGCACTGCTATTGAGCTTCGGTATCTTTTCTGGGGTGGGATGTACCACCAGTGGGACATTTGCTGGTTTAGGGAGACAAAGTATGTAGATATAAATTGCAAAGAAGAAAAAGAGGGTTGAGATTCTAGGTATTCAGAAGGAAGAAGAGATGAAAGAAGGTAAAATAAAAGCAAAGCCCCAAGTAACTAGAAAGAGAAAACATTCTGAATGAATTTAATTTAAAAAAATTGTCCAAAAAAGAAGTCATAGTCCTGTCTGCAAGATAACTGCAGAGTTCACTGAAAACAGCTACTTAATTCTTAGCATGTTTTAGACTGATTCATTTGCATCTTATAATTTTACACAGTTCTTTTGTAGTTCAGTACTTTCTGTCTTTTGCTGTTCAAGCTGGTGCCGTGTATGACTGCTATAACACTGAACTGTGGGCATTCAGAAAGTGAATTGATACTTAAACTGTCTTGTTAGTGGCTGAAACATCTGGCATAACATATTTTTATGGGAAAATGAAAACTACTTTTATATTTGTTGGAACTATCATCCACCTTATTTAGTCAGCTTGGGATTTAGATTAGGCTCAGAGTACCATATTTTGTGAAGAACTATTAAACTACACATTTCAGAATGAAGAAAATTAATCTAGACCTGTGCTTAGAGAAGAAAAAAATAGAGATGCCAGCTATATTACGCTACCTAAGAACAGAACTGGAGGAAACTTCTGATACCACTTGTAGGCAACTGATGATTAATCTTAAATTCAAAAGGGGTCAGAAAATCTCTGTGCCACAAACTGCAAAACATCTCTGACACTCTTTGTGGTAGAAAATACTGAAAGAGACAAAATATGTTGTCTTACAAACCACAATAGGAAAATCACATGTTTTAAAATATTTTAGTTCCCTGTGACAGAAGAAACCTTGCTAGATGGTGTTCTTAGACAATAAACTGTGCTACCACAACTCTACCATTGAGTATATTATGCAAATAGGAAAACATCTTGTATTTCGCATTCTTCAAACACCCACCTAAGTTATTATTACACCTAGCTGCACGTTTCTGAGGGTTTGTCTTCTGGTTGTTGTTCTTTTACATGCGCGCGTGCACACACACACACACAAAAAAAAGGAAAACTTCCCTGCTTATACACAATTTTACCTGTGACCAAGGGTCTAGGAACTTCTGCCTGATATTGAGGCAAGTGCTGCCTATTCAGGGATCTTCAGTCATTTACTTCTGCTCAGTGGTTTCTTGCTCCCACTGAGCTTTTATGGCATCTGGCTGCCTTAGAAATTACAGAACTCTTCTGAGTTATCCAGACGTAACTTGCTCAGAAGGTAGACTGTTGCCCAGTGCAGGAATACAGGGAAAAGCTGGGACTCTCACTACGAGGCTGAAGACAGAAAGCAAAACTATGACAGAGTGGATAGTGTAAGTAGAGATCATGGGCTTGAGACTAAAGAGTAATGCAGTCAAAAGACACTGGAAATAGGATCTTTGATTGATAGGACAGAAACAGTGGGCATGGACCAAATATCCCTCCTGAAACATAATAAAGCATTTTTTAAAAGTCCAAAGAATTATGTATATCGAGATCATCACAACCTCTTCTACTCTTGGGTAAATAAAATATACAGTAACCAACCCTCCAGACAGATCTATTGAATTGATCATGGAAGAAGTCACCTTGGAAGGCCCAGAATTTAAGAGCTCCAGTTCCAGGTTTATCCAATAAAAAAAAGGGTACGAACCTTCAGTGTGTGTTATTCTGAGTCCCTGCATTAGATACCTACAGTTACATGGTGTAAATCTTTCTCCCACAGTATTTCTCTTTTCATGTTTCATCATTCCTGTAAATGGTTTTGTTATGAATTCTGTAGTCAGGCTTAGATTTTTTTTTTAATAACTCATTATTACAGTAGCAACTTGCCACTTAGTAAGACTATGACCCTGGCACTGTGGAGGAAAGCAGAGGTGTAGTCTCCTGGTTGTGATCAAGATGTATGAAAACAGGGGAAGCAAGGAAGCTCAAGTTAGCCTTATGCTACACCACCCTTACTCGCAATATGTTATGTAGATTTATTTAGATTTCTCAAAGTTGAGGTTAGAAAAGTAGAATTGCAGAATTTAGACAACAGTTTCTCACAGTTCAGTATTTTAAGAGCATTTTGTACTTCATGCCTAACACTGTTTACCTTCAATTACAGGCTCACACTGGTGAAAATTAAGGGTCATCACACAGCAGCTTAATTGTAGACAAGGTCCAAAGAGACTACTGTCACTTAGAAGAATAACAGAAGCAACAAAAATTAAACTCAGCTTGAAATTTAGCACCTATCCCAAGCAGGGGATGGAAATCAATTAGCTTGGATGGATTGTGCAAAGCACAATTTATCTGCATTTGTTATGTACTACTTCGGGCAACTTTTTGATAAATTCACATTTAAAGCTGTTAGTGCCTATTCATATTCTTACACTGCCCATGTGATTCACAGTTTTAAAGATTAAAGAAGCCTTAAATATCTTAAGGCTTTAACAATGGAAATAATTACTGTGTGTAGTAAGGGGAAAACCGGGGGAGGCGCGCTCACGGGTACTGGGGGACGGACCGGAGTAAACTACTTGATCTCAATGTGAGAATGGAAGCTTCTCCTTTATTAACAAAGAAAGCAGTGGTTATATAGACTATGCATATGTTAATCACGCGCCCCGATCGCACTTGTGATTGGTCCATAGGTTTACATATTCAGAGCCATGACCGCCCCCCGCTCCCCTCCCGGATGTAGTTTTGCTTCCCACGAAGCAGGCACCACGGGGTTCTTTGTTCTGCACCGTGCAAGGGGAGTCCAAGGTCGCTAGCTCTGGGCTTAACCCTTGCTCAAAGCCTGGGTTGCTCAGACTGCTCAGTGACTGACACAGGATCGTGCCCCTTCTCACTCAACCAAACCTCTACAATTCCCCCTTCTTGTTTGTGAGCAAGCCAGGCCTGATTCACAAGTTTCATTAACGCTTTCTGCAAACAAGAAAATAAACATGGTAACATTAACAAGATAACTGCAATCACAAGAACTCCTGTAAGAACCATTTTTACCAGTTCCATCACCCATCCGATTTCTCGGGGAGGTGTGGTTTTACTGATCGGCTCGGCACCCAAAGTGGTCCCTGGTCAGTGGCCACGCACATATATCCCCGGCCACTAAGGATCACTGGCACCGGTCCTTTCCACTCCCCTGTAGCAGGTTCCCGATAAATCACCTGTAACTGAGGTATAATGGTGTTGTTATTAAATTTCAACTGCTGGTGATGTACTACAACCGGTGGTTCTTCTCGGTCCCCTGTTAAACACAGAAAATTCAAAGTAAACAACACTTTATGCAACCGCGATGTTGGATCAGTATCTACCTCCTTCTGTCTCCTTAAATATTCCTTTATGGTTCTATGGGTGCGTTCGATGATCCCTTGACCTGTCGGGGAGTGTGGTATACCAGTAACATGTTTCACTCCCCAGCGTGTTAAAAATACACGAAACTTTTGGCTGGTGTATGCTGGCCCATTATCTGTTTTGACCTGTTCTGGCACCCCCATAATGGCAAAACATGCCAACAAATGTTTACAAACCTGTTGCGCCTTTTCTCCGGACATTGCAGATGCCCAGATTAACCTCAAGAAAGTATCTACTGTGACATGTACATATTTTTGTCTCCCAAACTCTGGAATATGTGTTACATCCATCTGCCATAGCTCAAGTGCTGCCAAGCCCTTCGGGTTTACACCAATACCAATGCCTGGTCCCTGAGCCCCACACCTCGGACATGCCTGAACAATAGATTTTGCTCCATTTTCTGTTATTCCAAATTGTCTCTGTATTCCTTTTGCATTTTGATGGAAATGCTCATGACTTTGTCTAGCTTGTTGAAATTTGTCTAAAGGAGGAATATGGCAAGCAGGGCTAACCAGAGAGTCTGCCACCTGATTGCCCTTCCCCAGACCAAGATCCCATTGATGACTCCGCACATGTATTATGCAACAAGGCGCACTGCGTTGTCGCATAATAGACCGTAATTGCAAGAATAACTGCTCAAGGCGGGGATTTTGTGTGTTTCGGAGCAATGCCTCCTCCAATCGTGGGATGACACCTGCTACGTACATAGAATCTGTGACTATATTTATAGCCCCATCCAGCCAATTTGTTAAGGCCCAGCCTACGGCAGATAGTTCCAGAGTCTGTAAGGCATCATCGGTCTGACCATACAGCATGTGGTGTACCCAATTCCCTTTTTCCTGCCACACACACACCGCTTTGTGCTGTTTCTTTCCCGCATCTGTATAGACCGTTAACCCTTCCACTATTGGTGTTTTCTGTACTTTAGATTTTTCTATCCATTGATTTTTCTGTAATATCTGCCATAATTTACCTTTCGGTTGCTGTGAATGGACTCTTCCTTCGTACCCCGAAAACGCCTCCTGAATGGGTCGAGAATTACGGAACCACCATTCTAGGTCTACAGCATTAACAGGAATACTAATATCCGCTGGATCCAGTCCCGTTAATTCTACAATCCTAGATCTACCCTTTCTTACTAGTTCCCCTATGGCTTCTGGTCTAGTCTGTATGCTTGTCTTTGGTTGTACACTAAGAAATACCCATTCCAGCACCCAAAAAGCTTCATCTTTATCGTGGCATTTGTAGTGGCATTGGTTGTAGCCCTGGGGGAGTTCCCCCTTTTTGTTTTGCCACTGACAAATGACACCACAACCCATATTTTCACTGTTAATTACAAGCAGAGACACAGGTAGTTCACGAATGTGTCGCGACGACCATGCAGTTTGTAATTTGGCGATGATTGACCGCAACGCGCTTTGTTGAGTCTCAGACAGCTGTATGGTGTCAGCAGGGTGTGATCGTCGCAGCAGTTCGGTGAGGGGGGCAATCTCGGTGTTCGAGATACCGGCACAGTTACGGACCCACTGAATATCTCCGAGAAGTGTTTGTACATCCTTCAGGTTCTTCAAATCTGTATGTAGCTCCACCTTTTGAGGCCGGATTTGAGCATCCGAAATTGTTCATCCTAAGTATTTCCAGGGATCAGTTCGTTGAATCTTTTCTGGTGCAATCACGAGACCTTTCTCCGTCAACGTTGTTGTTAGTTTGTGGAGACTTTCTTCTGAAAAAGGATCGGTCTGACATAACAAAATATCGTCCATATAATGATAGATGATAGTCTGTGGCCATAGCTGGTGCAATGGTTTCAGTGCCCATGCCACATAAAGCTGACATAACGTAGGTGAATTTTTCATGCCCTGCGGTAGAACTACCCATTCATACCTTTGAGCTGGTTCCGCTTTGTTGATAACAGGAACAGAAAAGGCAAACCTCATGGTGTCCTGAGGATGTAAAGATATGGTGAAAAAACAGTCCTTCAGGTCTACAATCAATATATGCCATCCTGCTGGTAACATGTTAGGTGACGGAATACCTGGTTGCAATGCTCCCATTACTTGCATTTGCTCATTAATTTTCCGTAAATCATGTAATAATCTCCACTTTCCACTTTTCTTAGGGATGACAAAAATGGGTGTATTCCAAGGACTAACTGAGGGTTTGATATGTCCTGCTTTTAACTGTTCCTCCACCAGTCCCTTAGTAATCTGCAGTCGCTCTTCAGTCATAGGCCACTGGTCAACCCACACAGGCTCATCTGATAACCAAGTCAAGGGTGGATTGGGCGACTGCTCTCCAGCGGCCATTATCAAAAACGGGTGGTTGTAAGAACCGCACCAATCTGACTTAAAACATCTCGCCCTATGAGTGCTTGCAAAACCCCAGGCAAGGACAAGACATAAACTTTCAAAGTTACACGCTGTCCCTCTGGAAAGTGTAAGGTCACAGGGTGATGACTAACAGCTGTCATAGAATTCCCGCCAATGCCAGCAATGTGTGAATCAGGTGTTTCTAGTGTCCAATTACTTGGCCAGACGCATCGACTGACAATGGTGACGTCGGCACCTGTATCCAACAAGGCCTGTACCTTTATACGAGTGTTGTTCTGAGACATTGTGATTGACATATTTGGTCTGTTGTCCATTCTCGTGGTGAAACATACCGCTGGTCCTGTGGAGCCAAATCCACGATCTCCACGGTAGGTAGTCGTATTAACACCTTGTTGATAGGCAGAAAGGGGGATTATTTGTCCAACTCGACTACCTTTTGGCACAAACATAGGTGGATTAAGTGTATACATCATAATATATACGATCCCGGTATAGTCTGCATCTATGATTCCTGAAAGTATTATAAGTCCTTTTATACCAGCAGAAGATCGTCCTAACAGAAGTCCTCCCATGGGATCGAAATCCACGCTTAGCGGACCCTGTACATTAGTAGGGACCTTCTGTACTTCTTGACTTCGCAAGGTGACATCTACTGTAATTTCCACGTCGAACCCCAGGCTTCCTCGGGTTGCTGGTTGGTGATGTTGTAAAAAACCTTTGGTTCGTATGATGGGTTGACTTGTTTCCTCACGCGGCCCCTCTCCGCGCTCCTTTGGAAGTTTCCCTGACATGCCTTAGTTGTATGATTATTCCTCTGGCAGGTATCACACCAGACAGCAGCTCGGCAATCTTTTCTGACATGTCCGTTCTCTCCACATCGATAGCAATTTCCTTGAAAGGATTGTCCCGTTCGTGTTGGTCGTCGTGTGCCTCTTTGCTGTACCAGCGCTGCCAAAGGTTGAACCACTTCGTTAACAGCACTTTGTACAGCAGCAGCAACGGTATTGTTAGCTCTCTGCGTATCAGCACGTTCGACTCGCTTCACCATTTCTTCCACTCCTGCACCTTTAGGTAAGCTAGCGAGCAACTGTTTAGTTTGTCTGTTTGCGTTATCAAAAGCCAGGATCTTTAACATCTGCTGCCTGTTATCCTCATCAAGATCAGGATGATTCATTATGGCTTCCCATAGTCTATTAATAAAGTTCTCATATTTCTCCGTAGCTCCTTGAACCACCGATCGGAATGACGGGATCGCGGAGCCAGGCAAGGCTTGGAATGCTTCAAATGCAAGCTGTGCAGATTTTTGTAGTACTACTGCTGGTAACTGTAACTGTGCTTGCACCGTAGAATAAGCTCCTTGTCCTGTGAGAATGTCCATAGTAACTCCATGTAAAGGATCATTTGGATCGTTCATTCTCCGCGCAGCTTCATTGGCTGCTCGTTGTGCCCATTCTGAACCCCACAACAGGAACTGAGTAGGTGTCAGCAACAGTTTCATTAAATTCCGGGAGTCATGCGGGCATAAAAGATCCGCAGAAAAAATCCAGGAGACTATATTCCTTGTAGCGTCTGATTTTACTCCATACTGGGTAACTGCAACTTTCGCTTGTTGGAGAATTTTCCAATCATGTGGTTCCCAAGTAGCTACTCCATTCTGTTGTAGCACTGGAAAAGCTCCTACTCCTCCTAGATTTGCTGCTGCACTCCAGTGTCCTTCTAATATGGCATCACGAATCACCCCACTCCACATCGGTGCCCTAGGTGCAGGTGGAAGCGGAGCATCCCTGGAGTTGTCTTTGTTTTGTAATCCAGGAGCGGATGCTCTTAATTCGGGTCACTGTACCTTTAAATCCTGTAATTCCCGCAAAACCTGTTGCAGGAGACTCGTGACATCCGTTTCCAGGTTCCCACGGTCAGGTGGTGTAGATCTTGATTGACAGGGCGAGGGCGGAAGGGGCGGGTACTCCGGCGGCGCGGAGTGGATGAGCCCGCCCGCCTCTCCGCCGGCCAGCCACGCAGAGTCTGGAGGGGCTGACCACCCCTCCCCCTCCTGTTTCCGCTCCCTTTGCCACGCGGTCCTAGGAGCGCCACGTGGTTCTTTGTTCGCAACCTCCTCCTCTAAATTCTTACTGCGCCATTTCTCCCGGGAGCTCGCCGTTTCTACCGCCGTACGAACCTCAGCCACGGATGGCTTTATGTTTGCCGACATGCCCTTAACTGCTGGTAACCCGAAGAAACGAGCCAGAACCCCAGGTTTTTCTGTTTTAGCGGGGGGGGTAGGATCCGGCGGCGCCGGCCGCATCTCAGCAGCCGTGCGGGCGACCTCTCTTTCTGCCCTCATAGTTTTTAAAGTCTCTATCACGTTTTGCCAGAGTTCACGCACCTCCTTAATTTCTTTTTCCTCGAGGTCCCTCTCAACAGTCTTTTCCCACATAATGTCTCCCACTTCTCTCCATTCCTCCATAGAAAATACAAGCGCTGTGTCTTTAAAATGTCCCCAGTGCTGGCCCAACTTTATCAGCTTAATTAGCTGTTTCTCCGCTGTCTCGCTCCCTCTCTTAGAGAGAATATCTGCAAGCAGCACGGCTGCAGCCTTTATCTCCATGGCTGCCCCTTTTCCAGTGTCTGCTCTGTCCTTAATTGAACCTGAACAGCACCTGAACTCTGGGAGCTGAGTGGCCAACTCTTCCAGTGTCTGCTCTGCCATTTATTGAACCCGAACAGCACCGCTCCCAGCCGTCTTTTTCCCAACACCTCCTTTTCGCTGCTTACCGCAGTCTCGGAGAGAGCACGCCGAAGGGAACCATCCTCTGCTACCAGTTGAAGTAAGGGGAAGAACGGGGGAGGCGCGCTCGCAGGTGCTGGGGGACGGACCGGAGTAAACTACTTGATCTCAATGTGAGAATGGAAGCTTCTCCTTTATTAACAAAGAAAGCAGTGGTTATATAGAATATGCATATGTTAATCACGTGCCCCGATCGCACTTGTGATTGGTCCATAGGTTTACATATTCAGAGCCATGACCGCCCCCACCCCCTCCCGGATGTAGTTTTGCTTCCCACGAAGCAGGCACCACGGGGTTCTTTGTTCTGCACCGTGCAAGGGGAGTCCAAGGTCGCTAGCTCTGGGCTTAACCCTTGCTCAAAGCCTGGGTTGCTCAGACTGCTCAATGGCACAAGATCGTGCCCCTTCTCACTTAACCAAACCTCTACAACTGTGGGCAGATTGAAATTTATTCCAATGGTTAACGAATGGTTTCTGTATCACTCAATTCCTACTTAAATCTTAAAAATAATACGACATGTAGAAAACAGTGATGTATCTTCCAGTTTCCTGGTTACTCTGGCATTTGCATTCACAATATTCTATGAATTATTATTTAAAGATCATCACTGATTTCTGATATCTGAAGAATCAAGTGACAAAAGATGATAAAATTCTGCTCCTGGCAAACCCTGTGGTAGACTACAACTGAGTAAATGTGCTAAAGAGTAAGGGTGGCAAATTCAGATAAACAATTACATTTAAATATTTAAATAATAATGAAAAAGAGAACGAGGAGGAAAGCTCAAAAAAATCTAGTCTGCGAAGATAGTGAAAAATATCTACTTTATATAATGTGCTGCAGATAGTGATGTTACTCCTTGTCCTCCTCCCTCCAGTCTCCCGTGAGTCTCCCTCCTTTACCCAATTCCCTTTCTCAGCTGGGGAGGGGTCTTGGATGATAGAACAACTGGTTATTGCTGAGCCCTGGGTGTGGGCTAAACGGAGACACTATGCTAAGGCACATGGAAATCAAGGATGTGATTGGTGACAGCCAACATGATTTCACTAAGGGCAAATCATGCCTGACAAATTTAGTGGCCTTCTACAACAGGGTTGGCATTGGCAGATAAGAGCAGAGTGACTGACATCATCTACCTGGATTTGTGCAAAGCATTTGACATGGTCCCACATGACATCCTTGTCTCTAAATTGGAGAGACATGGACTTGATAGATGGACCACTCAGTGGATAAGGAATTGGCTGGATGGTCGCACTCAGAGAGTTACAGTTAGTGGCTCAATACCCAAGTGGAGGCCAGTGATGAGTAGCGTTCCTCAGGGGTCGGTATTGGGACCAGCACTGTTTAACATCTTTGTCAGCAACATGGACAGTGGGACTGAGTGTGCCCTCAGCATATTTGCTGATGACACCAAGCTGTGCTGTGTGGTTGACATGCTGGCGGGAAGGGATGCCATCCAGAGGGACCATGACAGGCTTGAGAGGTAGGCCTGTGAGAACCGCATGAAATTCAACAAGGTGAAGTGCAAGTCCTGCGCATGGGTTGGTGCAATCCCAAGCACAAATACAGGCTGGGCTGAGGATGGATTGAGAACAGCCCTGAGGAGAAGGACTTGGGAGTGATGGTTGATGAGAAGCTCAACATGAGCCGGCAATGTGCACTTGCAGCCCAGAAGGACAGCCGTATCCTGGGTTGCATCAAAAGAAGCGCGGCCAGCATGTCAAGGGAGGTGATTCTGCCCCTCTACTCTGCTCTTGTGAGACCCCACCTGGAGTACTGTGTTCAGCTATGGGAGCCCCAACATAAGAAGGACATGGAGCTGTTCGATCAATTCCAGAGGAGGGCCATGAAGACGATCAGAGGGCTGGAGCACCTCTCCTATGAAGACAGGCTGAGAGAGTTGAGCTAGTTCAGCCTGGAGAAGAGAAGGCTCCTGGGGGACCTTCTAGCAGCCTTCCAGTACCTGAAGGGCACCTACAGGAAAGATGGAGAGGGAGTTTTTACAAGTGACAGGATGTCTCTAGTGACAGGATGTGGGGTAATGGTTTTAAACTGAAAGAGAGTAGATATAGATTAGCTATTAGGAAGAAATTCTTGACTGTGAGGGTGGTGAGACACTGGAACAGGTTGCCCAGAGAAGCTGTGGATGTCCCCTCCCTGGCAGTGTTCAAGGCCAGATTGGATGGGGCTTTGAGCTATGTGGTCTAGTGGAAAGGTGTCCCTGCCCATGGCAGGGGGGTTGAAACTAGATGATCTTTAAGGTCCGTTCCAACCCAAACCATTCTATGATTCTATGGTTCTATGATTCTATGATTCTATTATTATTTCCATATTTTTATGAAACATATTCATTTGCAAAATGAAACATTTTCAAAAAACATGAAATATCAGGAGTTACTCATTTTGGATTCGTAGGCAGAAACGTTTTCAATAGCTCTTTAAAATCATTATGACAATTACCATCTCTGCACTACTAAATATTTGTATTGAATTGATCCTTTGCAAATTGAGACAGCAAAATTTTTTTCACAGTTGGCTAGAAGCAGAAGTGATTCAGAACCAGTTTGGAATCTGATATTCTGGTATGTTTTTAGACAAGACATTTTATGTGTTTACAGTTGTTTGTAGATACTCCAGTGACTCACCACCGCAGAAGCAGAATGATGAGTGTTGTGACAGTGCAAGCACATGATCTGTTCTCTGTACCTGAATGAAGTGTTTCTGGAGGGAGTTATTGGTGATAGCTCACCAGAGAACCTTTTAGACATTGAAATAATTGGTATTTGGTTCATATCAAACATATCTTTCACCTTGGAGAACTTAAGTATAACTATACAAGGTCTGTGGACTGATTCTTCATTGTTTAATTATACTGATTTCCCAGAAACCTTAAATTAATATTTAGAAGTCTTCTGTGTCTGATTTTCATTATATAACTTATAATTTATTGCTGACAGTATTTTAAGTAAGGATAAGGTTTTGATTCATTTTTGTTCTTGGTTTTATAATAGTTTACCTTTATAAATGGAAAGGACTGTCTTATTTTACTTCATATTTTACAAACAAACTATGGAACTATCAGTCAATTACTAAAGTTTAATTGCTTTCCAACACAATGTGCAAAACTCTATATTAAATTTTTATAAAGATCTTCATATTTCCCTCTGACAGTTACTTTTCATCCTCAGTGAAATATCCTATCTAACCAAGATCTTTTTTTTTTTGCATGCCACTACAGAAAACCAAATTTTAGTATCTGATCCTTCAAATATTTATGCAAAAATCCTGACACTAATCACAGGAAGAAGTAAAAAACTGGAATAAATATTTGCAACAAGTTCTAGTGAATATATTCATATTAAAGGAAGTTACAGACCTTAAACTAAGATACTTCTTTTCTTTATCCCTGAAAAAAAAAGAAATGAAACTCTGAGAAGTATGATGTTTCAGTGCTTGATCAATATTTTTGTTTTACCTCAAGTAGCTCAATCAGGCTAATGTCCTATTTCCATAATATAGGGAAAAAACATAATAAATATTCCATGAGGCACCATTGCATTGGTAGGTGTTGCCTAACCCTGAAAACTTACTCCTGCATGAGACACCTTTGTTGTTCTTGCTTAGAAATATAAAATCTGCAGAAGCTGATTCAGTCCTTGTACTATAATACCCTGTCTACTATAGTCTTTGGAAGATCTAAGTTCTCGACTGTAGACCTCCCAAGTGCAGCCACTTCTATTTGAATAGTATATTGTGAATTTCATTCCATACAAACCTCAAAGAGATGTCTGTGAATATAACATAATTAATATCCTTTTCGTGCTTTCAGACAGAGACAATATAAATGAAGTTTTAAAGTTCTTTGAAAACACATTTTTTTAATATTAAACTTTTTCCTCTTCCAAATATCTGATTTTTTTTTACTGTATATATTTTCCTTTGTCTAATGCCTTGACTATTTTATTCTGTAGGTTTTTTGATTTTTTGGTTCATTGATATCCTTGGCTTTTATTTTTTTAAATTCTAGAATCAACCACTCACTATATTTTTCTTAAGTCAGTCATTTTCTATATCACTGGTGAATTTGTATATATTTCCTTTGTCTTTATATCTTGTTCCATTGTTCTTATTTCTTATCTTATCCAATTGAAAAAGAAGAACAAAAAAAAGAAATTATATTTTTATTACATATTATATAATATCTTTCATTTTCAGGGACAGCATTTTATACAAAGTCACCACCAATGTTCATATCTTGATCCAGTGATCATAATCTCTAAATAGTTTTCTGTTTATAGAATATGAAATGTGGAATATGAACTTGAATTGCAGTCAAAGTTTGTCTAAATAGTCCACATGACTACACTGAATCTCACTGTGTAGTGTCCAGTTTAACAAATCAATTTAAAAAAATAAAAGTAAAAGATATCTTTAACTATTTCTCTTTTGTCTAGACTATCCATCCTATTCCTCTTTTGAAATGACAACCTGATTTCTAAAGCTGTGTCTTGTACCGACCATTTTGATAGAATAATATTTCCAATGTTTTTGATAGTTATATAGTCATTGATTTAGAGGCAAGGTAAAAATAGAATTATGTGACTTTTTAATTTTATAATATTTTTGCTGAATGCAACAGAGAAAATACTCCTATGAAGAGCTGTGTAATTTTTTTAAAACTGTAAATCCGAAAGTAAAGATTACCCCAGTTTTTACATTATCCCACACTGAATGATACTTAGCTTATCTGTCTCTGAATGGCTTTGTTTCACTCTGCTGAGATATGAGGTTCCAAAGAAGCTAGTTTAAGATCAGAAAGTGTTTTGACTATTATAATTCAGGAGGATGATTTCTGCAATCTGCAACATGTTACGTATGGTTGATACAGTTGTTGTTGCTTTGTTTGTTTGCTTTTAAATTAGAGTCCTAATTCTTCATTCAGGTGTTGAAATAAAGTTCGTGGGTTTTCAAAATATGTTAAGCACCTACATTTTATTTTTTTTTCTGAAAGACACTCTCCATTACTCTACCAATAAAGAAGAGGATGGGTTTTTTTTGCACAGGGCATGCTGAATAGTTCCTACCTAACTTTAAAACTCTGCTATTAAATACTGCAATAACTATCTAGCTTATTTTTAGTGAAGGTATATATTATCTTTCTCTGTTTGTTTCTTTTGACGTGTTTTTCCTTAGACATCTTGACTTTCACCACGGTCTTAGACCATGAAAAGGAGATTGTTGCTGCAGTACAATGTGAAGCCAAGATAAATGGAGAAGACACAGAGCAGATAGGTCTCTATATACTCAAATTCTACCTATCATTCTTCTCAAGATTTTCATACAATTCAAATGGTTAGCATTACACATTTAATACATGTGCATTTTCTTGATTCTAAGTGAACTAAAAACAAAAATAAAGAAATGGAATTAGACTCACAAAAAGAACACAAATATCATCACCCTCACAGGCTCTCGTCTGGCTGGCGGTCTTCAACCACCCTGACATCGGCTGGAAAAATAACACGGTGAGCTGTAAGCAATCCAAGAGACTCCTGGAACACATTGAGGATAACTTCTTAAACCAGGAGAAGGCTGAGGTACTGAACAACTTTTTTTCTTCAGTCTTCACTGGCAACCGCTCTTCCCACACTTCTTGAATTAATGGACTGCAAAGCAGGGACTGTGGGAGCAAAGTCCCTCCCATTGTAAAAGAAGATCAGGCTCGTGACCACCTGAGGAAAATGAATATATATAAGTCTATGGGACCTGATGAGATGCATCGCAGAGTCCTAAAGGAATTGGCTGAAGTAATTGCCAAGCCACTCTCCATGATATTTAAAAAGGCATGGCAGTCAGGTGAAGTCCCTGGTGAATGGAAAAAGAGAAACTTTGCACCTATTTTTAGAAAAGGTAAAAAGGAGAACACTGGGAACTACCCAGTGTCAGCCTCACCTCTGTGCCTGGGAAGATCACAGCATCACAGAATCAGCTAGGTTGGAAGACACCTCTGGGATCATCGAGTCCAACCTTTGACCTAACACCACTGTGCCAACTAGCCCATGGCACTGAGTGCCACATCCAGTCTTCTCTTAAACACCTCCAGGGATGGTGACTCTACCACCTCCCTGGGTAGCCCATTCCAATGCCTAATAACCCTTTCTGTGAAGAAATTTTGCCTAATGTCTAACCTGAACTTCCCCTGGTGCAGCTTGAGGCAATGCCCTCTAGTCCTGTTGTAGTTGCCTGGGAGAAGAGGTCAACACCCAGCCCGCTACAACCTCCTTTCAGGTAGTTGTACAGAGCAATAAGGTCTCCCCTCAGCCTCCTTTTCTCCAGGCTAAACAATCCCAGATCCCCCAGCCACTCCTCATAGGACATACCCTCCAGACCCTTCACCAGCTTTGTTGCCCTCCTCTGGACTCGCCCCAGCACCTCAATGTCTTTCTTGAAGTGAGGGACCCAGAACTGGACACAGTACTCATGGTATGGCCTCACGAGTGCTGAGTACAGGAGGACAATCACTTCCCTAGTCCTTCTGGCCACAGGATCATGGAACAGATCCTCCTAGAAACTATGCTAAGGCACATGGAGGACAGAGAGGTGATTCCAGACAGCCAGCATGGCTTCACCAAGGGCAAGTCCTAGTGGCCATCTATGATGCAGTGACTACATCAGTGGATGAGGGAAGAGATACAAATGTCTTCTATCTGGACTTCTGTAAGCCTTTGACATGGTCCCCCACAACATCCTTTTCTCTAAATCGGAGCGATACAGACTTGATGGGTGGACTGTTTGGTGGATGAGGAATTGGTTGGATAGTTCCATCCAGAGAGTAGCGGTCAACAGCTCAATGTCCAGATGGAGATCAGTGACAAGTAGTGGTCCCTCAGGGGTCCATATTGTGACCAGTACTGTTTAATATCTTCATCAATGACTTAGACAGTGGGATTGAGTGCATCCTCAGTAAGTTTGTAGGTGACACCAAGCTGAATGGTGTAATTGACACACCTGAGGGACAGGATGTCATCCAGAGGGACCTGGAAAATCTCAAGAAGTTGGCCCATGTAGACCTCATAAGATTTAACAAGGCCAAGTGCACCTGGGTCAGGGCAACCCCTAGTATCAGTACAGGCTGGGACATGAAGGGATTGAGAGCAGTCCTGAGGAGAAGGACTTGGGGGTACTAGTGCATGAAAAGCTGAACATGAGCCGGCAATGTGCACTTGCAGCCCAGAAGGCCAACCGTATCCTGGGCTACATCAAAAGAAGCATGGCCAGCAGCAGGTCAAGGGAAGTGATTCTGCCCCTCTGCTGCACTCTGGTGAGACCCTACCTGGAGTACTGTGTCCAACTCTGGAGTCCTCAGTACAGGAAAGACATGGACCTGTTGGAGCAGCTCCAGAAGACAGCCACAAAAATGATCAACGAGCTGGAACACCTCTCCTATGAAGAAAGGCTGAGAGAGTTGGGGTTGTTCAACTTGGAGAAGAGGAGGCTCTGGGAATGTCTGATTGCAGCCTTTCAGTACTTAAAGGGGGCCTATAAGATACATGGGGACAAACTTTTTAGTAGGATCTGTTGCAATAAGACAAGGGGTGATGATTTTAAACTAAAAGAGGGTAGATTTAGACTAGATATAAGGAAATTTTTTACAATGAGGCTGGTGAAACAGAGGAACAGGTTGCCCAGAGAGGTGGTAGATACAAGCAAGTTAGAGCTGATTCTTAGCTGAACCAGATGAAGTCTGATATCCAGTGCTGAAATCATCAAACCCTCTAGAGCTAAGTTTTCAGACTTACAAGATTTTATTTACCTTATCTAACAATGTATTTCTTAACACTAGATAAAGAGACTTCATGAAGCTAACCAGGCCACATTCTATTCTATGTATTTTCCAAGCAATTATTTTATGTCTTATTAATTTTTTTTTTTTCTTAGGGTTTGGTGGTTTTTTTTGGGAGGGGGAGTGTTTTGTTTGGGGGCATGCCTTTAACAAATGGCAAAATGCAGAACTAGCAATACAAAGCTCTTTATATATTCCACAAGCCCAAGTATTTCAGAGCCATTTTATTTTGGCCTGTAATGTTTGGGGGTACCACCAAAGTCCAATAACTTCTTGCTCCTATTTTCAGTGCCTGGTTAATATATAAAATTTGAGTGCTTGAGGGTTTTTTTTCCTCCTGTTCTGTTGTCTCCATGCACTGTTTTGTACAAGTACTTGTTTTTCCATCTGGTATGGTAAACATCACCACCATGCATATGTTAAAAAATGAGCAGTCTGCTCTTTCCACTTTTAAAACTCAGAGTAGCAGAAGCAGATTGGCATTGTTTTTTGACAAGCACAGCGTACATTACTGCAAGATGTCATATTTCCCCAAAGGGGTACTCAGAATGTCAAGAAACTTGGACCAGACACAACAAGATCATAAATATGCTACAGAGAACACACCAGGATATTTGTATAGGATTATCATCAGGTATCAGATGAATAATGTTTCATCACATGCTCTCTGTGGAATAGGATTTAATGGTTACATACTTGTGATAATACGAACTGTATCTCTATTTTAATACTACTGCTTTGCAATAAGGTTTCAAAAATAAGTGGTGCTTTTATTTTTTATATAGTTTAGACTTTTTAAAAACTTATTTAAGAAAAGATTGCAATGGCAAAGTTTTCCATGATCATAAACATAACTTGTTTATGCCTCATACTAGTAGTGTGGATATTCACATTGTGCTGGGAAGATTAAAAACACGGTCAGAGGCAGTCCCCATCTTAAAAACTCAAAATCTGAATTAATTTAATATGGAAAAATAGTAGTTTACATTTATAACCATGTGAAGAAAAAAGTATTCCCTTATAAATACCTTTTAAGTACAAATTTTACAACATGTCAACTTAAAAACACAGACAAAAAAAAAATCTCATTTTGTTTTGATCCAAATACTTTTTCCCCCAATAACTAGTAGAACAAAATGTAATGAAGAGTTTTACATTTTACTTAGGCCATAACCTCAGTAACTCCCCTGGGAACTATTTGCAATAACATACACAGTGCAAGTCATGATTCCTACTTTAATAGTTCTTATCTTGTGGACAACTTCCATACTAATAAATCTCTATCGAGGAAAACTCAGAAAAAGAAGAGAGAACCTGCTGTGAGACAAGGCTGCAATATTTTCATCACACAGCTGGTCTCCAACTACTGTGACCCATAAATGCAACCCTGAAAAAAAAGGATAAAATGAAATAATTTAGCACATATAAACCATTGATTTACCTTCTGCAGGTGGAACTTTTATCTTTCTGTATGCTTTCCAGTGTCACCATTGATAACACTAACTTAATGGGCCCCTATAGCCATGTGAAATAATCAAACCAACCCTGAACAAATTAAATCCTGATTTACCAGGAGATTCTTAACAATATATGTCTGTAAACAGCACTGTCATGAAAGGACACCCCTTTCCTGTAATAACTCTCTTCCTGTGAAAAGACAAGCTCTTGGTACTAGCACATACTGTTAGAAGAAAATCTGTACTGCAGTAGCTTTGCTCAGCTTAGTTTTCCTGTACTCTGCAGTTCTTGTCCTCTCTTACTTTATGTGTTCAGAGGCAGAGGGTACAGACGTTACATCCGGGCTTCTCACTGCAGGTTTTGCACTCCCCAGCCACATTGTACCCTTTTCTTCCCATATCCTATGTAGAAACCTCTAGTCAAGGAGCTGTGGTATCACAGATTGAACAATCACGTCCTGCAAGCTCTCAGTCTGACCCTAAAATAGAATTAAATACATTTCTCCATGCCTCAGATACCCACCTAAATGGTGCAGGAACTGAGTGCTTTATACTAGGACTAATCAGAAAAAAAAAAAAAAAAAAAAAACAAACAACAAGCCAAAATGCAAAAGTCTAACTGTGCCAGACAACCAACTCTCTAATTTTGCTCATTTCATAGCCTGAGCGAAATATCATGTGAGCTATATACAACATTCAGCTGTACATATTGTGCATCACTTTACAAAAAAATCCAGTCTCTAGAGTAAGCATACCCTTCAGTTCCTCTCTTAGCCCTGCCTTCCTGTTTATTGGTCCATTGATTGAGTTTTCCTTCAATATCTGCGATCAATATTTAAACAGACATTATGACCTATGTCTGACTATCTTGGACCTTCCCCGTAAGTAAGAAGGTCTTCCTGCAGTGGTGCTTGGCCTCAAACCTGAATTTCATTACTGAATTTGGTCAAAAGTATCTGCATCACATTGTGGGTCCTGGTATAATTATATTCCTCTGGCTGTTGCCTCCAGGGAGTAGAGACTGACAGTTGTTTATGGACTGGTTAGTAATATTATAATTCAGCAATATACTTTGCTTAGTAAGAAAGAGGCATACCTTATTTCTGACCGTGGGTACAGCTTTGCCATCCTCCAGCACTCTCAGATGTAGGAGAGACCTGTCTTATTCCTCAAGGTTCACCCATCCATCCCTCAGTTTACAAAGGCAGAAGGAAAGAGTTATGTGTTTTGGGAAAAAGTCCAGCCAGTCACCCTATTTGCCTTGCAAAGAGTGAGTTTATTTGTGAGATGGAAAGCGCTCCACCAGCTTTCACATGCCACAGCCAACCTTGCACTGCTCTTCATGCCATCTGACTTCCTGTGTGAAGCCCTTCCTCACACACAGCCATGTGCTCACTGCAAGGCAGAAAGCTTGGAGGCAAAGCAGAACCAGGGTGAAAATAATCTTCTTCTCCAGGGAGAGTACAGGGAAAACCTTTAAGTTGAGGGGAGAAAAACTCATCCTTAATGTCTGACCTTGGCCCTATTGCTAGCTGGCCATCCTCATTTCTCTTCCATGCCTTCCCCTGTGGTTATTATGTGACAATTTCAGCAACAATCATTCATAACCCTGATAACTGTGTGGGTTTTTTTGAGACATAGACCTCACAAAGCCACAGAGCTGCATGTGACCATACCACAGGGCTCTGCAAGCCTTTAGGGGATGCTTAAGCTGGGGAGAACAGGATGTACCTGTCCTCCCACTGTGCATGAGGTTCAAAGGCTTATCTTGGTCTCACTCATACCTGCTCAGTCATGTACTTTCTAAGCACCTGTCTTGCTGTCTTCAGAGGCTGGAGTCTTTAAAATAGATACTTACTTTCCTCTAGTTCTGACAAAGACCTTTGAGACTTTGATCAAATGGGAGCTGTACTCAGAATATTAGGCAACTGAAAAAAAAAATCATGTAGTTGATTTGAAATACTCGTGTCTATCAAGCAAAGGCAAGCATATACTTTTAATGATAAAGCACAGAGTAAATACAGGATGGACTACTGCCACCTCTTGACTATCTATATTTTAAAATATTTTTTTAAAAATAAGAATTGTTCATGTTAAACATTAAAAAAATAGCCTTTCCAAATATTTTTATGATTATATCAAAACATGAAATGGGTAGTATATCAGCAAAAAGAACAGATGTGTAACATGGTGAGACAGAATGCCAGTAGTGCTACTGAGCTGGCTGCACCATCTCAGTAAAAATCTCAGCTGAAGGAACCACATCTGAACTTTTACGCACATGAAACCAGAAACGTGAAAATTTACAAAATTTGATTTCATAAAGGTTTCTTCTTTTTTTGTCAGATTCCATTCTCAGTGTAGTTTACAACCATTTTTCAGAATGTCTGTTAGCGATTACAAGTGTTAGAAACCTAGCAGTCTAGATTTACAGCCACATTTTTATCCACAAAATATACAACTTTGTGTGCAAAATGGGCATTGAGCTACTCAGTATTTTATTCTTCTCCGATTAAGTCACAATTAAAACCATTACTATTCAATTTGAATGCACAACAAAATGCCTGACAAATGTAAGTTACATGCAAGCTATTAAAATGCAAGCTGAAGATTCTCAATTTTTCATGTACTCAGTAGGTCATCAGGGAATAGAAGTCTGCAGTATTTTCCATATATTACAACTTTACAGAGCAAGAAGAATAACAATTAAGTCACAAAATGCTGTATCAATATATTTATTGTACCTACAAAGGTACCAGAGATCTTTACTAGAAATAGATACATTTAAAATCATTTTACAATTAGTAATATTGCCTCTACAAGACTGATACCCAAACATTGATACTAGCATTGTTTAGGTTATGGCCTTTCGTCCCTCATCAAAACATTTCATAGAAATAGAACACTTCATCAAACCAGTTCTAACATTTTGTCACTTCAAAAAAAAAACCAACCTGAAAAACTATTCCAACTTCTGACAACTAAAAATGAAACTATTTTGGATGTGTAGGAAGCAATGCTTAAGGAAAAACTAGACATTTCCCTATGGCTGATGAAAATAATGACTTTACTGAGTTTTTCATTGTTGCTTTTTCAGCCAAAATCTGCAAAGGGAAAAAAAAAAAATAAAAGAGGAAACAGACATTTCTGGTAGAATTTCTATTTTGAAGAAAGCTTTTTTTTTAAAATTAGCACAAATTTTTCAATCATTTATAGGTACTTATGTCGCAATTCATAAAGAATTATAGGTCCAGAATTACAAGGGATCTAAGTAAATAACTTAATGTAGTCAGACATTGCTTGTTGTATCCTTTTCTAGAAAAACTTGAATGAACTAGTTTGATTCAAGAGCTAAGCTTCCAGCAAGATTCTCTTGTGAACAGGTGAGGGCTATTCTAAAATGAAGTAATTGTCATTGTTTTATGGTAAAATATAAGGACATTATCCCTTTAAATAGTTTAGATGCCTTGTAGTGGAAAATTCTGTTTACTATGAGGAACTGGCAGAACTTAATAGAATATCAGGGCATATCACAGAATCGTCTTGGTTGAAAAGGACCTTTAAGATCATTGAGTCCAACCATTAACCTAACACTACCAAGTCACTAAATAATATCGCTAAACAATATCCCTAAGTACTACATCTATTTGTCTTTTAAATACCTCCAGGGATGGTGACTCCACCACATCCCTGGGCAGCCTGTTCCACTGCTTGATAACCCTTTCCGTGAAGAAATTTTTCCTAATATCCAATCTAAACCTCCCCTGGTGCAACTTCAGGCCATTTCCTCTCATTCTATCGCTTGTTACCTGGGAGAAGAGACTAACACCCTCCTCGCTACAACCTCCTTTCAGGTACTTGTATACAGCAATAAGGTCTCCCCTCAGCCTCCTTTTCTCCAGGCTAAACAACCCCAGTTCCCTCAGTGGCTCCTCATAAGACATGTTCTCTAAACCCTTCACCAGCTTCATTGCCCTTCTTTGGACTCTCTCCAGCACCTCAATGTCTTTCTTGAAGTGAGGGACCCACTAGTGAGCCTGTAGCGCTGCATGAGGTTGTTGTGACTCAAGCGCAGGACCCAACACTTAGCATTGTTGAATCTCATACAGTTGGCCTCGGCCCATTGATCCAGCCTGTTGAGATCCCTCTGCAGACCCTTCCTACCCTCCAGGAGATCAACACTCTCGCCCAACTTAGAGTCATCTGCAAACTTACTGAGGGTGCACTCGATCCCCTCATCCAGATAATTGATAAAGATATTAAAGAGAACTGGCCCCAACACTGAGCCCTGGGGAACACCACTTGTGACCAGCCGCCAACTGGGTTTAACTCCATTCACCACAACTCTTTGGGCCCAGCCATCCAGCCAGTTTTTTAACCACCGAAGTGAACGCCCACCCAAGCCACAAGCAGCCAGTTTCTCCAGGAGAATGATGTGGGAGACTCTGTCACTCTGTACGTGTCTGTAAAGTTAACATGAATTTTGCGCCCAGAGGGATCTGTGTGAACTCCTCCTATTCAAATGGTACCAGAAGCTTCTCAGACTTTCAACTCCTTTGCATGCTGTGGGCATCCACAATGATGTCAAGTACACAAATTATTGTGAGTATATCATTCATTATGCTGTGGCTTGAACACCACAGTGATAAACTAATAAGCTAATGGCATACAACCCTTTCAAAGTTACCTTATGAGGTTGAGGGGGAAGAAGAGAAAAGAAAAAAAAAAGAGAGAGCAAGAGAGAAAGCAAAACAGAGAAAAGTAAAAACCTCCTCCAAGTGGCCAGCTTGGAAGAGAAGAAACAGCAGACTCTAGATTGGCATCCTTCCCAGTCCAGCAGGCAATTTCTCCCATATACTTTTTGCTTAGTAGCTATACATTGTTCACCAGGACCCCCTCAGACTGCCCACTGGGTCTACCTGTCTATGATGTTATTATTGGAGCATGCTTAACCAGATGCAGTTGCACTCTCATTGATTGTTAAGCTTTGTGCATGTTTGTTAGAGAGTAATATTTGTTGAATACGTAGATGACATTACTGCTAGGATCTGGAGTTGTAAACTAAAAGTTGTGATGGGAAAGTAAAGGCATCTTAGTATGGAGTTATAGACTGAAAACTACAGGTGAAGAAATGGAGACAGAGGAAGAACAAGACAATGTGAATAGCAAAGGCAATCCCTTTCCACAGAAAATCCAGCAAACCTGTGGTTCAGACTCCATGACTGCAAGACCACGGGGAGATAAGCTCTTGGGATGGGAGGCTAAAGGCACTTCCACAGCAGCCTCATGGTGGGTGAGCGAAAGGTTGTAGAGTTGCTTGTGAAGAGCAGACTACAGGATCACAGGAACAGTTTTGCAGGATGACTTCTCACATTGCAAGGCTCTATTGGGTTTACTTGGCAAGATTTTGGTAACAGAGAGACTGCAGGGTTAGCTTCTGTGCAAAGACACCAGAAGCTGTCCCCGTGTTGGACACAGTTATTTCTAGCTGGCTCCAAAACGGACCCATCGGTGATCAAAGCTGAGCCCATCAGCATTTTGGTAGTGCCTCTGTGATAACATATTTTAAAAGGGATAAAAAAAGCTCCTCAACAGTAGCTGGGAGACAGGATTGAGAAAATGTGAGAGAAACAGCCCTGCAGACATCAAAGTCAATGAAGAAGGAGGCAGGGGAGGTGCTGCAGGCACTGGAGTAGAGATTCCCCTCCAGCCAGTGGTGAAGACCATGGTGACACAGGTTGGCTCCCTGCAGCCTGTAAGGTCTATGGTGGAGGAGGTATCCGCATTGCAGCTCATGGAGGACCCCACATCAGAGCAGGTGGATGTGCCTAAAGGAGGCAATGACCCCATAGAGAGATGTCGCTGGAGCAGGCTCCTGGCAAGGACTGCAGCCCATGGAGAGGATTTCACACAGGAGCAGGTTTTCTGGAAGGACTTGTGACTCTGTGGGGGACTCATGCTGGAGAAGTCCACTTGTGAAGGACTGTACCCCATGGAAAAGACCCACACTGGAGCAATTCTTGAACTCCAGCCTGCGGCAAGGATCCATGTTGGAGAAGTTGGTGAAAGACTGAATCCCACAGGTGAGACCCCATGCTGGAGCAGGGGAACAGTATGAGGAGGAAGGAGTGGCAGAGAGGAGCTGTTATGGACTGACAGCAACTGTCATTCCCCATCCCCCGCACCGCTCAGGTGGAGGAGGTAGAAGAGCTGGGAGTGAAGTTGAGACTGGGAAGAAGGAATGGACAGGGGGAAGGTGTTTTAAAATTTGTTTTTATTGCTCTTTATCCTACTCTGATTAGTTGGAAATAAATTAAGTTAATTTCCCTAAGAAGAGTCTGTTTTACCAGTGATGGTAATTAGTAAGTGATCTCCCTTGTCCTTATCTCTACCTATGAGATTTTTGTCATATTTTCTCTCACTGCCCTGTTGAGAAAGGGGAGTGATAGAGCAACTTGGTGGGCACCTGGTGGCCAGACAAAGTTAACCCACCACAAAGGCAGAGGCACCAAGGCACTCTGCAACATAGAATCAGAATCATTTAGGTTGGAAAGGACCTTTAAGATTATCAAGTCCAACCATTAACCTAACACTGCCAACTTCACCACTAAACCATGTCCCTAAGATCCACATCTACACATCTTTTAAATACCTCCAGGGATGGTGACTCAGTCATTGCCCTTGGCATCCTGTTACAGTGCTTGATAACCCTTTTCCCGAAGAAATTTTTCCTAATATCCAATCTAAACCTCCCATGGCATAACTTGAGATCATTTCCTCTTGTCCTATTACGTGCTGCTTGGGAGAAGAGACTGACACCATAGTCCAGTCTCCCCCTTCCCTCCTTTCACAACTTGTTCATATATGTAAACTTATCACAAAGGTGTGATGGTAAAAAGAGCAATGGTGTCGTGACTGGAATGCCCACATTGTGAGGTGTGGACGTGCTCATGGGGAATGCTTACTTTCTGCTTACTCACTTTGGGTTGTTCTACTTCTGACTTAATGGTTTGTAGAAAAGTGACCATGGGAAACAAAATAATTTTTTGTTTTCTTGTCCATTTACTAACAAAGGAATCATTCTACCTGTCCATTTTCCATTTTACATTTACTATATTTCTTTAAATAGAATTGCCTGCATTTAGGGAGTATTTATGAATTATTATTTCTATTTTACAGATGGGAAGACTGAGGCTCGAGGACCTCTAGAAATGTTACAGAAGTTATGCAGTTGCAGAACTAGGAGTAAAATCAAGATTACCAGAGTCCCCATCCAGCACTCATCCCGTTTTAAGAAATGTTAAGTTAAGAGGTAATTTTATAGAAAATAGAGAAAAAAAGAGAGAGAAAAAGAAAAGGAGGGCGGTGAAGGTGGCAGTGAAGGAAGGTGGAGAAATATAAATTCTCCAGATCCTTTTGCAAATGTATTATTATAGGAAAGATATTCCAAAACAACTGCACAGTCCCTAAAGTCACGCTAGACAGATCATGGAATAAGGAGGCAAGGTTTTTAACATTATATGTAAAAAAGGGTAGTCCTTGAAACATCAGTGGGCAAATCTAGCTACAACCTCCAGGTATTAAACTGCTAATAGTATGCAACTCTACAACACATGCTTTATGCTCTTCAGCAAGATAATCTTAATTACCCGTTTCCTCCCTTTTTTTTTTTTGCCCTTCCAGAACCTGACACAGAAAGCTATTCTGTTTCTGCGTCACTGGTTTACAAAGAAAATTCCAGCAAAAAGAAAGTCTCTAACTCCATATTTTACAGATAGCATTATTTTCTATAAAATCCAAGGAAAATAGCATACAAATAAGATGGAACTTTGTTACAGTTCTTTTGACAGCTGAATTTTTGAATATTAGAATATAACACTATCATATAATATAATAAATATACAATATAATACATATACTTATTTTCTCTTTCCTGCAAAATGATGATCTTTCTTGCACCGCATATATGTGGTGAATCTCTCATTTTTACCTCACTACTCTGACTGTGTCACCTGAAATCTCTGGTCATCCCAACTTGCTTCTCACTTTAGTCAATACCACTTCAGTGCCATTATCAGCTTCAGGTATTTTCTTTCTTTTAATTTTCATGTATGTAGTGGTGTTACTTGAAAGTGTAGATGTGGATTCTTTTGGGCTGGCCTGAGGTGCCTCACTTCCAGGTAACATTGCGGTTTACCTTCTGTACTTGCTGGCTGCACTTGACTCCTTTCATTATTTTCTGTCTCTTGTTTCCTAGTGAGCAACAATGTGATGAACTTAAGAGACATTTGCTAAAAGAACCACACTAAAAGAGGTCCCTGAAGAAAGAATGCTGGAGAGCCAATCAAGCTCTAATTTCAGAATTGGAGACCAATTAAACAGAAGATAAAACATAAAAAGAAGAAAGTAATTAGAAAAAGGAGGAAAGCAAAGAGGAAGACCTTAAGCATTCAAACATTCAAATAAGGTTAAATATTGGGCATTCATTTAAATGAGTCCACATATAATGATTCTGTGTTTCCTTTCTTATTAGTGGACCTGTTCCATAAACTGACAAAACCGGTTCGCATTTGCACATTAAAACTGATCATTTAATAATGTTCTAGCTTTTAGAAAAGATTATTCACAATTAACTTACTTTATGTCTCTTTTATATATTCAAATATAGTATTACCTATTATTGTAAATCAGAAGTAGTTTTATGGGAAAGTATTCAAAAATTATATGTCATTCATTGTTCATGCTTTCTGGCAGACACCACTTGTTTACACATGAAATCTCAAGGGTCTTTTTTGCTTTTTAGTCTAACATGGCTCTAGTGACAAATAAGCTGAAATAAATTCTTATTCTGGTTTTAAGACCAGTTTTATGAGAAAGAAGCAAAAATTCCTTAAACTAGAAAGTAATAAGATTTTTATTATTTCAGAAGTGATAAAACAGGTCCATTATCATTCATTACTTTTTCATCATATTAAATAAAATTAAAATGTAATTAAAATGTTTGAATTGACCAAAATCTTATGTTTAATAATCAAAAAAGTATATTAAATTGATGTTTGCGAATATGAGCAGCAACAGATTTTCAGTATTTTTTTCATTTTAAGAAAGAAAACACTTTTAAGAAGTGCTGAGAAGCATTTGGTGGTAAGAATAAAGACTCTAGAAGCTATTTCTGAATTCCATTTCTCAATTTTTCCTCTGACTTTAAGTAAATAATTTTAAACTCTCAGAAGCAGCTAAACTTAATGCATGCAAGTACTGTAAGCCCCGTCACTTATTCATTTATGTTCATCCTCCCTTTTGGATAAGATAAATATTGTAACTGCATAAAAATTATGCATATATAACAAATAAAAAATAATTCCTATTAAACTTTGAGTCAAACAGAAAAAATATTGTGTATAAAATGAGTGAAATATATTGTTTTCTAGAATTCTTGCTTTGAACTTTAATCAAGTATTATTTGTGAAGAACTCTTGTGTAAGTACTTAAAGTTGCTACTTAAAAAATGATAATGTAGTGCTACAATCTGGATCACCATTAACTTTAGACATGAACAGAAAATTATTTTAGGAAGACAATGTAGTTTAAATGGCCATGTAATATCATATACTGTTAAAACAGGATTTTGACTAGCTAATAAAAGAGCAGTTCATGTATTTTAAGTTCAAGTAATTTAAGTAATCTGCCTCTTAAAAAAAATCTGACAGAACAAAATCTAAACAAGATAAAAATCCAGAATCACTCAAATCAGAAAGACAAAACCTTTAAAGATCTATTCTGACAAACTAGCAGCTGCAGTCATAAGGAGTATTTTCTATACTCATATAAGACATTTTTTCCCTGCTACTCATAAATATTAACACACTGGAATTCTAGGTTTAAAAGGCTAAGTACTTGAAAATATTGAATCACAGAATCACAGAATCACAGAATCACAGAATCACAGAATCACAGAATCACAGAATCACAGAATCACAGAATCACAGAATCACAGAATCACAGAATCACAGAATCACAGAATCACAGAATCACAGAATCACAGAATCACAGAATCACAGAATCACAGAATCACAGAATCACAGAATCACAGAATCACAGAATCACAGAATCACAGAATCACAGAATCACAGAATCACAGAATCACAGAATCACAGAATCACAGAATCACAGAATCACAGAATCACAGAATCACAGAATCACAGAATCACAGAATCACAGAATCACAGAATCACAGAATCACAGAATCACAGAATCACAGAATCACAGAATCACAGGGATTGGAAGGGACCTCGAAAGATCATCTAGTCCAATCCCCCTGCCGAAGCAGGATTACCTAGATCATATCACACAGGAACGCGTCCAGGCGGGTTTTGAATGTCTCCAGAGAAGGAGACTCCACAACCTCTCTGGGCAGCCTATTCCAGTGTTCGGTCACCCTCACCGTAAAGAAGGTTTTCCTCATATTTATGTGGAACCTCCTGTGTTCCAGCTTGCACCCATTGCCCCTTGTCCTGTCAAGGGATGTCACTGAGAAGAGCCTGGCTCCATCCTCATGACACTTGCCCTTTACATATTTATAAACATTAATGAGGTCACCCCTCAGTCTCCTCTTCTCTAAGCTAAAGAGACCCAGCTCCCTCAGCCTCTCCTTATAAGGGAGAAACTCACTAATACATAAGAGACTCACTAATACATAAAACTGTTATATTCTTTCCTATGCAATTATACATACTACACTTGATCCATGGATGAGCTGTTTATCTGTTGTGTCTTGATAAAATTCCAACATGTTTAACTGTAATTTGAAAAATAAATATCGGTACATCATTTTGAACTAAAAAAAGTCATTCTCCTTCTCTTGTGCTAAAGATATTTGTGATTTTCTATACTGTTTATCTCTATTTACTCCTAGAAGTAGATATATTTCACCAACAAATTAAATATTTTCCATTTATGTTACAGAATTGGCAAAAGCTGATTTAGGGAAAGAATTTTGAAATGAAAATGATAGCTAGACAGAAGATAGATAGGCAGATGATTAAAGAGAAGTGTTTTCCATGCTGAATGTAAAGTTTAAAGACTAACTTCAAAAACACTGAACTTAATAAAGTATGTAATATGGTTGTTATTGAACAGAAGATGCATTTGTTTAATAGTCAGAATTCTGCTCTTTCATACCTTGTAAATATATATTTGTTAATTTCCTTCACTTTGTGCAGTCACAGATTTTTGGTATGTAATACGTATTGATTTGGCAGTATGTAGAAATGTGTCCATATAGCATGAGAAGACAATTTCACCTCAATTTTTTATAGCAAGCATTTGTCCAAGGACTCACCTAGAGCTACACAAGAAAGCATAGGTTAAAACCTGTGATTTACCTGTGTGCTCCCTTTTGTACTCAATGAGTGCTTTCTGGAGTTTTATGCTTGCCTCTTACAAAGTGTCCTTACCTTTTTCTCCCTAAGACACCTTCGGATGAAGCTTTATAGTGTTTTCCTTTCCTGGGTTTGGAAGAAACCCTCACATTACAAGTGATGCCAATTCTAAAACAACCAATTGCAATTCACAAGATATTTAATACTGTACAGCTCTAAAAGCACCAGAATGTGTGCAAAAACTATAAATTTCTGCTTTCCACAAGTTTGTTTGCAGATACAGCCATACATAGTGCAGCAGCCTTGCTTATGAGGCATGACAGCACTAGTGAGAGCTCTAGCCTTTGTTAGCTAAAACACTCTAGTGATTCCATCAAACCTTAGCTAGTCTTGGTGCTATTGATGAATGAAGCTAAATATTAATCCTTCTCATTTCCAAGGATGTTCTGCCACCTACCAGCTGAAAATGCATGACCATGGCATCACTACTCACTGAATCCATTCAAAATATTGAGACTGATTGATAGTAGTAAAAGCAGATAAATACTTAGCTAAGATTGTTGTAAAATTAATCTTGACTGACATTAAAAATGGGTTGTTTGGAATTCTTGCTGCACTTCGGAATATACTGCTTTGGAAAAAAGAAAGATTTAATTTTAATAGGTATGATAGCAGCTGTTTGAACAGTATCTTCTAGCTGTTTTCCCCATCAGCTATTGCTTCCCTATTCTTTCCAAGGTATTGTCTATAAAGAACAAAATGCTACTGGCTAGTGTTAAAATAGAATTCTTAATTAATCACTTCCTTTACATTTGGGATGTGTGTGTAAAGAAACAGTACTGTGCCCTCATGTTAGCCTTCCATAACATTTTGTACTCCCTCAGCACAAATATAAATGGCTTTTTAAGGTGTATGTCAGAACAGGTGGCTGACCTGTGTGTTGAATATCCTCCTTTAAAAATATGAGTCTACTGAATTCATGCATACTATTTATGTACAGGATAGTGAATCAAGTTCTTCATTTGTTTATGGATTTTATTAGCTACAGTGTTAGCTATTTATTAGCTACAAAAAAATATTTTTTTAGCTATGACATAAGAAAAAATAAAGTTATTTTGAATAAGTGACCTTGCATTCTTTTAATATTTTCATTTGTTTAAATCAGTTGAGGCATAGTATAACTATGAACCAACACACACACCTTGTAAATTGCTAGTAAATAATCATCTTTTCAACAACTTCTACCAGAACTCATGCTCATGACCTAGCAAAACCCTGAGTCACCTGTTCACGAACACTGCTATTCAATGGGAGAGTGCATATTCAAGAACTTCTGTAGTAGCATTTGAAAATTTCATTAAACTGCCAAAAGGATATTCCAGCAGCTAAAATACTGTGGTCCTGCTGTGTGTCCTCCAGACTACAACTCCAGTGAGGGAAAATGTGGAGCAATATTAACAAGGGGAATAGCTGGCATCAGGTGCCACCCAAAGACACTGAAATGCAGACTCTTCCTCGGGAGAAGGTTGGTGATTTTAAAAAAGGAAATAACAAAACCCAAGCAAATTCACCTGCTTGATATCAGTCACTGAGAATAGGAATAAACCCCATACTGTTTAAATAAGAAGTGTCCCTGCTTGATTTTTACCTCTTTGCCCTCAGAGAGCCTGCACTACCTGCTCCCTTCCTGCCCTCTAAGGCACGCCACATGACAGGCATCTGATGGGCCAAAGAGCCTGACCAGCATCTAGCCTTTCATGAAACAAAAAATTTTCACTGACATTACTACCATTTGTACTATAACAAAACCCACAGGATTTACAGCTACATCTTCTGCTGAATTTACCATTTCTCAATAAACAGAGAAATAAATGGTCTGTGTTTTAATAAATCATCTGTGTTTATTCAATTCTTTTGCTGTTTTGACTAGCACAGTCCTCCTTAATAATCATCTCTGAAGAAAATATCAGGGGTTAATAGCTACAAAACTAAGACAACAGACCTACCCAAAATAGAAGCAATAAAAAAGGATTGTACTGAACAGAAATTGCTGCTTTTTTCCCTGTCAGATCTACCAAAAAGTAGGCCCCTACATTTCATATTTCCTTTGTCATTAACATAAATCAACTTGAGCTTAATGGGAAGGAGTCAAGAATCCTATTATTAAAATAGATCTAAATGAATAGCATATAGACAGTGGTAATAATATGAGACAGTTTTTCAGATGCATTTACTGACAGCATAACATCCCTCTGGGCATAAATTATTGGGAACTCATCTTTTACAGCACACTGAGGTTCAAAGAATGCATGCAGATGCTTATTGCTTAAGACTAAATTTAATCACCTCCTGCTTGTGACCATTTGGCAGCTTCAGGAAAGTTTTCTCCAGAACCAGCTCTCTGAAGCCAAACTAATAAAAGTACTAATTAAAGAAAGCACATGGAAGACATGAACACTAGGAGCCTGGAGTAATTGGCTACAAAAAAGACAGAGCTGAAACACGTCACTTTCTCTGCTGCTGCTGATTAGACTCTAATTCAAATACCAATATTTCACTGCACGTCAAGGTGCTTTGGGAAGGATCTCAGGCTTTCTCCACAGAGTAGAGGGTCTGCTACAAACAGTGACACAAATGCCTAAGGAAAAGAAATAAAATCTGTATTTAATCCTATGCTACCACCAGGATAAAATTTGTGGCAGTCTGGGCAGTGCACAGAAAGCTTTTCTTTTCATTCCACAATGATGAGTCAGATTAGACAGAAATGAAGGAAAACTACTATTAAAAAAATAAAAAAGAAAAAGGAAAAAAAATCTAAGCTCTGGAATAGAAATCATCTCCCAAGCCTATCACAACTGAGCAGTAATTAATCCAAGGAGCCTTTCATCTGCCTTGCAGGCAAACTGGAAAGAACACATACTGGCACTATCCTGAAGAAATGGGCAACACAGAAGTGAAAGTCACTTCCTTTATTTTGTTTGTGATGGTTTTTATTGTTGATTTCCTCTTGAGTATCATAAACTTAACTTTGGTTGTGTGAGCTGATATACAATTTCATTCTTGTTGCTGTTGCTGCTGTAGCTCAATATAATTTCCTGCTTTTCCTGAGAACAAATCCATTCTTTCATCTGTTTATATTATCACTATTTAATAGCCAGAAAAGACATTTTTGAGCTAAATTTATTCCATGTGTGAAACAGGAATTTACACAACTAACTGGGCAACTACTCACTTTATGATTCACTAGAGCTGATAATTTAAAGGAAAATTTTTTATATATCAATAACCATACTACATTCATACTTTAACACACTATCATGCTTATTCGTATACATGGTCATTCACTTAGGCATATGAATTTAACAAGATATGTTCCTCTGTTCAACAAAGCACTTAAACATATAATTAATCCCACATCTGCTCAAGAAACCTAGGTAAATATATGTATAATTTGAAGAGCATTCTCATGCTTCATAAGAGATGATAGAAATAAGGTAATTCCTAATTTTCTGAGTTAGGAAGCATCATTGTTTTTAAGGTTTTTTACTGAATTATTTTAAATAGAATAATACTGTAAATTAGGAAGATATCACAAGAAAACAAAACAAGCAGACTTGTAAGTTTATGTGAATTGTATTTCATTATGCTACATATAAATTGTACTTTTCTAGTTTAATAGTAAATAGTTTTTGACTAAATAATAGTCTTTTTTTTTAATTGGGAAATCTGAATCCAAACTGCATCTCAGAAAATATGCAAAACCTCCTCAGTCTGTCCATGCAACATCATAAATCATTAATCACGACCATTAAGAAAATGTTAACAAGAGAAGAGGGCTTTTGAATGCTTCTAGCAAGGCATTTGGTATAGTTTATTTTAATATTTTCTATGGTTACTTTATAGTAGTTCAAGTTTGATTTCAAAATCAAGTATTTCTCAAGTATTAATATCTTAATTATATTCCTTTCTCTGACAAAAAGAAAGAGTTAAAGCTATTAAAATATATGGAAAAACTCTTTAAAAATATATATTGACAGTTAATGAGTGGTAATTGCAAGTCCAAAAAATTTTCTTCAATTTTATGGTCTGAGAGTGTTACTTACGTTCATGTTTGTATTTAAATAAAGACAGGACCCTTAGAAGACAGTTTCCATATCAAAAGGTAAAAGCAGTCAAAAACACATATTCTGAACCCTACAAAATACCAACTTTGAGTGAACTCTAGTGGTTGCCATGACTCATCTAATGGAGTTGACTGATAATTAATTCAATCTTAAGGATAAACAAGAACAATTTCATGAATGTCACTCTTTACAAAACTATGCACAATTTCATAACTCTCACTAAGTAGTTTTGGATGAGGTGGGGAGACATGATTCATCATGATAGCATCCCCTGTAAGTATCTACTGAAGCATTCAGTAGATCTAAATGTATTTGGGCTTCATTGACCTGGGGTCTAATCCTTTCTTCTATTTCCTAATCCTTCTGTATTTTGTAAAAAATACATAAACATTAGTTGGTATTGCAGATCCAAAATGAGTTCCCTAAACTAGCATCCCAAGGAGCTTCTCACAATCTTATTCTTTAAGTACATTATACTTAAACAGTTCTTGACATTAAAATAGCTATTAATACTTCAATTGAGAGGTATTCCCCACTGTCCAGGTGATTACTCGTTGCTGTATAAAGCAAGTCTTTTGGCCTAGGACACTGGTTTGACGTCCCCTCACCACACTATATCTAGTCCAAATACAAAGCAGCTAATGGGAGTGTGTAATAAGAGAGGGGAGGAGAAAATGAGATTCTTGTCTTTCACTGTAGCTCTGTCTTAACTTGCTTAATGCAGGTGGTAAAGCCCCCATATATTAATCAGAAAGTAAGATTCTCCTGTGAGATTACATTAGGTTTAACAAGAGAGTTTGACAGATCCCACCCAAAAAGGCTGAATATCCTGATAGTGATGACACTCTTCTGGGAAGTGGGAAACATGAGTGTAAATTGCTTCAGGCAAAGGAGGGAATTGAATCTGGGTCTCAGACTGAGAAACAGTAACACAATACCTGTCTTTCAGTAATCCATTTTCTTGCCTTCTTCTGCAGATGTTTAAAATATAGCTTGACATTCAGTAAAATGCTGTATGAAGATTAGAAAGAAGTTTTCAATAGGAAGGAACCCCCATAACTGTAAGCAGAGTTTCAGTGAAACAATTGTTTCTCAACATTTCACTTTGGCAAAGGAGTAAAAAAACTATTGCTCTCTCAGCTTGAAGCATGAGTTAATATATTTGTAAAGTCTATTTTAGCCACACATCAAGTATTTTTCTTCAGAAAGATGACACAAAAAAAGGAGGGCAAATATAGTTTAAAACCTAGAAATAGGAGAGCAAAGTAGATTTTGATACACTGCAGCTGGTGAGGTGAATCACAATGAAAAGATTTTTTTTTCATCCACTCTGTGCTTACATTATATGTTTTAGGAACATATTTCCTACTCTTTACCAGACATACTTTATATGTTTGTAATGCTGACCTCGCAATTACCACAATACTTCAGCACTAAGAAGGAGGATGTGAGCAACTCTCAAGCACTATCCCCAATCGTGTAATGGCCTGTTTTGACGTTGGTCTCAAAATAAATTATTGCAGGAGTGTGAATAGATAATCATTACGTTATTCCTTTTATCAGGCCAAGGCTAGCACTTATCTTCACTTCTCTATAGTCATAATTAATGTTGGTTTTAAATCAAGTAGCCTTTTAAATTTTTCTCTGTAATTGTTTTGCCCTTCTGGCTCTTTGCGTAGCTACTGCTGAATCACAGCCACCCAGCCGCATTATAGCTACTTTAGAGGTTAGGTCAAGCTTCTTATTCCCTTGACATACAAAACTTTGTAATAGTTTACCTTTATAGGTTATAATAAGAAAGAGAAAATAAAGCCAAGATGAGAATAAGAAAGCTACCAGTATTCTTAATAATTATGTGAAGAGTATAATAAGGTCATGTTTACTGGGTTGCAGTAATCATTGTGTAAAGAGAGGGCAGTATTTTTTTCCCAAAAGAAAAATAAAGCTTCCCTCAACCTTATTTCACTGAAATTCCCGAAGAAAGGGTACTCTGCATATCCCTCTCTTTTCCCCTCCCTGAATTTACATGTGAAACATCAGGAAAAATTGGACAAAACACACGAGGCATAATTTTTCTCATCATAGTTAAGGTTATAAGTCCCATTGACTTTGGTTGGAGGAGTGGCACATTCATTAAAATCACATGGTATCTACAAAATTACTTTTTATTTCAAACCAAGACATTTACTAAAACCTGATCATTTAATGATATATTCACCTACAAAACAAAAAAAAAATCACCATGAACAGTAAAAATGATGCCTATCCATGTACTTGCAGACTGGATTTTAAAACTGTGCTATTATACACAAATGCATTTCTGGCATCACAGTCAAGGCTGCATACAGACTAGGTTTGGTAATTTATCCCATGTTATTTGTAGAACAAATATGAACAGTGGTTTTAGATTAGATCCAGAAAACATTCAGGTTTTAATATCTGGGATTTTTACTGTGTCTAAAATAAAGACAATAAAAATGTTGCTCAAAATATTTATGTGTGCAGCTATTTGAGTCAGCTATGTGAAATTTCTTGTCATTTTTGAAACTTTTAAATTGCTGTTTGATGCATGAATAATTTGTTTCAAACTAGTCATGAAGCAGTTTGGACATGCTATGCCATTCAACTTCACTACTTTGCTCCCTTCTCTTCTTTGACATCTTACTTTTAGTAATAATGATACAATTTAAACCTTTTTTTGTACATCATCCTCATTTCTTCTGCCATAAAATTCAACTGACTGCAGCAGAATTATACTTCAGATTACTTAACTCTGGTCTTTAATCCATTTCACAGAAGACATCCCCCATCACCCTTCATTTTTTTGTACATGCTAGAGTATGAATTATGCTCATAAGCTCCAGATTGTAGATGTGCCATGATCTTTTTTTGACCTATTTTCTGGACTACAGTTTTAGACAGACCTCCTTTTCATTTCAATAGTATATCTAGATGTGAAATGAAGTAATCATTTGGGTCAAGATGTTTAGTGCCAAAATTTTCTCTCAGATTTCTATAATGGTATTACACATAGAAGTTTAGAGAATCTGTGCTGTGACATGCATGTGAAAAACAGCTATTGTATGGCATAAATGTAATGTTGGTTCACAATACCAATGTTAGTCTGTAGTATGGATGCTAATGCCATACTCAATGGATTGCAAGATTCACAGTGGCTTTAAAGAGAGCATACATAGGAGCATGTATAGTTTTCATTAGGTTTAGTACTGATTTCAGTTGACATATAAGTAAAACATGTATCACTTTTAAGTAGAACTGAAACCTTACATATCATCAATAGTGCATTTTCAGATATAATTCTTATGTGGTACTGATAATAAGACATAATTCAATTACTATTAAAGTAATTATTTGTAGCCTCTTGGGCTTTGAGAATAAATTATTTCTCTACATGAGGATTGCCTGCAGTGCAGTTAAAGTGAAATATAATTGAAAAATATTATGCCACCTTTAATAATCAATTATCAGTCTCAAAGTGGAAAGAGAAATGTTTCTTTCCAGCAGCCAGAAGACAGGTGTTCCCTTCGCTAATCTTTCCAATGTTCAATTTCCCTGTTTTTCTTTCTGTTATTTCTTTACATCTGCTTTATTCCCCATTCTCTTTTTCTATTCCCTATATTCACAATGTAGTACTCATGCCTATACCCTTTGTGAAACTTCTGTTCCTCCCCAAATAGAGAATTTTGCCCAGTAGAGTGTGTAAAAAAAACTTTCACTTGTTTAATTCTCTAGAAGAGGACTACCATGTGATGGAAGATACAAAAGCACAGGCATTTGTAATTTCTGTTCTTTATAGAACTATCCAAATTGAAAGATCTGCAAAATGCAATGTTTTTCTATGTTTTTTATCAGTCTCCATCACAGGCAATCCACAATGGATGTGAAGCACCCTCCCCTGCATACAATACACCTCAATAATGTCTGTTTCTTTATTTTGCTTCTATGCAACGTCTAAGTTCACTTCTTGGAATATCCTTAATAAGAACAACCAGCAAATACTCCAACTTCTCAACAATTTCATGTTGCTAACCAGCATTCATGTGACATTGCCCTAGCAGCCCTTAAATGAACCAATTAAATTAGATATAATCACTGTAAATATCTGTAAAATATTATTGACACATACAGAGCAATTAAATCTCTTAGCAAATAAAAGACTTAACGAAGCATATGGAAATGCCATGACCAAACAGCAGAAGCAATTGAAGAATGTGCTTATGTGAATCAGACTGGAGAGATACTGAAGAAGAAATTAATGTTAGAGCCAGGTATATGCTTACTGGTGGCCAGGTTAAACAATTCCTTTGTCTCCTGAAGTTTTGCAAGGAAAAGGAGTTTATCTAGGTTTTAAAAGTAGAATTGGGTCTAAGGTATGAGAAAAGGTAGGAAAGCTAAGAAGTGGCTAGGGATAATTACAAGTGAATTATATTATCTAATTGCTCATTTAGACTTACTGGAGTGAGAAGCAAGTTCATAACAAAGGAATAGCAGAGAGCCACAGGAAGACCAAGCTGCAGCACTGCTACCAGGACAGGTGCTCCCTCATTTTAACCTAGTGGCAGCAGCAATGTCCTTCCTGTCCAGAAACCTCGTTACCTCCAACATCCAATGCCGAGCTCCTTCAGCCCTTCTAGAAATGTGTGTCCAGGTTTCCTCTGCAAGCAGCACTCATTCTGGTGAGACATACAGTTGCACAAGTCTCTGGCTTTCTATATGCAAGGAAAGACAGAATTTTATTTATTTTCTTTTTTCACAGAGGGAAGAAAAAAAGACAAAACACTGCTTTCACTGTATAAGAAGTCTTCACAAGGATTAGCCTTGAAGGGAAGGTCTGAACCAGAGAGTGTCATCCTCAGATATTGCAAGTAATTAGTTCATATAATTCTCTTAATAAAAGGTCATCCAAAACCATCTCAGTAGTGGATTACTTTCTTCCCTTCACCGTGCTATTTGGAAAATAATGCAAGAAGATCATCAGATGGATATTTAGAAACCATCCTGTAAATGTATTCATGACCAGTTGAGAGTAATATATTATAGGTCCAGCATAGTCCTTTAGTTTATATAACTCTTTCTTCTCTGATGTTTGTTCCCCTGAGGTATTTACAGGGAGCTTTCAGCTGAGTGAATTCAGTCAAATAATTCTAGTCGCTGCCAATAAGACTAATTCTTTATTGCCACGATCATCCTAGGAGCCTTTTTCTGCATTGTTTCCTGTATGAATTTATCTTTTTGGAGTATCAGATATACACTGTACACTGGTGTTTAGTAAAATGCCCTTAAAATACTTCCCTGCTTCTGTTGGAAGAAATTTGGTTAATATAGCCTAGGATTGCATTAGCTTGGAAATATCCAACTGCTGCTGTAGGAAACTATAGAAGAAATACTGGCATTAATTCATGTATTCATTATAAATGTACTGACCATAATGGAATATTTTAGTATTAATGCTGATATCCAGAGGATTGCTCTCTATTGAACCAAGTGCATTTGTTAAAGTATCCATGTAATGAAAAATCATTCCATCTGAAATTCAAGCATTCAGCCTCTCAAATGCTTCTCCAAATCCTAACTATAACCTTCATCCTCAGTTCTGCTCCCTGCTTATTTGGGATAGAGCATGTGATTTAGCTGCTCAACCCCTCTGATCTTCATAGGGCTGATTTCACAGTAATATATTGCTTAACATCAGTGTCAAGTCAAAGTCAGGCTTTCATATTGAAACAGAAGACAACATTTTCTACCAGTCTCTACAGGACTGAGTAACTTTTCTCTTTCTAATGTGTTCATACTGGAAGTGCTGACAAAATTAACAAATGAAAACAGCAAGCAATTGGGCAATACTCCAAGAACACTTGAAGCAGTGGCAGCTTTCGAGGCAGCATGGAGAACCTCTGTCTTTCTGTTCCCAAGACCAGGGCAGATTTTGGGGCAGTGTTAGCTCTCATTACAATTTGAAGCCTGGCATTTGCCAAGTGGAACAGTTTCTTATGGGCCTTATCAGAAATTGGCATGCAGCATGCTCCAGTGATGTCCAATCTGGCAAGGCAAATTATGAAGAGCCAGCTGTAACCTACGAGTAACCCGTAAAGAGAAACCTCTAGACACGCTAGAGTAGCTCTTTGTGCTCTTTTCTCTTAAGTAACCAAGTATCAGAACCAATATATCAACCAGAATGAGTTTCTATGAAAATTAAGCCTCTATTATATTCTGTCACTTCAGGTTCATTTCAAAATACATTGTCAGTAAAAAAAAAAAAAATAGAGACTTGATGTGCATGAAGGTCTCCTGGATCCTCAAGACAAATGTATTAAGCACATAATCCTTTGTGCCATTCTCAGCAAACAAGGGGGATTCCAGGCAAAGCTAGAAATAGAAGATTTAATATTCTAACACTTGCTAACCTTAGCAGTTGTAAGTCAGTGGCTAATTTGTACTGTAGTGATGAACCAGTAAAGTTGATGCAACAGGAATGCTCCCTGTGAAAGACATCCCATGCCTCCATTTCCAAGGAGCTCAGGTAACAGGAGTGTCCATACACTTTATTTCTGTGCTGAGACAGAATGTCTTAATTTCACTGACAAACAGCAAATCCCAATGAAGCAACCAATACCTATTTACTTCTGTAAAATACATGTACATGAATGCTATAGTTTTTGGTGTTTCAGCTTTACTTGAAGGCAGCATGCATACTCTCATAGCCACAGGCTAGTTAAGGAAACAGGTATGTACACAAATACATTTCTAGCTGAAGCTAGGTTGGACTGACTTCTCATTGTTCCTTTATTTGTGTGCTAATTTACAATACTGTTCAAAATTAATACAGAAAATCTGAGTGGTAAATTCACTGTCTACTTTTCACTTTCAGAAACAAAACACACAAGGAAATAATATCTGTCAGCACACAGGCTGGTTTAATGTATCCAGGATTATCTCATTCATGGTTCATTTAGAGTGATAACTTTCCAGGTTAATGAAGATGAAGTCACTGTAAAAGTGTTTTAGTTGTGGCAAAAGGAAAGTCCATTCAAGCGCCTCATTCTTCAGTGTGAAAGTACATGACAGCTGTGTTTCTATGTTATCTTTGATAAAGTTTGCCTAGTTACCTTTTTTTTAAGACTTGTAGGACAGTTATAGTATAATACATATGTCTTGAAATACATCCTTATTTACTTCCTACTTACCTGCAAAAATTTAAGGAGATTCTCTGTATTCTACTCTCAAGCAGTATTTTACCGGTGTTTCAGATCTTGTTTCCTGAATTGAAGCTTTACAAAATACTTATACATTTTACCTAAGAAAATGGAAAATATACAGAATTTTTACGATGTGGAATTTGATCATGTAGTACAGAAAACTGCTAAGAAAGCAAGTAAGCAAAATATTGTCACCTCTCAGAGGGATAGTCTTGGTACTATATCATGTAAAACTGCTGCAAAAAGATTAACAAAACACTTCTTCCTGTTTCCCCAAAACGGGTTGTTTCAAAAAAAAAAAAAAAAGAATTAATAATATTTGAGATACACTGAAAAAGAGGCAGTGACCTTTCTTTACAGATGAAAAACTGGACTGTAAAGGGAAGAATGCTGGCTCTGTGGCAGGTGGCCTTCTTTTAGGTCATCTACTGAGACTCCAAAGAATACAACAAGAAAATGACTAGAAAAGACTGAGAACAACTTGAGAAAGCCTTGAAAACAACAAGCCTCAGGTAAGAGAGTCAAAAAGTCAGGTTTAGACATCATCACTGATTTTTGATCTGGTAACTGGTAGCAGTTGCTATGGTAGCACATCTGTCTAGCAGTCCCTCTCCTCATCCATCCAGCCCCCCACCCCCCAAAAAAGAGGAAGAGCATAAGGTCAGGCAGATGATAACAAAAGAAAAGCACTCAAGAAGACAATTAAATTCTGTAAGTTTCAGTATACAAGGTTTTATGTAAAATAGATACTGCAGGATTTCTTTCACTTATTACTCCCTAAGGTAAAGGTCTAAATGCAGAATTTTGCAGTTGAGAGTATATTCCAGAATAACTACGACTTCCACTTTGTATAGATGCTTTGTATTGCTAAGGAAATGAAATTGTATTAGCAGGCTTCTGAAAAAATATGAAAAAGTCTTGCTTAATTTTCTTGGACTTCTACAAATTAGCCCACTTACTCCAACATTTTAAATACAGCTTTAAGAATTTGATGGCTATATTCTCATTAGTATAAATGGAATTCTTATGCCACAATTTAGAAAATGTAATCTCTACGTACTGTTTTCTTGGTTTCTAATACAGAATATAAGAAGATCTTACAGAAGAATAGATAGTTATTTTTTTATTTTAGAAAAGAAAAAAAATCAAAGGAAATCTGTAAAGGCATTAAGACATATATATTTTCTTTTGCCACTTAGGAAAGTAATTTTCCAAACACGAATCTAAAAAAAATTATTGGAATCTCAAGTCTAAGATATTCTGCAATATGACATCTCCTGGTTCATGTCCTGTAATAAAGCAATATATTCAGTTCCATATTGCTCTAACTTGCTTCATCTTTTTGCCTACATATTCACATACAGAAAAAAATCCCCACCATTAATTTTTTAACTTTCAATCCATATTTTTTTAAATATTTGGTGTAATAGACCATGTGTTGTTCAGCTGGAACTCTAGATTAATGACTGAATCATAATTTTAGTCAAGATGATAGATTTTTTTTCAAAAACATAATCAGTGTCATCTCATGCACTCCATTAACATGCTTAGACTTAGAGAAAATTATCTTGAAAATTTTTGCTTGTTTGTCTGGGCTGGATGCTTGACTAGCTTTTCCTCATGAAGGCCCAGATTTCCACTCTCATGTAGCCGAGACATTGCTCCTTGCAAAACCAACCCTGTAGAACAGGTGTCCCATAGACCCACCTAGCACAGGAAGATTTGCAGGGCAGCTCCTGCCCTGCTGCTACTACTGAGACACTTAGTTTTCCATTGGTTTAAGGATCTGGCCAAAGGAATACTTCATGGCAGCATTCAAGTGAAGAATTTGCCCCAGATTTGTAAAGGGAAACATTCTACAAGGAAAAGCCACCCCTTCTCTCCTTAGAGAATAAAGACTATTTGAAATGAAAGTAAAAGGAAATATCACACATATAATTTTTATAAGGTTTATCATCTGCCAGTGCAAATCTCTGATGAATCACCTTAGGTAACTATGTAGCAACTAAACAACTTCCAACAATAGATTGGCCTAATGTCTGTATAATATATAGTTTTCCCAAAAATCTTGTTGCTTGTCTCTGTTTAGCACACACCCAGGGCTAAAAAGTAACCAGTTGTTCTATCACCCAAGACTCCTCTCCAGCTGATAAAGGGAAATGGGAAAAGGAGGGAGACTCATAGGTTGGAATTTAAACAGATTTAATAAAAAAAAAAAAAACACAAAACAATATCAATGGTAATACAAAACACATAAAGTTATACTTACCCCCTAGAGTGGTAGCAAGTCCCTCCATGGATCACAACCATTAAGAAAGGGAGATGAGGGAAGAGAACAGAGCAAATAGCCCAGCCATTACCAGCAAGCTTTCCCATTTATAGTGAACATGACATTAATGTTATAGAATACACCTGTGGGCCAGCCTGGGTCAGCTGCCCTGGCTTTCACTACTAATGGCCTTGATCACCATACCATGGCTGGCCACAAACTGAAACAAAATGTAGCAGAAAATTAAATCTATAAATTTTATCTCTGCAAAACCAAGACATTGCTATACAAATATGAGTCTCTTTTTGATTTCTCTGAGTTGAGGGAATTCTAACCTACTCTATCTGGATAACAGGAGACAATAAATAATTCTGTCTTTACAACAGAGAAAGATCCATGTGGACATTTTTTCTTTAAAAGATATCTTGAAAATAAGCTAGTATTAGCTATTTCTATTAGCTAGAAAATAAGCTAGTTTTAATATCCTTAATCTTGATATTCTATCTTCTAAAATGGAAAACACAAAGCAAGTAATGTACTAACAAAATGAAGTTCAGATCCTTAAGCATTTTTAAATTTTATATTTTGAAAACATCCTGATTACTTTGGAAACAACAATTTTTTTAAAAAGAGAAATTTCTCAAAATGTTCAGCTGTTAACTCAAAAGTAATAAAGATACAGGAGACTCAAAGGGCATCTTTGTTTATGCTTCATAAGCCTCATGATCTTCTGATTTATTTTTTCCCAGAGACAGGAAAAAACATAGCATTTTTGAAACTGTAGATCCGAAATATATATCTAAAACCAATCACCATCTGAAGATAGTGAAGACTCTCAGTGAGCCCAAATATGTCAAACCAGAAATAGTTTAATTATGTCTATCTTGAAAACAAACAAAATGCTCTTTTTAGGGGGAGAAAAATGATTTTAATCAATTTCTCATACTTTTTGGAACTGCCAAAGTTTTGCATCTTTGTGGTTATGGTTCGATGTGCGTTTGGGTGAATGGCAAAACAAGCAGGGAACTGAAATTCATGTATCGCCTATGATTTGGGGATTTTGCCACCTTTAAGTCACTGCAAGTTCACGTTCACTTAAGAATAAAATTTAAACCTTTTAAAAATGTAACTTTAGAGCTGATAAGGCTTGCTGAAAAAAATCTACTAAGCAGCCTTTGGCGAATGTGATTGCTGGACGGGTAGCCATACCTAAACATAGCTGACAATGGGGTTTCACTGTTCACACCAGGCATACATTGACCTTGGCACTCAGAGATCTCTACTTCATACTGTGTCTTTGTCGATATTGTTTCTCAGATATCTACCTCTGAGAATACGTCTAGGCATGCTGTGGTTTCAACTCGGTCTGCCCTGGGATTTTCATTTCTTCGATGCAGCTGTGCTAAGGGAATTGCGATGGGCCCCTTTTGGTTCAGGGGACCAAGGATTCCATCAATATAATTCTCATGTTTGGACTGAGATTCTCAGCCTGAAAGCACCAGTTTGAAAGCCACATATGTTTTTCATGTTTTTGCTAATTGTCTGTATGGCACCGTTGAAAACGACAGAAGATGTCCTTTTGCCATTGTATGAAATCTTTACAAGCTACAAGCACTGTGTGTACTTTTATTCCTGGCATCTCAGGAAAGATACAGTAGAGCTAAAGAAAATATAGAAGGGCAAACATAATGATCAAAAATGTTGAAAAACACCCTTACCAGGAGAGAATAAAAGGAACATTTAAGTATCTTCCATCTGGAAAGAAGACTGAAGGGTCACCTGCTCAAGATTTGTAAAATCAGGAATGTGGTGAATAAGGTTTATGCAGAACTGACTTACACCAAAACTTGCAATACTGCTGTTAGAGCAAATACAACTAGTAGAGATTCAATTTCAAACAAATAAAATACAGTACTTTTGCATATAAGGGACAAGGAACTTCTGGAAATTCCTGGCACAGGGGTCACAGCGGTAGACAGTATCAGCAGGATAGTGAAAAGATGAGACAAATCATGGACAATAACGTCACACCTAGACAGTGAAAGAAGTAGAAAGTGATAGTCCTTTCAATGTCCCTAGTCAAATGATCAAAGATGCTGTGAAGCTTGAGTGTGGATGGAATGCAGAAAAGGACCAAGCTTGTACGCTTTTCCTAAACACCCTCTGCTATTGCCACTGTCAGTGACAGACTTGCAGTGTAGATGTTATACCGTTCTCTCATTTCTGGTCTTCTTGTACCCCACTCTGCAGAAGTCTTCAGTGAAATCAAGCGTCACAGTCCTAAGTAATATAAGAAAAAATGAGAGAAACTTTCTGATCCAAACTAGTGGAATAGGGGAACAGAGATTGCAGTTACAGATGAGGATTAAACATTAAGCCAATGGTAAAGCTAATAAAATAAGGTTCTGTTTCTCCTGGGCCCAGTGTTCCACTGACAACATCCTACTGTCTGTGCAAGTGAGGACACACAACTCTCGATGGCACAAAGTGCCACGGAGTAGCTTTTGGAGCCCTCAGGTAGAGCATGGAATGGGCACAGAAGGGGATTTTGTCTTTTGTGTGGTTTGAGGGGGTTTTTAGTTTCTTTATTTCCATAGAACTCTAACAAACTCTTCCTCTGCTTTTCCCTGCTTTTTCTTACTTTAATTTTTTTGTCATGAAACATTTTGGTACAATATTTGCTCAATCTTTAAAAAGCAAGGAAAAGCTATTTTCTTCTAATTTTCTTGTTGAAAAATGTCATTGAAATCAAAGTATAATAGTTCCAATTTTGGTATTATTCACTTCTGAATAAAAACAATATCAAAAGATAAAATGAGAAGGGGGAGGAAAACCGCAGGTGTACACAAAGATGTATCTCCCTAGTGATGCAGACAGGAAGAAGAGAGACAGGAAAACAGAGATGTGTGAGGAATAAATAACTGAGATATTACAGATATGGATGATGGTTTAAAGTGGATAATTCTGACTTTATTAAATGGGATATTTCTCTACCTCTTGTACTAATGTAAGCCTAGGAATAGGTAGAAGAAATTATCAGAAACATGGAAAATAAACCCATGGAGAGACACCAGTAGGTGAGAAAAAAGAAAACAGATAAGAAATGGCATGACTGAACAGAACCATGACAAATGCACAAAGTTTCAGAGAACAGAAGCAAAAATTCTTCCTTTTGATATATGAGAACACTAAGGAACTGCAGTAAAACCAAGTAAAGACAAACTTAAATTTGACCAAGGAAAATCTTGTTTTCATAAAATACATAATGAAATCCATATCAGAATGTTTTCTTTTTACTGGAAATGTAGTTTTAAATTGTACTTCAACATTTATTCCCCCTCAGAAAAACCAACAAAAAACAAGCAGAAAAATTATAATAAAAAAATTCAGGTCCCCAAAATAGTCTTAAAAATAATCTAAACTGCAGGCAAGTTTTCAAAGAGACATTTACGGATTTAAAAAAATATTTAAAAAAATTTAACATTTTAGAGGTCCACTAAAAAAAGGTTACAGAAAAGATTTAAGCTTCATGCATAATAGACTGTCATTCATGATCTGCCACACTTCCTTTGTGAGAAGGCTGCTTCCCACTTATTCACCTTTAGTAATCTTGAAGCTTCCCCTGAAGAGTTTAGTACTGGTATTCACCTTTAGTATTCTTGCAGCTTTCCCTGAAGAGTTTAGGACTGGCAGAGGTAGGAGATTTGCCTAGACTGACAACCTGTATGATCATCTACCACAGTTTCTGTGATTTGAGACAGTCAGCATGGCTTCACCAAGAGTAAATTTTGCCTGACCAACTTACTGGCCTTCTACAATGGAGTGACTACATCAGTGGACAAGGGAAGAGCTATGGATGTCATCTATCTGGACTTCTGTAAGGCCTTTGACATGGTCCCCCACAACATCCTTCTATCTAAATAAGAGATATGGATATGATGGGTGGACTGTTTGGTGGATGAGGAATTGGCTGGATGGTCACATCCAGAGGGTGGTAGTCAACGGCTCAATGGCCAGATGGAGATCAGTGACAAGTGGTGTCCCTCGGGGGTCTGTATTGGGACCAGTCCTGTTTAATATCTTCATCAATGACATAGTGGAATCGAGTGCACCCTCAGCAAATTCGCGGACAACACCAAGCTGAGTGGTGCAGCTGACACGCTGGAGGGACAAGATGCCATCTGGAGGGACCTGGACAATCTCGAGAAGTGGGCCTTTGTGAACTTCATGAGGTTCAACAAGGCCAAATGCAAGGTCCTGCACCTGAGTTGGGGCAATCCCTGGTATCTATACAGGCTGGGGGATGAAGGGATTGAGAACAGCCCTGAGGAGAAGGACTTGGGGGTACAGGTGGATGAAAAGCTGAACATGAGCCAGCGATGTATGCCAGAGAAGGCTAACCATATCCTGGGCTGCATAAAAAGAAGGATGGCAAGCAGATCAAGGGAGGTGATTCTGCCCCTCTACTCCACTCTGGTGATATCCCACCTAGAGTACTGCACCCAGCTCTGGGGTCCTCAGCATAGGAAAGTCATGGACGTGTTGGAACAGGTCCAGAAGAGAGACACGAAAATGATCAGAGGGGTAGAACACCTCTCTTATAAAGAAAGGCTGAGAGAGTTGGGGTTGTTCAGCCTAGAGAAGGCTCTGGGGAGACCTTGTTGCAGCTTTTCAATATTTAAAGGGGGCCTAAAAGAAAGATGGGGACAAACATTTTAGCAGGACCTGTTGCAATAAGACAAAGGGTAATGGTTTTAAACTAAAAGAGGGTAGATTTAGACTAGATATAAGGAATTTTTTTACAGTGAGGGTGGTGAAACACTGGAACAGGTTGCCCAGAGAGGTGGTAGATGCCCCATCCCTGGATACATTCAAGATCAGGTTGGAATGGGCTCTGAGCAACCTGATCTAGTTGAAGATGTTCTTGCTCATTGCAGGGTTGGCCTAGATGACTTTTAAAGGTCCCTTCCAACCCAAACTATTCTATGATTCTATGATATTTTGTTTTATTTTGAACAAATATATTGCAAAGTCAGCATATCTTATCATACGTTTTTAGAGAAAGAAAAGGATCACCATAAATTCAGGTGTAATTCTCATTTGGAAAGGTCTGAGGCCAAGAGAAGAATTTTATGCTTTCAGACTGTTAAAAAAGTAGATGGGGATTTTTCCACACAAATTCTTCAGTGAATTGGCCAACTGTTCTATTAGAAAATAAAACAAGAGTTCTAAGAAAATCATAGCAAATGAAGACAAAAGAAACAAAAAACTCCCTGGAATCTTTCATCTGATATGATAACGAAATGTCATGCTACTTCAAATGCATCTTCTGCAGTTCTGCAAATTTCGAGCAGACAAATCCCAAACAGGCCAATTGAAGCCCTGAAAACTTGCTGAAAATCTTTATTAAATGAATCACATGACATATCCGTTGTTCATCTTAAACTGTAGAGAAAAAATGTACATATTTATACTCTACAGAAATGAACAAACTTTAACATCAATAGTTGTATCCTAGAAAGAAAAAAAAGTGTTCGAGAATTATAATTTTACAGCAAACTAAGGAACAAGATGTATTAAAACAGGAATTTTAAATATTATAATATTTTTTATTAACTACACTGATAGTTTCTTTAGTTATCCAAAATGTAATCAGTACATGTCCCTGAAATGTATGTTAGAGTTCCAAAACTGGAATGCAATGGTAGAGTCATTTTACAGGTTTAATGTAAGCAATGGATAAAGAGTTTTTTTAGCAGAAAGTATTTGAATTGCAAGTGCATTATTCTTAAAATAAAATATGTCTGTCTCAGGCAATGACATTTTAGATATTAACCAAAAACTTTCCATATCATGTGCTTGTACATGTTGTTAAACATACTGGTAAAATGCTACATTTTGTTTAGTTCATTTGGACAACTGCTAATTTTAATTATCTCTAAAGGCATGTGCACTTCAAAGCAAAATATTGGCAAAGCAGTAAATGAAGGTATGTTCATAATGTCGTATTTTTAAACTAAGGAAGATAAATTATATTACCATGAATGTATGTTGCAATTTTTTAAAATTTCATTCATTTACATATTATCAGACAAAAAATGTGTGAGCAGGGGGAAGAATTTCCTACATTTCAGAAAGACATAATTAAAAATTTATTCCTTATTAAGGAATGGTTGGCTTGTTATATATCCAGTTCTCTTTTTAATCTGCCTATTAACTTCACATGTTTTATTAATCATTTTTCAAAATGTAGTAAATGCAGCTGAAGCATAGTTGTAATATAAGTCATGATTGATTGCTATTTTTAAGATGACCAAGGAACAAAAACATCTCTTTAAAATTCTCAGATTTTCTTTGAAGTTTGTGTTAACTTTTCTCATAATTCTTGTCACACAAAATGCTGTTCTTCCTCACCCAGTTGTCTGGTTTTTGGGCAGCAATAATGGAATAACTGTCAAACACTTTGCAAACTGAAATACAAACAGTGTAAACTTTATTGTGTGTTTGGTTTGGTTTGTTTTAGTTGTTTTCACCTCTCTTTTCTACTACTTCCTGTACCACTGTGAAACTTAATAAAAAATACTTCATACATCTCCTTACAGAAAAGCTTTTCTCTGTGTCTATAATATTTTCTGATTAGAGATATGTGAAATGCAACCTGCTTTATCTTTCTCCCTTGGAACCAGTTTTACTAAGCAATTTAGAACTGGCCTACTTAATATGGAGACTTCACATTCTTAAAAAAGTTATACAGAAATGTTAGGATATTTTAACACAACTCAATACGTCAATTTTTACTGTAAAATAGAAAGAAACGTATTAACATATATTCATTGGCATATAAAGAAGGGTTGGTTGGCCCAAGAAAACATGCTAGTTTGAAGTAGTCAAGGGACAAGTCTTTAAATGTTAGCAGTTCCAGGTTTTTCTCAATTAACATACAAACAAAGCATTCTAAACTAGCAAGCCAAGGAAAAACTTGTTATTATTAAATGCAGAACTCTGTAAATACAGTATTTGAAAGCATTAACTTCAACTGCAACACTCAAGGTTGATACAAATGCAAGTGGGAAGAGAATCACCTTCATTGACTTCAGCAGAACTGTGACTGGGAACCTAACCCATATTTTTAGACAACTTTTGAAAAAACCCATATGTATTGCCCCATAAGCATCAGGAACTATTGCATTTTGTATGCAGGAAGCGATGAAGTCAACTTTGACTTAAGTCAGCGATACAAGGAAAATATAGAACTACAGTTCACAGTTATTTGGATTTTTTAATTTTGTGACCCATAAGGATGGCTTACCTATATGTGTAGTTCCATCTGCAACCTAAGTTAAGCACAAGTTAAGAATATACTTTTTAGGATTTGGAATTTCAACACCTTCTTTTTTGAACAATACCAAGGCACTGAAATTCTCTTTTCTTTAAAAGCCATCAGCAGGAATATCTGGCCCAAACTGACACCCTGGTACATTGTTATTATTTTTTTTGTCGGTAGTGTTCTTGTTACATTTGTTCATGGCACTTCTTTTAATCACCTCGTGGAAGACCTCGGGAGTACAAGTCTCTGTCATTAAAGGATTTACAATTTCAGCACCTGATGTTGTTTTGCATCATTAGAGCTCTTCTCTTAGAGGCTACAAAAATACGTTGCAATTCTTAATTAAGCTTTGCATTATACTCACAAAATGGTGCTATTCTTAATTTGTCGATGGAGAACTCAAGGTACTGAGAGGTTAAATGACGTCCTATGAAAGCCAGTCAAGGACAGCAGTGTTGCAGCACTGCCCACCCCTGGTAGTTTGGCAACCCACACCCCCGCCCCCAGAGACTGGTAGCCCAGTTTGTGCTGCCTGCTTCCTGGCCACTTCTGCAAAATGATCTTGATGAGACTAAGCACTTTTTAATACATTTCTAACATTACTTTTTTCTAACTTATTTGACAGAATGAGGTCAGGGAGCGAGGACACTGGGAGGGTAATGGGAAGTAGCTGCAGGGACAGCGGACAGTAACCCAGGGCCAGTCTGGAAGCAAGTGTGCCCACACTGAATCAAAGAAACTTTGCCTTCTCCTACTGCAGTGTGCTACTTGTGTGACCTCTGCACGGCTAATGTTGGATTGTTACTGCTACCGTAACTTTCCAGGTAATCCTGTATAGTGACTGCAGAGGAAGGGGTAAGTGTGTGTCTGTGTGTGCATATATATATATATACATATATCTCTCTATATATGTATATATAAAGAGATATAAAAATACAATTGTCATCTTAATGTTAATTAAAAAAAAAAAACCCAAACCTGAGTTCTGCTTTCACTATCCTTTTTTTTTTTCCCAAAAAATATCTTAAATTTTGTAAGTGGAATGAGCTACAATTGGTAGTGAATTGTGTATTTTGGTTTGTTTACATGTGATTTGCTTAATATTATTATTTACAGAACTGCTTACGTAAAAATATCTAGACATCTGAATAGCTAAGTAAAATACTTTTCCCATCAACTGATTCTTGAGTAAGTTTTTAAAAAGCAAACTCAATATGACAGCTGTGAAAACTGCAGTCATGTAAGTCTGCATAATTCAAGGCCCACATGCTTGCAAAAACTCGTAGTGAAAGGCAATAAAACTAGAAGCTGTATTTCTGAAGTAAATGAAAGCTTTATAGAATACAGATAATGTACTTTGATTCGTTACATGTATTGGAAAGACAAATGGAATACTACACTATTTGGAAAACAGTAATTGTAGGAATCGTATGGTTTTTCTATTTTGTGGTCTTTTCTGAGAAAAGAAGCTAACAGAAGCTGTCCAGACCATTGGAAAAGTTGTGTATTTTCCATCCTTGGAGATGGAAATAGCTCTAACTTCTGAGTTTGAGTAGCAACTTCCAGACAACCTCCTGGAGTTTCTTCCAACCTAAGTTGTTCTATAAATATTCACTTTATGACAATGTTAGTTGTAAGCCTGCACACAGAGGTTGAAATTTACAAATAAATACATTCTTACAAAAATGTATATATACTTTTCTTCATGTCCATTTCCCTTTTGCAATTTTTAGGACAGCGATCAAATCAAGATCAAACCAAGATGAGTATATTGACTACTTAGGTCAGAAACTTCCTCTAGAGACAAAGCACCCTTTACTGAGTAATGGATCTGATCTGTAGAGATTATTTCTATCCCTGTTCTGTCAAGTACCAGACTACTCAATATTTTTATATCACCTATGACAGATTTCTTTCTCTGACATTTCAGGATCCTCAAATATCTGTAGAATGCTATGGGAGCTGTGTTTTTATCATTGGAAATCACATTTTATGTAGCTGATAAATTTTAAGCTCTGTGTATTAGAATATAGAGTACTTTTCATGAATTAATGAGCAGTATGATTAATAGTATAATTAATGATAGCTTAGCATGGCAAAACATTAATTTGAATATCAAACAATGAAGCAGTAACTGTCTTTTTGCTGCCAGGAGCTGCCATTTGAACAAAACTGTCAGACTATCTTACTTGATGTCACGTGTCAGAGATCTTACTTGTCACGTTCACTGTGACAGCAAAAAGCCAGTCCTTCATGAAATAAAAATCTGGGTTACTATACAGCCCTTCAGATAATCTGATAATATAACATTAACTGGACTATACAGTTGTGATTTTTTTTTTCAGAAATTTCACAATCGGTATTATACACTCTTTTAGGGAATTCCTAGAGACTTTTTTTCTTGTCCTGTTTCCAGTGTCCTAGTAAATCCTAAACACTGAAGTAGCTCTTAACTACCAAATATGTTCACAGTGCAATGTGGTTGTATAATGTCTTCTTCCCCTTCCCAAAAGAAAAATCTAGAGATAAAGCAAGCACTGAAGAAAAAATATTAGTAGTAGTATTAGTACATAGATGACTGAACTATGATGAAATTGTTTTAGGGAGAGGACAGGAAGTAAATAATTGACCTGGTATTAGCAATTTTCAGTGATGAGAATACATACTTTAAAAGAGGACTGAAATTATTAATTAACTTTGTATAGGACTTAAGGACAAATTTTGCTTTGCAATAACTGGAAAATTTCTGACTAATTTTTAATTCTGGAAGGAAATGCTTATTCATCAAAAACAGAGACATTTGCTGGAGTTTCTCACTTTTCCTAGAAATTTGGCTCATTGAATTTTCAGTACATACATTTGAATGTGGAAACTGAAATTTTGTATATCAAAATTATGAAAACCAAGATGTTGATCTCAGATAACATTTTATTAATTCTTTTGTTTCTATTGGTGTCAATGTGACATTTCACCCAGATATATACTGAGAACTTTCTTAATTAAAAATTTGATGGAAAGGAGAATGAAATTTAATTTCATGATGATAATTTCAGCACTTAGGAGCGCATGCTTATGTTTCAGTGAAAAAAGATTGACCTAATGCTATTTCCTCCAGCTATCTATTCTCTTTCTTCTCTCCTAAAGAAATAAAAGAGCTAACTCTGTTGTAACTAGGCCTATCAAAAACATTAAGAAAATAGTCTAAACCAGACTGAATTAAAGAGACCTGATGGCTCATAAAATATATCTCTAGTTCATGAAGATTATGGCTAGTTTTAAATTAAACCAATATATCTTTCTGACATTTTGTCACTTTGCTGGGTCCCTCTAAAGATCCTTAACATCTACTCAAGCATCAGGTCTTCTAAATATTTTTGCATGATTTGACTAATTTTGCTACTTCATAGTTTGGCTGTAGTTGCAGATCACCGAAACAAATACAGAGCTTTTTGGTAGTGTGGATTAGGTAGGGGTCCAAAGCCCTGACAGTTTCTCAGGGTGAGCATCACAGTACACAGGATAAGCCTCTTGGCTAACCTGGCATTACCTTGTGAAGAAGAAACATTTCTCACCATCAGCAGGCTCTCCTGTTAATTGAACTGCCTGTTTTCACATATTTTATCACAGATTTAATGGTCCAGAGAATCTTTCCCTACATATGGTGCATCCCTTTCCCTCTCTGCTTTTGTAAGTCTGCTATAAGGAAAAGAGTAATCAAGAATGTCTGGAGAGACTGAACTGACCTAATGAACATACGTCTGAGTTAATGAACATTTCCATGAACTCTGTCAGTGCACTTCCTAAGGCAACTGTGGGCACTGAGTGGCTGTCATTTTCTGAGCTGCAAACTTGTTCAGCTCGCTTGCCTCAGCGGTAAGTCACTTCAGTTAGTGTTGCTATTAATAATTGCGTTTAAAGGAGCTCTAATTTTGCTAGGGATTTGAGCTTTTGTTAGGGGCAGAATGCTGCACTGATTGATTACTTAGATCCATAACTGCATGCTGCTAAGTGAGAGTGAGTGGTCTGATTTCTTTCATATTTCATTTATTTCCTTAAATCTCCTGAAGTCATTCAGCTAAATGGAGAGAAGCTGGAAGAATATATGTATCTTGGAGTGTTATGTTAGGACCAGGTTTGCCTGTATCAACAGACCGTCTGTCTCTTTTCTTCAATGTCTGGGTCAGCTCTTATTTCCATTCCAGGTTTGGCTATGCAGCCTCATAAAATATCTACCCACTTGCTCCCTTGAATAACATCACAAGGTTTTATTTTTGTGTTTGAGTACCAAAGAGGGTGCAAGGGTCCACCAAGGTGTCGGCAAGCATGTGTCTATTCTGGTAGTATCTGTGGTACTTTTGCAACATGTTGTGCTAGCTTTGCTATCCTCTACGTAAGCAAAAGGACAGCTTACCTCACTAACGTAGTCACAGTGGTATATTGTTATTTTAATTAAACTGTAGGTTATTTTAATTAAGTTCTAAGCTCTATGTCTTTCTCATGACAGCAGACTTCACTCATTCTTTGGGATTGTATGAACACAGCTAGACTGAAACTGCACACATAGAGTATTCACAAATCCCCAGACAATGGTCAACTCCACCATGCTCTGCTTCTTTGCTCACATAATGGCATGCTCTTTCACAACAGTGGTCTTTTTTGTTTGTTTTTTTCCTTTTAACTAAACTACAAAAGTAGAGCTACAATTTTTTCATCAACAAAAAAACAACAAATCATTTTACCAGCCAACTAATGTAATGTGACTGATTGACTAAGTGGTAAAAAGGCAATTGCAATTCAGTGGAGATAAATGTAGAATGATGCACTCAGGGAAAAACAAAATCCTAATTTTACATAAAACATGAATGGCTATAAACTGCCTGTTCCTACCCAGTGATGAGGTTACAACTAATAGTTCTGTGAAAATGGCAGCTTAGTGCTCTGTAGCAATCTAAGAAGCAAAAGGTGCTAAAAATTTTTAGGAAAAGAAGAGAGAACAAATCTGAAGATATCTTTACTTCTCTGTACAAATTGACAGTGCAGCTAGTCTTTCAACATTAAGTGTAGCTCTGGTTGCAACAGGAGTGTTTATAGAGGGTTGTCATGTCTCCTTCAAAAGGGATATAGGGGAGTTGTGAAAAGTACAGAAACAAGCAACATGAAGAGTTTCCATAGAAGAAATAATCAAAGTGAAGATTCTTCTTTAGAGAAAAGAGATTCTGAGAGTGGTATGACACAGGTCTATAAAACCGTAGGCATAGAGAAAGTAAGTAAGTAATGATTGTTTATCATCTTTCCTGTCACGCAAGTTAGAGACATCTTTTTAAACAAGTAGGTGTCATAGTTCATATAGGTTCAAAAAGCAATAGGACATGTATATAGAAGAAAAATCCACCCAAGACTAAAAAATACAAAATCACTCTATCTAGTCCTGGAAGTCCAGAAGCTGCGTATTTGGTGTCAGATATCCTGGGGAACTGCATGCCTGATTTATGCCTTTCTCTGGGTGTGCATTCCTGTCCACTGTCAGAAATACATTACTCGGCTACATGTACAGTTGGTCTAACCTGATGTAAGATTGCTGCAATGAAAATGAAAGGGATGCACATTTTTTCTGTAAAATATCTCATCCAATTTATGACTTTTACTTCTATTTTCTCTTTCTTCTGTTTAAGGAGATCTCACTGAATTAATTGCAATTAAGAATACGGACAACATATAATACATATGTAACCATCTCCCAAATAAACCTAAAGATAGACACATTTTTCTTGTAAATATTAGAGGCTGCATTCCTTCTGTCCCATATAGTTCTCCTGGTTGAACCTTTGAGAGAAAATTCCCCAGCAATCCACAGCTTGCATTATTTAGCCCCTCAACCACCATGAGGGACTGGAAAGACTGTTACTCTGCAATGCTATACTTGCAATGCACTCTCTCTAGTGGAGAAGTGCTGGTGATTCCTGATCCTTCTGTGTACTCTCTCCTGCGCTGGACTGACCCATACCCAAGAGCACCCCCATGTAGAACTGTTACAATGTCGGGCTATCTGCACAAGGGATTTTACGTAACCCCTACCTTCTCCTCACAAAGCCCACAAGATGCTTAGTAAGCACTCCTCTTCACATATTTGTCATGTTATGTCAGAAACCAGACAAAATATTCACTCTTTTAATGTACTGGATTGATCCACTTGACATACCAGCACTGAGGCACCAGAGAGAAAAGTGGTCCATTGCTGGTCAAAGGTACCAGGTGAGCACAGCTGTGTATCCATGCAAAACTGCCCACAAGTTGCCTATATTTACTATTTCTCGTTCTAAAGAAAAAGACAGAAATTGTCATTTTGTGCCCACGTCAGACCAGACTCCTTGCGCGACTCAAAAGAATAGTCATGATATTTTCACATAAGTTGACTACAAGAACTTCAGTTAGTTTTTAGTAAAGACGACAAAAATGAAACAAGCCTGCTTTTGCTTTCCCTTGTTTCTATGCTATAGAGTTGATTCATGAACATCAATCAGTACAGACAGAATCACAGAATCACAGAATCAATTAGGTTGGAAGAGACCGCAGGGATCATCAAGTCCAACCATTGCCCTGACACCACCATGTCAACTAAACCATGGCACTGAGTGCCATGTCCAGTCTTCTCTTAAACACATCCAGAGACGGTGACTCCACCACCTCCCTGGGCAGCCCATTCCAATGTCTAATGACCCTTTCTGAAAAGAAATTCTTCCCAATGTCTAACCTGAACCTCCCCTGGTGAAGCTTGAGGCTATGTCCTCTTGTCCTATCGCTAGTTGCCTGGGAGAAGAGGCCGACTCCCACTGCACTACAGCCTCCCTTCAGGTAGTTGTAGACTGCAATAAGGTCACCTCGGAGCCTCCTCTTCTCCAAGCTAAACAACCCCAGCTCCCTCAGCCGTTCCTCATAGGTCAGACCCTCCAGACCCTTCACCAGCTTGGTCGCCCTCCTCTGGACTCGCTCCAACACCTCATCATCTTTCTTGAAGTGCGGGGCCCAGAAATGGACATAGGATTCAAGGTGCGGCCTCACCAGTGCCGAGTACAGAGGGACGATCACTTCCCTAGACCGGCTGGCTACACTATTCCTAATAGAGGCCAGGATGCCATTGGCCTTCTTGGCCACCTGGGCACACTGCTGGCTCATGTTTAGCTGGCTGTCGATCAGCACCCCGAAGTCTCTTTCCGCCGGGCCGCTTTCTAACCACTCTTCCCCCAGCCTGTAGCGCTGCATGGAGTTGTTGTGGCCGAAGTGTAAGACCCGGCACTTGTTCTTGTTGAACCTCATGCCGTTGGTCTTGGCCCATCTATCTAACCTGTCCAGATCCCTCTGTAGGGCCTTCCTACCCTCCAGTAGATCGACATTCCCACCCAGCTTGGTGTCATCTGCAAATTTACTGAGGGTGCACTCAATCCCTACGTCTAGATCGTCTATAAAGATATTGAACAGCACCGGTCCCAGAACTGAGCCCTGGGGAACACCGCTAGTGACCGGCAGCCAGTTGAACTTTGTCCCATTCACCACCACTCTCTGGGCTCGGCCATCCAACCAGTTTTTAACCCATCGAAGAGTCCACCCGTTGAAGCCCCGGGCAGCCAGTTTGTCTAGGAGGATGCTGTGGGAGACAGTGTCAAATGCCTTACTGAAGTCTAGATAGACTACATTCACAGCCCTGCCCTCATCTACTAAGCAAGTCACTTGGTCATAGAAGGAGACCAGGTTGGTCAAGCAGGACCTGCCTTTCATGAATCCGTGTTGGCTGGCCCCGATGCCCCGATTGTCCTGCATGTGCCGTGTAATGGCACTCAGGATGATCTGTTCCATCACCTTGCCTGGCACCGAGGTCAGGCTGACAGGCCTATAGTTCCCTGGATCATCCTTCCGGCCCTTCTTGTAGATGTGCGTTACATTTGCTAATTTCCAGTCAGCTGGAACTTCTCCAGTTAACCAGGACTGCCGGTAGATAATAGAGAGTGGTTTGGCAAGTTCATTTGCCAGTTCCTTCATTACTCTGGGGTGAATCCCGTCCAGGCCCATAGCCTTGTGGGTGTCCAATAGGCACAGGCAAAATTTATCAGAGGATTTTGGATTAAGCGCAGAGAGAGGTCACAGGTGAAGACAATTTATTGCAATGTGCATTTAGCTCAGCTTGTTGTCTTCGCACAGACAACCAGCAGGCAAGCCTTCAGGTAGTAGGTGCAAAAAAGAAATTTATCATTATGTTCATGCTGACTGTAGTTCTTGCTGTTGCTCTGTCTCTTTGGAGGCCTGGAAATGTGATTTGTTTTCTGTTTGGTTTCAATACTGACCATTGCAGGGAGACATCTCCTTCACAAAAGCTACCCCTCAGCTGGCACTAATCACTCTCCTCATCAGCAAAGTCAGCACAAAGGTCAAGGAAATGAATGGAAATAGAGCCCCAACCTCTGTCTGGTCACTCCTGGTCAGGGCTGAGGCATATGGAAGGATTATAACCTCAGCTGCATGGTAGTTGTTCTGTGGATAAATTGAGAATTTCAGTCTTCTGGGCTGTCAATCCAAAAACTTTTATGGGCACTATATCCTTTAAAAAATAAAAGGAAGAAAGAAAGAAAGGAGAGAAAAAGAAAGAAAAAAATATTTATTAACTGTGTTTCTAGTAGCAGTAAAACCATTCTAGCTGTACATCTCTGTCATGATCTATTTGCTTTTAGCTATAAACGATAGAGTAGTGGAAATATCTGCAATGAAATATTGTAAATTGTTGCAATTTCAGCTTTGCATCTTCATCCTCTATGTAATTTTCTCCCAGTGTATCTGTCATTGAAGCTCAGTGTGAATACTTCTTGTTAAAGAAACGTGTTTTCGCTCACATTCAAAATAGCTGGGAAAATAAGCACAAATGCAAAAATGGTATGTACACCCATTTGAAATAAGGTATTTTAATGCATATATGAACTTCACATAAAATTACCACAAGTGAAAAAGAATACTGTAGTCCTCAGTATTCTTTTACACATGTCGTGAGAATTCACAATACAGTGTGGTTCTCAAGTGCAGACTTAAACACTATAAAGTTGCAAATTCTGTTTCAAAATAAAACGAAAACAAACCGGTCAATTAAGTGCTGAGAGAAATGTCATGGGAAGAGGAAACCACCTTCTTGTTCCCTGTAGACTTTCCAAATTTAAACGTTTTTTTTATTATATTAAAAAATACATGGAAAAAGTTTTCAGGTAAGGAAGCAGTTATTGGAATGCTGTGAGAATTACCCAATCTAAGGAAGTAAAAATAGATACTTATTTGGAATCCTGCACTGACCACTAGCAAAGTACCTAAATCATGAGTTCATGAACCAGAAAAGACAAACTCATGTTGACGGCAGTACTTAGGCCTAGCAGCACAGAGTTTTCTGCAGAAATAGACCTGGCAACAGTAAAATTATGAAGGCACGTGAAGAACTTCCATGAAACAAATGAACCACTTGAGAAGAAACAAAGTATAATTAAATGTTTAAAACAAAATATATTTTTAAACTTTTTTAACAAGCTCCGATATTTACTGTAATCAGCATGCCGAACAGACAGTTTCTATTGTCTCGCAGAGCCATATCCTGCTACTCATATTAGCAAACCTGTGTTTTTATGAGAAGTCACAAGGAATTCAGATAGAACACCATTTTGAAGGATATGTTCTATTTGACACTATCTTTCATAGACCTTATAGAAAATATTCATACTATCTGTTGAAGAACTTCAGCAGTAATAAAAAATAAGTTTATAATTGAGACTGTTCTATATGCTTCAGTTTTTGTCTCCCTGTAGCCTCATTTATGTTCTGATTTTCCAGCAGAAAAAGATGGAATCCTTCTTAGAGTCTGAATTGGGGTATTTTGGTGAAACATTTGTCTGCTCTGTATCAACAAGGTTTGGGAATACAGTCTTCTTCCTACTGCTCTACATTACAGGCTCTGTCTTCACTTCTCAAGACCTCTACTATCATACTAGGCCTGTCTTTCTCTGGGCTGCATCAGTGTGTTAGAGTTGTAAAACCGTGGTACTATTAAAGATGGACATTATGTTGGAAGAGACCTTTTGAGATCTAGTCCAACCTTCTGCTCAAGCAGGATCACCTAGAGCAGCTTGCCCAAGATGGTGTCCAGACTTGGATATCTCCAATGATGGAGACTCCACAACCTCTCTGTGCAACATACCAATGTTTTACCACCCTCACAGTAAAGTAGTGTTTTCTTGCGTTCAGATGGAATTTCTGGTGTTTTAATTTCTGTCCATTGCTTCTTGTCCTGCCCCCAGGCACTACTGAGAAGAGCCTGGCTCCCTGTCTTTCATACCCTCGCATAAGATATTTATGTACATTTTTAAGATCCCCTGAGCCTCCTCTGATCAAGGCCAAACAGTCCCAGCTCTCTCTGCTTCTCCTCTTATTAAAGATACTCCAGTGCCTTAATCATCTTTGCAACACCCACTCTGGATTCATTACAGTAAGTTCATATCTTTCCTGTATGGGAGAACCCAGAACTAGGCCCAGCCCTCCAGACATGGCTTCATCAGTGCTGAGCAGAGAGGAAGGATCACTTCACTTGACCTGCTCAAAGAACAGCAGGTCAACTCTCTAAATTATTTTAGTTGAATATTTATTCCTATGCTTTGTTTATCCAGGGGTGAAGCACAGCATTTACCTGAAACCTTCAGCTGGTGTAAATTAAGGTAGCTACACTGAAATCAGTGACTCATTTACTTCAATAAAGCTGTATTGTTAAATGTGAGGATTTACTAAAATATACGACTTTTTTCAGTCTTGCATAATAACAGAAAAGAAAAACATAATTCTCTCAAGATGTTTTGAGATTACTGATACCACCTAACTAAAGAGTAGAACACTTCTGAAACTTAAAATATGTCATTACTCTGTATTTCAGCAGTCTGACATTGCACAAAAAATCTTTATTGAAATGAACACAAAATTCTTAAGAGAAATTTTGAATTTTAGTTTTCAAACTTACTGTAGGAGTACTAGTTTAATGTGTATTGTGTGATACAATTCATTTTTGCTGTAATGAGAAACAATATAGGAACATTACAAATTCCCATTTGTATCTTTAAATTTATTGTTGAAATGATTTGGCATAGACTGATGATTTGGCATAGATTCATAGAATCATGGAATGGTTTCGGTCGGAAGGGACCTTAAAGATCATCTAGTTCCAACCCCCCTGCCACGGGCAGGGACGCCTTTCCACTAGACCACATTACTCAAAGCCTCATCCAACCCGGCCTTAAACACTGCCAGGGAGGAGGCATCCACAGCTTCTCTGGGTAACCTGTTCCAGTGTCTCACCACCCTCACAGTCAAGGATTTCTTCCTAATAGCTAATCTAAATCTACCCTCTTTCAGGTAAAAACCATTCCCCCTCATCCTATCACTACTTGCCCTTGTAAAAAGTCCCTCTCCAGCTTTCCTGTAGGCCCCCTTCAGGTACTGGAAGGCTGGTAGAAAGTCTCCCTGGAGCCTTCTCTTCTCCAGACTGAACAATGCCAACTCTCTCAGCTCGTCTTCATAGGAGAGGTGCTCCAGCCCTCTGATCATCTTCTTGGCCCTCCTCTGGACTTGTTCCAAAAGATCCATGTCCTTCTTTTGTTGGGGACCCCAGAGCTGAACGCAGTACTCCAGGTGGGGTCTCACGAGAGCAGAGCAGAGGGGAGAATCACCTCCCTCGACCTGCTGGCCACGCTGCTTTTGATGCAGCCCAGGATACAGTTGGATTTCTTGGCTGCAAGTGCACATTGCCGGCTCATGTTGAGCTTCTCATCAACCATCACCCCCAAGTCCTTCTCCTCAGGCCTGCTCTCAATACATCCTCTGCCCAGTCTGTATTTGTGCTTGCGATTGCCCCGACCCACATGCAGGACTTTGCACTTGGCTTTGTTGAACTTCATGTGGTTCACATGGGCCCAGCTCTCAAGCCTGTCAAGGTCCCTCTGGATGGCAACCCTTTCCTCCAGCGTGTCGACCGCACTACACAGCTTGGTGTTGTTAGCAAACTTGCTGAGGGCGCACTCAATTCCACTGTCCATGTTGTCGAGAAAGATGTTAAACAGGACCAGTCCCAATACTGACCCCTGAGGAACGCCACTCATCACTGGTGTCCAGTTGGACATTGAGCCGTTGACTGTAACTCTTTGAGTGCGACCATCCAGCCAATTCCTTATCCACTGAGTGATCCATCTGTCAAGTCCATGTCTCTTCAATTTAGAGACAAGGATGTCATGCAGGACCATGTCAAATGCTTTGCACAAATCCAGGTAGATGAGACACCAGTCACTCTTCCCCTATCCACCAGCACTGTAACCCCGTCGTAGAAGGCCACTAAATTTGTCAGTCATGATTTGTCCTTTGTGAAGCCATGTTGGCTGTCACCAATCACCTCCTTGATTTCCGTGTGCCTCAGTATATTTTCCAGAAGGATCTGCTCCATGATCTTGCCAGGCATAGAGGTGAGACTGACTGGCCTGTACTTCCCCACATCTTTCTTTTTTCCCTTCTTGAAAATAGGGATTATGTTTCCCCTTTACCAGTCAGTGGGAACTTCACCAGACTGCCACCACTTCTCAAAAATGTTGGATAGTGGCTTAGCAATTTCGTCCTCCAGTTCCCTCAGGACCCGTGGATGTACCTCATCAGGTGCCATGGACTTGTGCACCTTCAGGTTCCTTAGATGGTCTCGAACCTGATCTTCTCCTACAGCGGGTGGTTCTTCATCCTTCCAGTCCCTGCCTCTGCCTTCTGCAACTTGGGTGGTGAGGCTAGAGCACTTGTCGATGAAGACTAAGACAAAGAAGTCATTGAGTACCTCAGCCTTTTCCATATCCCAGGTAACGAGTTCTCCCGTTTCTTTCTGGAGAGTGCCCACTTTTTCCCTAGTCTTCCTTTTACCGCTGATGTACCTATAGAAGCATTTCTTGTTGCCTCTGACATCCCTGGCCAGATTTAATTCTATCAGGGCTTTAGCTTTCCAAATGTGCTCCCTGGCTGCTTGGACAATTTCCCTGTATTCCTCCCAGGCTACCTGCCCTTGCTTCCACCCTCTGTAGGCTTCCTTCTTGTGCCTAAGTTTATCCAGAAGCTCCTTGTTCAGCCATGCAGGCCTCCTGGCATTCTTGCCTGCCTTCCTCTTTGATGGGATGCATCGTTCCTGAGCTTGAAGGAGGTAGTCCTTGAATACTAACCAGCTTTCTTGGGCCCCTCTTCCCTCCAGGGCTTTATCCCAAGGGACTCTCCCAAGCAGGTCCCTGAAGAGGCCAAAGTCTGCTCTCCTGAAGTCCAGGGTGGTGAGCTGGCTGTGCACCCTCCTTGCTGCCCTATGGATCTTGAACTCCACCATTTCATCCCCCACCAGCCCTTTCTTGTTGGTGAGATCAAGGTCCAGCATGGCACCTCTCCTCATCAGCTCTTCTATCACTTGGCGAAGGAAGTTGTCATCCACGCATTCCAGGAACCTCCTGGATTGCTTGTGCCCAGCTGTGTTGTCCTTTCAACAGATATCGGGATGGTGGATGTCCCCCCATGAGGACCAGGGCCTGTGAACGTGAGGCTACATCTATCTGTCTGTAGAGGGCCTCATTCACTCGGTCTTCCTGGTCAGGTGGCCTGTAGCAGACCCCCACTATAATGTCTCCTGTCCCTGCCCTCCCTTTAATCCTGACCCATAAGCTCTTCATCAGCTCCTCCTCCATCCCCAGGCAGAGCTCCATGCACTCCAGCTGGTCATTGACATAAAGCACAACACCCCCTTCTCATCTCTCCTGCCTGTCCTTCCTAAAAAGCCTGTATCCCTCCATTCCAATGCTCCTGTCACCAGAGCCATCCCACCATGTCTCTGTGATGCCAATAAGGTCATAGCCTTGCAGGTATGCGCACGTCTCTGGCTCCTGTTGTTTTTTCCCCATGATCCGTGCGTTTGCATAGAGGCATTTCAGTTGGGCCCCCAACAAAGCCGACTTACTGCCTGAAATTCCTTTCGTCTGCTTTTCCAGCGCTCTCCTGCTGACCTGCCATCTTTCTCCAATCTCTGGGCACCTATTGCTGGCCCTGGCATCAGACTGGCTGAATTGGGATGGACTGAGGTTCACCTCTGCCAGCAAATCTATTGAAATGTCCTATCAGTTTTTAGACTGAAAGGAATTTTCTAGACCAAAAAATCTGAGTTGTAATGACTGAGTGTTTTGAACAAGGAGAAATGCAATCATTATTTATATATTACAACAATTATTATTTTCAACATTTCTGAGAAAGATGAAGATGAATCCAGGATAAGAGAAGAAAGAAATGTATCCAACTGCCTCATTAATAAGAAAAATTAATTATTTTTATCTTGTGATATATTACTGATTCTAAAATATATTAATAATTAATAAGGACAACTAATTATTTTTATCCTGTGATATATTACTGGTTCTAAAATATATATATTAATTACATTTAATGTTCAAACTGTATAAAGATTGAATCAGAACAGCAACACTTTAATTGTGTCCCATGACATGTTTTCTCAAATTATTCAAATTATTTCAGATCATATTCTAAATGGTTTTAAGGTACCGCAAGACCTTATGCAATACAAGACAATGTCATCTAGGAAAAGGAAAAACAAATTTCAGGTTGGCAATAGATTTACTGACTGGTACATCCATGGCTAATACTTCCATCAGTAGTACTTTACTATCAGCTAGTACTACTCTGAGTTTCCATGGAACACTGTCCTTAACAGTGCAAGAACTGAGAAGGAAGGATATGAATCTATGAATTTTGGCAACACAGGTGTGAAGTGTTAGCCACAAAACATTCCTGATCCCCTCTCCAGAGTATTGGCAGAATAGCAATAAATTCCACCAGTCAAAAAGTCAATTAAGCCATTTGCAATGAGAACCCTGGGAGAGCTTACGATTATACAAAATGAAATATTGGTGCTATATATAATAATATACTAATAATCCTCTTGTTTTTTGGGGGTTTTTTTGTGATTTAATAAAAGACTTCAGAATATCAGGGAACAGTTTTGAAGAAGACATGGAGAGTGGCTGAAGCAGCTATAAAAATACCTATTTATTTGTTTATTAATTTTTTTTAAAAAATAAAAGCTTGTCAAGAAATATTTTTCCTTTTAATTAACAGTCTTTCTGGAAGTTTTTAAAAATGTCCAATAAGTTGGTTTATTCAAGTAGTTCTGTTCTTGTTGAGCACTTAAAGAACTTTGCTTCTAGAGTTAGTACAAAAGACAAAAGAAATTACACTTAAAATTGGTTGTTGGCCTCCATGAGCTCTCATCTATTCCTCTGCTGTGTTGCAAAGATTCTCATTCCTCTACTTCCTTTCAAGAAAATCTTGAATGTGCACTTTGCAGCTGCTAATACTTCCATTACTTCTACCATGATAATGAAATCCTATTTTGCAACAGCCAGCTCAAGAAACCGAAACAGAGGAAACCAGCTTGATGAAATACAGCTTTTTTTTCTTTTCCCCAAACCTAATCTACAATTATTTATTTATACTTCTTTTATTTGAAGTAAATAGTAAGCTGAAATAACTTCTTCACACATATACGAGCCATTAAGAACATGCTGAAACACATGATAGCATGCTGTATTTTTCACTTGGTTCTAAAAGCAATTATACGCTTATTTCATTTATATATATGAGTAAGTCCATTTGCGAACAGTTTGATTCTGAATGCAGTTATACACTTATTTAATTAGAGGAACTACTTGAATATAAAACCAGGAAGAGAGTAAGTAGATAACCTTAAAATTTTGAATTCTGTTCTTAATTCTGTGAGATAAAATGCAATAATAACCTAGCATGCTAGATTAAATGGGTATTTTGTCCACTGGGTTCGCTAGACAAGGCACAGAACACATACAGGGAGATTGACAGAGCTATACACTTACTGTCTGCAGAATATTTCCCGGATTTTGTTATGTATTGTACAACACTTCTGAGGGATTAGAATTACTAGAATGGCATTAAAATGTAAAATTCAGTTCTGCACCTATGAATCTGACTTCATCCATGTGTTGTACTTTAAAGATGTACTTTTCTCATGTGCCTTTTCTCTTAATCAGAAGATTAAATTACTCTTTACATTTGCAAAGAAAAAAAATCATAACCTAGATTCATCCTTAATTTACATCTTTCTACTGTGTTACCTGAGTCTTTCAATGGTGTACACAACAAAGCACACAACAATAACAAGGCACAGTGAGATGATTTAGGAGCAGAATTTGGACTCATGTCTGAATTATTTTGGTTTTACGAGTTTAATTCTGCCTCTGTAGCCTTTGCAAACATTTTTGGGGTAGCTGCACTTCATGAATTTGTCAGATTCTGATTTCAATTGCAGTGCTATCACGTTGGCGTAATTTCCCAGATGTTACAAATGTTATTTCTGATTTACATTGATATTAGTTTAGTAAGAATTGGTGCCACAGTTATTCTGAAAGTCTAAAATGCCTCATGTCTGTCAGCTAATTATGTCTTTGAAGACTTTGTGGTGCATACTACAGCTGAAAACTGGTTTGTGAAAGATGTTGTCCCCACACAGAAGGCGGCACAACTGTTGTTCTGAGATAGTAATCCATGCACAAGACTGAGAAAATGGGAAAAATTCTTCTATAGCCATAACTTTTAACATTGCCAATGTACTAAAATTACCTCTGAAAATTTGGGTGATACCTCAGTTCTGTACAAAAATGTCTGGAACTTACAAATGTAGAAAAAATGTTGTAAGATTTCATTATTAAGATTCCCCAATTTACCAGAGAGGCTCACCAAAATGCTTTGGTCCTTTTTTAAAGTCCCTATGAATTGGCCATCATTCCATGGGCATTCTTCAGAAAGAATTGGCTAGATTTTTCTCAAGTTACTTCATTTTTTTTCTGAAACCTATGGTACAGAAGATATGGCAATTAATTAAAAGTTCATGGGAAGATATAACCAGTGACTGCATGTTTAGGTGACAATAGAAATTTAGTAGGATACAACCTGACCCTGCAACTAAGATCCCAAATTTCATATAGGGACTCACTGGCCTAAACAGTACTTCCAACAGACATCTTTTTCTCATGTGCCTTTTCTACAATTTATTTGCTTCCATATAAACAACTAAAAACTATGGCCTCTCTAGGTTCAGAACATTATACAGCTTTTCCAAAAAATGTATGCAAGCAGCTGAGGCCTTCTGTGCCTCCGTTTTTGCAAGCATCTATAGTATAGAAACAGCTCAGTTTCCATCTTATCATTTGTCCTGATATCTTCATTTGAAATAATTCCTGGCAGCTTGGCAACAATGGCAGGCCAGTCCTTGGCAACATTGGTTTTCATTTCCAGTCCCTTGAAACAGATTGAAATGTAAGTGCCACATATCCAATCATGTAGTCTTTAAGGGTTATTTAAATGAGCCCTTTGAGGTAAGAAGGTATTTGCAATTACTACATATTCATGTAGACACAGATGTAATCAGGGTCCTAAAAATACAGTTCACTTATCTATCTGAATCAAAAGGGTTGACCATGGAGATTTTTTTTTGTAACTACAGTAGTCTGAGCAATATTCCGAAATATTATTTTTCTGGAGAAAAAGAAATCTGTAAAAAGGTTTTGTTCAGAACTGTGTGAGTTCACAAACATTTCTTTCCTCCTTCTTGATTCCACCTACAAACAGGATAAAGAAAGGTTCTCGACAGTACTTCCAGAAGATGACTGGCTTATCAAATATCTCCTGCAGGCAAAAAGTAAAAAGCTTTGCATCATCATCATCATAAAAAAAAAAAAATTAAAAAAGAAAAAAAAGAAGAAAAATGGCAATATTCAAGAATAACAAACGCTGAAAGCTTTAAGAAAATCAATCTCATTTAAACTGAAAGGATGTTTTTATCCAGAAATCCATTCAAACTGGTTAAAGGTCCTATTTCTTACCATCTATTGCATTATTCATCAAATAATTATAGCATAACTTCATTTTGTACACATATCAAACAATGTAAATTCTTTTCTTTCAGCTTTACTTCAGCCTTTTTTGTTGGAATACCTGGTGCTGAAGAGTTTTTGACATGAGCAGGTATTTTTTGTAAATCTATCCATATCAAATTAACCTGAAGAAATGAAATTAGACAGATTAAATTGTAATATGGATTCATTTGAAGTATTTCTTACATATGTCAAAAACATACTCTGATTCTATTTAAAGGCAAGAAAAACTTATTGTTTAACATTTGAGAGCCACACTAGATTCTAAAACTCATGAGTACAACTATAACAACCATATAAAACACACAGTACACACCTAAGGAAAAGTACTGGTACAGTAGTATTCTTTTTTTGTGCTGTGAGAATGTGAATAATCAACTGAAGAATCTCATAGACTGCCACTTCTTCCTACAGATTAATGGAGTTTCATCTTTGGATCAGAATCATCAAAGCTCCAGGACAAAGCATCAGGGCTCCGGGAATGCTGTAATATGGAAGTTCAAGATCACAGCTTTTTAGAGATTCCATACTAAGGAAAGCATTTAAATCATTGATATGTTTTTCAAAACCTTGATCAGAATCTCTAAGGGATCAGTAGCAATGGGTTCTACTTTCTTTAATGGGTTCTACATTCAGCCTTAGGGGCTGACATTTGGAGATCTTTTCTTCTTACTCTGCCAGACTGTCCTTCAAGACCAATTTATATTACAGGGATTGTTTTCTGAGAGTGACACCTAGGCCTCTGATTTAGCTGAATGCTTAGATTTCTTTGTCTGCCGATGTGTTCAGTTTCAAGACAAATTCTCAAGGAACAGACATTCATCACAGCTGTTACTGTACTGTAGGTACCAGCTCTAAGGATATCTTAGTGCTCCCACTACACTATCTCTACAAGCAGTGCTGGCAAACAGCACATATATGGCATGGTGGCATTGATGCTCCCTGGCTCCTCAGCCCCACAATTCACATGTGATTAACGAGCCCTACTACCAAGTGCCCTCATGTGCCAGCACCAGTCTCAGAACTTGTGTTGGTCCTCTGGAGCATGATGACCCCACACTTCTGACTCCTCTGTCTATGGTCTGGTCATGTAGATCCAACAGCAGAACCACAGGTACCAGCTCAGAGCTTTTTCAATATTCAGCTTCTTCCAACACAAAATCATAAGTGACAATTTTATCACAGTCTTAGAGCAGAAAATATGTTTCGTCCACACAGACCTATGAACTGATTGTTCTCAATACACAGTGTGTGGGAGTTTCATCCTGTGCATCTGTCCAGAGAGCATCAGCAGAAAGTTTTAATAGGCTCTCTCTGTCACTAAGACAAATCTGTGTCAACCCTCCATGGAAATGCTTTGATGCCTACCTCTTAAACTAGCTGTCTTATTCTTTTGGGGTTTCCTCTGTGATCATTTTCCATAATTGTCTTTCTTATTAAATTTAAAATCAGTAGCCATTTATTTTGAGATACTGAGATATTTTGTGATTTCCCAGAAGTGATGCAAACAAGTGAGACATAGCTTTTACATTTATCACTAAATCCACAAATTAGAAAACATCTTTTACAATAGCCTTTCAACTTTTCTGTATGTTAGAAAACGAAAACAGTTTAAGAGTTTCATACAATTTCCTGACAGCTCCCTGAAGTTTCTTTGCCTTGATTAAGCAGTCTTCATAATCCACCTGTCAATCAGAAGGTGATTGCTTCTTTTTTTGCTTTCCAATGCAATGCCAGCGATTATAGATATGATCTGATCTTAGTAACATAAATAATTTCCACTTCTGGTGTGGCTTGATGACTCATTGGCCATTAGCAATTGTGCCATTCCTTAGCAGTGCAGTAACTTTGCTTGCAAGGATTATTTTGAGATGTTATGTTAGTCTTAGATACAGAGATTTCAAGTTTTGGGCTGTAACATTGTGCATCGCCTGTTCCTGGTACTTTCTCCTGTTTTCTTAATTGATTCATTGACATATTTAAATTAGACTCTATACATAGAAAGAATCACTTGCTGAAACATTTTTTCAACACCTTTTATCCCTAAATAAATTTTGTTATTGTTAACTAGGTTATCCAGATTTTCTTCAGCACTAAATACACTTTTCTGCATTTGCAAGCTATGGAAGTCTTCTCTTGACTGTTTGAATTTTCTTGAATTTCTTTTGAGTATTATTGAACAGAATCACAGAATCACAGAATCACAGAATGTTAGGGATTGGAAGGGACCTCGAAAGATCATCTAGTCCAATCCCCCTGCTGGAGCAGGATTGCCTAGACCATATCACACAGGAACGCGTCCAGGCGGGTTTTGAATGTCTCCAGAGAAGGAGACTCCACAACCTCTCTGGGCAGCCTGTTCCAGTGTTCAGTCACCCTTACAGTAAAGAAGTTTTTCCTCAAATTTAAGTGGAACCTCCTGTGCTCCAGCTTGCACCCATTGCCCCTTGTCCTGTCAAGGGATGTCACTGAGAAGAGCCTGGCTCCATACTCTTGACACTTGCCCTTTACATTTTTATAAACATTAATGAGGTCACCCCTCAGTCTCCTCTTCTCTAAGCTAAAGAGACCCAGCTCCCTCAGCCTCTCCTCATAAGGGAGATGTTCCACTCCCTTAATCATCTTCGTGGCTCTGCGCTGGACTCTCTCTAGCAGTTCCCTGTCCTTCTTGAACTGAGGGGCCCAGAACTGGACACAATACTCCAGATGCGGCCTCACCAGGGCAGAGTAGAGGGGGAGGAGAACCTCTCTCGACCTGCTGACCACACCCCGTCTAATACACCCCAGGATGCCATTGGCCTTCTTGGCCACAAGGGCACACTGCTGGCTCATGGTCATCCTGTTGTCCACTAGGACCCCCAGGTCCCTTTTCCCTACGCTGCTCTCCAACAGCTCTGTCCCCAACTTGTACTGGTACATGGGGTTGTTCTTGCCCAGATGCAGGACTCTACACTTGCCCTTGTTATATTTCATTAAATTTCTCCCCGCCCAACCCTCCAACCTGTCCAGGTCTCTCTGAATGGCTGCGCAGCCTTCCGGCATCTCAGCCACTCCTCCCAGTTTTGTGTCATCAGCGAACTTGCTGACAGCGCACTCTAATCCCTCATCCAAGTCATTAATGAATATATTGAATAGAACTGGTCCCAGAACCGACCCTTGCGGAACTCCGCTAGACACAGACCTCCAACTGGACTCTGTCCCGCTGACCACTACTCTCTGGCTTCTTTCCTTCAGCCAGTTTACAATCCACCTCACTACCCGATCATCCAGACCACACTTCCTCAGTTTAGCTGCGAGGATGCTGTGGGAGACCGTGTCAAATGCTTTACTGAAATCAAGATAGACCACATCCACAGCTTTACCATCATCTATCCACCGGGTAACATCCTCATAAAAGGCTATCAAGTTGGTTGAGCAAGACTTCCCGTTGGTGAAGCCATGCTGAGTGCCCCTAATGATCCCCCTATCCTTGATGTGCCTAGAGACAGCACCAAGAACAAGTTGTTCCATCACCTTTCCAGGGATGGAGGTGAGGCTGACTGGTCTATAGTTCCCCGGGTCCTCCTTCCTGCCCTTTTTGAAGACTGGAGTGACATTCGCTTTCCTCCAGTCCTCAGGCACCTCTCCCGTTGCCCACGACTTAGCAAAGATGATGGAGAGTTGCCTAGCAATGACTTCCGCCAGCTCCCTCAGCACCCGCGGGTGCATCCCATCAGGGCCCATGGATTTATGGACGTCCAGGTTGCTTAATTGGTCCCTGACCTAGCCCTCATCAACCAAGACAGATTCCTCCTCTATCCTGACTTCTTCTGAGGCCGCAGGGGTCCAGGGCTCCTCAGGACAGCCTCCAACAGTATAGACAGAGGCAAAGAAGGCATTCAGTAACTCCGCCTTCTTTATATCCTCTGTCTCCAGGGCCCCCACCTCATTCATCAGTGGGCCTACATTGCCTCTAGTGTTGGCTTTACCTGCAATGTATTTGAAGAAGCCCTTTCTGTTGTCCTTCACCTCTCTTGCAATGTTTAATTCCAAGGAGGCCTTAGCTTTCCTAGTTGCCTCCCTACATCCTCTGACAACAGACTTCTATTCCTCTCAAGTGGCCAGCCCCTCCTTCCACGATCTGTACACCTTCTTCTTCCACTTGAGTTTGCCCAGCAGTTCCCTGTTCAACCATGCAGGTCTCCTGGTACCCTTCCTTGACTTCCTACCTGTTGGGATGCTCTGATCTTGAGCTCGGAAGAAGCAGTCCTTGAACGCTAACCAACTATCTTGGGCCCCCTTACCTTCTAGTACCCTGTCCCATGGGATTTCCCCTAGCAATTGCTTGAAAAGGCCAAAGTTGGCCCTCCTGAAGTTCAAGGTTGTGATTCTGCTAGCTATTCTGTTCCTGCCACATGAGATCCTGAACTCTACCATCTCATGGTCACTACAACCAAGGCTGCCCTCAACCTTCACCTCTTCAACCAGACCCTCCTTGTTAGTGAGGATCAGATCCAGCAGCGCTCCTCTCCTAGTTGGCTCATCCACCATTTGCATCAGAAAGTTATCATCAATGCACTGGAGGAACCTCCTGGACTGGGGATGGCTGGCTGAGTAGGCCTCCCAGCAAATATCAGGGTAGTTGAAATCCCCCACAACAACCAGGCCCTGTAATTGTGAGACTGCTCTCAGCTGCCTGTAGAAGGCCTCATCACCCTCCTCATCCTGATCCGGTGGCCTGTAATAGACACCCACAACAGTATCACCCCTGCCAGCCTGCCCCTTAATTCGCACCCACAAACTCTCAACTCGCTCCTGATCTGCCTCTGGACAGAACTCAATACATTCTAGCTGCTCACTCACATAAAGAGCAACTCCACCACCTCTCCTTAGTGGCCTGTCTTTCCTGAACAGGACATAGCCATCCATGACCACATTCCAGTCATGCGAGGCGTCCCACCAAGTCTCTGTAATTGCCACTAGATCATAGCCCCCCGACCGAACACGGATTTCTAACTCCTCCTGCTTATTCCCCATGCTGCGTGCATTGGTGTACAGGCATTTCAGGGAGCAAGCTGGGCACACCTATTTCATCCCAGATTCACCCCCTGATTTCACCCCAGGGGGATGGGGGGCCTCCTGGTCTACCTCAACACTAGAGCATTGCCCCAGTGGTGCAAGCCCAGCTACCACCCCATCCCCCTTCGAATCTAGTTTAAAGCTCTCCGAATGATCCCTGCTAATTCCTGTCCCAGAACCCTTTTGCCCCTACGACATAAACCTTTCCCATGTATCACTGTCACGCCTGTTGTCTTATAAAACCAGCCATTATCAAAGAACCCAAAGCCCTGCCTGTAGCACCAGTCTCGTAGCCAGGCGTTAATAGAGAGAATCCTACTATTCCATCCCACGTCATCACCTGAAAATGGAAGGAGGGAGGAGAAAACAACTTGTGCCCCAGACTCTTTTACCAACCGTCCTAGGGCCTTGTAGTCTTTCTTCATCCCCCTCAGACTACGGGATGCAGCTTCTTCCCCACCTGTCTGGAAGATCAGCAGTGGGTAGTAGTCTGTGGCCTTCACCAGGTTGGGGAGTTGCCTGGTGATATCCCTGATTCGGGCTCCACCAGTCTATCTCCATTTCAGCCTCCCGAATGCTCCTAAGCCTTTCTACTTCGGCTTGAAGCCTTTCAACCTGGCTTTGCAGCTGTGCCTCTCGGCCGAGCAGATCATCTACTTGCTCACAGCGCACACAGCCCCCTGACACCACAGAGACGCTGTAGCATTCCCTGCAGCCCGCAACCTGCACCATCGCCTCCTTCCGTGGGAGCTCTGTCTGGGTTCCCACATCCATTTTGGTCTTCTTCCACCGGGTAGATACCATTGTTCTTTCACTGAACTGGGAAATACCTGTTGGTGGCACCCCTCGTTCACAGCTCCTTGGCACCTTCCTCGCCTTGTGCACTGGGAGGGAGTCAGTGCCCTCCCCAACGAGTTGCAAACAACTGCAGCCTCTCCTGCCCTGGGACACACCCAGTCACTGCAGATTCACACAGGCACTGCTGAGTCTCCCTCACCCTCTCCCGTCTGCACAGGGACTAGTCCCTGCCCTCCAGGAGGCTCTTTATCAACGATAACAGGGGGTGGAGTGTTTAAATCGCCCGCGGTGCCTCCGGCTACGCCCCCTCCTCTCCTGATTCGTTGCCGGGAACCTCCGGGTCCGGGTCCGGGGTCAGAGGGAAGCAGCTCGGGGCTGATGCTCGCGGGGGGCTCAGGGGGGTCCCAGAGTACGAAAAACCGCCCGGTTAAGCCCGATGTCGCCCTCGTCCCCGCACTAACCTCAAGTCGCTGCCGCCGCTTTCGCTGCTGCCGCCGCTTTTTGCTGCTGCCGCCGCTGTCCAATATGAACAATATGTTACTCTGTATGTTTTAATACTATTAAGCAAAGGAGAGTGTGGTTTCAACTAAAAATATTTTCTTTTAGATCTTGCACATCTTTTTAAGTTATCTGACTTCTATTCCTTCCTTAAATATTTCTTCTTTGTTTTCTAGTGTTGTTTTTGTCAATGATAGCTTTAGGTTTCATTGCTATAAGAACTATAACTTAAGTATCCTCTTGCACAGAAACTGATAATGTTTCTGAGGGAATAACTGGAACAAATTTACTGTGATTGCCATCACTCTTTAGGCAGCAGCTCATACCAGCTGGAAAGTCTCCAGGTCAGAGTTCTGTATTCAAATGGGAGCTTTTCAAACTTATCTCCTAGTTTAACACAGCTTTGAGAATTTAATATGGGATTTTGATATCCATCTGTTTTCTGATCAACTATTTGTGTTATTGTTTTTTTCTTTGTTTTTAAGTCTTAGAGCACCAGCTTCTGTTTTCACCTTAGTGATGTTTTCAGAAGCAAATAATGACTCAAATTTTGTATTAATTTAGTGATAAGTTGGTTTGCATATTGTCATTTACTTCTGTTTTCAGGTGGGAGCCATTATCACTGACCAAGATGCCTTGGTGTTAATGTTTTACAGGTAAGGAAAGTTTATATTAAATAAATTGTACTCAGTTTAATTACAGGGCCTGGAAACAAGGAAGCCTTAGGAGGGGGAAACTGAAATAACTATAGCTACCAAGCACTGAAAGAGGGAGTTATTGTGTACGTTTGGATAGTCCTCTGCGATATAGAACTTCCCTTCTTTTGTCTTAGTTCTAAAGAAGAAAAAAGAAATAGAAATCATAAATGTTAAAGAAGTTGTACTTAAGGGATCCAACAGATTGATACCAAGAAAGGAAGTAACTTGTAAATCAGAAATTCAGGGATTTAATAAAGAAACAATTACCCAGATGATAGAAAGGGTGAAATAATACTAAAATCAGTTGTACTGTGCTATTTACATACATTCTAAACAGTGAAACAAAAGGTTAATAAACAGTAAATAAGTTGTCTTGTCCCAGACAATCCAGAAGAGATTCATAAGATCCATATATTCACGAAACTAACATTTGTAATCCTATAGTTTCATTCTTGTCTTGAAAAGCTCCTTTTCAGAAACACTGATCATCTAATAACAGCTGGAGTTTCTATTTAGATTTTTCCATCATAGAGGTAAACTATTTTTTAAAGCCACGATTTTAAAAAGTAGGATTACATACAGATAGATATTAGTTGGGATTACTTTATGAGAAATGAGATTTGCCTGTGTATCTTACAATTACGTCCTCTGATTACAGCACACTGAACTTTTTTCTGCTAACAATCTGTTTAAAAGTCCTTGAATAGTAGACAAGATCACTTACTTGCCATTTCATATTTAGATCAAATGAAAACGGCTTGAGCTGTGCTTGAAACTTGTAATTTATTATTCAAAAATTTTGAGCTTTAATAGTCAAATAAACTTGCCCTTCTGTTGGCAGGGCTATAAAAGTAACAGGAATGCATATTTTCAGTATTTATTATATTTTGAATGATTAAAGATGAATTACAAATACAGAAATTTAATTGCAAGAGATAGCTACACTAACATAATACTATTCTTTCCTCTAGCATAATGGGCTGTTTAAGAAAATATGATGAGCAAATAGATTAAAAATATTGGGAAAAAATCTTCTTTCTCCCTCTTATCTAGAGATCTAGAGTTACATTTCTTTCTTTGTTTTGTAAATAAACAAATTCTCCTTTGGCATAGTCTCTTTTTACTAAAAAAAATGTAATCTCTCTGAGATCCAACTGAGGTCCACATAATCTATTCCTGTTGAAAGCAACAGGAGTTCTGCATTTTAAACTAACTGGTCTTGGTCCTCCTAAGGAGATAAAAGATGGAGAACCCCCGGTGAAACCACAGTTTATTGGAGATAGAGAGCTCTTGGGATTTTTTTTTTTTTTAATACATTTACTTTTTCTCCACCATCCGAGCCCGGCTTTAGGAATCTAAATTAGCAAAGCACAGCAATTCCGGACAGCCTGAAGTGCCAGACTACGAATGTTAGAGTAGGTAAGGACATGTGACTAATTGGGTAAAGACCTCCATTACATCTTATGTTGGATGAGCCATTCCAGTCTGGAAACTACAGAGTATTATTGGTCAACTCTGTGAACCTGGGCATTTAAATCAGAACATATGTCTATACGCAAGAATCACAGACAGTAGTTAAAATCCTTGCAATAAGGAGGGAGAATGCAAAATTAAATAAATGCTGTTTAATAATATACATGATGAGTGATAAACTCTCCTGAAAAAAATTCCTGATATTTGGAAACTGAGCATGATTTTTGGAGAGGGATTTGGTGAGCTGGAGGTATTTCAGCAAATATTTTTGTACATTTTTAGATTGAATCTTTGAGAGGGATTTCAGGCATGGATGAAAAATTAAAGATTGTGGGAGAGAGGAAGACTGAACCTAAGAATGTAGAAACCGTAAGCTATTTTAAAACAACACAGTAAATTTTAAAAAACTCTAAATAATTATTGTTTAATGTAAAAAGTAAGTCTATGACATGTTTTTTTCATATGAAAGGTGGAACACAGACTAAGAGGGACACCTTTATCTAACAGGAAAAATACATACACCATCTAGCAATAGAGCAAGTCTAACCCAAATGAAGTGAGTTTTAGGTTCTTTCCAGCTTATGCCAGATTCAACAAAAGATCTGCCTGTTTATTTCTAGGTATTATATTACTAATTTTGAGTTGTTTTTACTTCTTCAAATTTGGATAAGGGAGTAATTTCACTGTGAATACTTCAATTATGCCAAATAAATCTGAAGTTTGAGCTGTTTGGATCCTTTGTTCATAACGTGTTCATTATTAGTTAGGGTTCAAGTATAGTTTATTCAGCGGTATCCACAGATCAGAATCAGCCTCTAAATATCAGTGGACATTTTCAGAGTTCTTAGGTTTGAATCTCAGGTTTTGATCACCTATTTTGAACGAATTTTTAAATGAACAAACAGAAAAAGAGACTGAAAGAGAAGAATCTTTTACTCAAGTACCTCAAAATTTAAGCTGTTTTAGAAACAGCTCAAAATTTTCATTTTAGCTTATATTTAATTTCAACTGTAATTTTTTTTGCCTCATCTTATTTCTATTGAAGTTGAACTTAAAAAAACAATGATCTTGTAAAGAGGCAATATACATGAAAGGCATACATTATGTAGCCATGCTACCTTTTTAATAAGCTGATTTTTGAAGTGTAAGAACTGCACTGCACTAGAGAATAGGAATGAGAAAAGCTGAAGAAGTAATGGAAAGCAATTCATCTTCACAGTCTTGTGTCTTTACAATGCTTGGCTTCTTTTATTTTCTTTTGATTTGATTTTTTTTCTTTTAATTTTTCTGTCTGTGTACAGTGTGCCACATGCAAAAGAAGGCTCTTTACTATTTCACTCTAATCTGAAGAAAGTGAAGCATCACTCACATTACAATTCTCTGATAAATTTCTTTTAATCAAGTAAAGAGAAATTTCACCAACCCTACAGAAATACATATGCATATTATTCTATCCGCATATGGAAATGCTCTACTAAAATTCACTCCATCAACAATTTTTTCCTACAAAGAATGATGAACAAACACGCATTTTTCAGCCAGTACTGCTGCTCAATGAACAAAGAGAGAAATTTGTAACCTGAAGGATTAAGAACTAGGAACAGTCAGATTAAGATTCACTGCTTTGTAGAAATTTTCAGGAAAAAAATTTTCGTCATGAAGAATGCTTTTCTTTCTGATCATTTCTTTCTAATAAGCTTTATTTATTGCAAATAGGAATAGAAGACACATGCAGAAAGAAAGAAAAGCTTAAAACAGTGTTTCTACTTGCATGTGTACGGTTCTTAAAGCATGCCAAAAAATCATGAAGAATTTCAGGGCTTTCGTGGAAGTATTCAATGGGTGCTTAGAAATGTCCATGGATTGTTTTCAAAGCTGTGTACTACTGAGAACTCAAAAAGATCACAAAATCAGCTTGTGTCACACTCCTTCTAAAGCAATATTTGGAACCAAAAATGTCAGCATTTTCTGGAGGGCAGATTGTTGAAATGGTTATAGTCTTTAATTTTCATTACCTAAGTTTGTGATCTTTTAAGGAACTCCAACCCCCTTTATACTTTCTGTATGCTCTTCAGTGCCTTGTCATTTCTTACTCTTGATATTTCATAACACAATTTACTTTCATGAGAATGAAAGAACTGCCATGCTGCATTAAATAAAAGTTTCACCCAACTTAGTATCCCATGTCTGGCAGCATCAATTAGTGTATACTTAGGGAAAAGTACAGGAAATGAGGCAAGTGTAAAACGATTTTCCTCTGCCAAACCTTTACAATAGGATTATCTTTACTACAAGGAGATCAGTAACAATACTGCAGCACTCGTATTTCCAGTCCATCTCCCCTAGAAGATAAACAAGAGTTTTCTTATTCACTTCAGAAGAGCAGAAACTTTTAAAGTGAAACCAGAACCTCATTTAGAAAGAGTTATCTGTCATAAGTAATCTTTATTTTTCTTCTTTCATGTTTTACTATTCAAAAAACCTCTATTCAAGTAACATTATTTAGTCAATAAATCATATAAAGATGAAGCAGTTACCCCTGAAATTTAGCTAGAGAAAAACTGTTAAATGAAATACAATTAACCTAGCAACTTAAATCCTGATTCTGAAATGACTGTAAACCTTTAGCTATTCCAGCAGTGGTTAGCAGAATTAAATAACAGTTTACCCATTGGAAATATATGCAATACCTATTTCTCACTGATTAATCTGATCTACTTTCATTAACTGACACATAAGTAAACTCATATATAAACCAGACTTAAATTCAAATGCAATGTTGTTCTCTATTTCGAATGACTCTTTAATTTCTGTTCAGCTGTGAGTATTCCTAGATGCAGCAGTATGAAACTTGAGTTTCATTAGATGACAGAATTATTTTGTTCCATTTTGGAATGAAACCTCCAAATACTAAAGCTCTTAGAAGCAAATGCTAAAAACAAGTTATATTTCATATTGATTGAACACTGAATATAAACAATGTTGATTTTTTTTTCATTTTTGATGATTTTGTTATATTACAGAAAATCAAAGCAACAAATTTATATGCTTCAATCCAGTTGAAACAGAATATTTTCTTCTCCTTTTCTGTTTCTCATTGTCATTCTGATGACCTCTCTTTGTTTTTTTTCTCTCTCTGTTTCATTCCTATCTAAATACTACAAAGCCAGAGTTTGCTGTCCTTTACCACAGCACACAGAGCAAAGCATTACTTCAGTCAGTGGGAAAAGTGCCAGAACAGGGATGTGGAGGGTAAACAGTATGGCTATTTGAGTAAAGGTGGCAAGGGGTAACAGAGTTAGAAACTAAGGTTGCAGACTAAATGAATGAGAAGCTCAGTTAGAAAATAAGGCACAGAGAAGAGTTTCATCTCATTTTGCAAACTGTCCAATAAACTCTACACAAATACTTGGGGATTGTAAGTTTGTGTTTCAGTCAAAGTCGTCTTTCTCTTGCAGCAGCCAGTGATTGGCTACCATCTTGGGAATGATTTCCTGACTGCTTTGGAAAAGACTTTTCTGTGATTAGGCAATAGGTCATTGCAATGGACTTATTGAGCTTGAGAAAACTTGTATGCAAGGTTTAGACAATCTTAGGTGGAAATACTAAATTCCAGGAGATAAATGAAAACAGAAAAAATCACTGTGAGTTAAAAAAAGGCAGTTCATATTGATGTGTAAGTGGATATCTTTACCTGAATTAAAATCAGATATTCTAGGCAAAGGGAAAGCACTGAAACCAATAGTTACATTTGCCTTAAATCTGGCTAAAGAATTAAATATCTAATTAAGATTCTCAGTCAATGCTATCTTAATTGACTAATACATCATTCTGTTAACACTAATGGTAAATTAAATATGCTTGATCGATATTCAAACAATGAGTTGTGGTTAATTGACATTGATCTTAATGGGCATTATCTTAAAATATTAGCTGATGTACATCCACAGCTGTAGGGATTGCATATTACAATATTTCATTTCAGGATATCATTTGCAAGAACGCATTAGTAATAGTTAGTGATCTTCCTTTATATATGAAGAGGAATTGCAACCAGTCATCCTAGAAAAGAAAATTAAATTATACCCTTACAAATTATATATTATTTTTCTCATTACATTGTTTTTCCTTTTCTGTTGAAGTGACTCTGAACAATTAAAGACTTCTAAATCATAATTTACTAACTTTGTTGAATTATGATAACATGAAAAATGAATTAATTGATTTAATTAAGAAAAACAAGTGCAGTAAAATGCAAACAAGTACAGGAAAAAGAAAGCAGTTGACTAAGGAATTGAGATCAGACTTCTAATGCAGAAGACTCCTAATGTCCTGTGGAATGAATGAAAGATAGAGTCATTCAGCCTGGGATTTCCAAATGGGGCTAGCAGCAATTAATCTCTCTGTTTTCTAGCTGTTTGAGAAGAGTCAGCTTCAAGGGGAGCAATACTCAAAGGATGATCCATAACACTTTCTGAAATCCCCAGCACTAGTTATTTCCTCATTAGAAAAGGACAAAAAAATCATTGATCTCTGCTTTAAATTTTGGCCTTGTTTCATTGCAGGTGGCTATCAGAATTGTGGTCTGAGAAGTCATCTGACATTTATCTGTAATTTATTATCTAAATTACTGTAGCAGGTAAATTCTTAGAGTCCACCATTATTTTAATTAATCAAGTTTAACCTCTTACATTCATGTGTTTATGGATTCTTCTGTGTATATATGTACACATATAGATATGCTAGGACTGATTAACTTGGTGAACAGATCAGGTTGTGTGTTTCAGGGCATGTCTCAAAAAGCCTCACAAAATAAGTGATAGTCCCAATAAAAAGATCACTGGTACTGAAAATTAAAATTAAGAGCACTGTTCAATTTGCAAAGCATATCTTTCTACTAATAAATCAGTGAATAGAAAACAACAACTACACAAGCATTGCACCTAGAGTGGCTTAGTAAGGCCAAAATATTGGACTAAATTAACCCCACTTTATGAAGAGTAGGATAAATTAATCTTTTGGAATACGGTGAGGCACAACTGCTGAAATAAAGAGGTCTTGCTGGCATAACTGAAAGGAAACATTAGCAGAGCATCATTTGATATACTGAGAATTCAGTTGGCATTAGAGTTCACTGATTTTAATTCTCCCCTGAAACACTAAGACCTCAATTCACAGTCCACTGAAGTTAATGGAAGTCTTCACAGAAATCCCACATAGCAGCTCAGCAGTTTCAGCTCTGTCTTATGTGGCAAAGGACGTATTATCTTGATTTTTATTATTTTTCTTTCTGTCACCTATTGTTACAGAAACTTCAGCCCAGCAGTAAGTCACCAGGCAGTGAAATGCGAGACTAAGGTTTGACTTGCCATTTTGCCACAAATTTTAAATGTCACCTCTGGCAAGTAAATTTGGCTCATTTTAATTCAAATTCACCAAGTCATCTATGCACCAAACTTTCAGTTGACTGCAGTGAGAAACAGGCTTCTAAATATCTCTGTAGATCTGTCTTCAGTATTGCTGTTATGCCTCTACTCTATGCAACTCAAGTCTGAACTCACACCAAAGTCTTTCTAATATTCACACCACATTTGCTCTGGCTTGCAACTGTAGACTCCATCAGCTGGCCTTAGAACCAAATAAAAACTTGAGCTCTAAAGAAGTTTTAGAGAGGTGTGACATTGAGTCTTATCTCTGTAGTTCATAGGAATAGGGGTGAGGTCTGTGCACCTAAAGTGGGTTCATCTCTGTTCCTTCAAATAATATCCTGTCAGTCTGATACAGATGTTACATACATTCTCTCTTCTACTTGCACAGGATTTTATGCCCTACTTTGCTGTTAAGCCCTATTAATTTGAGTTCATTTTATTTTGAAGTTTCTTGAGGAAGTAGAATTGATGATATATTGACACTATCTCATTGAAATAAATTTCTAGATAGCCTACTAATAAGCTTAAATTCTACCTGCATGAAAACTCTTATATTGTCAGTGATGTTCTTGGCACCTGACATCCAGGAAAAGACAACCTGGGAGCACCATGTTGTTTTTTTAACATAATCTTAAACAGATGATCTATGGAGACTGGGAAGGAGAGCCATGTTTCATGGATGCATAGATGTAATTTTTTAGCACAGGTCATCAACAGCATCTCTTGATATATGAAGCTCTGAACCCATTGTTATTCCTCATATATTTAGAAGAGTATAAGTACACGTCAGTTATGTTAGTTTGACTGAACACATAGCTAGGTGCAGATCTGCATCTATGTTAGAAGAGCAGTTGATATTTTCATTGATATAAATGATGCAAGACAAGGATTATGCAAGGTCTATAAGGTGGGCACCACTGTCTTGAGGTGTCTGGCTCAGAAACCCGAACCTCAGCTCAAGCAAAGCTACTAAAGGATGCACAAACTGTTAGGGAGAGTTTGGAACACAGAGAAGTAGGCACACATATGCACACCCACACACATGCGTGCACACACATACAGTCTATCTTGCTGGGCACGTAAGGAGAAAAGATTACTGAAATAATGGGAATTACAAGTACCTAAGACGGTATCTCAGGACAGCTAAAGCAACGATTAAAAGAAATGTAACGGAGCATCAGCTCTAGATACACTTTGCAAAGTAAAGAATGCTGTTGTAGAGCTGTAGTTAATTAAAAGGGATTCCAAACCAGCAGTATCTTGCTTTGTACCTTGCAGTATGCTAAATATGGACACTGGCAGACCACTTGAAGCAGTGAATTACAATAGTAAAGGATCTCAAGTCAACTCTTTATAGGGAAATTGCACTAACATACAAAACAAAAAATAAACTAGTATGCACCATATGCATATAATAAAAAAAGATAAAGGTAGCAAAAGCCATTCTAAGACAACCCTTTTCTGTGCTTTTATTTTTTGGATAAAAACATTATTTGGATTTTTTGGATGAAAACATGCAATATTGCAAAGTGCACATGTAAAATATAGTGAAGAAAAACATCTTGTTTCAACCATTCATGGCCGATTTGATCTGAACTAGTCACAGATGAGCCTTGGTGTTAAGATTGCAAGGGCTGAAAACACTAAAGAATCCGGGACTCTGATTTCAGAGTCTCAAAATTACACATATTGAGAGAATTTGTACACTGGAATATTCCCAGCATTGGTCTTTCAGGCATATACGTTAAAGTATTGTGAAAGAAAAGTTCATGGAAGGAAGTGACAACCTAAAGTGCTTACATTCGTTCTTGGCAAATCTCAGTGAACTTTTCCATTGAACTGTTCATTGGATATCATAAGTATGATGTTCTTCAGAATAAAATATGACCTGAAATGCACCTACTCTTCTACACTGGCAAATTCACTTTGGCAGAAAAAAGTGATACATTGCTATTAAGACCTGAACCCTGCATCAAGAAGTGCCCTAGCAGGGAGTCTACCTATAAAAAAAAGTCATAAGTGATCAGACATTGGTATTACACATTAGCACATCATCCTCATTATTTTATGCAGAATTGCTGAAAAGAAAAAGCGAGTTGTATTCACTGTCATTCATTTCATGAATATGTTCAGTGCTCCCAAAACTCATAAAGGAAAGGTAGAAAAGAAATGTCAACATTTCTGTGCTTATCAATTACAGTAAATCTATGCCATATCATAGTGTAGAAAGGACCTGTCTTAGTTAAATTTCTGTTAATCAATGTTGTCTGACAATACAGAGGACAAGGGTATGACCTCTATACATCATGTTTTACTCAGAAATGTTGAATGAGAAGCCAACACAAGTCATTATATGACAACTTTGGACACCTGTCAGTTCTCCATTTTGCTGAGGAGATATTGCAGTAAGTATGATAATTTCTCTGTTTACCTATCTATCTGCAGTTTCTAATATTATCAACCTCCATAATCAAGGTATTTTATTTCTTTCAGTAAGATGATAAATATTGGCCTTACTATGTTCAGGCTGCTGTTCAGAGCTGCAAATAATGCTTGGGTTTGTTTTTTTTCTATATTATTCCCATCGCTGTAGAAAAAGCTAGTGAAGAAGTAAAGGAGAATGTGGACAGCAATACTAAGCATAGAAACTAGTTTTCTTTAGCTTGTCTATGAATCAAGGCTGAATTACAGCTGTATTCTGGAGAGAAAAAAAAAAAAGAAAGAAAGAAAAAAAAGAAGTTACTTAAACTTTTCCTACCTTTCATTGTTACATTGGTGGTATGCTAGCAGGGAAAGAGAAACAGGAGAGAAAGACAGTGGCCTGTACAGTGGGAAAAGTGCGACGAGAGTGGAAGGAATAGATATGTAGGAAGCTTTGTGATACACAAAGGATCTTTATTAAAGAAATCTTAAGGCATCAGAAGTTAGTGTTCCAGGTCCAGGAAAAGTGAAAGTGAAGAAAATCTACACGCTTAAATGTATTTAATTTTGCATATTCTTTCCATGGCAGACTCTTTCATTACATAATGCTGCACTATCTTTCAGAAGCTATCAATTCTCTTTTTTCAAATATAAATAAAAAGAATATGTCATATCCTGTATATTTTTATATATATTCTAGCACTGGGGTCTTTGTATAGATCCCATTATCTGTCACATTTTTATCTGAGCCACAGACCATTTGGTCTAGCTATTGTTTTCTGGATTTTCTAAAGCTGTATCTTCTGCAAGGTATATACAACAAACTGATTTAAACACACTTCTTTGTTTCCAGGAGTATTTTTGTTAACATCATATTAATTCAAACAAAAAGACCTTTACCATGCCACAAACCTAGCACAATTTGGCTTCTTTATCAAAATGACATCATAGCTGCTTTTCAGTTGCAGAATTTGAAGAAAAAAATAAGTCTACTGCTGACCTATTTATGACTTGGCATGGGCGTTAACTTCAACTTCTGAATTTTAGTCACCTCATCCAGGCTCGATATCTAGCTATATCTGTAGTCATAAGGGAAAAATAATAATGGTGTCTCCATTGGATATGATGATCTGTCTCTTGGACAGATCTATCTTTTTCTATTGAGTATAAAACAAGCTGAAATTAGTGGTGTAGTTAAGATAGGTAACTAAAGTTAAGAGGAGTGAATTTTGTGTTCGGCATCTTCTTTATTTCACATCAGACTGCATTTCTCCAGCTGCTGTTTAGGAGCAGTGCTTTCACACTGCAGTCAAGCCTTGGTCTATCCTACTTACAGTCAGCAACAGCATTCAGAGACAACAGAGAGATTCAAGGGGAACGATTTTTCTTAACCTTTGCTTAGTCAAGGGTGTATGCAGATTTTAATCTAATTATTTATTCAAGAAAAGTTTTTAAAACTGAAATAATCATACTGAACTGGACACAGAATTTCCCCTGCATCTCCGATTTACTGTTCCAGCAGTTAACACATGGTGTAATATACTTTCATTAAGCATCATAATATCTGCTTCATAATGGTAGAAGAAAAATAAGAGGAAAAGTGTTCTTATTCTTAAAAGCAGCCTTTTTTCCCCATTACTTTTTATGATTAATGGTTTTATGGTTTAAAAATTAGAATATTGACCTGTTAAGAACCCTGAAGTCCCAATAACTTTGAGCCGAACAGAAGAGGTGATCCTCACAGACCAAGAACACAACACAGAACTTTTTTTTCCTGCTTCTGTTTTACTGACTATGATACAGTATAAAGTATTTAACTTGCTCCTACTGCAGAAGTTATTCTGTTGGGAATTGGATTACATCCTCCACTAAAGTAGTGCCTGTACATTGTTTTGCAAATGTGAAGTGTTTGTCATACTGAAAATCAAACTTAAAGAAAAATACAAACAGGATCCGTTCCTCAAAATTGTATCAAAGGAGGGAAAGTACAAACAACAAGCAAAGTCCAAGACAATTCAAAACTGCTTAAACTCAAAACCAATGTCTAATTCACTCATTGCCCTTTCTTATTTGGGATGGAATTAAATGAAGAAAAAACATTCAGAAGGCTGAAAAAAATTATTGATAGTATTATGGGCAATAATAGTTTTTTCCCGCTATTAACAGAGCTGGACTTACAGAACTGCACTTGAAACAGAGAGAGTGCCAGAGACAGGATGCTTGCCTGACGTGGTAAAGCCTGGGGGTTTAACTCTGCGTGTAGTTGCAGTTTGGTAATTCTGAAGTAGCCCCACTAAGTTTCTGAGTTTATACTGAGTTTCTTAAAATGTACGTTGGGAGCAGATTCAGGTGTCCTGGTGTATTAGCACTCAATTTTGCATTTTTCTGAGATACAAAAGATCAGCAGCAGATCTCTCTGCCACTGCTTCATATATACATATAATTCTTTTCTAACACACAACTTCTGTATTATACTGCCTCAAGATCACCTAAAAAGCGAAGAATTTCTGTCCATCATTCCTCACATAATGACTGGAATATTCTTTTAATCAGTTAGTCACATCACATGGTTGATATTTTTCATGATACAAATGCAAATTATAATCTCTCCTGTTTTAAGGATATAAACCATAAAAGGAATTAAAATGCCTTTAGAGAAACATCAGAATGCTATAAGACCATTTGCCTCTTCTGCAACTGCTGCATATAGCTAATTTCCTTTCTCAAAACAAAAGAGACATGGCATAGGATGTTAAGGGTATGCTTTCTCCAATGGACTCTGGGGCCAGGGATGCCTCCCCCCGGCCTGAAGGTCTCTGTCCCAAGATGATGGATGCATCTGGTGCTTTCCCTGTTGAACCTGTTTGCGGGTTCAGACAGCAGCAAAGTTGAACATTTAACCCAGAGACACACACAGAGGACACAGACATGACCAGCTGCTCAGATGGCCACAGACAAGGTGCTGCCTTCAACAGCACCCACATGTAACATCACTAGGACTCACATAAAATATAGACACGTATAGATGTATAGTCAGACAAGTTCCCTTCCTCTCCTTCAGCTGGTCAGGATTGAAGGTCACTAGTTCAGACACACACACCGCTCTCTAGGTTCCCAAGTAAATGCACATTTGCCTGTCCCCCAAGTACCACCATGGCCTTTCTGTCTGCCTAGTATCCCTACCTGGATCCCAGGTGCTCTTACCCATGATTTTGCTCATGCATCTCCTACTCACTGGCTGGTCCAGCTTGAAGGTTGCTGGTGAATTACACACACTCACTCCCATACACACCAGATTTGGGGAAGATGCAAGGACTCCAGCAACCCCCAGCAGCCAGCACCAGGCACACGGGCTGTGACCTACAGTCCTGCTCCAGCTGCTGTTGCTGAGCCTGTCATTTGCTTTGCTCATGCCAGTCCCCCTGTGATGCCCACGAGTCCCATTCCAGCGGCTGGAGCTGAGACCTCCATTTGCTCCATTAGTTGACACCACAGGCCACAAGGCACCTATACCCCTGGTCTGACTCCAATCACTGGCACCAAATCCACTCACACAGTTATCACCAGTAGCTGACACTCAGTCCTTACAGCAATCACAGAGGAGACAGAGAGTGAGATTACACACAGATAGTTAAGAAAGGAGTTAATGAGAAGATAGGACAGACTGCAGTGATTAGATTGGTCAGGCAAGTGTACTGACCAGCCTCAGTTTACATGGGTCCAGCCTCTTTTATACGCCTTTCTGTTTAATTTCCTCTTTGTTCCTCCCCATCCCCTCCTCTTAAATGTTCATTCAGAAGTTTTACATGGTCCCACAGGCTGCTCTTCAACACCCCAAATCCTCATGTTCTTCTTGTTTGCCCCTTCATATCAGTACAAGATCCAGATTGGCCCTCTTCAAAGCTGTGCCTGGAGTTTCTTTATGGCTCAGCAATTAACAACTCAAGCTTCTGGTCCTTGGCATTGTTGTCTGTTATCCTTTGTCTACCAGGTTTGTCTCTCTGTGTGTTCTTGTTTATCACTTCCCCCTTTACTTTTAATCCCCTTTTGCATTGAAAAGTTCCTTGAATGAATCAGCTTAATGATGCAGATGTTCTCGCCTTCCACTTACCCTTACAAGGTGGGGTAAGCCTCGCCAAGCAGCTAGTCCCCATGTCTAGCCCACGCAATTTCAAGGGCCAGCTAGCGCTTCTAAAGACATCAAGAAAGCAAGACATTGAGAATATCAAAGTTTCCATTCCTTTGTCTCAACTGCCATGAAAAGGAAGTAGAATATTTATTACACTGAAGAAGGGGCAAGTTTCTTTATGACACAAGAAACTTCTGGAGAATTCTCCAAGGACAGTTTTCTTATCAGCCAGGAACTCCCTGGTAAAGCATAAGGACGACATATAGTGCTGAAATAAGACCATTATTCTGACATATTTGATACAGTTCTAAATTTTTGTGGTGCTGTTCTTGTTTTTAAAGTGGATAAATGCCCTATGGTATGCAGTAATACATGATTGATAAGCATATGTGAATCATCGTAGCAGAAACAAGTGGACGCTTCACTACAGAGCACTTTTTGTCCATATCCTATGAGGTAAAGAAATATTAAAACTCCCTGTATGAATCACTTTCTAAAAATAGCTTCATACTTAAAAGAAGAGCAGCTGAAGCAGTACAAACTTTAACTTAAGGGCCATATCAAAATTAATTTACGTCAGAAAGCAAAATTCTCTTTTTTTAAAAAAAAATCTTATTTAAATATTTTCCTGTGCTACTTGTAATGTACATACAACGATAAGGGAACAGCACAGGAAAAAAAAAAAAATTAAACAAAACTAATCCCATAGACAAGATCCTTGAACACAACAATCTATTTATTAAATCACAGAAAATGTTCAATTCAGTATTGAGTCTAAAATCTTGCTACTAATATAAATGGAAATTAGATATAAATGTGATTAGGGTTTCCTACTGTTTATTCTTCAATTTTTATTTCATTACATACTAGCAATTATTTTTAAGAAGTGTTATTAAATTTCTGATAAGAGTTCATGGTTGCCCCAAATCAACCTCATAAAATGTCTTCACTTTTATGTGTGCAAGACTCAGATGTCCATGCACGTCTCAGGCCTGGATTTACAGTTAATAAAATTTTTTAGCAGAAAGGATATTCAGACACAGGTAGAACTTCTCAGAAATAGCTACAAGATAGGACAAGTGCAACAACAGCAGGTGGTGTGTTGTTTAATAAATGTTATAAAAATGGATGTTTTGACTAATCTGTCTACTGTAACTTGTTTCTTTTATTATCCCTTGGCTTCTACAACTTCCCCAGGCTTGATTAGGCTGAGGCCAGCCCATTGAAGCAGGCAGCAACCACGCTGACAGGTCATCAGTTCAGAGACAGCCCTGGAACCACAGAAGATGTTGCAAAGTAAAAAGGATCCTGCATTTGAGGAAGGAGGGATGCAGGGCAGCCTGAGCATGCTATGTCCCTGGAACACCAGAAGACAAACATGGAGATTTTTTGTAGATCAGAGAAAAGGTTGATATCAGGATGAGCTGGGACCATGGGCAATCAGCTTGTCATCAAAAGTGAAAAGAAAGCACACAAGCAAGAAGGAAATTACACTATAGTTTGGGCAGAGGTTACTAGCTTCTCTATTGAGTTCTTATAATCTACTCCAATAAATAGAAAGATAGTTGAGTTTTAGAACTATGGTCTGCAGCAGAATATCTTCTTGCGGTGGCTTGAGTGAAAGGAAAATAGTCCTGTCAGGCTGCTTTCAGCATACGAGATGACATGTGCCTGAATGTTTTGTCTATAAAGAGAATAAGGTGGTGAGGGAAGTTGAACAGAAAATGCTGAAGGTGGAAAGGTCTGTCCAATGGAGCACTGACAGAGCCAGGTACACATGGCAATATATAAGCCTGAAGCAGGGCATTTAGACTTATATCCCAAGTGCCATTGGCTGAATACTCTGAGACATCATCTCCTGTAGGCCTCAGAGTGTGGGCATAGCACAAAGCAAGCTGTAACGATGCCACCCGTTTGACATAGAGGAAACTTTACTAAAACCCAGTCTGTTCACAGAAATCTGAGTCTTGCTGCCTGGACAGCACATCCTGGCAGTAAGGCCAATTTGAAATTTGGTGATATACAATGTGAATTAGCATGATTAAGAACGTTCTTGGTGAACTAAGAGGGCCTACTGTGGTCTGTAGCAAAGCCATGCAGGATACCTAAGTACCCTGGGCCTTATACGGCTGGAAGATCACGGAAACCAGGGAGACCTGGAGATGAGCTACAGCTTAATCTGCAGACACTCAAAAAGCCAGCTTGGGGCAATGATTATTAGAGACCCAACAAATTCAGTCTCAGAGTTTCCAACAGGTACTCTGATAAAACTGTGATCCTGTGAAACAAATACTATATGACCATCCAAGGAGAGAATGCGAGAAAGTACCTACACAAGAATTAATTTAGGGTTATATTGGCAACCCCAAATCTGGCATTTCCTAACTGAAGCTCAACCTAAATAATAATGTTTATTATAGGCACCCAGTAGTTTCTCTTACCCTTGTCAGTAATTCTTACCCAAGGATTTTCATAAGAATAGGAAACAGATTTGAGGGTAGAGGAAAGTGTCTCATGAAATTCCTTGTTCCATAGATTCCATAGACTCCACAGACTTTGGATGTCTACGAAGTGAAAGAAAACAAATAATACACTGGGACCTGGTGCAGCATAGTCAGTCTTTCTTTTAACTCACATGCTTTAGACAGATTATGTGTAGCTGAGCTTGCTTGACCTCAGTGAAATATCTGCTGCTTACACTTTGGAAATATCCTTAAGCTAGCCTTGACTTCCAGCACTGGTGCCACATTTCAGCAGGACATCAGCATTTTCACTGAAGATCACAAGTGAGGAAAACGGTCATTTCTAAAATTTTTCAACTGAGTTAAATCTATGCACTATTTCTTAGGACAAAAGAACAGCTCTACTGTGGGTAGCCAGAGTCATACTACAAAGAAAGAGACGCTGCTTGTCATACGAAAAAGTTAAGTGAATCCTTTAGGCTGGAAAACAAGAGACAATCTTGTTACAGAGGTCTATACCAACTTCCTTACAATGAAGAAAAGGAAGTTATAAAAGGAGATGAAAAAACACCTGTAGACAAATGATCCAAAGTTTCATTATCTAAAATCTAAGCAAAACACTTCACATTTATCTTATAATAATTATTTTTCATACTGCTATATTTTCTGCTGGGTGGAACTGAAGTGCCAGGCTGCCCTGAAGTTATTTTTAGACTAACCAGCACTAGCGGGAACAGCAGCACTGAAAACTTCACAAAGAAACAGGTTTTCATTTGTTCTACAGCCCGGTTTGACAGGTTTAAATGCGAAGACAGTCATTCATGAGTTAGCATTTTGGGGGTATGTCTTTCTGATGCAGCCAGCGCTGAACAAAACTAATAACCAGGGCATGTACAGTCATGAGATAGAGCAAATATGAGCCTGGGAATTGTGCCATGTTAACATTTGTCCACAGCCCCAACACTGGATTTGGGCTTTTTCCAACTATTTTACTGCACTGTGTATGTCACATACACGAACTGGCTCATCAGTCACATGAAAATTTAGTGTGAACCTCATTCGGTAATTTTTCCATAGCTTGTTGCTGTTGTTTGGTGCTTTTCCTCCTATTCCCCAATCCTGGAGTTGGATAATTTCATGATAATGTCAGTTTTCACTTCGTGAAAGAGCAATTATTGAACACCCTGTTTGCCCAAGAAGGTCGCACAGAGGCAAATATAGAGAAGTTAAAATCATTTTTTGTTTTAAGAAAATCTAATGATTTTAAGTTGATCTCATAATTTTCAAGAAGGCATTTAAAACATTTAAATGTCTAGGTAGATTTAGCAGTATTGTTCATAGCCAGGTTATCAGACTAATTCTGTGTTTCGAAGTCAGTTTCCTATGTTAATATATACGTATTTTTTGATGTTGTTGTTGCTGAAATTGGCTTAGTTTTCATAAATCCTGGAGTCATATTGTTATCTATACAGCTAAATCTGTAGCAAAATCTTAAGAGCTGATATTAACAAAGTTTATAATGAACCTAATGGTATAGAAGGTCATTCTAGTCATTCTGATCATGAAGTTCTGAATTATGCCCTCAGAGCACCCCTAGAGAATATGGATAGTTACTGGGAAAAGTCACAAAGAATAAATCAAAGAGAAGCAAAAGTAAAAACCTGAAGTTAAGGAAGCACGGAAAGGCTAAGCCTAGAGACAAATGAAAAAGGATGGGGTGGGGGTTGGAGGAGGCATGCAACCAGAAATGAAGATGTAGAGAAAAAAGTAGTATGACATATTGCTAGAATAGAGCACAAAGTGTAGCATGAGTCTTGTCTTTCAGAAGACTCCTTTGTACTGTCTTGAAGCTTATGGTGAGACCTTTTAGAGCTTCTCGGTTATGGAAGCATCAGTTTGTTCATTTACAGGTAAAGATGTATCCCATTTTGCACTTCAGTCAAGAAATCAGCCTCCTTGTTAAAGAATTTACCATACCATCTACATACTAAGAGCATGTAGACTTTGAAAGGAACTAAATTTTCTTCTATGTGAACTAAGAGGTGTGAAAAAACAGGATTGAGAAAGAAATCAACACTCCAATAGTAATTTACCATGTAAAATAAAGAGGTTTTTTGAATGTGCTTTTATGGAATTAAACTTTCCTTGATGTTACTTAAACTTTTGCTTTGAAATTTCATCTTTGCTCTAAATTTAACTGTAAGTTTCCTCTAAACTTTAAATTATCTGGATTTGTGACTATTGCCATTGGGGTAGCAACATTTATAATAGTGATACCAGTGATAGTAGCAAGTAGTAGTAATATAATGGTAATAATAATATCTAAATATTTTTACAATTGAGATTCAAAACCAAACCCAATTTTTAACATCTTTCAGTCTCCAAAAGTTAGTAGAATACCCAAATTTAATGAAGTGAAGATAGTTAGCAGTCATTTAAGGAGTTCATACCACTGTCTTCCCTTTTGTCAGAAGCTAGAGCTAGTTATCTTTTCCAGTTTGGCATCATGAAGAATAAAACATACAGTTTAATAACACCACCAAACCTAAGCACTGAAAAAAAAAAACAAACCTAAGTCCTAACACTGACTTAAACTGATGGGGCAACTAGATTTATTTTTGCATTCCTCTTATTTTTTTATGTTTCTGTTCAAGCCTTGTCACATTTGCACCACACAGAAAGACTGCACAGTCTTTCTTCTTCATTACTGAAGAGACACGAAATTGTCATCACAGAGTTCTTGTGGATGGAAAGTTGTAGAAAAAAATCAAAATTACTGAGAAAATTGACAATATAGCATGTTGAACCAGTTAATCTTTTGGATAGCTAGAAACATTCAGAGTTTTGTAGCTATAATCTAAAGCTAATTGTCTGTTGGAGGACCACGAGGGAAGGGCTGACACATGGGCTCGGAGATATCACAGTGCTCTCACCTCATCCAAGAACCTGGAGCTGACTGCAGCTTCTGCTTCCTGCAGCCTTTGTACCTATCAAGTGCACTTCAAAGGTTGGAGGCCAAATCGTAATGACCTCCCTGCCCTGCTTTCAGAGCTGTGGGAGTAAGTGTTGCTCTGGGATTCGAGCATTTAATTTCTTTGGTGTTTTTCACTGGCTGAACCATATTAGCCTGAGCAAAGAAGACCAGTGCAGATTAGCCTATTCTTGTCAGATAAACTGAGGCCTTTCTTCAACTTGCTCTGTGCTCCGGTATGCTGTCACACAGACCTGCTTCTGGATCCTTTCTGACTGACGGCAGCTCTTCTGCTGAACTGTCACAGTTGGGAGTTTCTGCCTTTTTTTCTGCCTCCCTTCTCCTGAGCCATCTGTCCACTCGTGCCTTGCCCATATGCCACATCATGCAGAGCTGTGATACTCCTGTGCTGCAGTACCAGTATCTTGTCTTGTTCCGGAACTGCTTCTGTTCTGTTGTTTCTATTCTTTAACTAATTTCCAGGAAAGCTGAGCCATCTGATTTTTGCCTTTTTTTTTTTTTTTTTACCTTGTTTAATCCATTCCGTGTCAATACAGAGAAGAGGTGTAATGTCAGCAAACATATGCAGTACAGGTAAGTCATGCTAGATCTAAATGTAGCTGTTTGTAATACTCAGAAACAAATGATCTGAGTGGTTTTTGTGATAAGTGTGTGTTCCTCTGCATTGTTCTGCCTGGTAGCTGCAAGAAGCAGCAGTGCTCCCTATCATAGTGTCTCATATGTAATCCCCGGACAGCAACAAGCTGTAAAGTTAAAAAGGCAAATTTCTTTCCTTACCGGTAACATGGACTAAGTCTTTAGGCTTTTGCATTTAATTTGTTCCTTATAAACTAGTGTTCGAGTATATTTGTATCCTTTAGAGGGAGATTAGTCTGGAAGCTGGACTCATCAGCAGGACCACAGAACTAGTTTACATGCCCAAAGCTAGGAAGCCTGGAAGGCAGGTAAGTGAAATCAGTGATGCATGGGAACCAAAGATCCTGGTTATGTCATTGCGAAGCCTGATTGACAAGGAGATTCAAAAGATGAACTTTCAACTGATAGACAGTCACATTGATGTACATCACTACATTGATATCTCATAATAAGATAAAGGTAAATCCTAGGAGGTCTCACATCATTGGAACCCCATGCTGAAATTAGTAAAGAAAAAAAGACTTCTGATGCCTTCAGTTGCAGACTTAGGCACTGGCCCTAAAAAGTCTCTGTCATTGTAATGGTTGCTTCTAAGGGGGGAAATGATTAAAAAAAGAAAAAAAAATGAAGGGGGTATGATACTGTCCAAAAGAAATAAAGCAAAAAACCTCAACCTGAACATCTGAATAATATCTGGAGTTCTAGAAAGGTTTCAATGTAGGACCAGGAAAAAGATTTGGAGTTGGAAATCTTTTTTTATATCTGCTGTCATTGACTCAATTAATAGCTAGGATGGAAAATGGAGTCTCAAGGGACCACCATGAAAATGTGGATAAAATGTCTTATTGATCTGGCAATGCTTCTCATCAAGAACATTTGAATGCATTGATATACCCATAAGAAAAGAATATTGTATTTTATAAGCCTGCATTGCACCTGATGGGATGACACTTTAAGAAACAGATAGCAGCAATGATTAACATCTCTCTAAGCCACTTTTCACTATGTATCCTCCACATGAAATTGTGTGAATGAAATAGATTTTTATGAACTGTATAAAAATGTACAGAACTGTACATCTAATCTAATCACCATGTGCTCGATAGATGGCAATTCCCATCTCAAGCACTCTCTTCTATTTCTTGTTTCAATTATTTTTCAAGAAGAGAGAGGATGCAGGGGAATCAGTGAAGGTGGTATTTCTACTTATACTCACATACTTCTGTTTCTAAAAGAGACACTAGACCAACAGAGACCTGAAAGCCATATTTAAGTCAAGGGAGAATAAAATACCTCCTTTTTCTTTATTTCTTCTGAAGATAATTTCTTTGGAAGTAAAGATGGGGCTGTTAAACTTAATTCTTTCATGCTGTAGAATAACAGCTTTCCCATCAGTACTTATATCCTGCTTAATTTTACTTTTACTATTAAATCTGGAGGGTTGCAGATTTACTTCTCAAATGGTATACAAGATTAATATAAAAGACATTTTTCTATGCTAACAGTCAAGTAGCATTCAGTGGCAAGTCGATTTCTGTGCAGAGAGATGAGTGGTGTCAAAACAGAGAACTGTACAGTTGGACCAAATTTACATAATGTTGGGTTTCATACTCTATTTAGATGAGCACTGCTAGCCCCTCATGAAGCACACTTACCTGTACCTAAAGTGGAGAATATTCTTGTTGAATATGCATTTGCTTGCATTTGCAATTGGATACAAAAGTCACACTGAATCCCAAAGGTCAGACACTTTTTTCACTGTATCATATAAGTGCACATTAGAACTACTGAACAGGGCTGGGCTGGGCTGCTCCCAGGTTCTCGGAACTGCTTCTGCTCTCTACATGAACAAAGGATGCATCAGTCTCTTCATCTGTTTGGTCACTGGTTGCAGAGAGACTGTGTTATGATGAGATGCCTGAAATGTAGATGCATAGCTCCGAAATGCAGACTGCAGTGCAGTAATCTTTGGTAACTGTGGCTGATGGACTGAGGAAGGTGGGCAATGGGGAGAACATAAAGAAGATTCCTGGCCCTTATATTTCCTGCAGAAGAGCAAAGCCTAAATGCAATCCCTGTGCAAATGAAACCTTGAGGTTATTAGTATCTATAGTGAGATAATGCAATTAAGAAAAACAGATTAAGAGGTAAGGCTCTACCTTCCCAGTACACACGAAGAAAGGGGTGTGCAGTACGAACCTGCTCATACTGAGGTTTGAAGGTTTCTGCACAGAGTTCCTCATTCAGTACTTGTTCTTTGAGCTGACAATGCACAGTCTGGCCCACAATGTAAATGTTTCTGGTATGCAGGGCAGTGAAAAAGAGTTTTCAGTGAGTTTTTAGTGAGTGTAAAACTGTTGTTTAGAAAACACTCTTTGAAGAAATTTCTAAACAAAAATACGCATCATGCATTTGGAAAACTACCTTAAAGTGCTTCTCTATCCCAGTTCGTTCTTGTAAACAAAAGCACTCACACAACACAGAGTTAGTTTTTAAAAGTTTCAGTGTCATTTTCATTTTATATGCGACACTTCTCATGGGGACATCTTTAAAAAACACTCTATCAATCTCTGTCAGTTTCTCAGAGCAGTCATTAGTGAAATGTCACCTCCTAAGTTCCTCACACTGGGATTTTAGACAGCTTCAGCTTTTGAAGATAAAAACTTAAGATAACATAATTAGTACACTTAGTTAAATTCACTTAAAGGTAGAATCATTGCAGAGGAGAGACAAATAAGTATGTTAAATTACTGTAACTATGGGGGGGAAAAAAGTGCTTTGGTTTCTCTGAACAAAGTCAATATTTGACTATTTCACTTTCCTTGTGACCGCCTTTAAACTTCTGGTGAATTTCAAGTAAATAGTCCCAGATTCTGTAGTGTCTGAAGTATCTGTTCTCCCTGCAAGGCATATTTATGTAATTAGCCAAGACATTCTGGTGTAAAGCTGTTATGAAAGAGAACAGACCTCAGAGAGAAAGATTTTCCAGTGAAAACATAATGAGGAGTTTTTGAGTGAGAAGATGTCTAAGGGAAAACATCACCAAGATAGATTCTGGATTTTCAGCTAACAGCTGGTAAAAATACCTAGATAACTCTGAGGCACAGAGCCTGGGGACCAGGATTAAATGGATATTCTAACCAATTAGAGATGCTTAACTGATTTCCACACTGCCTTACAGCCCTTGAATGCTGTAGTCATCCATACAAAAGATGGAAATTATTCCCAGCTCACCTAGCATAGAGTCAGATGGCTAAGGAATGCTTCTGACAGTGAAACCACTCTGTTGTGAATTTCTGTAGCTGGAGAAGCGCCTGCAATGTCCTGAATTAACTTTCTAACATGTACCTGATGTGTTCTTTATCATACAAAAAGCATAAATACTACCTCAACGTTACTTTTCTCTAAGGAGAAAGAAAACCAACACAAAAGTATTTCTTCATATAGCTGGGGAACAAAGGCATGTTAGCATGTTAGATAGGTGCTTAATACACTTAGTAGCTTGAGGTCATCAAAGCACTTGGGCACAGCTCTGTTGTATCACTGGAACGGTAAAGGGCACAGCTTGGAGGCAAATGCTTGGGCAAGAACAGCTATATAAGTGTATGCATGTATATTGCAGATGTTTAGAGCAAAGGGGATATGCCTGCCATGAGAAGCTAATTCCAGGATTAACAGTCCTGGGGGACTGGTCTTTCAGGTTACAGCTTTATAATTAAGAATGTAATGCTCATTCTTGCTATATGCCTATATGCTTTTGTGAATCTGACTGACATAATATGCACTAATGGGAGATATCAGATGAAAATTAAAAGAAGGCACCTCTGTTATTCAAGAGGAAAATCTGTCCTGAAGTTAATGAAACAAGAGTTTTAGTTTTCAACTTCCAAGTCTCTGATTTTATAGAATACTTTATCTTCTGTGTAACTGAGCTTTCAGGGATTAACTTCTCCCATTTCACAGCATCTTATATTTTTTATCATTTTGTTTCTTTTTAAACTGAAATTTTGAGGAAGCTCATTAAGTCTTCAACTTTGTCTGCTAGGTACTGGGAAGATCTATTGTACAGGAATTAATAATAGATATGATGACACCTAGTGGTGCTGGAAAATACTTATTCTTAAAATAAAGGCAAAGTGCAATGCAGCTTAAATCCCCCCATTTAAAGCAACTGAAAAGATTGTCTAATTGCAGTTATTCTTCACTCATTTCAATACACAGAAATGCAGCAGTTTGAAATTTTCTTTCTGCATTTTCATTTTATTGGGGAGAAAACACTAAAGAAAATATTGTTCTGTACAGAAAAAAAAAACACCTTTTTTCTGAGATTCCTGTTTGGCACCAGGTCACAGTGACCTCTCAGTGTTGTACAGAAAAACAGTTATCACCATATGTAACTTTATCTCACTGATGAGATATCAAGGCTTAACTGTGTCTTTCCTAGGGAAGTTAGTTGACTGTGATAAACAAAGATTACAGAATTTCCTCTTTTCTTATAAGTTACACTATAGGAGACAAAAAAGGCTTAGCAAGTGAATCCAAAGTTCTTTTTATTTTTGCAACTTTGATTTCTGTAATATTATCCTTGAATATGATCAGACTATTTGTTACTTACAGTGACTGCATGAATGGGTATCTAGTATTCAACTTCCCCTGTTTGTCAAGGAAGTAATTAATAGATTATAAAAAAAAAAATCTGATATCACTTTTATTAGCTAATGTTCTAAAATGTAGAAGCAATTATCAAATGAATCAACACTTAAACATTTAGTATTTATAGATATCTCTGTACCAGCTGTTAACATAAAACACATGTAACTCCATGAAGCAAGTAGCAGCTGGATCATGCAAGAAAATATAAATTACCTTAGCATTTCTACCTCTGTTGCCTAAGGGCTCTGCCAACTTTATGTTCTTGTTTTTCCAAGAGTCTCTTGCAAATGAAAATTACCAAAAAAAGAAAGCCTCCCTTCCTCACTGTTCTACCATTTGATGGTAACACCTCTGTTCTCAGAAGGTGTCTTAGATACCTTGCTTTGCTAATTCCTACTTTCTCTTCCCGTGTGCCGTACACAGTGCTTTAGTCTCAAAGGTGTCTGTCATTTGTCAAGAGTAATAACAACAAAAAAAAAAGGAAAATCAAAGTATTCAGGCAGAAGGCGAGAGGCTGCTAATCAAACAATTGAATAAAGAACTTGCTATAAAGTAGATAAAGGAGAGATGAATAGTTCCTATTTATGGAGATTTGTTGGATTTTATGTAATCAAAAGGTGAGTATGCATATAGAAATAAATAATAACCCCCCTCTTTGCACACTGTATTTTTCAATAGGCAGTGGATAATAAATTTGAGTTCATCTCCATCCTAAAACCTGTAGAAAAGAAATTTTCTAAATAAAAAGTATGGAGGAAGGTACTACATAATAATATCTTAGAGTACCAGTTCTGAGGTGGATTTTGGGGCATGACAAGAAATACACCACGCTATTCACAGGATAGTGCCACAGGCTCACACAGCCCAGGGAAAAGGTGATGCTACTCTGCATTGCAATCATCTTGCCTTTTGTTGTTTACAGAGCACAAATCATTAACTGCAATTTTCTCCAGTAGACAAAGATACTTTTAAGTTTCTTGAATTTCCCATGCATACCCATGATACAAAAGAGAGAAACAAAGTCATAAAAAGACACATTAATGACATTAAAATTTGCAGACACAAAAAGTGACACTGTCAAAAAAAGGCAGAATTTGGCTCCTTTTTCCTCTAAGTTTACATGACAATTATCTTTCCACCAAGAAGAAATGTAACAATTTTAGACATTCAGAAAAAGAATTACAAGAACATTTTTATTTTTAAAAGCTGTATATTTGCTCTTTAAAACTCTTTCTGTTTATTTGAATTATGGGTGCACTCCAGTATAGAGACACTTATCAATGAAGTGTTATGAATAATTATAAATTGAAGTAATTTAATAATTCTTTTTTTCCATGATAAGTCTTTTACCCAGTAGTAAAGACAAAATCAAACTCATTTCCTCTAGTCTCTGACAGTGAATTGATCATACAGAGATAGTGTATTTATGGAACAATGTCTTTCTGTACCGTGAAAACTGCAAAAATAGCAAAAGTTATCTGTTTAAAACAATGATACCAAGAGTTAAGAGTTTAAAACACAGCACCATATGGACTGCTATGAAGAAAAGTAACTCTGCCCTGACCAGACCCAGTACAATGTTAGCAATAGGGTGTTGCTTCAGGAATATAGCAGAAAACATCAGGAGCACTGTGAATGGACTGGCAGTCCATTGCGCCAGGAACATGCATAATGCAGCATAAGAGAATAGCTCCTTCCAGAAAGCATTAACAATCTAAGCCTTAATCAGAAGTCATAAATCCTAACATGGTGAACGTGTCTCAGAGTTACAAAGGAAAATGAGGTAACCTTCATATTGTCAGGGAACAATATGTTCTTAGAAGCCTGACAACAGGAACCACTTGTTTATATATTAATACCTCATCTAGGTTTTCATATGAGATAAGTGTGTGCAGCTACACAAAATTAAACTCCTTACAATGATTATCGTTAAATGAAAATAAGCACTTACACTATACCAGTGCCTGTATTTTGAGAGTGCAGAGGTGTCATACTCTGTAAGTGTCAAGAGGCAGCATACTTCATAGATTTAGGAAAAAGAAAGCACAAAGTCCTGAACAGACATTTTAGTGGATGCAACATGATCTAGTTTCTGTGGCCAACAAGCTGGGGAAAAGAAGGTTAAATCTTTTATGCATGTCTATCTATAGACATTGATATAAATATGGATATGGGTGTAGATATAGTTAGGCAGATATTGACATTGATTATTTAATAATAAAAGAAACAAACCATTTTTTCAGCCCTATCATCCGACAACGTCTCCAAAAAAAAGAGACAGAAGACCTCTCACTTCTAATTCTTTTAATGAACTGCGGAGAGTACTGACAGGCTGGCCTTTTTCCACTGGCACAAAGGACAGACTGAACTGATAGATGCTTTTGATATTTAACTTCCATAATTCATCATGTGGAAGGACAGGATGCAAAAGAATGCAAGAGTATAAAAATTAAAGCCAAAAACTTTAGATTTACAAGAAGAAACCCAGTAGACTGACTGGAATTTAGCTATCAAAGCTCCAGGTTGAGAACGTAAAGACTATGTGTTTAACTATAAATATTTGGATCTCTCCATTGAATTAAGTTGGTCGCATGTTTATTTTGCTTAATTAAACCTGGCATGGTATAGTAAACTTGGAGCAGTAAGATATCTTAAAATTAAGTGTTTTGGCACTTAACATACAAAACCCAAAGTATTTATCATGTTACTAACATATCTGTTATTATCAGATCAGTGAATGACATTGCAAACAGGAGATACTCAGGTAAATTTCTTCATTATTATAACTAATTTCCCAAGGCGTCAATTAGGTAAGTTGTAGTTACAGATGGTTTCAGAGTTTTAAGTTGCAGCTTAATAAATAATACTGGTAAGACCTATTGATGATGTTGCAAGCGATAGGAGAAATAAAACCATTTAATACTTAATGAGAGTAGATTTCATAGAATCATAGAATCATAGAATGGTTTCAGTTGGAAGGGACCTTAAAGATCATCTAGTTCCAACCCCCTTGCCACGGGCAGGGACACCTTTCCACTAGACCAGGTTGCTCAAAGCCTCATCCAACCGGGCCTTAAACACTGCCAGGGAGGGGACTGCCACAGCTTCTCTGGGCAACCTGTTTCAGTGTCTCACCACCCTCACAGGAAAGAATTTCTTCCTAATATCTAATCTAAATCTACCCTCTTTCAGTTTAAAACCTTTCCCAATTGTCCTGTCACTACTTGCCCTTGTAGGGCAATTTCACTTCAAAATATTAAACTGCAGACAACCATACTGTTTTTAAATCAATTAATATTAATAATTGTAATCTATAAATTACATTGCCTTTTGGACTGTTAACTCCATATTCCAAGTGTATTTATTTCACTGAAGGAAACAGAGGCAGGCTTCTCAAAAACATTAATTTAGGAACACAAAACATTGAGTTGGAATCTCGTTTGTTTACACTTTCAGGTGCCAGTTTTTTCCCATTAACAAGTTGAAAACTTTTCAGTTTATTTTTATTGGAAATTTCATTAATGCTTGTAATCAAATCACATTTACAAGCGAGCAGGATATGTGAAAGTGAGCCTGTGCCCACCCTGCATTTTCCATTCCTCCCAGTCCATTCCTATCTATTTGTAGCACTACCCATTCTCTTGAACTTAGGTTAATCCCTTGTACGAACACGTACTCCACTCACAGAATAGCTCCCAGAGGGCATTTTGACATCTTGATTCATATTTCAGAGGTTTTCATGTCTCATTTCTGCAAAACAATATTACAGTGTGATGGAAGTCTTTGAACGGGCCCCAGCCAAACAGAAATCCCAAAGATACAAAGAATCAACTTAGAAACTACCATTTGTCACTCATCGCATCTCAAAAGAACCATGTGCTTCAAAAAAGCAGTATTTCTTCAATAGGCTAGATTGAAATTGAAAGAAGAAAATGAAGAAGATTCCTCATAGTATATCACTAGAGTAAAATCAAAGTCAGGATCTTGGAAATAAATAGCTCAGGAAACAATTGGGGTTTTTTTGTAGCAGAAGCAGTAAATTCAGCAAAGTACATGTGAAGTAGTTCTAAGAACTGTTCTGCATCCATTGATACAAATAATGGCACTTTTCCTCCTGTCACTGTCAGTAAGGGTACATTATGGAAATTTAGAGTTGTGTAGGAGATAGATTTGTGGTAATTATCATCTCTGGTGATATTTGGAAACAATGATTTTTTATGTTTAATTGACATTTGTTGGAAAGATAGCAAAACCAGGACACATATTTCACAGCACTTGCTATCTTTTAACAGATCAATCAGCTTCTTATGTTTCATTTTTTTATTACAACAGTGAGCCATAGGATGAATAGAACTTCTCTGAAATGATCCAGGGAAGCTTTTTGTCTTTTTTTTTTCCCTAAAGCATACACACAGTTCGAATACGAGTTAGTCTATTCAGATACTTCTTATATAAAATTGAAACGGGATGTGGACTAAGGTTTTACCTCAGAAGCATGAGTTTCACTCTTATTGTATACAAAATCAGTGTTTCATATGTGTCACACTAGAAAGTCTGATTGCCTTCTTTAAGGAGACATTAGTAATTGGGACACAAACAATTCTGCCTCCAAGTTTCTCAACCTATTTTTTATTTCTGGAGCACACTGCACAGAGTTGAGACAATCAGCAGTAAGTGAACACAAGTCCTTAATTTTCATCAATAAGACAACAAAAGCAATGCACAAATGACACCTACTGAAACCACCTAGGCTGTTGCTGTTATATGACATGACTTCCTTACCCGCAAATAAGGAATGTCCAGTATAGTACACCACCACAAACATTTGTGCTGCACAAAACTATTTTGTCTCTTTTTGCACACTTCCTCCCATTCATAGATTCCAATATCCTTTGCTATAGTTACGGGAACTCAGTGAACAATAGCTTTTAGTAAGCCTAGTGGTATACATATGCCACATATGACAAACAGCGTATAATAATTCAGTCTTATATCTAAAACTTTGTTTTTAACCTATAGTCCTCAGGCCTAAAGCATTGGCAGGCTGGTTTTGAGTAGTCTATAAGGAACTAAGAAAAATAAGCCTATGCTTAAATTTAACAGGCATATATTCGAGCTTTCACTGGGAAGTGTTTCCATGTTCACAGATTAAATGAAAGATTGACAATGAGTGGTCTGCTCAGGTTAAAAACACCAACACAAAATCACTAGTGTAAAACACAAACAGGGTTGTAAAAAGGGATATAAAATGCTGCTCGTATTACAAATGACAAATTCAAGGGTCAGATGCTTGATATTTACATGTACTTTTCGTATAGTACCAGCTAGACTGCCTCATAATTAGAGACAAGTCCCCCGAGGTAGGAAGTAATTGCTCATTTGTAGGTGAGGTACTTCTGGATCAAGAAGTGATTAAAATATTTATATTGCACAGCTTGTTCAATTCACTCATATTATCAGATTAATTTACTTTAATTCACCATGCATCAACATTTACATGGTTTTCCTCCAAAAATGGTACTTGAAATAGAATAACTTTTTATTACCTATTTTGCAGCTTAATAATGTCAGTATGTAGGGTGGATAGATAGCTACTGCCTCATTAGCATTTTTTATTTAGTCTGTAAGCATTATGTTGTGTACTGGACATGAAAAATTTATAGGTACTTATGATGAAATAAAATTCAGTCTGGAATCTCCAGAAAATATGGTTTAAATTAATAAAGATTTACTAGTAACAAGTATATATAATTTTCTGAGTCATGAGAAAAAAAAAAAGGTAAGATTTTTTTTTTTCTTCATCAAATCAGAGTGTTTGTGTCTGAAGGTTTCATAAAACCTAATATTCTACGGTGATCTTTATTTATAAACTTAAATCTCTACACTGCTGTGATTTGTGTTTTCTCTCCGAAAAGACTTAAGATGGTAAATTAACCAGGGTACAAATCTAAAAACCTACTGGGTGTCTGAAAGTCCTCTCAACCTAAACCCTTATATATGTGTATAAGCACAAACCCATGGAAATAGGATGTAATGTATTTGTCAGTGTCCGGACTGGTACATTATGATACTAAGTCCCCAGAATCCCAAGGTGGGACTTTCATAAGTGTCATTAAAGTGTCTGACAAAAACAGCAGTGAACACATCTCTTCTGCAGATTGAACAGATGTGCCTGAAGCTTAACTGTTTGGAATTCAGAGCAAGCTTTACAGCCTGCCCAAGAAGATTAGTAATGGCTCAGATTTTAACTAACTACTTTAAGCTAACTCTGACATTTATCCAGCTTGTTGTTACAGCAAGGTAGACATAACCCCTATAAATGTACTATCTAACAGTGGCAGTACTGAGTAACTCTACCAGCTCTGGGAACTTTGCATCATTAACTACCTTTCCCATATTACGTTCCACATGGACATATATGGAAAGACAGCGAAAAAAAGGCATTCTAGGCACACAGAAGGCCCTCTGTATTCTGATATACCCTATCCTTGTTCCTGTGGGAGAAAGCACTGTCAATACATAAATCACGGAAGAGCAGAGTATTTAGGCTGTGGTTATAGGACAGACCAGTATATCAAGGTTTAGACTTCCTGCAGACTCAATAAGCTGATTAAAAAAAAAAAAAAAGCAGCTCTGACTTTAAGACTGACAAGATAATATCCAAAAACCACTATTGATCCAGCAGATTATATTGAAACTAAATGCCTCCAGTTAGAACTTAATTTTGTTGATCTCCAAGCAACTACTATGAAACTATTACAGGAAGTCAAAAAATACTTAATAAAGATAAAAAAAAGGAATTGCTAGAATCAAAACAATTACTTTCTACCAAAAATCTAGCCTTTTACCTTATTTACCATGTTTACCTTCAATGTGATCAATAGGGATGGAATAGCTGACAAAAAATATGACTCCAGAACAAATCAAAACATATGTTTTATGGTTTATTGTATCTATTTTACATACCAATTTCTTTGGGATTTCCTGACATATTTTTGATTTAATTATATTAAAACCTCATTTATAATTCTGATTAACTACATAATCACTAACATTTCCACGGAAGTCACTTCAGATGATTACAATAATTATATTATTACTGGAACTTAACTTCTCACATGGCTACTAGCACCTCTAAAAAGGAGCTCAAATGGGCTAAGCTAATGAAAGTGGCATGTCTCTTATCACTTTTTGATCCTCGCACTATAACATTTCAGGGCATGATTATACTTAAAATTCAATACAGTTATGTCAATATAAATTTTTAAGACAAACTTTGTATGCTATACACTTCTGCAAGATAAAGAAATCCTCAAGAATGTGATCATACTAATAAATCATTATTATTTCAACTTCCATTTTCAGAAATCTCTTTGCTGGTTTAGCAGTTTCACAAGCATGTTGCCAAAAGATCTGACTCACTAGTCAATGATTGCAACCTGCACAAAACCTGTGAACATGTCAGTCTATAGTTTGCATATAAAATGGTCCATGAACTGACTAACCCACTTTCAACTAAACCAAGACTGAGAAAGAGAGCAAATATACCTGGGATTAATTAGAATGTGGGTGAAAGAGAAGCACACCATTTTTTTTTCTGTACTCAATAGAAAATGTGATAGACAAGAGTTTGGAACTCTTGGTTTTAGAGATACCTTGTCTGCACTTCAGAAAAACAAACCTCAAAGCAAGAATAGTTCTGCAAAGAGATTTTAAAATAAATGTTAAATGAAATCTCTGAGTTATAGTATTTATTTGCCTTCTATTTCAGTGCAATGTTCAGTGGACAATGTTCAGTGGACAGTTTAGGGCAGGGGATCTGCAATGAGCCTTGTTGCCCTCAGGAAAGGAAGAAAATATGGATAAGAGCTGTCAGAACTCTGTACGTTCTGTTCTGTCAGACACAGGCTGCCTGCTGTATCTGACAGCATAAAAGAAAGCAAAACAGATACTTGTCCCAGATATCAGACCCAATGGTATCTCCTAAGAGCACATAAACAAATATGATGAGACCTCAGTGAGGAGCAATCTCTCTCTGGAAATAATTGTAAGGGATTTTAAAACTACAGAACAGAAGAGAGACTAAAGACATTATTTCACTATGAAGAAAGAAAAAAAGGTTTTTTATTGTTATGCATTATAACAATTAATGCTGAAGTCAGTTCTCTTAAGTTTTAGCCATACTAGCATTCTTTTCTTGGAATTTTTGCTTAGTTATAGTTAACTGTACCTTTGATCCTTAGTGTTGTTACCTCCTGCTTCTGTTCCTTAAGAAAAATAACAGCAGAAACTTGTCCACAGCAGAGCAGCCAGAAGCTGATTTCTTGTTTTTCATACTTCAGAATGAAATATAAACAAACAAAAAGATCTATTCATAAATGTCTTTAGCAGATTGTGCTCTTTATTGGAGATACATTTTTTCCTGCAAAGCTGAAAAAGGAAGTTTTTCAAGGTTTCATTCTCAATCCTTGTGTATCTTACTGGACAAAATCACACACAAACATGGCTTTCACATTTATTTATAGCATCTGTATTATTCTGGTTAGTAAACAGGATTTTCATAGAGTCGCAGGCTGGAAGGGAGTTCAGGAGGTCTTCAGTCCAACCTCCTGCTCACAGGAGGGTCAGGTCTGAGGTCAGACCTGATTGCTCAGGCCTTTGTCCCATAGGGTGTCGAAAATCTCCAAGGATGAAAACTGCACAGGCTCTCTGGGAAGCCTGTCTCACTGCTGGACTGTCCTCAGGGTGAAGAAATTTCTCCTCATATCCAGTATGAACATCTCTTGTCTCAATTTACGCCCATTGTCCCTCTTCCTCCCACCACACATAGTTGTGAAGGGCCACACTCCATCTCCTTGATAACCTCCCTGCAGGCATTAGGGAGCTGCTGTTAGGTGCTTCCAAAGCCATCCCTGCTCCAGGCTGAAACAACTCCCATCTCTAATCCTCTTCCCACAGGGCAAGTGCTCCCACTACCTCTGTCCTGAAGTCTCTCTGCTGAATACACTCCAATTTGTTGATGTCTTTCTCATATCAAGGGTCTAAAACTAGACAAAGTATTGTGGATGTGGCCTAATGAGTGTTGAGTAGAAGAGAATAAACACTCCCTGTAGCTGCTGGCCATGCTCCTGTTCATATAGATCAGGGAGCTGTCAGCCACCTTTGCTGGCTCAGTCTCAGCTAGCTGCTCATCAGGACCCGTGGACTTTCCCACATGGATGCTCCCATGGACCTGCTCCCAGCCTGTCTATCTGCAACCTGTTGCCATTGTAGGAGCTCTTCTGTCCCAGGAGCAGCACTTGGCACTTATCCTTGCTCAGTTTCACAAGGTTCCTATCTGCCCATTCCTCTAGCTTGTCCAGGTCTCTCTGGATGGGACCCTACACCCAAGCATATCAACTGGTCTCCCCCGAGTTTGGTTTCATCTACCCACTTGATGAGTGTGTTCTCCATTACCTCCTCCAACTCATTGTTAAAAAGTCAACCAAGACAGGTCCCAGTACAGCCTTCTGCAATTCTGCACTTGTTACTGACCTCCAGATAGACCACGGCCTTCTGGATGTGACTATCCAACCACCTTTTTACCATCTAGATGTCTAGCCATCTAGATCATAATGTCCCAACCTGAATATAAAAATATTGCAGGAGACAGTGTCAAAAGCCTTGCTAAAGTTGAGGTAAATGGCATCCATCATTCTCCTTTAACCCCAAATCTAGTTATTTTCTCATAGGGGGCAGTAAGTTCATTCAGGCATTATTTACCCTTGGTAAATCCTTCCTGACCTTTCCTAATCACTTTCTTCTCCTGCATGTGCCCACAAACTTGTTCCAAGAGGACTCAGTATCTGACTTTACCATGAACCAAAGTAGGGCTGACCTGTGTGTAGTTCCTTGAATCATCTTTTGGGCATTTTTTTGAAGATGAGAAGATGAGTGCAACTTTTGCTTTTCTTCAGTTGCTGAGTACCTCTCCTGGTCTCAACCATTATTATGACATCGGGCAGCTCTCTCAGCACCCTCAATGCAGCTTTTAATTTATGTGCATCAAAATCTTTCCAGTAATTCCTGTCTAGATCCTTATTCATTGCTGGTCTTTCTCCTCCTTGAGCCCTGTCTCTAATCACAGATGCCTGGGAGACCTTGTCAGCAAAAGCTCAAAGTAGTCAATGAGTACTTTAACCTCGTTTGTGGCAGCTGTCACTAAAATAACCGCCCTCTATAAACAGGTATTCATTTTTCTTGTTCAATCTTTTCCTTCTGGTGTAGCAGTAGAAGCTCTTCTTGTTGCTTTTGACATCCTTTGCAAACGTCAACTCCAAATGATTTTGATAACTTTTGTTACAAATGGAGAGACTCCTGTTGTTATGATGAGATACAAAATCAACTTAAGCCCTTAAAGTCCACATAGCCTTCATGTTATACTCCGGGTTTCTCAAGTTATAAGCACAAAATTTCTTGTCTCAGTTTGATGGGAATTTTATGTATTTGCTTGTTATTATTCCTTGGCATAAGTACTAAATAGACTGCCCCTCCATTTTTGTGGTCAGCAACCTCTGCTTGTGCACAGACCATTGTAAATGTATTCAGCATCTGTGCATTTATGCATATATTAATGGATAGGAATTACATTGTGATAAGGTTTTGTCCCACAATTTCCCCTGTGGCTGCATGTTTAATATATCCCATTTCCATGAAAATCACAGAATCATAGAATGGTTTGCGTTGGAGGGGACCTTAAAGATCATCTAGTTATAAGGGGACACCTTTCCACTAGACCATGTTGCTCAAAGCCTCATCCAACCGGGCCTTAAACACTGCCAGGGAGGGGGCATCCACAACTTCCCTGGACAACTTGTTCCAGTGTCTCACCACCCTCACAGTCAAGAATTTCTTCCTAATAGCTAATCTAAATCTACCCTCTTTCAGTTTGAAATCATTACCCCCATCCTATCACTAAATGCCCTTGTAAAAAGTGACTCTCCAGCTTTCCTGTAGGCGCCCTTCAGGTACTGGAAGGCTGCTAGAAGGTCCCCCCAGAGCCTTCTTTTCTCCAGGCTGAACAACCCCAACTCTCTCAGCCTGTCTTCACAGGAGAGCTGCTCCAGCCCTCTGATCATCTTCATGGCCATCCTCTGGACTTGTTCCAACAGTTCCATGTCCTTCTTATGTTGGGTCCCCAGCGCTGAACACAGTACTCTAGGTGGGGTCTCACGAGAGCAGAGTAGAGAAGGAGAATCACCTCCCTTGACCTGCTAGCTGCATTGCTTTTGATGCAGCCCAGTATATGGTCGTCTTTCTGGGCTGCAAGTGCACTTTGCCAGCTCATGTTGAGCTTCTCATCAACCATCACCCCCAAGTCTTTCTCCTCAGGGCTGTTCTCAATCCATCCTCTGCCCAGACTGTATTTGTGCTTGGGATTGCCCCAATCCACCTGCAGGAGCTTGCTCTTGGCCTTGTTGAACTTCACACAGTTCGCACAGGCCAGGCTCTCAAGCCTGTCATGGCCCCTCTCGGTGGCATCCTTTCCCTCCAGTGTGTTGACTGTACCACACAGCTTGGTGTCACCCACAAACTTGCTGAGGGTGCACTCAATCCCACTGTCCATGTTGCTGACAAAGATGTCAAACAGTGCCAGTCCCAATACAGACCCCTGAGGAATGCCACTCATCACTGGTCTCTACTTGGATATTGAGTCGTTGACAGCAACTCTTTGAGTGTGACCATCTAGCCAATTCCTTATCCACTGAGTGGTCCATGTATCAAGTCCATGTCTCTCCAATTTAGAGACAAGGATATCGTGTGTGACAGTGTCAAATGCTTTGCACAAGTCCAGGTAGATGACGTCAGTTACTCTTCCTTTATCCACTGACACTGTAGCTCTGTAGTTCCCCGGGTCTTCCTTTTTTCCCTTTTTAAAAATGAGCATTATGTTTCTCCTTTTCCAGTCAGTGGAATGTATGGATACACTCCTTTCCTTGATATTTCTTTTTCCCCAAGACTGCATTCCATACATATACCTCTTTGCATATGCATATCTCAACAGAAATCAATACAGATCTAGAGTTTAATCTTGTTCCTCAACTCTCAGATCAACTCCAGTTCATCAATGAGCTGGAAATAGTACCTATATTCCTAATCTAGAGAAGACCAGTTTTTCTTAATTTATTAGTGAAGACTGAAAGCTTGGAGAGAAAACACTTCCCACAGACATAGGTTGTTGATTCCAGGAGGAAAAAAAATTTTTTAAACTCAGAAGACAAGTATTGTTGGTTTCTGTATGAGGTACTGGTTCTGGGACTTTCTTTAGTGCCGTACTTAATGGTAAGTGTTTCAAACTTAATTTGAACTTGAAAAAGAAAAGCCATGAACACAGATACAAACATACACAAGAGAAATAAAAACCTTAGAGTAAGCTAAAAATTATAAAGTTTCCCACCAGTAATGAGATGTTTCTGCAAAGAGATCTTCAGATTTCTCTAGGGGCTTCTAGTTGCCAAAGACAGACATAATATTTTCTCATTATTAGCTCTTCAGTAGAGAGGAAAAAAAGTATCATGTTCTTTGCAGTCACACAGAAAAAGAGGTAGTTTGGACAAGTAATTTAGAGCAGTAAAATGAAGGAAAGACAGCTGCAGAACTTACAATGATGCACAACTATGAGAGTGAAAGAGGTGGGCTGTGAACTCTTCTGTCAGGTTTCTTAAAAAAAAAAAAAACACCACCCCTCTTGTGAAATCTGATTCAAGAAGAGAAGGAGGAAAGAAGAATAAGAAAAACAGAGTGCTTGAGCATATGCGTTCCTGCACTACACCTGGTAATGCTTAATCTGCATAGTTTCACATTCATCAAAACAAGACAAGCAGGTGCAAATTGTGGAGGCATCATTTGGGCATCTTGTTGATTCAGTCAGATCATCAGTTTTCCAAGCGGTAGACAAACCATTTTCTGTTAAACACTGTCTTTGGCAATGAAGTATATTTTACATTCATGCTTCCAAATGTGGACAAGAGATGTCATCCCAGCTGTTCTTTCTTGTACACAGCAGCTTTCAAAAATAAGTACTTCTAGTGCCACAAGTGCAGGAGTTCATTTTTCATCCCATTTTCTTAAAACACGTTGCTGCCATCTTCAATTATTACTAGGTGGGACTTTCAAAAACCCCCAGACAAGTTAGAACAATAGCTCCACAGCGGTTTGATGAAACCAGCACTATTAGCTCATTATCTTCATATCTTTTAACCAAGTCTATGGATAAGAGAGTTTATGGTTAAATCTATAGTTATGTCAAGAAGTCCCTTGAATTGCATTGGTAAGCAGTTACTCATTCTTACCCATAGAAGAAAGTAAGGCAAATAAGTTCTGAGTTCTGGAAAACCAGATTTTGCTGTCTTGCAGATATCTACTGTCTTGCATCCTTTACTTTGATTTCTCCGTCTGTAAAAGGAAGATAATGATACATAGCTGCTGTATGTATCTCACTGGCATGCAACGAGACTTTTAATTGCATTTAGATTAATTTATCGTTGAAACTGGTGATGAAACTACCATTAGTATTAGTGACTGGGCTGTTTATAGAAACTGTATTTCATTGGGTTTGAGGAGACCTTACAAAACAATCCAGCCAGTCCTCCGTTCTAGTCTATACAAACTAGTTCTATCTAATGGTCATCTAGTCTGTCTTCTGAAACCTCCCAAGGTAATCTGTTCTATTCTTTAGCTATCCTTGCAAGAAGATTTTTTTCCCCAATTTCTGAAATTAAACATTTCTACAGCAAATTCAGTTAATGATTTCTTGATAAGAAAAATACTTTGTAACACAATGACAGTTTACTGTGTGAAGATTAATATTGTGCTTCCTCTCACCTTTCCTATTTCTACCTCTCCTGTTCTGTCATCCTAGGAAGATTGTCTTGTAAACATCTCTGTTAAAGATGTTGACATGATACTTTTATGGCAGACAGCTACTAAAAGAACAATTATTTCTCTTCTCTTAAATATGGCACTGGTTAGATTCAAGATTATGTTTGCCATCTCAGCAACTATGTCATTTTGGCTCAAACACTGTATGTGAACAGATAAAAATCCCAGATCAGTTATTCCTTCCTCCTAGCAGCATTTCCCTTTGCATTTTAAAATTGATGTTTGCTGGGGACAGAAGGCCAGGTTGACTTAAAAAATATAGTACTTACCCTCATTGAATTTCATCATGTTAATTTCAGACTATATCCCTATTTATAAAGTTCACTTTTAGTTCAAAGTTTATCCTTCCAAAGTGCTTGGATCTTCCCCTTCTATATAAGAAAATTCTTTACTCAATTACCATAGTCTTTAATACAAATTCTGTGTAGTTCCAGGTGTAGGAGAGATCTTCAATGGCCCACACAGTAAACCACAGTAGTGATAGGATGGGGGGAAATGGTTTTAAACTGAAAGAGGGTAGATTTAGATTAGATATTAGGAAGAAATTCTTTCCTGTAAGGGTGGTGAGACACTGGAACAGGTTGCCCAGAGAAGTTGTGGATACCCCCTCCCTGGCAGTGTTTAAGGCCAGGTTGGATGAGGCTTTGAGCAACCTGGTCTAGAGGAAAGGTGTCCCTGCCTGTGGCAGGGGGGTTGGAACTAGATGATCTTTAAGGTCCCTTCCAACCCAAACCATTCTATGATTCTATGATTCTATGATTCTCAGTCTCAGAGAAGCTTTTCACTAAATCACAGGGAATTTTTTTGCTGGATAGCAGAGACCTGTTAAAGTCAAGGAAACACTAAACGGACTTCTGATGGATAGCCCTAATAGGCCCTCTATATGCAATATTTGTGGATTTGCAGCAGACTCGTGAGAGATGACAATCCTGTGATTTCAGAGAACAAAGCTGGAAAAGCAACGGAAAGCTAGGCTTTCAGGCTAATTCATCACCTCTTACCACACCAGCTGCATGCAATCCACTGATAAGAAAATTGCTGAAATACAACAAGCATCCAAAGAGATTAGATAAGGAAGAAGAAAGAAAAGAAAGCTCAGTCTCCCACTGATGTGGGAAAGTAGACAACCCCAAGAGTTTGGAAGCACATGCCAGATGTTCCTTTGATAGAAGCTATGCTCTGGCCTGATAGACAGCTACAGAATAAAAATCAGTCTGTGTGGATCAGGGAAAGACAATATAACAGATATTTGCGGTAGGCATCGAGCAATACTTTATCAAGAAATACAAGAAAAACAATAGACATAATGCATCATATGGTAGCCACTGTGGTCTACTCCAATAAAATTACAAATAGCACTGAATTTCTTGAGCTGTACTTTTAATGTCTAAGGGCAACAGAAAAGTTAAGGTTGTGAACGTAAAAAAAAGTATATTGTACACCAATTTGAAGTGGTAATAATTGCAATTTTACGTGAAAGAAAAAGAAATTGACACAATCCGATACATAAGCTTTTGTACCTGTAAGTTCTTTTACACAAGAGTAACTTTACTAATTTTTATTTTTCTTTCAAAATAATGCAATTACCTATGGTGAGTAGTAAATATTTTGCAGGTTTAAACTTTTTGTGATGTGAGACACGGCAAAACTTTTCTTTTGTAAAATAAAATCTAGCTAATCAAACAATTATTTTTTTCATTTTTCATTATAATTTTCATTTTACTGCATCTAATAGAAAAAAAAAAAAGGGAGGGGAGGGAAAATGTGTGTGAAGAACCCCCAGACAGATGAGCTTTTAGAATATATTATCAGGAATATTATGTATTCTAGCATGAAACTGTTACGACATGGTCGCAACTAGTTCATAAATCCCTTGGAGTAAATTAAGGTGAAACGACATCAAATAACTGGTATGAAATTAAGAACAATTTATTAATACAGGGAAAGTTGCATGGTTGTGTCTTGGGTTTCTAAAGGCGTTGAGAAAAGAGAGAAAAGGAAAAAGGAAAAGAGAAAGAGGATAGAGATTATGAGAGAGAGGGAAAGAGAGATCACCACCCTTGGATCCAGCGATATAAGTTGTCTGTAGAGTTGGTAAGTTGCTTGCAGAGTTGCTCCTCCGGTAAATCACTTGCAGGATTGGTCCTCAGGTGGCAGGCGGGAGCACGCCAGCTTCCCAAGTGAGGTCTAAATACTTTAGGTCATTTGCATGCGAGATAAGAGAGGGTGGTAACATCCCTCTTGTCTCCCCCCCTCTGCTCGCTTCTCATGCTAATTGAGACGCCTGCGCTTTGCAGTCTTAGATTGTTCTCCAAATGATTCGGTGGTCCCCCAAGGGGCGTCTGGCGGTCGTGATCCCCCCTAGTTGTGGTGTCCGCTGTATAACCCTGCTTCTGCACAAGCGTGGTTGATGCCTTGCAAACTTGTTGCATGTGTAGGCTGGCCCCAAGGAAAAGATACCATCCGGCCTCTGCAGGACTTATCTTTTCCTTCAGCCAGAGTTGTAAATCACAACAATTAAGGCACAGTAGGGGTATTGTTCTGTTCCCAAGGCCCTTATCTCTTGCCAGACTTGCAGGCCTCTGTAGTACACATACCCTCCTCCAGCCAGAGTTGTCAAACAAGTTGTTTAAGGCATACAAACTCTGTCCGTCACAGAAGCACTGTCTGGTTTTCTTACAACTCCTTTAGTTTCTCACCTGATTAATTAGAAAGATGTTTGGGAGGCCTCTGACAAACATAATACTTAATCTGTTTATGTCTATGCCAAGTATCTATCCTCAGTGAAACTGTAATTAGAAAACTAATTTAGAAGACCAAGATCCAAGTCCACAAAGATATTTAGGCATGTACATTTTTATTTAAATGCCTAATTACCTTTGAGAAGCACTCAGATATGATTGCCATGACAATGAGCCTTGCTTCTTTTATTTTCAATAGACATATGATAAGGTCTCTGTAGGGCAATGGTATCTGATGTAAATATTTCTAGGACAAGTCTAGCCATCTCAGTACAGCATAGCTAAAGCCATTTAGTTCACACAAGACCCCTTCTTGAACACAGCTTTATATTTCCCAAGATAGCTTAGTCCCTGCTAAGTTAGATATTTCTATGCCACATACCATGCATTAGAGAAATTTCTGATATCACAAGCTAAGAACAGAACAGAAAGCAGAATAAGGATAAATTACATACTTCAAATATTCTGAATAGCTCTGTGAGAGTGATTATGTGTTGTTTGATAGAAATAAGAAAATACTGCTCCATTTTGAAAGACTTCACTTTTTTCATGAATTACAGAAGCATAAATAGTTATTTGAGAAACACAGCTGTGTATAAGTTGTGATTCAGAGGAAAAGTGAAAAATTAGATGTTGGATGAATGAAATGATACTTTTTCCAAAAGAACAGTGTCGCATGTTTTTTTTCTCACTTACTGATGTTGTAAGTATTTCATATCCCAAAATTTTGCACAAAGACTCCACATACATATTTCCCCAAGTACAGAATGTATTTTACCTGTTTTTAATTTTTAAACATTAAAAAATAAATTTACTTTGTTTTTCAGGCATTTTCTTCTGAAAATTAAGAGCAGTATCTATAATGCCTCTGAAACAAATTCTGTCAAATATCAAAATTCACCTATTATTTGGGACCTTTAAGTTGTAGACTAGTTTTCTGCACAGTATTTAAGGAATTCCATGACTTCCACGTCCTTTGAGCCATCCCTTGCACATATCTGTCTACATTACATTACTTTCTCATTCAAATAGACATGTAGACCTAGTTACAAAAATGGATTTTTGGAAGGTCCCTATGTGCAGCTGGACTTATTCTAATTTCCTTCTCTGCATGCCCTGTGCACAGAAATACTGAAAAAATGATACCTAGAAGTTGGTTAAGTTGACAGAGATACAAAGTGCATATTAGTCTATTATTTTAGGGGATGTTAGGGATACCAGTAGGAACATACAAATGCAGGACAACTCATAAAAAAAATAAAAGTAGAAATAAAAGAAATAAAGAATATAGCACAACTGTAAAAGAGTCTTTTAACAAACAGACATTCAGCAGGAAGCAAGCAGCCATAATACAGCTTTAGCTTTCAACCCCTGACTTATGTTACACTGACCTGGGAAAAGATGAAAAGTCTCCAATATGGAGTTTCTAGGCAATTTCAGAAGAATTATCTCACTGTCTCTTACAGTGGTACACCTTTCTCTCTCCTGTACATTTACTTCACTGAAAGTGGTGGAGAAGGATGACAGACTGAGCTAGAGTGAATTACTTCCAGCCTTGGTGGTGCCTGGAGTGTTTCAATGCCTTTGTCTGCTGTGGTATACCATCGATTAGGCATTGTAGCCAGGATGTTGAAATGAAGTGTGAATTTGTAATACATTATCATAAATGGGAAGAAAAAGATAATGAAATCTTGAGTGTATGCTTAGATGCTTCATGTAACGAAGAAACTGACTACTATCCTCTAAAAGGCATAGTTCAGCTAGATGTGTAGACAGTTTCACCTTAAGAAAGATCTAGAGGATTTGGTTATTAGCATACACCAAGAGGGCAGAAGAAATAGGAACAGGTAAAAAACTTGATCTGAAATTCTTCTCTAACATTCCTAGCTGATAATATGAAACTCTAACACTTATATCATCATGCACTCAAAAATTTAATCCCAGTTATTACCAATTCTAGTAATAGCCTGTGAAATGGCAATTTGTCAACCTCCTAAAAAGGTCAGAATTTGAAACAGCAAGTCATTTTGTGGATCCAAGGAATACAACAGAAACAGTAAAATTTACCATAGGAAGGAGACTTTAGCTTAAGTATTCATTCAACGCTGTCTTTTAGCCAACATTTATTTGTAAATATGTGAATCAACTTTCTAATATGCAACTGTAAAATTATACCACCCATGTAAATTGTCTAGCTACAACAACATGGAACTATATGTCATTATGCATAAAGGACTTTTATGGTATTTTAAACAGTAGGAATGATTTCACTGTGGGATATTTTAGTTTTCAAAATATAGATTAGAGAATAATCATTAAGAAGATTGGATATTCTTGTCAAGACCGGGTCAGGGACGCGGCAGAATAATATGGACACCTCGCTCCACTGACTCGGAGTCAGGCGATTAGTCCAGTTAGTTACCAGATACCCTGCTTCACTGACTCAATACCAGTTGTTTAATTCATTTAAACAGCTTTATTATCACACTTGTCATTGTCCTTAAGCAAACAACCTTAAACAGTCTCACGAGCTCAACGCACAATAATGAGCAAAACAGCCTTAAACAGTTTAGCAAGTTCAACACACAATAATGCAAATAACAACGGGGTAAAATACAAAGCTCTAGCAGGGAAAAGGACCATATGACCTGTCCAGTAGTCCAACACAGCTGTCAACATGGCAGAAGTGAGGTTGGGCGTAACGGAGTCTCAGACCAGCTGAGAGGGGAACCCAAGAGTGGTCCCCTTGGTCAGATTTTTTATACCCTTGAGTTACATGACTTCACATATGTGAGGTAGTGATAATAGACTTCTTCAAACACCCACCAAGATCTAGGTGGTAACAGGTTTGGTCCTTACTGATAAATGGATAGTGAAAGGGAAGAAAAAAAAGACCTTGTGGCTCAGCAAAAAAACACACACACTGTTATATTCATGGCAAAGCCCCAGAAGGAGAGACAAGAAACACTACCATCCACTTCCAACTATACTGTTGTATTTGTGTAATGTTACAAGTAGGCAGCAGCGGCTCAACCTCATCAGACCATATTTTCTGGTATCCATCTTAAGTGTGACAGGCTCTTGACATGAGTTTAGGCCGCAACTTCTGGTTGCGGATAAGCGATGGAGGAGTAGTGGAGTCATCCTTATTGTGGTCTGCACAGTAAGGGTGGTTGTGCTAGGCAGGGAAAGGCTACCCGGCCTACGCTCGGTCACGCTTTCCACCTCACAACTATGGCTTTCCCTGTTTTCAGCAGATCTTTAGCGTAAGTACAGACCATGGCTCTGAGGTCTGAGTCTCACAATACTTTGATAAGAAGAACACATTTCTTTGACAAAAAGTCCCTAAAAGAGGAAGAAGTGGTGTTATTCTAAGCTGAGTATATACATTAGGACATTATGAAAGCGTGTGTAAGAGAAAACAACCTTGAACTTAGTGATAAGTTTTTCACTCAGTTTAGTTAAGTAGAAAGTTAAAAAAAAGTACAAAGTTAGCATGAGAAGACAGCTGAACTGAATATCTCATGCAGTTCTATGTACAGAGGACTGAAAAATTAGAATAACCAGGATGGGAAGATCAGGAAAGGAGAAGAAAAGAATGCAAATTACAATCAAATCCAATGGTTCACTGGTATCAGAGCATATAGTGCAAATTAGAAATTATTTTTTTATAATTAAAAATAAGGAGAAAGATAAATGATTAGCTGATCGTAAAACAGTTACAAGCCATTGTGTTATGTGCCTTGGGTATCCACCCAAGGTTACTGAGGGAGTTGGCGGAAGAGCTTGATAAGACACTCTCCATTATTTATTATCAGGCCTGTCTAACCGGCGAGGTCCTAGATGACTGGAGGCTGGCCAATGCGACACCCATCCACAAGAAGGGCCAGAAGGAGGATCCCGGCAACTACAGGCCTGTCAGCTTGACCTCGGTGCCCGGCAAGGTCATGGAAAAGATCGTCTTGTGTTGACATGGTGGTGTCAGGTCAATGGTTGGACTTGATGATCCCAAAGGTCTCTTCCAACCTGATTGATTCTGTGATTCTGTCTTGAGTATGATTACACAGCACATACAGGACAACCAGGGGATCAGGCCCAGTCAGCATGGGTTTAGGAAAGGCAGGTCCTGCTTGACCAACCTGATCTCTTTTTATGACCAGGCAACCCACCCAGTGGATGAGGGAAAGGCTGTGGATGTAGTATACTTGGACTTCAGCAAAGCCTTTGATACTGTCTCCCACGGCATTCTCCTGGATAAGCTGGCAGCCAACGGCTTGGACAGGTGCACTCTTCACTGGGTTAAGAAATGGCTGGATGGCTGGGCCCAGAGAATGGTGGAGAACGGTACCGCATCCAGTTGGTGTCCGGTCACTAGTGGTGTCCCCCAGGGGTCAGTACTGGGCCCAGTCCTGTTTAATATCTTTATTGATGATCTGGATGAGGGTATCGAGTGCACTCTCAGTAAATTCATGGACGACACTAAGCTGGGTGGGAGTGTTGATCTGTCTGAGGGTAAGAAGGCTCTGCAGAGGGATCTGGGCAGATTAGATAGATGGGCTGAGACCAATGGCATGAAATTCAACAAGGCCAAGTGCCGGGTCCTACACTTTGGCCATAACAACCCCGTACAGCGCTACAGGCTGGGGGTAGAGTGGTTGGAAAGCGGCCCTGTAGAAAAGGACCTGGGGGTATTGGTGGACAGCTGGCTGAACAAGAGCCAGCAGTGTGCCCAGGTGGCCAAGAAGGCCAACTGCAGCCTGGCGTGTATCAGCAATAGTGTGGCCAGCAGGACTAGGGAAGGAATTCTCCCCGTGTACTTGGCACTGGTGAGGCTGCACCTCGAGTACTGTGTCTAGTTCTGAGCCCCTCACTTCAAGAAAGACATTGAGGTGCTGGAGCGAGTCCAGAGGAAGGCAACAAAGCTGGTGAAGGGTCTAGAGGGTATGTCCTATGAGGAGCGGCTGCGGGAACTGGGATTGTTTAGCCTGGAGAAAAGGAGGTTGAGGGGAGACCTTGTTGCTCTCTACAACTACCTGAAAGGAGGTTGTAGCGGAGTGGATGTTGGCCTCTTCTCCCAGGCAACTAGCAACAGGACTAGCGGACATAGCTTCCAGCTGCACCAGGGGAGGTTCAGGTTAGACATTAGGCAAAATTTCTTCACAGAAGGGGTTATTAGGCATTGGAATGGGCTACCCAGCGAGGTGGTGGACTCACTATCCCTGGAGGTGTTTAAGAAAAGACTGGACATGGCACCTAGTGCCATGGTTTAGTTGACACAGTGGTGTTAGGTCAAAGGTTGGACTCAATGATCCCAGAGGTGTCTTCCAACCTAGTTGATTCTGTGATTCTGTGCTTCCTAAAATGTGTTTCTAGTGTACTGTTTGCAGTAAAGACACATTATAATGAAAGGCCCCGATGAAATATCTTCCAGAATCTGCAGACCTGTTCAGTCGCGTCCAGGAAAGGTGAATTCAAAATGGAAGAGGCTCTGGCAAGGACATGCAAGCTAAACTATGGAGTAGAGCACGCCTCTTTCAAGAAAAGCTTGTAAAATAAACATGGATGAAGGATATAATTACCTCCTATTATTACACCATGTTGACTAACACTTGTCAATGATAATAATTTATTTAAATCATAGTGATATTGACATAAACCAAGTAGATATATAATGGCTGTTATAAAAATAGGCTAATTAGAGTAAGTTTTGACCAGGAGACCAGGGTAAGGTGGGGGGAGATACAGCAATGGCTTTCCAATGCATCCAGCATGATTGCCTTTTTCCTCAGAACAAACGTGACAAGCAGAGCTGGCTTCTTTGTCATGTTTTCCCCAGCTGCCTTACTGTCCAAATACTATGATGATATAAGTGTATCTCACTCACATGGAAGACTACCTCTTCCTGGACATTTTCTTGCACAGAATAAGAAGGGCAAGGCCTGGGGATTTTAGGGACACTGAGACAAAAGAAAGTAGACAAGAATATCTGACTTCAGAAGTGCTGGAATTCAGTTCATTAAATTGGGCTAAAGTTGCTCTAAAGCCATGTTACTTTGAATATAGCTTTATTCCTCATAAAAAGGAAGATTGGACAATTCTGAGGCTTTTATACCAAATATATGATTGTAAATATAAGTACTGGTTTTTGTTTTGCAGTAAAACCCACAGATGGCTAAAAGCAAGATCTTCTCCAGTATTAAAGAAACTTAAACATATAGATGAAACAATTGATCAGTCATTTGAAAAGACACAGCAAACATTGAGATATCTTCTCTTTTAAAATATACATAATTGGTTTCAGTGCTTTCCCTCAAAAATACTGTTTGAAGGAGGTTGTTAAACAGAGGTAAATCAGTTTGACTTCATTGTTATCAGTGAAGCTTTGCCATTTTACTCACTCTTATTCTGCCTCATTTTTAAAAATGAACTGATGTGGCCAAAACCTATCATTTTCTCTAAAGAATTAAATAAATGCTATAATGATCAAACATTTCTTATTTGAAAAACAGTCCTGCACTTTCAGGAACAAAGATTGTTGTTTAAGGTAGCTGTGTAAGGTCTGTCACATTCAGTACAGTATGTTTTATTAACGGCCTCTAAGCCAACCCTCAGATAGCCATAAGCCTACAACATTATCCAAGATGTATTTGAAGAAAAAAATTGCTTGACACTGTAGAAAAGGTTAGCGCTGCGCTGCAGGGATTCTAATTCTTAGTTTCATTAAGGAATTAAATTAGAGTGAAACTTTTACCCTTTCCTCCTCCCCCCATCACAAAAAGGAATGTTAACCACAAACGAACCTGCTGCTTATCTTCAGTATTTTGCAATTTTTTCTTCACAGCAAGGGCAAAGGTCTCCACATTGATATTCTGAAGGGAATCTGCATGACATTGTTAGGAATGGGCAAATGATCTGAAAGTCCCTACACAGCCAATATAATTCTGATTAAAGCTTGGCATTTGTTTTCTTGCTCTTTGGAGCAGTCAGCATGCTGCCTGGAATTAGAAATATGAAAGGCAGAGGAACTTCCTACTGTGCAGAGAGAGTATTTTGTCCTCCTCCTTTTCAAAATACAGCGAAGTTTGCAAACTTTTTTCTGTGTTGTTTTGACCACAGATCATTAAAATGAGGTCGTCTTTGTTTTCCTTTTCAGAATGAGATGTGCTGTGACTCCCACATTTTCCTGCAGAATTACTGAGAAAGACCTTGCTCTACTAGCTTCCTAACTGATATTTCATCTCTAGCATTTTAAACTGGAAAATCACAACTTAGTTCTTCAAGCAAAGAGCTGGGTACAGCTTTTGAGAAAACCTTACACATATTATAATAAATGTAAATTAAACATTTATAGCAAAACCCCAGAATTCTGAAGGAAAGCTCTTGTTTGAATGTGTCTCTTTACTTGCATTCAATACATTTGTAGCCCTATTTCAAACTCTGACTTAAAAATTAATTTATTAATTTCCACTTAAATGCACCTATCAGAACCCTGGATGTAGAGTAGTTTCCACCAAATTAGAAAGTTCCTAAATGGTGGGAAAGAAAATCTTTGAGCAAAATACTAATTCCCCTGAATACAATGGTAGAATCATCATTGGTCTCCAGGAGTTCATGATTTCATTCATTCTTTGTTTCCATTACACATGTTGTATCCATTAATTAGAGTCTATTACAGTTGACTTTTTGACTTGTAACATGGTTCAACGACAGCATTTACAGTAGAATGAAAGGCATTGGCAAAAATCATATAGCAAACCTTACACAACTATCATAAATATTTTTTCTGTTGTTTCTGAAAGCAAAGAACTTTTTCGGATAAGAAATGTTTGGTTATTACAACATTAGTCTATTTATATATTTTTTAAGAAAATTATAGATTTTGACTGCATCAAAATGAGAAATTTTTGAAAATTAATTGAGTTTATTTTCAAAATCGAGACAGACTACCAATGGATAAAATAGTAAAGCTCAATCAAGTTAAACTGCAGCAGAAAAATGAGAATAAGTGAGCACAGCAGGAGCCAGCCTCCAGAAAACCCTTTACATGAGATTCAGACGATTTCAAATAAACTAGTTTTGCTCTTGAACAACACCAGCTAAGCGGTTCAGGACCTGGGCCAGTGGGTTCTATTGTTTCTCCTTCATAAAGGGCCTAAATTTCTCCTCTTATTTAGCCTGCAAGAATCTTAGGACATACATAAAATTAAAAAAAAATCTTAAACTATCTAGAGATACAAGAAATAATTGAGGGAGGTCATGGAGCCTTCCAAACAAAGATTTTGTTGAATTTACCAAACAGGAACTACCTGCTGTAGGAAATAAATCCATCTTCATCACTGGCATTTACTTTGAGATCCAACAGCACTTTGAGCTCCTAAACTGCTATATTTGTATCACCACAATATAACTTAAATAGTGTTTTCTTTGAATTCTTCACTGACTTTAATTCATATACTATGAGAAATAAAGAGATACTTTGCATATGACGTACGGTTAAATATTTCATAAAGAAGTAATATGAACAAACTATAAATATGTACATATGTAGATACACATACATAAATAAAACAACCTGAGAAGTCTATCACAGATCCAACTGTTCAGAACAAATATAGTCATCCAGTTTCACTTCTTTTCCATTTGTAAATGGGTTTTGTTACATAGGAATTATGTCTGAGGAAATTCGTACCAATACCTTTCAAGTGAACAAAGTTTAGATTGTAGTTTTGGTATTATTATCATTGCAGTTATGCCTTTATAGCAGCTAAAAATACTTACATTTACCTTGAGGAAGAGTGTTAAGAACTGGAATTTTTTCTGTTCAGATAAGATTCCACATAAAGAAGCTCATACTAGCTTATCTATCTATATCTAAGAATAACAATACCAAACTCTACAAAACAGCTAAGAATCCAGAAATAATCAGTGACATACTTCTTTCTGAGTTTTGTGCAATACACACAGTATTTCAGAAACCGCTGTAATAATAGTTTAGATCAAGGTAATGTGAGGTCAGAACATCTCATCTAAATGAGCAAGAGTTCCATGCTTATCTGACATTTCCTGTGTTTGCAGATTTTATAAGGTAGTGTATTACGGTGATCTAGTCCAAAATCTTACTTAATACAAACTTTAACCTTCCTATTTTGTAACTACATATTAAGTGCAGTGCAAATTTTAATGTGAAGTTAAGAAAAGTTCCATCCTTAAGAACTAAAAGATCTTGTGCGTGTCTGAATTTTCATCCTTCGTTGACAATATTTTTCAACAAGCTTAATTCCAGTCTGTTGAATTGTCTATGATACCCACTAATATAATCTGTGGGCTATCTAAATCAGGTTGCTTCTTTTTTCCCTAGCTTACATCTGGATAGCGTGCATCTGACCACTAGAACAAAGTACTCAACGACTGAATCCTATGGAGTGTACTCAGACATGTCTCTGTTATATACTTGGACATATGCCAGGCTTTTTAATAAATGTGATGCTTACCCTGAACAAATATAATAAAGGGATTTCCTTTTCCTGTACCTTACTCTGCCTCACTGCTTCATTTTTCTTGAAAAGCCACAGCTAAAAAAGCAAAAAGGTTTATTGGAATAGACACTGACACTAAGGAGAAGAAGGTTCTGCTTATATGGCTGTTACTAGCCTTTGGTATGACAACTGCAAAGTTAATTAATTTACTCATCTGTCCCTCAGTGTCCCCATATGGGATATGGTAAGACCTGTGTAAAATGGTCTTATGTTATGTGAGAGGAAAGGATAATGATGAAATCTGTAATTAAGAATTTGATATATTTTCCAATTCTGACACTCTTCTTCTGAGAAACTTCTCATTTTAATGTCTTAATTATTTGAGGATTTTCTTTAAAATTTCCCAAAAATAATTACTGTCACTCAACTGTTATATTTTGCTATGTGATGAGAAAGTCGATCTACTATTATAATATAAACACTTTTTAAAGCCTCTGTTTTTACAGGCAGAACTGAATTTTATTTCTGTCATTTAAACCACAATTAAAAAAAAAAAAAAAATAATAAACCTACCGTAATCACTTGGGATTATTTTACACCACTGAAGTTTAAGCAAAACTCTCCACTAATTTTGTTGAGATTTTCTTTATACAACAACACTATTGCCTGACAGCATTAGCAAGCATGTAATAATAATGACACTGTGTTTGCCAACTGACACCTTCAGAAGGCCTTCTTGTCATCATGTACACAAGTGACTTATAAAATATTCCACCATGAAAAACCAAGCCATTGCCAACAGCTCAGGAGACTGACAGGTGAAAGATATTTTCTATAGCAATTGTGCTTAATAGAGACTGTCACTTGAAAAAGTATGACTGAGGGACAGTGAGTAAACAAAGAAAGCAATGGGGATTTTTTTCTGTATATATTGATTTGTATGAAATCTGGACATTTCACCAGTAATACATGACAAATCATCTTTGAAATAATCTAGGGGGAATTTTTGTACAAAAAGAAAGAATTCAAATACATACTTTAATAATAAATTCAACCCTAAAAAAGAACTACGGATAAAAACTTTACCCCTTATAGGATTATCACCAGTAAATTTCTTCTGGCTCTTTTCTTCTTGGAAGAAAATCCTAGAAAATAATCCAATAAAAGGTTACTATAATTAAAGATACATGTATCCACATACTTAAATGTATTAACAGGTCCCATGCATTTTCTTCCTTCACTGTTATTTGCTTGATCTAAAATGTGCAGTTTTCTCCTTAACAGTCTTGTCTGATTTCCCATTTTTACTCTGTGCGCTATGTGTCATCTAATGTGGTGACAGTACTTACACAGTCATGCCATGTTCGTACATTTTAAAACAAGGAATTTTCAACTCAGCATAAAAAAGAATCAAAAAAAAAAAAACCTTGCATTTTCTTAGCTTCAGCAGTAACAATATATTCCTCAAAGTAAATATATAAACTGGCAAACTGAGATTAATCAAACTCCAGGAAACTATAGACAACTTTTAAAGTATATGGTTAAATGTTACACAATTATTAGTTTTTATCGTATTATCCTTCACAATGATATGCCTTGTATACATACATGTTGCTTTCATGAAAGCATCATGAAAGAAACTACAGATTACTCAAAACCAAAACCAAATGTAACAAAATTTATCAATATTTTTTTTTCTTGATCGTAAGAATCAGAATCTTATTTGACTTCAGTCCTAAAGGAAAGGAAAAAAATGAAGAAAATAAATCAAACAAGAAAGATCACAAGTCATCTTAATTCTTATGAAATAACTGTAAAGGTAGCTAACTTTCATGATGGTGAAAATGGTATTGCAATGCTTCTACTAAGCTGATAGAATAACTGTGGCTGACACCCAGGAAAGTCTGGCTCTCATTCTACAAGATACTTAATAGGTCTTGAAGTGATTTAGATGAGTTTAGGTACTTGACTGAGGCAATGTTCATCCATACCATTTATGTGGAAAAAAAAAAAGCTTATAACAGAAAAAGTAATATCCTACGTTGTGGAGAGGATAAATTGAATACATGTATACAATACCATAACAACAGTAATAACCCACTATTTTCACTCCTTTGTTTAATGAATATTTCTCCTAAGAACTAAAATTTTGTTTTCTTTTTTAACAAACAGAATCATTTTGCCAAGGAAACGGGATCTCATTTGAGGGTGGTTTGGATGTAGCTAGAAAAATAAAAGTAGACCCTCCAGGAAACTGAGGGCCGATGTCTCCTCTAAACTACAGCTGCTAAGAAATAAAATTTGTGATTAAATCCCAGGTGAAACAGTTGATTTAAAAAGTCTACTTTAATAGAGCTGATCTTATAAACTCATGTCCCAACCTGAGACCAGTACAACTCTGTGAGCAAATACTGCTCTGATGCACAGGGAACTGAACTTGGATTTCAGCATTCCCATGATGCAACAAGATCAAACAGTAGTTTCAAATCGTTTTTATCATGATTCATTAGAGAAGAGAAGCTGGTATGTGTTCCTTTTGCATAACACCTCTAATTTTCTTCATGATACTTGACATGAACCATATTAGTATCACAGTAATTACATTATAGTTCACATTCTCTTCCTCTAACTCAATTTCTCAGGATTAACCCACCTCCAAAGAGTCATTTTCCCATTTTCCTTCCTCTCGTCTCGCTGAAACTTTTATTAAATGAGCTTCCTGAAGGATAAAAGGCTGTTTTTCATAATAGTTCCTGTTAATTTTCCCTAAAGAAAAATAAATTCAAGAGTAATTTTTGACAGGGAAGAACCTATACCCCAAGCCTATAAATAATTTACCATTTTCACCAAGGAAAAAAAAGTATAAATATTCGTCTAGTTATTTTTTTTCATGCAGTGACAAAAATTATTATCTTTTGTCAAATGATGCGTGTAATAGTTATCAGTACAACTTATAAGCCACAGTATCACACTTTCTTTCACTCCTTTCAGGAAAATGTACATTCCACTTGAATTAAGAGAAGAAATTACTTCTACACTGTTCAGGAGAGCACATGTTCAAGTGGAGCAGAACTTACATACAGCCGCACTGCATGAGACACTGAGATCTGCAGAGTCCTGTTCTGAGCAGAGTCTTTGAGCAGGTGTTTAAATGTGTTGTTCTGTTGGAGCCTGCAGAATCACATCTCCAGTTCTGAGGATTACAAGCCTCAGTTAAGATTTCCTTTTCCTTTAGACACACTGGCAAGACATTTGGTAGCTCAAAACCGCTCTTTATAGCAGGACTAAGATAGGTGAGCTTTATACAAATGACTAGAAGACTAGCTTAAATAAAGACTAAAAGATATTAAACACCTACAGGCTGTTTTCAGGAGAAAAAAAAAAAAAAGCCAAGACAAAAAAGTTTGAGCAAACCCAATCTATTGGAAGGAGCATGTATTTTGACCCTGATGTCAGAACTCCACTCCCTATTAGCAGTGAAGTGTTTTGATCGTGTAAGCCTAACAAATGTCAAAGTACAATTATGTCAAATGATATTTCAAATTATCCAGGCAACGTCTTTCCTTTCTTATAACAACTTATAAAATAATGCAGTATGGCATGAAACAGTGAATAGACAATTAAAGACGCTTCAGTCATTGATAGCTTGAAAACAAATTTTACTGAGTTTTGTGATATTTTAATTTCATTTAAAAGAGCAATAGAACAAATAAGTACCTTGCCAGATGTTCACTGTCAAAACAACTGAGCTCTGTTTTGGCTGACCCTTGCAGTTCTTGCAAGGCAGCCTAGGAGTTGCCATCTCTTGCAGGGCAGCAGATGAAATCCAGTGTTGAGCACAGAGGGAGCACAATTTACTCTAAACATTTTTATCAGTCTCAGCAAAAGCTTTGTTTTATAAAAGGTAAAAAAAATCTTCCTTTGCAAACAAAGATGTTAATAACTTTACATGATAAATGCTTGCCTTCCTCAAGACATTAAGACATCTTTTTTATGCAGGTTTTGCAGAAACTGCAAACTGAATTATAGAACAATTTCCCATGTCTCTGATATAGTAACTATAAAGGAACACTCAAAGAGTACCCAGAGCTGCAAGGGAGGATCTAACATGGCCACAGTACAATCGACAAAAAATATAGGTGATCTGGATGGAGAGCGGAAAAAGGATAAACCCTTATGTCTGTTTATTCCCCCCTACCACAGTGGTAGGGCGGGTGATTCTGTTTGGATTTTTTGTTCTTTTCTTCTGAGGTAAGGAGATGTCTGTCAAAGACAATCACCAGAAAAGAAGTCAGCAAACTATTCAGAACCAAGTACTAGGAGTCCAAAAATATTACCAAAAGTAGTAAAAAGTAAAAAATATTTCCACTCTACCTCTATTCTGTTCTCCTAGGAAGGCACATCAACAGACACAGAAAGTAAACTACCTAAAAAGAAAAAAAAAAAAGCAGGATGGCAGCATATATTTTTAGATCCTTCTTGATTTTAAAACAGGTGTAATTGCTTTCATTTCCATGTAGGTCTAAATTCATGTTATCCCCTGTTCAGTTCCAGAAATTATTATTTTATGAAAAGGTTTATAATTTGTACTTTTTGCCATTTGCCAAATGTAAAATGTGGTGTTCAAGCCTGTAAGTGTTTATGTATCTGAGTAATTTTATGTGCACAGATAACCTTGTTGACTGAAAATAGTAGATGGGGATTTCAGTGAAACTCCTCATACTAGGAAAGCTATTTACTTGTCTAAATATTTAGGGACTCAGCTTTCCAGCTACCTGAAAAACACATTAAAACAAGTACAGCCAGAAAAGAAAGACATTCCCTAAAAAAAAAATTAAACACTCTTTATGTGTAATATACGAGAAAGAAAAAATCCCAGTGCTTTCCTTCATTCTATTTTTAACACTGATTGAGCATTTTATTTTTTGATATTTTAATTATGTTGTCTTCTTTCTTGTAGAATTGGAAATAAATACCAATATTTAATGTTTATTATATCAAGTGATCCTCAAACACAATCTGGATCTCACAAGTCCCTGAAGATCTTATGCTATATAAATAGTCTAAAATTAAATTCCACTGGAAGTAGCTGGCATTATATATCATCCTGTTCTAGATTTGCTCCAGATCCTCATCATTCAGTAAACTTACAGTATATGCCAAAGCATTTTCTCTGAAACAGTGTTAAGAAGGACAAACATCCACCTGCACAGAGATTAATAATAAACTGCATGTATATGGTATTTCTGAAGAAGATAGGATGAATTTAAATAAGAAAGCATTCAGAGATCCAAATGCTGAAGAGAATTACACTCTACAGGGTTTGGTCAAGAAAGAAAGGGTAGAGACAGGGGTTTTTTTCCCCTCCAGATTGGCTCGATATACTGGTAAGACTGCAATGACTTTACAGCCTGCTAAAAATGACTGAATGGCTGCCTTTGAAAGTTTCAGCCTTACAGACATGTGCAACTTCCTTCTTCAAACATAAAGTCACATATTGATATGTCTGGATTCAGGAAAAAGAAATGTACTGTCAGGAAAATGCCTGACAGTAGTAGAAATTGCACTGTCTTGAATCTGGCCATCAGATTTTGTCTTCTTTTTCCCACTATCTAGGCAAGGTGGAAGGCAGAGAGCAAACACGTTCAGGGTCTTTTTGTCAAAGAGGAGAAAACAGTAAGGAAAAAAAAAAGTGTAAAGTATGGGAGATGTGATGGAAAAAAGAAAGAATGAAAGCAGGAGAGAAAGAGAAAAGGACCTTATGTTCTTCCTGACAATGATAATGACACAGAGATGCTATGGAAGGCACCTGTGCATCACAGAGCCCTGTGGAGGTATTTGTTGTTCTGACAGATTAAAAATAGAAGTAACTCACTGGTCTGAGCCTGAGGGACTCTTACATAAGACTTTAGTCAAAAAGTTGTCTTCTGTAAGTTTTAAGAGCAAAGGGAGAAAGTAATACAGAAATGTGTTGTGTTGGGTCGGTTTTCTTCCATTACCATATTTTTATTAATTTTATTAATAATCCTTTAAAAAAAATCCATTTTCAAATACAGAACTTGAAATATGTTTTGTGCTGCTAACTCTTCACTTCACTTGGGAGATGAGGAGGGGATCACAATGGGCTGTGACTGTGCCACATCTGCCTGCCCAAAATTCTTTCCCATGTAGTGACCATGCCTTTAGCCATCTGGCAGAGCTTAGATCAGCTCCTGGCCTTCATTCTGCTGTACCAGAACCAGGGCAGAAAACCTTTCAGAAGAGAGAGCTTCTGCTGTTAGGACTGTAATTAGCAAGCTGAACCTCTGTGTTTAAAGTCATCTATTGAAATAATTCCTCAAAACATTGCCATTTGCTTAGAAGGAAAACAGACAGTAAAATAAAATCATGATGAACTTCCTCCTCTCTCTCCCTCAGATGATGTAAAAGCACTCCTCCCCACTGGTTGTGTCTTTCAAATGTTTTTGGCATAATGATTGGCTAATTAGACACATTTTCAGGTTTCATGTTTCATTTGAACACATTTAAGGTGCTTCTGTGTTCATGATGTGTTCACATGCATTGACAGGGGAGCAGGTGGATCACATAAGTTCCTGCCAGCTCAGTGGCTCTGAATAGTCCACTTGGATTTATTTGGCTTATTAGATCTGATTCTGCATGCTTGTTTCAGGTCTAACATACTGCTGTATTGTCAGATCTTAATTTTCTTGTTTGTTTGCAAATGTGAAAATAAACTCTATTCTTCGGCCATTTTTCATCTTTCATTGCCATTCAGAATAGACTTATATTTTCCTTTATAAAAGTCCTTCATTCATTTCTATCATCCTTGTGCATATTTCATGTAATCAAATGCCATAGTTATACAACAATTTTCCAATACTATAAGATTACATTTTTGGATGAAACCAAACTACAGCAGTTTGGGGAAAGCAATCTGTCTATCTTCATATAGAAGAGCTGGGGGCACCACTTCTTTTTGAGTACTCCTCAGGGACCTCAGAAGGGAATTCACAGCACAGATGATTAAACTGGGGGGATCTTCAGCAGCAGGTTTACTTATAACACCATCATTGTAATCCTTTTCTACAATATGCTAAGCAATAAACTGCTCTTTTCTTAGTTGTTTTGGGGTCAAAAACAGGAAGAATTTTAATTTATGTTGCAGTTAAATGACCTGGCCTCCACCTCAGAAGCTCACTAAAGACACAGCAAAGAAAAGAGTCAGATGTTTCCACCCCTTGTCTCAGTGGAAGTTTTCTTTGTCCTTCAGGTAACTCTCTAACCTTGAAGCTGGACCAGTTCTAAGATTTATTTAGAAGTTCAGAGCAGTCATGTAATCAAGGTGCCTTGTTACGGCCTCTGAAATGCAGCACTTGAGATCTGGGTTCCTGAGGGCAGCTACAGAGATATTAGCTCATATTCTTCAGGGGGGATCTATTTTCCCCTGCCTTAACTTGTACACTGCAATTTTCTGTTTTTGGTTTCTCAAGCTAATTCTTGTTGTGCAATTCAACTGTGAAGACACACGTTGTGCCTCAAACAGTTCTGCAACTCTGTTTAAATTGCAGTTAGGACATGCTTCTCCTAATTAAAGCTTTTAATCACTTAAATCAAACAGTGGTTTAGGGATTTTAATTTTCCATATTCCATTCATTCATCAAAATGCAGTTTATAAATACGCTTATAAACAACTGCAAAAAATTTTCTTACATGATGCACCATTTCAGACTCCGGCATTGGGGCCCAATTTATTCATGCACTTTGAAGTAAAGGACAGTCCACGTTTAAGCCTTCATTTAAAAAATATTCTGTAGGATTAAGCATTTTAAAGTTTTATTGGTACCTACATTTTATATTAATTTTGTGGTATGCCCGCAGGTATTTTCATAAAGGGCATTTTGGAAAGGTAAATTCAGCTGATGAATTAATTTCTCTTCAGAGGTTTATTAACATTTTTGTCAATTTATCCCATAAAATAAAGCAACATCCCTAGGTGGTGATGAACTGCAATAGCAGCACAGGCTTCACACAACGATGGCAAACCGATTCCAATAATTTTCTCAGTGGTATCCTCATAGCACAAGTGAAACACTGATCTTCACAAGTATGGCTAAGTAAAAAATACATAGATAAAAAACCAAATATGTATTTATGAATATCCATTTAAAGCAAAACTACCTCATTAAGTGCTCAAACTTCAGCAACAGTCTAGGACATGGAATTAAGAGGAATTAACAGTATTAACAGTAATATTTCCCACAGTAAAGCAAACACGCCAGAACTCTGTGTAAGTTTATGTATAAGCTGACAAATGAGGCATAGGTATCAGAAACTTGACACTGAAATCTCACTTTCTCTAAAACAAGGAATAAGTTGTACAACCTACCCCCACTCCAATGCCCACAAATGCCAGTGAAAGAGTTCCTATTGATTTTAGCAGGCAGTATACCAGGTGCAATAGCCTATCAAAAAAACCTTGACATTCAAATTTTGGTACTAAATATTTACAACAATGTGCTTACAATTAAGTTACATTTCTTCACAGACATTATTCAGCAAACAACTTTTAATGTAATTTATCTATTTTCAAGAATATCTCAAAAAAATTACAAAACTCGGTGAACAAGTTATTTATTGCAAACTATTCCCTCCTGTGACAGCAACTCCCTATTTTTTACAACACAGGACGTTTACTTTTACTGCGTTATTGTTTTTCTTTCCTATAACAAAAAAAACAAGTGCTCGTAAGAGTTTAGGAAATATTATGAATGTTACATTAAAGAATATCTATTAAACTTATATAAAAACTTTTTGAAATTGAAGAAGACGAAAGTATAAAAAGTAAGGATAAAAGGAAAGAAATTAAGTAAAGAAAAAGATTTAAAGTACTTTGTAAAAGCAAGCTTATTATAATATTAAATGTTATCTCAAAAGAAATTATGGAAGTTTTAATGATCATGTCATTCATAGGCAAAGAATGGGAAATATATCTGAAAATAGACTGTAGGGGGGAAAAATTTTGCCTGTGACATGGAATGGAGAAGTAAATTGAAAGACAACATAGTTCTTACAGCTGTTATTGGAGAAGAAATTATTCATAAGACAGTTTCTTTATTAAAATATTTCCCACTATTGAATGTTTTGTACAAATCCATTCAAGTTTCTCTGATACAGCTAGCTCCTGCTTATTTTGGAACAAGAAGTGTCTCTTCACAGATGTGGATCAAAAATTAAAAACGAAAGGATTGATATTGCAGGGTGGAATGTAACGACAGCAAGTCCTAAAAACAAAATAGATTAGACATTCAGGAAAACATTTAAGCTTTAATCAGTGAAAACCCTTCAGCTACCTCTTCCCTCTTCAGGCGACTGACTTCCTAATGCGTGGACTTGAAGAAAAATCTATCTATTCCACATGGGATACAAACTCTGAGCAAAAACATTTAAAAAAGGAGGAAAAAATTAACATTGTGTCTATTAATATCAGCATCAATCAAAAAAATTTATTGAAGGCTGTCACAAGATAAAATTGATTTTGGCTTGCCTAAAAATGTTTATACTTTTTTTCCTTTCTCTCTAAAGGCTTTCCTATGACTCTCACGCTGACTACTTATAGCCACAAATTAAAATGTAACTTTCAAGAAAAAATATTTTATCTCCCTTGTATGCTACCTGGGTGACACAGGAATCTGTTTCAGAGACACCATGAACTACTTCACCTCATCTGAAGATGGATATTTAAACAGGTCATATGAATCACCCAGAAGCTGCTATTCCTCTCCATCTATGATAGATGGCATTTGATGTTAACTCAGATGGCATTGGAGAATCTAGACATCCAAAGACATCCTTCCAGGTGCCTTCACTTTCTGTCCCACATGGGGGAGACATAAGAAAAAAAAGAATATTTATTATAAAGAGTTAATAACTAATAGAGTTAGGAAAACACCTGACATATAGAAATTCTCAGTGTCTGGAAATTTTCACAGTTGGAAAATAGCAAAGTACAGAATTTTCAAAGAATGAGTAATGTAGTAGGAGCTGGAGGTGATAAAGAGGAATGGTTTTCTTGGACAAACCTCAATTTCTACATTTGCCTGATTTATTGATGCTAGCAGAATCATGTGTCTGCTTCAAGTACAGCAGTGCATCCAGAAAATACATCTGTAGCAAAGATAGAGAAGCTGGAGCAAAAATTCTCACAACGGTAGGTCAGCCAAATTAGGATATTGAAGTCAATGAAAAATGGAGTGTTTTAGTCTCATTCACCTGTCAGAAAATTCCACCAAAACTAATATCTTCCTAGAGAATAAGACCTTTAAAACCTAGTACAAAAATACATATATTTTTTCTCTTCATTGCAGATGAAGCAAGATTTTTTGCTTTAATTTGCAAGCTGTGATGTAGAATGAAGCGTGAAGACTGGCACAGGCCATGGTACTTCTCTTCGTCTTTACCTCAATGGAATTCAAGTAATTCAGTTCTTTAGGTGGATAGTAAACAGGTAGCGTGGAATCAAGACTACTATGTTTTTTCCTGTGTAGCCTCTGAGTATGGGGCTTAATTGTCAGTACTGTTCTGCATTTGAAATTCAGTAGACTGCAGTAATACAGGATTTAATAGTCAATTCAGTGATATAGCTAGGTATTCATAAAGGATACATTTTGTGGCTTTTCCACAGCAATGGAGTGCTACTTTAAATATCAGGTATCCTTCATTGCTGGATGTCCAGAAATGCTGCTGTTTGTCTCACAACACAAAGTATTGCTGCTCATGCAGTTACATGCACGGTGACTCCAAGCAAGGCCATTGAAGGTATGTTTCCTACTGTGCGTGACACAGCTCAAAATTTGTGGTTTAATTTGTAGTCCCAGGATCACGTGTTCTCCTCAAATACTTACACCAACCTATGGTGTACAATCTACTCTCCCACATAAGGTCAGAAGTGTGTCAACATTTCATGGTGTGCTTGTGTTGGGGTATTTTGTGCAAAGAATGTTCTAACGCCCTGATATATTTTCAACAGGTTCAGTGAGCTGCCCTAAGAGTTTACTGGTCCCAAAAAGAGGGAATCCTTTCCCATTTCCCTTTAGTCCTGGCTAAATGCTTTCTTATCTAACTTATCTTTAGTATCTCTGGCCACCAATGGAAACAAGCATGAATTTTACAGAAACAAGCCAGAAGGCAAAAAGTAGATAACGGACTTCTTGCTTCGTGACTTTTAGGGTCTAACAAGAACCACCAGAAAGCTAACAAAACCACCAGCCCAGGAGCAGGAAAGGACAGGGAGGAAAGTGAAGAAAAAGAGTCATGGAAAAGCTCAGGGGCAGATAACAGGAGATAGTAAATCACATTAACTGTACATTGCATGGATAGCTTAAAGACTGGTTTATTTCATGTAGGAGCGTTCTTCAATTATTCAAAGATTCTTTTGATGAAGACTCTCCCTGCATCTCACCCTTGGAAAACTTACCTTTGCCCAACTCCCACATCTCAACTCACCCTCACTCCCCTGCTACTTCAGGGAAAATCAAATGGCAAGCTAAATAAGTAAAACGTCCTAAGTCTTTCTTTGGTTTTAAATTAGGGTTTAGCAGGTGTCTGAAAATAAGCAGTGGGATAACAACCCCAGACAGACAAAATAAAGTAAATGTTAAGACTTTCCTGACAGCCAAGGTCATAATGATTCAGTCAGTATCAGGAGGTTTTAATCTAGTTCCTTTAATAGCCACCTGCTCCCAAAATACCCTGGCCATTTGTTTCTTCCCTCACATTGCCAATTGGCCCAAGCACCATGTAGCAGTGCAAACAGACTATCAGATAAGAGAAATCAATCCAGTCAAAAAGTTAACCAGAAAATTACTTTTAGCTGGATCTGTTCCCTGATACTGTTTACTTCCTGGCTGCATAAGCACTCGCATTAGACACGTTTGCACAGGGTGAAAAGAACCAGAATGGCTACAACCTTTTGTTATATTTCCTCAAAAAGCTTATTTACCTTTCTAGCTGTCTGTGCTTATGTGTGCAGAGTGAACCTATTCTCACTCTACATAATGTGTAGTTACTCCACATGGCTGCTCGGGACTATAAAAGCCTGTAATCAATATTCTTTGTATATGTTGTTGCAAACTCTGACCAAGTGTGTAAGGGCCAAAACTTGCAAAGAGGGGAAGATGTAGGCTGTTAAGTAACTTGCCATTCTGTAGTCATGGGAAGTAGCTTCAGTGTTGATGGTGCTGGTCATGAACAAACCACAATGGAAGCAACCTAGGCAAACAATTATAACAATAAGTTGCTTTTTCAGATACTCCAGACCTCATGTCAAAGCTCATTTTGAGTTTCTTCAGTAGCTGTTTGATACTTGGGTGGGAGGGGGGCTGTGTTAGAAATTGTCTGTGTTGAATGAAGAATCAAATAAAATTTTAAATTTATATCATCTGCATTCTGAATTAGTTGGGAAAAAATAAATCCCTCCTGCATAATCTCTTTGATCCATGCAAACAGAACACAGAGTTGGCATAAAAGACAACGAAATCATAATTTTCCAGTGATCTAGTGATAATATTTTATATTCATGTTAGAATAATTTTGAAAATAAATTGGTTTTTTTGTATTCTAGTCAGAATAAAAGCCTTAAAATATACAAATTTTAACAGCAGTAGAGTCTATTTGGTACAGTGAATTTCTTCGTGTTTCCTGAACAAATAGATTTCCACTTACTCAGAAAATAAATTTCCACAAATATTCCATAAACTTACAGCTCATAGAAGTATCGTAAGTGCTTCCCTGAACAAGATGAGAGTAGATATGCAAGAGATTCATGACTGCAAACTGATCACTCAACTTGACCTTTTATTGAAAAATTGGATTGGACTTCTGCCGTATTATAGATGGTCTTGTAAATATTGGAAGTGGTTATGGTAGCATAAGCTCTTGTACCACAAAACTAAATCAAGTCAATGATTGCATGACAGTTCTGCAAGCTCTTAGCAGAAGCTTTGATAAATACTTGTGCAACATGTATCACACTTATGCATGTGTGTGTGTGTGTAGCAAACTTTTAGCTAAGAACTTTCATTTGGTCTTACATAAAGTAGTCCAGAAGAAAATATGAACTTGAGCAACATGTTACAGTGTATCAAATACACACAATTTGAAACAGTTTTCTTATGCTGTTACTGTAGACTCCTGTCTCAATTCCACTGGTTTTACAGCCCCTAGTCACATATTTTGTGAAGACAGAAAGCAGCGTGCTTAAGGTGACTGGATTAGATCATTAAACCATGAACCTTTTCTTCACTTTACATCCACTAGACAGTCTGGTTTATAGTCTTCTTACATTCAGAAGAAAAAAATGAGACACTAACATAAAGCTACCAGAAAAATAGCATATCAAGACAGGGTGTTTGGTATGGGCATATGTATGCAGTAAATACTTATTAAATGGAAAGGTGACTTGTGGCATACAGTGTGAAGAACTCTGTGAAAATCATGGTGTTAGATAGTGATCCCCAACACAGTGGTTAAACCCAATTAAAGCCATTGTTTGGGATACCATTACACTGATCTTCATCACTGTAATTGCTAATTTTGAAATTTAAAAAGGAATATGATTTTAATTACAGATGGTTTTGACTATTTTAAATAATTATTCATTGATAAGGGACAAGTTGGTGAAACAATCTTCTCTGCTACTGTTAAACACCCATCTATAAAATAAAACAGTTGTGTTTGCTAACTAATTTCCAAATAATTAGTTCTTAGTAGAGTTTAAAAAATATAAAAATAAATAAGTACAAAGTACGGACAGATCCCATGCTTTTGACCTTACTAAATCTGTAGAATTATAGTTCACTGTGTTCCTAGTACCTTCTCAAATTAAAAGAATTAATTCTTCTGTCAGAAGGATATCCCCAAACTCTTTTCTTCTAACAGAAGCTCCAAATATATTAAGTCAGTTTCACCTGGGAAGAAAAAAAAAAAAAAAAAAAAAAAAAGATTGTTCCTTTCTGGTGCAGCAGCATCGAAATCTGACCTTTTAAATTCCTTGCAGAATTCTGCCAGAGTGCTGTGAAAGAAACAAGAAATTGCCCTCAGCATGGTACTGCTCACGTTTCACAAACACTTCAGAAAACTGGATATAGTTTTCTCATGGGCGTACCTTCAACTCGTTACAGACAGCAAACTGTGAGGACTGCTCACAAAGCAAAATGAGTAAATTAATTATATGACAAGTGGTAATATCTTATTTAAAATGAGTAATCCCCAAATATCAATTAAAAGTTTTCCTAAGTGTTGGAGACTGTTTACATCTTAAAGGATAAAGAAACAGCAAAAACTTAATGTGAGAGTTAATGTGTGATTTTTTTTTCCCCTTTAAAATATTTTATAAGATTAAAAGTATTCAACATTCTTCAAGCAGAGAGCTTCAGTGCTGAAAATCATATCCTTATATGAATAAGAAGTTTCCATGGGAGCTTTTTATTCCTATGAATAAAAAATTCTGTCATTGTGACAAAAAAGTAATTCCTAGTGGGATATTTCAATATATTGCTTAATCTAGATAAATGTGACTCAATTTTAAATTTAGGAATAACATGAGGGAAAAAATTAAAAACCATGTAATTTTCTTCAGCCTATTCAAAGAATCAGATCAATCTTAGTTCAATCTTAGTGAATGTTGAAATGGTAAGATAGTACCAAAATGGAAAATTTCCTATGTCTTTATGTTTCACATAAATATTGTGCCCATCAACAAAATCTGAGGTCTCTTTTACTGGCTATTTCACCTTAATAGACACTTTAATAACCAGAAAAGACACTGGTTGCAATTTGCAACAAACTAAAAATTTCTATAACCTGCTTGGTATTATTCTTCCATCTACAAGAGCTGTCAGAACCAACTCCAACATTCCCATCAGCGTACGCAAAATGAAATGTTGCTGCCCTAGGAAGGGAGAGTGGGATTGAGTTGTTCCTGCTACAGGCGATGAAGTAGGTGGGTGAGTGAAAAGACAAATGTCAGAGAGAAACCTACACTATCTGGCTTTTTACTTCTGTTGATGCTCTTATGGATCACTTCCTCCCTCGACTTGCAGTCACCTTTTCTACACTGCAACCTCACCCTCAGAAGCATCAGCAAACTTGGCTTTTTAAGATGCAGATGGCAGCCCTCTTGTTGAAGATAAAAGACTGTTGAGATCTGTAAGAAACTAGTAAAATTGAGATAGCCGTGCAATGCAGGAAAGAAAAGGATATTTGCCAAAATTTTAAACCAAAAAAAAAACCCAAAACCTGGATATCCTTTGCAATAGGTTGATCCAAAATCAAATTTGTATTTTTGTGAATATATTTTAATATTAATTTTAAAAATCGTGTGATTAGATAGATATCATAAACATCTTTGTTGCAATGTTTGATAAAAACAATTGAGGAAACTCCATAGCAATTAAGAATCTGCTTCTGAATGCAGTAGCAACCATTTCTCTAAATTATTTATATTTTCTTAGGTGTAGTAAATATGAACATTTGAGCTTCCGCTCCAAAAAAAATGTCTTCAGCAATCTGGAAATTATTATTTTACTTCAGTTGGACAAGTGTCTATTTTTAAGTGTTGTCGCATATTAGGGTTTTATATTTTTAGTATTCATTTTGCTTTTCACTTAAATTATAGTGTACTGCAATTTACTCATTTTAGTTTAGTATGAGGACTAAGCATTGCTCTACAAAAATCAGACTGCAGATCCATCTAATACAGTATCTTCCCTCTGAAAATAATTAGTGTTCAACTTTCCCAAATGTTATATCTAATTGATCCAATTATATATATTCTATGAAGAGGTGTTTACATTTACTCCTTAACTTTCCATTTCATAGGATAATTTCTTATGTTGAGCTTGGATGACAAATCCTTGATAAATTCTCTGTTACTTTTTAGTTATATGACTCTCTTCTTCTCATCTTTATGTAAGAAATATGTTTGTCATCTTTATGCCTTTTTTCTTTTTAAATTAAATAACACAAATAATTTTAAAAACTATTTTCTTATAAAAAAATTTTATTATATTTTTTTTCATGCTCATCGTCTTTCTTATTTCCTATCCCTAAACTTGTCTAATTTTTCAGTATCTTTTTCAAAGCAAGGTAACCCATATTGCAAGCAGGAGACCAAATGAGTCTGCATCACTTATTTAAATAAAGACCTTTATAGAGTATTTATTCACATCAGAAAGCAAACACAAAATTAGTGTAAACATAATTAAAATAAATTCATTTTCTGAATCAACCTTATGGACTTTAAGCAGCATTAGCACAACACTCTGGCTAAGATCTTCCACTTCTATTGTCATTCTATAATTATATGAAAAAGGCATTAGCTCTTAGTATAGGAAAAGTGGAGCAGCAATCTCTCTCTTATTGAGCAACACTGCATGTCAAGTACTGCATAATACTCAGCTGATGCACTGATATAAAGCTTACACAGTTTAAAACTAGCGTTGGTTAAAAAGCATAGACATTGTCTCTACTGAAACGTTAAGTGCACAAATTTAGATTTTTCTTTACCATTTTGAGATTATAACAAAACATTCAGTTAAGATATCTTCTTTCCATATACATTTCTTCTGAAAAAAAAAAAGATTGCTAAAATATTTGTGGAATCAACCCAAGAAAGGACAAAACTCAATGATCACATAGTGACTTCAGTGGTGATTTCTCATGTCTTATCAACTGGATATCAAATATCCACTTCGTTGTTCATCAGTCATAAGTTTTTGACTCTAATTAAATTTGCCCTCTTTCTTAGTATAGGAACTGGTATATCCAACAGTGTTTTCACAAAAAAACTCTTTCACTTTATCTCTCCACTTGAAGACACAGTATTACTAAGTTCATAGCATCCCACTTCCCAGACAACATTAGCATATCCTATTAGAGTAGTCTAATCTGATAAAACCCCCAAACCTGTGAATAAACCTCCCCATGATATTTGAGAGTGTTAAAATATACTTCATTTCTAAACTGATGGGTTCAGTTTAATTTGATGTCAACTAAATATAGCAGAGGAAAAGAGCTGTCCTATTTTCTCATTGCATAAGAATTGTTAGTGCTTATGGACTCCATATATACTTCCAGATCAGCTTCAATACTGTTGAAGAAACTGTCTGAGAGTTCTCATCAGTCTTGCAGCCCACTCAGAGACTGTCAGAAAGTGGTAGTGCACCGTCTTTTTTCCTGTCAAGTCTGTAACACACACCTGGTGAGGGACTGGAACAGAAAAAATCTCTGCTTGCATTACACTATACCTCTGCTTTCCCTTTTTTTTTTCTGTATATGTATGTATATCTATAATTTATATCACGTATATATGCATATATATGTATGTGTATATAATATATATACACATATATATATATATATAGTGTGTGTATATATATATACTCTAATGGAAACGTTCTGAGAAAAGTATGTTGTATTAGGTGGTTTTGCAGTGCTAACTCCATCTTTTTCTCGTTTGGAGCCTGTAATATATAAAATGTATTAATATACATATCACATGTAATATTATAATACCACACATATTAATAGTATACACTTTATTAATAGTATACAGACTATATAGCTCATATTGGACATACATTTATATTATTCATAGCCAACAAATCTGGCAGTTACCTTCTTCGTCTCAGAACAGATTACTCAGAGTCCATTACTGTGTAACACAGTTTGTGCATAACTACTTTTAGTTCCAGCAGAAGACACCACTGAAGAGGGTAGCAGAAGGAGCATGAGGCAGCTGTTATGCTCCTCCAGGACTTGGTTTATTTGTCATCCAGACAATCAATGCCTGCAGTTGTGGCAGTTTAATTTTAAAGGTTTTTGTGTGCAATCTTCCTTTTGCTAATTTGTTATAACTCCTTAATGCTCATCAACAGTTTCATGCTCATCAGTCGTAATCCAAGTAAAGATACGACAACATGAAATTTGAAGGCAAGGGCGATGGACAGTGACAAAACTCTGAGCTGGCCACATGTGAACTAGAAATAAGAAATCACATAACTGTTGCTAATGCAACTTTGACTCTTACCTAATAAACTTAGCTAGGTGTGTTAGTCTGGGTTCCATGTAGAAAACACAAATATGGCTTCCAGTTTGGAGCTGTGTCATGCCTGGACAGAGCAAACTAAAAGCTAATTTCTAGGCATTTTTAGGCGTCTGGAAAAAACAAATCAAACCTGTCAGAGTTAAGGTCAATTAAATTAATTTGTGAAGAAATTTAGTTTTAGAACAGAAATATTCTAAGATTACAAACTGCTAAAATTGGTATATCGCACGATATACTATCAGTCTCTAAATAAAACCAAATTAACTGCAATAGCACCCGATCAGTTCTCAAGACTTCTGTAATAAAAACAGACAGATAAGGCACTTCATTAGTAGGGGAGGCCTCTGAAGGCAAGCAATTCTGGGAAGACTAAAGGAATTGTTCCTTTTTTGTTATGGATATATCCACAATTTTCTTGAAAGTGAGGTGATGTCTTTTCTTTAATGAGTGACTGTCATGGTTTAAAGCTGGGCCGGCTATTAAACCCGTGGCAGACACTCTCTGTTAACCCTCCCCCCCACCCGAAGGGAAAGGGAAAAGGGAAAGAGACTTCCGGGTTGGAAAGTTAAAACAGTTTTAATAAACTATAATAATGAAAAAGAGAATAATAATAATATTGGAATAATCAAATATATACAAATATATACAAAACCAAGATCGAGCTCCCCCGATGTCGGCCATGTCACCACCAGCACTGCAGGGCAGGCTCCGGGAAGGCCCAGGCTGGGCCCAGGGACGGTTGAGAGCTGGATTCAGGGATGCACAGATCAGGATCGGGGGCAGCAGGAAAACAGACAGAGTCCTCCTTGGACACTGGCCAAAGGCTCAAGCCGCAGAAGCAGCCCGAAGCAGAAGAAACACCCAAACACAGCAGAAGAAGCAAGGGAAGGGGCAGAAGCAGGGCAAGACCCTCATGATCCCACAGAATCACACAGAATCACAGAATGTTAGGGATTGGAAGGGACCTCGAAAGATCATCTAGTCCAATCCCCCTGCCGGAGCAGGATTACCTAGATCATATCACACAGGAACACATCCAGGCGGGTTTTGAATGTCTCCAGAGAAGGAGACTCCACAACCTCTCTGGGCAGCCTGTTCCAGTGTTCGGTTACCCTCACCCTAAAGAAGTTTTTCCTCATATTTATGTGGAACCTCCTGTGTTCCAGCTTGCACCCGTTGCCCCTTGTCCTGTCAATGGATGTCACTGGTGTGTGACATCAGTGGGTGTTTGTTTGCTTACATATATACATTTGCATATTGACACCTCCCAGGCCCATTACAGCACACAATTCTTCTCTCAAAGCTTGTTCATTAAGCATTTTAGTAACCAAACCTTATACCAAAACAAACAAAACAAACCACACTTATTCTTTTTTTCATGGGAATCTTCCTTCTTTTAAACTTAAAATATTGAACAAAAGGGCATATTTAGCCTTTATACAAGGAGCCATACTGGACCAAAAAATTAGCACTGGTATAGCCTAGGCAGTTAACCACAGAATCACAGAATCACAGAATCAACCAGGTTGGAAGAGACCTCTGGGATCATCGAGTCCAACCGTTGCCCTGACACCACCCTATCGACTAGACCATGGCACTAAGTGCCATGTCCAGTCTTTTCTTAAACACATCCAGAGATGGTGACTCCACCACCTCCCTGGGCAGCCCATTCCAATGTCTAATAACCCTTTCTGAAAAGAAATTCTTCCTAATGTCCAGCCTGAACCTCCCCTGGCAAAGCTTGAGGCTGTGTCCTCTTGTCCTATCGCTAGTTGCCTGGGAGAAGAGGCCGACTCCCATTTCACTACAACCTCCCTTCAGGTAGTTTTAGACTGCAATAAGGTCACCTCTGAGCCTCCTCTTCTCCAGGCTAAACAACCCCAGATCCCTCAGCTGTTCCTCGTAGGTCAGACCCTCCAGACCCTTCACCAGCTTGGTCGCCCTCTGTCGGGTTCCGGATTTAAGGTCCGCCTCCAAAGCAAATTTAGAAATAAAATGCAGACAGTCCCCCGTCCGCCCCCCCTCTCCCCTTCCCCCCCCCCCGAGAGAGAGAGAGGGGGAGAGAGAGAGACCCGCCTAATTAGTCAAAAAGGAGCAGATCTAGAAATAAAATGCAGACAATCCCCATCCGCCTCCCCTGCTCCCCGAGAGAGAGAGGGAGAGAGAGAGAGACCCGCCTAATTAGTAATTCCAGTGCAGCCCACATGCGGCGTGCCTGGTTCAATGCAGACAGCCCGCGCGCAGGGCCCGCGAAAATTATAAATAATTCCAGTGCAGCCCACGTGCGGCGTGCCTGGTTCAATGCGAACACCCGGTATGCTTAACCTGCCTGTAGGTAAAGCACCCCCAAAAAATCCTGACCCGAAATATTAAAGATTCGTGATCCTTGAGTTCGGACAAAGCACAACCGAGGCACGGTATCAACAAACTTGGCTCTGACTTTATTAGGTCCAACACTGAGGCAACTCAATATTCAAGGAAAAGAGAGAGAGAGAGGTAAAAGAAAGAAAGAAACAGAGAAAACAGTTGAAAGAGAAAGAAAAAGAAAATATTCACCACCCTGAGATCCAGCGGCGTCCTGCGGGAAATGCTTACTTCCTACTTGGAAGATGGCGGTGAGGGTCCCGCGTGTTCGAGCGATCCAGCCTCTTTTATAGAGTTTTTCGGCAGAGTCATGTGACTGGGAGCCATCAGTCAACAGTTCGCACCAATCACAGGTCTGAAGGCGGGACATGTCCGGTTCCTGCGCCGTAGGATTGGCCCCTTGCCAGGCTGTCACCGGAGACACGCATCCGGAGGCGGGTGGAGGGTGGGCGCCTAGCTTATTGCGCCATCTTACGTTGCCAGGCTCAGGCATTCCAGGCAGCCGCCATAAGATGTCGCCCGAGCACGTGGTTTACGATTTCTGAGACAATGCTCAAAAGGAAGGGGACAGATTCCCACACCACCCCGTGGCTCAGAAATCATCAACATATAGTCAGTAGTTCGATTCCAGGGGGTGTAGAAAAGTTCGATTCCAGGGGGTGTAGAAAAGTTTGATTCCAGGGGGTGTAGAAAAGTTTGATTCCAGGGGGTGTAGAAGAGTTAGGACAGAAAAAGATAACAGGTTAAAAGAAGGAAAAGGGAAGAGACAAGGAAATGTAGAAAGGTAAGGATAGAAAAAGATAATAGGTTTTGAAGAAAGACAAGGGAAGAGTAAAGCATACAAGGAAATAAAGATAAGTCCAATGACTTGTGATTGGTATCATTCTAATAAACAGAATGAGTCACCTCTTCTTCTTTACAGAAGTCTAACAACAACAATATCATCAATAATGATAAATAGCTTTTGATAAAGTTATAGTGCAACTATAACATGTAAACAAAATGAGAAAAAGTTATACAGTGTAAACACATTTCCATTATGATCAATTTTCAGGAAACAATTACAGTCATTTAACTTTGGCACAAGCTCCTTCTTCTGTTAGCAGGTAATCGAGAACCAGCCAATCTTGATTGGCTCTCGAGCACCGCTGATTGGTTCATTGGTGTTTCAGGTTGCGGGTCCATAATACTCACTAATTCGTTGGGGATCATATAATTTGATTCCCAGTTCTTAGCTGCCAATTTTTAGAAGTATGAAGCATATCATCCCAATATACCATACCCCAGTCCAATTTTTGGTAGTATTTTGAATGCATGGTGCCCGCAAATCCAATAATGACCTTTCAGGGTTCGCATCCCATTTGCAAAGGACTTGGCCATGATCTGGCAGGGCGGTAGTCCTTTGACTCAGATGGTTCCCAGGCCAAAGGGGTTCCCTGTCACACCACAGTTAATGCAATTAATTTAATTCCATCCCCATTTGCATTACCATGCTCCTGCTCATTGTTTCCAAACACAATTTGTACCTAATATTTCCCCAAAGTGAGTGTAATCAGTGGGGGACCAGAAAATCTTCTCCCACCAGGGACTGATTGTAGCACCCTCCCTTTTGGTTGTAACTAATACAATAGTGACCAGGAGCAGGGTGTTGCATAGGCCAAGATGAGGGTGATTCTTTTCACAATCCACTCATGAGCAAGAGAAATGGAGATCCACAATCAACTTTTCAGACCAAATGGTCCGCCACACACCCAGCTTAAAAGCTTGAGTAACCAATTTTCCCAACAACAAGAACTCATTTTCCCCATGTTAAACCTGAGAACAAGGAAGCAAGGTTCTCGCCGGGTAGGCTTTGAACAGTATAGGCGAGACAACATACAACTGCCCAAAACAATTTGTCAATGGTGATAAAGGCATATTGCAAAGATTATTAAGGCTATACAATTTAAAACTATGCATTCAATCAAAATTTCCATTAAATGTTGCTTTCTTCTTCTGCTTCTCTGAACTTCTATCTTCCGACCTGCAAAGGAACAGAAAAAGAAACTTCTCGGTCCTATTAGTGAAAGGACTGGGTGAGGTTTTGGTTAACCATTGTCTGGTGGAATAAGCTGGGGTCTTGGGAGTGAGCAAAACCATTCTTTTAAGGCTTGGGTTATGCTTTCCCCAGCGACAGGCCAGCCCCGAGCCCGAGCCTTACAGTAAAGATCCTTGGCTCCCATATGTCCTCGTCTGATATGCAGCCACTCCAATAATCTCTCCCAATTTTCTATTACGGGTTCATTTTGTAAGGGAGCTGGACGAGACAATTCACCTGCTTCACCATTCCATCGACCAGCCAGACCATCACCGCCCTGATGAGAGGCCACCCAGGCTATGGCAAAATTCCCTCGTTTGGCAATTCTTAAAATGTCCTGCCACTTTTCCTTTTGCCATACCGGTATCTGGTTGACTTCCCACCCATTTTTCTCCCAGAAAGGAAGCCACTCGGTGCACTCCTTGGAGACAGTGAGAGAGTCAGTGTAGATGTAGACAGGAGAAGAAGATTGAGCCTCATGTTGGAAAACACTCCAAACAGCAATTAATTCACCCACTTGTGCACTACCTTCACCTTCTGTTATGATTTTCTCATCAGTCTGGGCTTGTAAAGCAGCGGCTCGATACTTCCACACTTTTCCCTCACGTTTGGCTGAGGCACCAGTGAACCCGGTATTTGGTAATTGCTTGGAAAATGGAAGCACTACTTGTATGACAGGAGGTGGGAGGTTATTCTCATGATCTGGAGAGAATTCCTCCTGTATAGCTAATTTTTTAGGTGTGCCTTCTGATACGTTAAAGATGCTACAATAATGTTCAATTTGTGCATGCCATTTCTGTACAGAAGCTCGTTGTGCCACCCCGTCAGGGGGAGGGGTCCCTGCGATTTCCTTAAAGGGGCCTCTGAGAATGATTTGTTGCTGACGAATGATGTGCTCAGCCACTAGTAGTGCTAAGCTTACCACAAATAATTCTATTATCCACAACACTCTCCTTCGAGATGTACTATCTCTCTTTAAATTTATCAGGTTTGGGCGAGAGGGCCTCGCTAGAGGACACTTTGCGTCCATACGCCTCACATTTTTAGGTCCTGATTTCACTGGACCATATTTTCGCCCATAGTTAATCAATTCTTGAGCTACTTCCCCCCAAGTCCACACCTTTTGTCCTGGGGTACGGCGATCCGGGGTTAAAACTCCAGTTAAAGCAGCTGCCACCCGATCACTCTGAGGGGTATTTCTGATAGTGCTTTGCAATTGAATTCCTAAGGTTTTCAATGAATCAGGCAAACCTCTAATCAGGGGAGTCATCCTCTCAGGATCTACCGGTATCATCATTGGGGATTCCTGCCTAAGCTTCAATTCCCGATCATACATCATTTGCAAACAAGCCGCCTTGTGCACATTCTCCACAAGCTGATCCACTGAGCCTGTAAGCGCAAGAGGATCTCCCCTCTCCAAGGGATTCAAACCTCCAGCCCAATAAGCTGCTCGCTGAGTGAGAGACCAAGGGGCTCTATTATCACCAGTAGTCAAAAACACTCCAGGTCCCCAATATCCCTCAGCTTCTCTTTCACTCAACAGAATCTGATCACCACCAGTTAACGACACTCTCCACACATACTCTGTCTCAGACTCCTTTGGACTGCGTGAAAAATCCCTTTTCAACTTAGCCAATTCAGTTGCTGTGTACGGCACCTCCTTAGTAACCATCTTAGGATTATTGTCCTCACTATCCTCATAAGCATATTCGACCTTAACCAGCGGTCGAAGGGGTTGCGTAGGACCCTGCGGTAAATCACATCGTGTCCTCGCTTCCTCTGGTTCCCCCTTGCCGTACAAACCATCCCCTTTGTGATCATCACCAGGGGACGGGGCTGCATCAGCTGCCTGTGCACGACTCCATCGCCCTCTGCAGTCACAAGCACGTAAGTTCTCCACAAAAGCCTCCTGCAAACACCTTACGTTCTCCTGCTCATTCTCTACTTCATCCTGCAGAGTTTTAACCCTTTCCTCCAATTCACAGTTTCTTTCCTCTAAAGTTGCCAACCGATCTTGCAACAATCGCACCAAAAGCTCTTTTGCCTGCGGCGTCTGTGCTGAGTCCTCCAACTCCTGATCTTGCGTTACATCAAATGCACTCAGAATTGCACCCATTCTCTCTAAGTTATTGATACCTTCCGAAAACTCAAGGATCCTGCCGACTACGCCAATTTATAAATGTCGGGTTCCGGATTTAAGGTCCGCCTCCAAAGCAAATTTAGAAATAAAATGCAGACAGTCCCCCGTCCGCCCCCCCTCTCCCCTTCCCCCCCCCCCGAGAGAGAGAGAGGGGGAGAGAGAGAGACCCGCCTAATTAGTCAAAAAGGAGCAGATCTAGAAATAAAATGCAGACAATCCCCATCCGCCTCCCCTGCTCCCCGAGAGAGAGAGGGAGAGAGAGAGAGACCCGCCTAATTAGTAATTCCAGTGCAGCCCACATGCGGCGTGCCTGGTTCAATGCAGACAGCCCGCGCGCAGGGCCCGCGAAAATTATAAATAATTCCAGTGCAGCCCACGTGCGGCGTGCCTGGTTCAATGCGAACACCCGGTATGCTTAACCTGCCTGTAGGTAAAGCACCCCCAAAAAATCCTGACCCGAAATATTAAAGATTCGTGATCCTTGAGTTCGGACAAAGCACAACCGAGGCACGGTATCAACAAACTTGGCTCTGACTTTATTAGGTCCAACACTGAGGCAACTCAATATTCAAGGAAAAGAGAGAGAGAGAGGTAAAAGAAAGAAAGAAACAGAGAAAACAGTTGAAAGAGAAAGAAAAAGAAAATATTCACCACCTTGAGATCCAGCGGCGTCCTGCGGGAAATGCTTACTTCCTACTTGGAAGATGGCGGTGAGGGTCCCGCGTGTTCGAGCGATCCAGCCTCTTTTATAGAGTTTTTCGGCAGAGTCATGTGACTGGGAGCCGTCAGTCAACAGTTCGCACCAATCACAGGTCTGAAGGCGGGACATGACCGGTTCCTGCGCCGTAGGATTGGCCCCTTGCCAGGCTGTCACCGGAGACACGCATCCGGAGGCGGGTGGAGGGCGGGCGCCTAGTTTATTGCGCCATCTTACGTTGCCAGGCTCAGGCATTCCAGGCAGCCGCCATAAGATGTCGCCCGAGCACGTGGTTTACGATTTCTGAGACAATGCGCAAAAGGAAGGGGACAGATTCCCACACCCTCCTCTGGACTCGCCCCAACACCTCAACATCTTTCTTGAAGTGCAGGGCCCAGAACTGGACACAGGATTCAAGGTGCCGCCTCACCAGTGCCGAGTACAGAGGGACGATCACTTCCCTAGACCGGCTGGCTACACTATTCCTAATAGAGGCCAGGATGCCATTGGCCTTCTTGGCCACCTGGGCACACTGCTGGCTCATGTTTAGCTGGCTGTCGATCAGCACCCCCAGGTCTCTTTCCACCGGGCCCCTTTCTAACCACTCTTCCCCCTGCTTTATACTGAGAATGACGTGTATGGGATGGAATACCTTGTTGGTCAATTTTGGGTCACCTGCCCTGTCCGCTCCTCCCTGCAGGTGTGACCCCCCTTCGGCTCTTCACTCGTAAGCAGTGAGGAATTTAGCAGTGACCTTGGTTTCTCTAAGACTAAGTACAGCAAAAGCCTTTCTGCATAACATCCTTACCAGTGCCTCAGCGATAACTACAAACTTCGAGCGTTATCAGTCCTAGAAGCAGACGCTGTCTGCAAAACATGCAGTTACTTCCAGAAAGTGCAGTTACTTAGAAGAGACTTAGCTGAAAGTAAAAATCACTGAAAGGAAAAACTGGCCTGGTTAAGGCCAAACCAGGACAGTGGCTAAAGTACAGGGTGCAAAAATGGTAGGTTTTATATCCTTCTCTCTGTGGGAAGACAGTAACATCATAATTTCAAGGAGATTCTCTGTCTTCACAGCAAGATGACTGTAACATAGCGTAGTCTTCATTGCTGGAGAATCTATCCTTAATCTAGTTATACTCTTATTATTAAAGATGTCATGTAAACACATAGGCAAGTTCAGGTCCAAGAACAGTAGACAGAGGCAACAGTATGTTTCATAAGAAAACATGAGTCCAGGTGATTATTAATATAATTTTATGTTTTGTCTTATGTGTTTAACTGTGTTAATTCAGTTTAAATATTTGAACATATTTCCATGTCATGGTGGTAACTCTTATTGTTTTTCTCTTGTTTAGGAGCCTTATGTTTAGAAATAGTCTATGTTTTTTCCAAGATAACAAAATTCTTCAACTGAACATAACAGCCAGGTGTAACGTCCCTGGTAGTAACTTCCAGATCTATAAACTCTGGGCATCTCAGATTATTTAGTTGTACCAATACACTACATATTTTTAAATACAATTTTTAATAACTTGTTGATACACTTTATTTTTAATTATTAGCTAGTGCTTTCTCCATGCACTCCACAGTACAATCACTGTGTTTTGTCAAGCTTCCCACCCTTGATAAGACACTGGAATTTCTAGGAAGATAACTGAAGCAGCTTATTTTTCTGTCATTACTGAGATGGAACAAAAAAACACCTTTCCAACCAAAACATATATTTTCAGAGGAATGTTGAGGCTAGTGAGTTAGTCACAATTATAAGAATTTTAGATGATACAGGAGAGCTGTAACCTTGAGAAACAGCCAAAGAATCATTTTGAACTATAATTATGCTGCAAAATTCAGATACCTGTTAATGATGCCAGTTAAAAATAAATAAAATTATGATATTATTGTAATTAACAAAATATCATCCTCAGAATTGTTATATTACTGCTAGAACATCTGTTGAAAAATGCATCTTGACAGTGAGATCAGTGGGTTCTCACTTCCTGGGCATAGTTCCAGCCCTCTTGGGGAATATCTGCCTCTACAATCATGGATTTTATCCTTAACTCTTGTTTCTCTGAATCAGCCCATCTTTCTGAGAGTTTGTCTGTGAATTCTCAAATATAGGGAAACATATAGGAACATTCTTTTGTTTCTTGCAGAAGTACTCAATGGTCCCATTCTTCCTATTCCTTGTGACCTGGAGAATTTAGAATGCTTATTTCTGCTTTCTCCAAAAAGTGTGTGTATATGTTGCATTTAAGAGGGTTAATTTGGCAGAAGCTAAACCCCCTTGTGTTCCAGCTTGTCCTCAGATATTAGAGGGGCTGGGGGTGGCTGAGCTTAGCCTCTGAATGAGGCCCAATTTGACACCTTAAATTTTGTCTGAAATAGGCCAAACTCTCTTGGTGCATGAACATCTAAGAATGTAGGCCAGGTTGCCTGGGGAACAGTCACAGCACACGCTGACCACGTCCCACCCTAGATACTTTCTTAGTTCTATAAGATGTGAGTATAACTTTACTTTCAATAAGTGTGCTTCCAATAATTAGTTTCAATAATTGCCCCCCAGTAGGTACACCACAGTATATGGTAGATATACCATGAAAGAGAATAGATGTGAGAATGTCCACATTTTGCAAAAAAATGTTCAGAATAAATTGTCACTGCTGAAAAAAGAAATCTATCTGGGTAATAATTAAATTACTAGCTATTCTCAAATGTGAAATCCAGCCAGCAAAATGAGAGTTGAATTCTATTGGAGACTTTTTGGTAATATAGCAATACTGATTTAACATTTTTTAGTTATTTGCTATTCTGTGTTTATTTTTTATAAAATTTAGTGCAAAAATATATAATTTTTACTGAAAAGAAACCTAGTCTATGGCTGTGTATGAAAGCAGTCTGAAATACAGAACTATGAAATCAACCAATAAATTCACACAAAAGCTCAGTCAGAGTTCTTTCTACATTTCTGTGCAGTGAAAGTATCAATTCCTGTATAACCAAAATAGGAAAGAAAATAGGACCTAGTCCTATGCAGAGAACCAGAAGTTGAATATATCATCAGTTTTTTAAGTAATCAACCAAAGTATTAGAAGCTATGTCATAATTATTTCCTGAAACTTCAGATCGGTGGACTCAAGAACTGAATTATTTTCTTGATGTAAGACGAATTAGAGGATACAGATCTCGAACGTTTTTGTCTTAATTTAATGTACTGATAAATGCAATAATTTAAATCACCTACTAATCTAATTTATTAATGTGCTTGTTGAACAGGGTTATTAGATGGCAAAAAAACTTCATTATCTGATTCACAATTATCCAGCACAAAGACTGAAGAGAATGATTCATTTGTCTTCAGATAGATAGTAGTTTTTCCCTTTCTCTTTTAAAGGGTATGTCTCCACCTCGTTGACTTCTGTGATTTAACCAAGATTAAATGATCTGCAAAGACCATAAAAAAGATTTCTGGAGGACAGCCCTGGTCTTGCAACTCCACCGTTCCTGTTCTTATCAGAAATCAGCCTTCTGTTCCTTATCTAGATTTAGCTCAGTCTTCTCAGGAGTTCAAGCTGGCTTGGCAAAGTCTGTGGATTGAAGACTCCCTTGGTGGTGCTTTCATTCAAACCACACTCAATTTCAGATGCACGTTCAGCTGAACCCTTTCTCATGATACAAAAGTTCAACTTCAACAACAAAGTCAGTTAGGTTTACCCTTTAATTGTTAATCTACCAGCCAGCAGATAACATATGTTCCTTCTGTAGGCTCTCATTTAGTACATTAGAATCACAGAAGCATGGAATAATTTAGGTTGGAAAAGACCTTTAAGATCGTCAAGTCCAACCGCTAACCTAGCACTGCCAAGCCCACCATTAAACCATGTCCCTAAGCACCACATCTACACATCTTTTAAATACCTCAAGGGATGGTGACTCAACCACTTCCCTGGGCAGCCTGTTCCAATGTTTGACAACCCTTTCTGTGAAGAAATTTTTCCTAATATCCAGTCTAAACCACCCCCAGCACAACTTGAGGCTCTTTCCTCTCGTCCTGTCACTTGTTACTTGGGAGAAGACAACAACACCCACCTCACTACAACCTCCTTTCAGGTAGTTGTAGAGAGTGACAAGATCTCCGCTGAGCCTCCTTTTATCCAGACTAAACAAACGCAGATCCCTCAGCTGCTTCTTATAAGATTTGTGCTCTAGACCCTTCACCAACTTCGTTGCTTTTCTTTGGATGAGCTCCATCACCTTAGTGTCTTTCTTTCTTGTAGTGAGGGTCCCAAAACTGAATACAGTGTTCGACATGCGGATCACCAGTGCCAAGTACAGGGGGACTATCACTTCCCTAGTCCTGATCGCCACACTATTGCTGATACAAGCCAGGATGTGTTTGTCCTTCTTGGCCACCTGGGCACACTGCCAGCTCATATTCATCCAGCTGTCGACCAACACCCCCAGGTCTTTTTTCGCCAGGCAGCTTCCCAGGCACTCTTCCCCAAGCCTGTAGCATTGCATGGGGTTGTTGTGACTCAAGTCCACGACCCGACATTTAGCCTTGTTGGATCTCATACAATTGGCCTCACCCCATCGATCAAGCCTGTCCAGATCCCTCTGCAGAGCTTTCCTTCCTTCCAGATCAACACTCCTGCCCAATATGGTGTCATCTGCAAACTTACTGAGGGTGTACTTGATCCCCTTGTCCAGATCATTGATAAAGATATTAAAGAGAACTGGCCCCAATACTGACCCTGGGGAACATCCCTTGTGAGCAGCCACCAACTGGATTTAACTCCATGCACCACACCTCTTTGGGCCCAGCCATCCAGCCAGCTTTTTACCCAGCGGGGCATATACCCTTCCAAGCCATGAGTAGCCAGTTTCTCCAGGAGAATGTTGTGGTAAACAGTTTCAAAGGCTTTACTGAAGTCCGTGTAGACAACATCTACAGCCTTTCCCTTCATCAGCAGCATTAATTCTAGTGAGGCGATTGTTTCTGCATCTCTTAGTCCATCTACTACTCTTGATCCTGAATTCTTCTTGCTAGCAGATCAGATTATTTTCGTGTTTGTAATCTGAGTGAAATGGCAGTAGATCAATATAACTGAACTATGGTAAAACACTGGTTCAGACAAAGACTGAAAAAAGGCTAACAAACCCAAAGTGAAAGCTTTCTGACAAATAGACAAGACAATAATTAACTGTATTTCTCCAATTAGCTATTATTAGCTGAAGCAGAGCTAATGATTATAAGTCATGCTGGTGATCTTTTGTTTCAGCATTTAAAAACACACAAAAGCTTCTCAGCAGACAGTATTTTTAAGCAGCCTCTCCTCCCCCCCCTTATTACCTTATACTGTCATAGATTGTCATCTCTCAAGAGAATAGCTGCATGGCAGCAACACTACACTTTTAAATAACACATCAAAGCAAGGTTTGTAATTTACAGCCATTATTGTGCTTCTGAGTGGATGAGTTGTAGCTCTATTTTCTTATGAATTTAAGATTTCGATAGGCATCTGAGGTAGCAAGGAATGGAAGAGAAGGGAACTGTGAAGAGAAAGGTGTCTCATGTAAAGAATTGTTAAGGTACAAAATACAAAATATATAACTAAAGTACTGCTATGGCATCTGCAGATAGAAAGAAAGACTTTCATTACCTGCTGACCGTGTGACTTATGTCTTTCCTGTCTGGATAACAAATGCAACATGCAGTGAATGCAAGGTTATCAATTGTTTTCATGTTGTGGTTTCATGGAGCGAGGAGTATGTATATAGCATCAAATAAACAAAGAAAATAGAAGACCATCCATGGAAACTTTAGTCATGTGCTATAAAAGGAAAATGTACTTCCACAAATAATTCCAATACTATATTAAAGAAATAATTACAGGAAAGGATCCATTAGCTTTGAGCAGCTTTTTCAAATATGAAATGCACCAGCAAGATTGTAGTATCTTCCTTCTTTCCACTTTGTTTTCAAGCTGACATTAAAAACAAAGAAATACTATCTGTGAAAAAAAATAATATTTTTATTCCATTGGAGATAAATAATCTTAAATGGGTTTTGATTAATGACAGTGGGCATAGATCCTCCCAACAGATTAAATTATCAAAGGTAGTAATCATTTAAGAACACAAGATTGTCTCATTTTCAAAATCACTCCTGTGACTCAGAAACAAAAATAAGAGAATTCATCACTAATAGAGAAGCATGAAATAAAAAGAAATTTAAAGTGTTTGGATATTTTTCAATCTTTGTTTTGAATAATTTCTTAAGGAAGATATTTTTCTTTCCTGAAACCAGGATATTTTATTTCCTTTCACAAGACTGGGGGAGACTTAAGAAGCCAGGAATAGGGACAGGTTGGATCTGCCCTGAAAGGCATAGCTGGGCTCTGCAGCTCCTCTGGCTTCTTCTCTTGAAAGGAGGACATAAGAAAGCAGGACACTTCTAAGGCAATTGCTTAGACATCTACATTGCAGGCAGAGCAGGCATGTGGATGAAGGAACCAGCTAAAAAGAAAGTCTCAAAGAAGGAGAAGACATGAATCACATGAGAAATCCCAGGGAAGAGAAGATTTCAGATGGGCTGGTGAAGACAGCGAGGTGAGACAATGAGGATGTGGTGCTGGCAAAAGGGTCACAAGACCTGAAAATATTCTGAAAGGTACTGATGTCTCCTTCTCTTTGAGATACAGCAGCCTGTGATGGCAAACTAATATATTCCATTGTCATTCATTAGCATTGTTTCCAATTTCTCTGAAAACAAGTGTCTGAAAAAAAGCCCCACCCACAGAATGGAGAGAGAGAGGAGGGGACAGAGGGGGTAGGAAGACAGACAGAGATAGGGAGAGGGAGAGGGAGAGGGAGAGGGAGAGGGAGAAGGAGAGAAGGTAGGAACATAAGGGTTCGTGAGTCCATGACTCAACATAATCCTACATACAAAAAAAATGTAGTAGAAAATGCTTCAAGGATGGAAATATATTCACAGATGAAATAATGTTTTAAGACTCCTTAACCACAGTGGTTTAAAAACAAGTTAAATGAAGATGTGAATACATCTGTAGAAACTGTTAGAAAACTCCTTCATCACAGCTTTTAAGTTCTAATTCTGCTGTAACTGTCACATTGCACATATGTACAATTTTAATTTCATCTCAGAACAACACACCACTGGTAAAAAAATAATTTTAAATTATATATGTTAATCTCAATGAATAATGACGCTTTCATTGAGCTTAGTATGCTACAAAAAAGCTCAGTTATAAATAACATGTAAATTTTATGAAGGTTGTTGATTTTTCAGATATGAATTAACTGAAGAGCAGATTGTGAACAATTATGAGCATTTTATGATGTATGCATTATTAGATGTAGCTCAGGCAGCAAACCTGAGGGTGCCTGTGTGGTGTAATTTGACTGATGTGAAAGCTAATTTAGGGCAGCGTTCTGAAAGCGTGGTTTCAATTTTAAAGCTCAATGGGGACACGGTGTTATTGGTTACTGTCCTGCCTACATGACATGAAGACAACTGTACATAATTAAAATATTTCCAGGAAGCATCAGAAGACCACTGAGTATACTGTAGATCTCTTGAACCTGATAGAGCTTCAAAATATAAAACCTGTAGAAAACAGTTTGATGTTTAACAACGGTATATATTAAAAAGGAAAAGGGAAAAGAGAAAAAAGAGAAGCCATTCTTGCAGTTGTGTCTTTGAATTCCATCTTAGAGCAGGAAGATGAATTTGATGAAATTACCACTTTATGATTGAAATTTGTAGAGTGCAAGGACTGCAAAGTTCGGATGTTTTTTCATTGTAAGTCTTATTGAGCTTATAATGTTCACAAGAATAGTTATTTCGGTCTCTAGTGTACCTCCATCAATCCTAAAATCATCTGTCTTTCTCTGAGTTTTATACATAAAAGTTGTTCAGCACGCAGTATCTAATTCATGCGTATTTCCTCATTACAAGGTAAATTTGTACAGCTGTATGTAGGAAAAGCTTTTAAATAATGAAGTACCTATAACTGAACACAGCAAACTCACTTTAATTTCAAATACTTTTTAGGTGTTTTAAACTTTCCATATGTTTCAAAGTATTTGTACTAAAATAAACAGATTGCATTTGTTTGGGAAAGAGGAACAGAGATATTTCCTGGCAAAGTTCATTAAGAAGTTTAAATACAAATTATGTCTTGTAGATTGTTTTAATAACTGTCTATGTAAACACTGGATTAAAGTGTAATATTTTCTTTGAGAGACTGAAGATTCTCTTTCATTGTACTGCAAGTTAGCTACTTTCCTGAAATACAAGGATGTGGTCCACTGATATTCTTGATTTATTACTTTAGCCCTTTAATTTATTGAAATATGAGGAAATTAGAAAGTTAATCTTAAGTGATGGAACAGATCACAATACTTCTTTATGAAAATCAGGCATGTAAGCACAGAAAGACAGAACTTTGAAAAAAAGCTGTATCTGTAGATGCCATTAAAAAGAAAAGTCTTATCGGCAGGCACAGTAATTGCTGGACAATGAAGACAATACTGTTAAACAGAAAATCAATGGCAACATTTGTACACAAAGTGACTTATATTACATCCTGTCATTGAACCTTAAACCTAATTGATGATCAATAGGTCTGACTTTTCCAGTTCTCCTTCCTAGTCTATTTCTGTGTTAAAAAAAAGACTAGTCCTACACAACACATTATCTGATACTCTCAAAAGCTTCAATTGCATAGGTCTATTTTCTTATGTTCCAAAGGGCTCCATGCCATCTGAAAGAAAGGGTTGTATCTTGAGTAGGGTAATATGAAACAAAATCTTGATGAAGACAAGGCAGATAGTAGATTTAACAAGTTAGGACCAACTCAGTAAAGGCTTAAGTTAACTCATTCATCATCACTGAAAGCAGTTTTTAAACCCCCTGTTCCTGTAGCAGCCCTGAGTCAGGTACGAAAACTCCCTATACGTGACATGGAAAGAGTTAAGTGTTTGATGTCAAAATTCATGACTGCTTGTACACAAAGCAGCTCAGTAATAATACCCCAAGTCAGGAGGAATTAATGAAGAGAGGTTGTATCTTAACTCCTTCCAGCCCTGAGTCTTCAGGCCATGGACTTCCACGCAGACCAGTGGCAGGTCACAATCCAGTCCGTAATTCCTCATAAGGACTAAGGACATGTCCTTCTTAAAATGAAGCAGCAGGTCATTCTCAAATTTAACAAGGAAAGGGGAGATATAGACTCAGTTACCTTTGCAACTGGGAGAGATTCAAGCCTACAGGAATGGACACACGACTGGTTTAAATTTATTGGGGGAAACAGTCAGAGAAATTCCTAGTTCACACATTCTGAGTAAAATAATAACTAAGATAGATCCTGTTATCTAGGAAATGTCCTATATAGATAGCTCCTCACTGGAGCATAGGCATGAGACAATTTCCGAGTGTTTGCTTACTGGTGAATGTGTACACAGATAGAAAATTTAAGCAGATTTTTTGGCGAAATATTTGTTCTTACTCCCCAGAAGAACGGCTAAAATGGTTAAAACATAGTCAAGATAGATAGGCCTTGACTGGATAAGATTAAAATATCTAGTTTCAGTGTAAGGCAGCACACCTAGTGTAGTTTATTCTTCCACTTGTATCCTGTGCCATCAGATAGAAAACTTCCCTCAGCACTATGCATTTCCACTTAGCCTTGTCCATCTCTTGTAGCTGCAAACGGGAAAACCTTGTTTCCTAGCCATACCAGAAATGAGGAGTTCCTACTTCTTGAAGGAAGTATTTCCTCCAGTATGGTTCCCATAGCTCTTTAACATTGATCAGCTATCAATCTACAGTAGCAAGATCTTGTGGTACCAAGCCATCACGTTTCCAAGCTTCTGAAAGGAAAAAAACAAAACAAGGAAAGAGAGGGAAGTAAAGTAAACTAAGCAGGATTGTTGACTAATCTACCACTGACATAAAAGAAATTCCCATATTGATACACATTATTGAACGTTAAATATATTGTCACTCTTACAAGAGTACATCACAATAAGCTGTTCACACAGGTGCATAATAATCAGGAGTACTGAACCTTACCAGTCAGTATGCAGGAGCCACTGAACTTCTCCTGTATATTGCATTCCCTACAACCTACAAATTAATACTTTCTTCTCAAACTTATGAGACAGGTAAATATCTGTAATGAATGAAAAAAAAAAAAATAAAGGACCCAGTCTTTAAAGGGACCTGAAGTTGGCTCAGGAAGCTCAAGCTTCCCCATTCCTGTTAGCAGTGCTCGTAGACAATGCATGTAACAGTACTTTATGTAAATTACTGTATTGCAATGTCCTAAGCACATTAGCCAAGAAAGAATTGCTTAAAGGTATTTGGGAAGTAATGCAAACTTCTTAAATGTAACTTTCCATTTAGGAAGTAGAAAATCAGAATAACTGGAAGGGAAAGGTTTGTTTTTTTCACACTGCTTGATAGGAAGCAGACTTTTGAACATTTGGGTTTCTGTCTTAATTTAACACTATCTACAAGTTTACCGAATTTAGTACCCTACCTCTACAATATTGATTCTATGTGATGTAGAAGATCTTCTGGGCAAGTTTAGACTTCTGCAATGATAATTATGTTTCTATGTATCTCAAAGGATCTTGGTAGCCATTTACCTTATCTAAGAAATAGGAGTATATATGTGATTTAAACTGCGCTAAAATTGAATAATGCAGGGAGTATATCACTCAACTAACCATACCAGTCTGTGTTACTATTAAAGCCTTACACTTGCATTTTGTATGTATCAGATACATTTGTTTAGGTCTAATATTAAAGCACATATAATGAAGGATTTACTGAATTCAAGTACCGAAATCTATACTCAGGTTAATTGATATTGATTTGTAACTAACACCGCATTCAACAACATTAATATCACAAGGGCTGATAACATAAATTAGTGAAATTATTCTGTCAGGTCTAATGGCAACAGAAAATGTAGCATACAATTTGCCTAGAGAACTTTTTCTACAATATATAAAACTATTGCTAGAGCCATTTTACAGTCCAATCCTTTAGTAATCACATGATTTTAGAGAAGCAAATATATCAGTGTGGGTTGCTAGAGGACTTTTCAATCTGTTCAGTGGATGAAAAATAAGAACTGAAACATGGCTTGATTAGAGTGTACAAACACATCCAGAAGGATAAAACTATGGGTCCTAACAGCAGATCTAGCAAAGGAGCTTGATCAAGGAACTTGATACATTTAAGCCAGAAATAAGGTGCTGATTTTGGACAGTGAGTGAGATAACCAAAATTATGAAGGACTTGTGGGATTCTACTGATGATTTTAAACTACTTGCCTTTCTGGAAAGCAGACTTTAACAAACACAAGTATTAGGCCCAGCACTCTGTCATAGGTATGCCAATTCTGTTTTAAGAATTTGTGCCTGTTATCTGTTCTTGTGTAGTATGTTTTTACTCCAAACAAGTGGACAAAACCAGCTGTTTTGAAAACACTTCCTGGGTAAACAGGACCTGAAGTTTATGACAAATGGTATACAAAAAACAGTTTGACAATACATAAATATCTGTGTGTCCAGAATACTAGCTTTATTTGCAATGTATCAGTCAAGAATGTCTGCTACATACTTAGCTGAAAATAAATACCTTTCCATAAACAATTTTTAGAAATTTTGTTAGATAAAACATAGAAACAAAAACGTGAAATATGAGATTATTCAAGAAAAGGAAAAACACAGATTTATTTTGGTAAAGAGATTTGATGTTATAAGAATGAAACTTTTTGTTCTGATATTGAATCTCCTGTTACATATTATTCAAAAAGAAAGCCCTGTCTTTTGTTGAAAAAAAAAAAGAATGAAAATTAAAAATGCTGTCTTATGGAAAAAAGATGATAATCTCCACAGACAAAACCAAAACAGTGAAGTGATCCTTTTAATTATTCCCAGTTTTCTAGGAACTACCTCCTGAAAATGAAGTAGATTACTTGGACATAGAAACAAGCCACAGTATCTCTATCAGATGGGCTTCCTTATGGAAGACATCACGACAAAACATAACACAGGTTATGACATAAAAATTTCCAGAGTGATATAATGACTCGAGAAAACTCTGGATTCCACATTTCTGCATTTTTCTTGGAATCAACTCTCTAGGAATTTACCAAAGTTTAAGATCTGACAGTACTACCTATCTAGATAATGAAAGAGATAAGAAAGCAGTGAGGGCTGTCCAGTATCACCAGAATTGTCATCTCTTTTTCACTTCAACAGAAATGGCAGACTCAGCTTGCACAAAGCGGAATTGCCCTTAGCCTGAGTGAAAACATATGTCCTTGAAATAAACTACTGGAAGACTTCAGGAAAATAAGCCATCTGGAAAGGTCAGTTCCGTTCATGAACTTAGAAGTGGCAACAAGAGAACACCAGAGGGTATTCAAGCCTGTAATTTCTGCCCTCTGTTCTTCAAAGCACTAGTGCATCAGTGAAAGACTACTCAAGCTGGACATAGAGGAAATTCTTCCCCAACAGCCAAGTGAGAACCTAGATAGATGTTTGTCAAGGTTTAAAGCTGGGCTGGCTATTAAACCAGTGGCAGACACTCTCTATTAACCCTCTCCCCCGCCCCAGAAGGGGAAGGAAAAAGAGAAAAGGGAGAGACACTTATGGGTTGGAAAGTTAAAACTGTTTTAATAAACTATAATAACGAAAAATAGTATAATAATAATAATAATGGAAATAATTATACATATATAAATATATACAAAACCAAGATGGAGCTCCCCCAATGATGGTCACATCACCACTGACACTGCAGGGCAGGCTCCAGGAAGGCCTAGACTGGACTCAGTGGCAGATGGAAACTGGATTCAGGAATGCACAGGTTGAGATCGAGGGCAGGAGAAAAAATGGACAGAATCCTCTTCAGACGCCGGCCATAGAAGAGAGGGTGACCCTTGTGATCCCTCAGCTTTATACTGAGAATTATGTGTATGGGATGGAATACTTTGTTGGTCAATTTTGGGCCAATTGTCCTGTCCGCTCCTCCCTGGAGGTGCAACCCTTCTGCAGCTGTTCACTTGTAATTACTGAGGAATTTAGCAGTGACCTTGGTTTCTCTAGGAACAAGTCTAAGCAAGATCCTTTCTGCATACCATTCCTATCATTACCTCAGTAATAACTATAAACTTTGAGCGTTATCAGTCCTAGAAGCAGACACTGTCTGCAAAACATGCAGTTAGTTTAAGAAAGTGCAGTTACTTTGAAGAAACTTTGCTGAAAGGAAAAAACACTGAAAAGAAAATTGGTTCTGTTTTAGTCCAAACCAGGACAATGCTCCAAACCCATAAAAAGTTGAGTACAGTAGAAGACTTAGAATCATACAATCATTGAATGGTTTGGGTTGGAAGAGACCTTTAAAGGTCATCTGGGCCAACCCCTCTGCAGTAAGTAGGGACATCTTCAACTATATCAAGCTGATCAGCCCCTCATCCAACCTGACCTTATGTTTCCAGGGATGGGGCATCTACCACCTTTCTGGGCAACCTGTTCCAGTGCTTCACCACCCTCATTGTAAAAAATACCTAGTCTAAATCTACTCTCTTTTAATTTAAAACCATTACCCTTTGTCCTATTGCAACAGGCCCTGCTAAAAATTTTGTCCCATCTTTCTCATAGGCCCCCTTTAAGTATTGGAAGTCTGCAATCAGGTGTTCCCGGAGCCTCCTCTTCTCCAGGCTGAACAACGCCAACTCTCTCAGCCTTTCTTCATAGGAGAGGTGTTGCATCACTCTGATCATTTTTGTGGCCATCCTCTGAACCCACTCCAACAGATCCATGTCTTTCCTGTACTGAGGACTCTAGAGCTGGACACAGTACTCTGGGTGGTGTCTTACCAGAGCAGAGTAGAGGGGGAGAATCACCCCCCTCAGCCTGCTGGCCATGATTCTTTTGATGCAGCCCAGGGTATGGTTGGATTTCTGGGATGCAAGTGCACATTGCCGGCTCATGTCCAGCTTTTCATCCACCTGTACCCCCAATCCTTCTTCGCAGGGCTGCTATCAATCCCTTCATCTCTCAGCCTGTACTGACACTAGAGGTCACCCTGACTCAGGTGCAGGACCTTGCAGTTGGCCTTTTGAACTTCATGAGTCTCACTTCTCGAGATTGTCCAGGGCCTTCTAGATGCCATCCCATCTCTCTGGTGTGTCAACCACACCACTCAGCTTGGTGTTGCCTGCAGATTTGCTGAGGGTGCACTCAATCCCATTGTCTATGTCATTGATGAAGATATTAAACAGTAGTGGTCCCAATATAGACCCCTGAGGGACACCACTTGTTACCAATATCCATCTGGACATTGAGCCATCAACCACTACTCTCTGGATGTGACCACTCAACCAATTCCTCATCCACCAAACAGCTCATCCACCAAACAGTCCATCCATCAAATCCATATCTCTACAGTTTAGAAAGAAGGATGTTGTGGAGGCCCAAGTCTGTCAAGGTTTAAAGCTGAGCGGGCTATTAAACGGACGACAGATGCTATTAACCCTTTCCCCTTGCAGAAGAGGGAAGGAAAAGAGAAAAGGGAGAGAGACTTATGGGTTGGAAAGTTAAAACAGTTTTAATAAACAGTAACAATTAAAAAGAGTATAATAATAATGGAAATACTTATATATATAGAAATGTATACAAAACCAAGATTGAGGTCCCTTAATGATGATCACATCAATACTGGCATTAAAGGGCAGGCACCAGGAAGGCCCAGACTGGACTCAGCGGCTAACGGGAACTGGATTCAGGAACGCACGTGTTGAGATAAAGAGCAAAAGAAAAATGGACAGAGTCCTCTTCAGATGCCAGCCGTAGAACAAGAGAGGGTGACCCTCATGATCCCTCAGCTTTATACTGAGAATGACGTGTATGGGCTGGAATACTTTGTTGATCAATTTTGGGTCACCTGTCCTGTCCACTCCTCCCCGCAAGTGCAACTCTTTACTGCCTTTCTCTTGTGGACCATAAGAAACTTAGCAGTGACCTTGGTTTCTTTCTAGGAATAAGTCTAAGAAAGATCCTTTCTGCATACCATTCCTACCATTGCCTTAGTAATAACTATAAAGTTCAAGCGTTATCAATCCTAGAAGTGGACACTGTCTGAAAAACATGTAATTAGTTTCAGAAAGTGCAGTTACTTAGACAAAACAACTGAACAGAAAAATCGCTGCAAGGAAAATTGGTTCTGTCCTAGTCCAAACCAGGACAGTGTCAAAGTCCTTACAGAAGCCTAGATAGATGACTTTTTGGTGAAATATATGATACTGCATTCTTTTCACAGCACAACAAGCTCTCAAGTTGTCACAGGAGTTCTTGTTTCAAGAGGCATCTATTACTGTATGTGTTCAAATACACGCCAGAGGATATTGTGTTGGTGTGGCCATTCTCTCGTTCAGATTCGAATGTCCTCACCAAATGTTGGATTATGTCTGAGGAAGAGCTTTCCCAAAAGGAGTCTAGTCTGTGTGCACTGAATTCTCTTTGAGACCATAGCAGTGTGTGCAAAGTGGAGACCATCAGGGGATTTCATTCAAGAGCACAGTACTGCACCAAACCAAATTGTTATTAAACATAGCCTATATGGTTTAGAATGTGAAGAATGGAATGGACACCATGCTACATGTCTATTTAATTTATCCATCAGGCAGTTGTCTTGATCAGAATAAATAAGGAAAGCAGTCAAGGAAATTGGAGTAGGATAGAAGCAAAAAGAGGAGAATTTAGGAGGCTGATATTTGGAAGGCATAAAAATTTAAGTCCCTTTTAGGAGTAACTTTTTACTACAAAAATTATTATTACAATTAACATTATAAACTATTAATTCTGTCACAAACTGAAGAAGTTCACTATTACTGCACTCCATGCCTATATAAGAGGAGAATGGACAGTTAACCTAGGATAAACTGAAATATTTAAATTGTAACCTGTGGTGCCATTCACCTTGTAGTGAACATGTATTCAACCATCCTCTAGTAACCTGAATAACTTACCATTATTAGGATAATCTATTTTACCAGTATTGGACTTTGATATTGGTTTTGGTTATTAGCAAGTAGTCACATGTACAAAAGAAAATCCCAGGTATTCCTTTCCCTTATCACGTAATATAAGTAAAAATTTACATTTCATTTTTAATACAGTCCAAATTCAGGTTGTTTTAGAAAAAGTGCTACTATGGTTTAAGTATTTGCTAGCTGCCCTTTAGGCATACTCACTGCATTTCTTAAACAGAAGAATTTAATTACACTGAAGCACAAGACAAATGCAAAAAGCAAGTTAAGCTCAAGAAGAAACATAACTTTATTTTAAAATCGAATATATTGCCTAACTGTTGATTTAAATTTCTTCAAATATTTTTTTCAAATACTCAACAGTAAAAACAAATAATTTCTCCAAATCATGAAGAAAGAGAGAAGGACCAAGAGGCATATGGAAATACATACTGAGAGTGATTAATATTTTACTTTGTATGCTTTTGCTGTTCAGATATAATGATCATAACACTATTTTAATACCAGCCAGATCACACCTAAGAGAAAAACCTCTGAGACAGATTATCTATTTATGGTAAATAAAACTATATATTAATAATAAATAATTTGCACCAGGTTACAATAGGACTGAGCCTGATCAAAGAATGTTCTCCCTACAGCTCTCAAAGGAAATAATTAGTTCCAAGTCTGCTCTGCATCAGGATATTTCAGATTTATTTTAGCATTAAGTAAGAAAAAATATTCATGAATGAAATATCTTCTCCAGTAATAATGAAGAAAGATGGATTTCTTGCACACTTGAGTGCCTCCAATATTACAAGTTTCCATATAAAATATATTCTTCCCTGCAGGAAAGTACCAAACTTAAAGCTCCAGATATGTGCATACACCATTAACAGTGACCAGTGCAATCCACATTCCTGAGATGCCTGTGAAACTGATGGACAACTTAGAACCTTTTAGCGATGATAAATTTGATAATATTGTACTTCATATTCAGGCTACTTCTAGCACACAGTTAATCTATCTTGGCTTCCAGATAGGTCGGCTAATTAGCAGATGTTCAAGTAGCAAAATATTCACACTTGATAAGCATCAAATAAATTGCCTAGAAGTATATAATTAAACAATCGGAAAGAGCAGGAGAAACCGTGGTGAAGAAGGGAGAACCTAAGGCTTCAGCAGCAACTCAAAAGACTGGATAGCTCCAGAAACAAAATGATTATGTGAAATGATCAGTCTATATGAAAAGTATATTTCCAGTGAATTGAGGTTCAAGATGAAGAAAAAGAATAAATTATGTGTTTAATTCCTCTTCACTTGCAAAACATTTTAGCTTGTCTACAAAGAAAACAGGATACATCATATTGCTTTGGCAGTACAAAACCAAAATGGACTCTTAGGAACAGCAGTCTCTAACTGGGTCTCATGTTGCTGGAACATCCTTAGGTCAAAATCTTTCCATGTCCTGCCAAACAGAGGGAACACAGTAGCAGCAAGATCCTGGTCAGACCATTGCTTTCTTTCTAAGTGAAGCAGAGGGGACATACAGCAAAATCATATTCAAATGTACCCTGACAGATAACGTGGCCCCTGCAGGACTGAAATATCTATCTCATAAGCTGTTTGAAGTTTCCTGTGCTATTTGTATTGCTTATTGTAAGAATGGGCTGCAAAATAACTGATTCCATGCTTTATCTGCTGCAAACATGAAAGCCAACCTATTCTGTTCTACTATCAATGTATCTGACACAGGAAGAGATCAGCTGTCTGTCTCTGAGGTTTGGGTATGTCCACAAAATGGGAAATGTGGGAAGCAGACAGGCATAGATTGTTGCAGATAAAAGAGGAATGGTGTTTTCGGAAGTTATTTCACTGGTGTAGAGGAAGACTAAAACACCTAGAGGCAGATGTGACTGGATATAATAATAATAAAAGCACCCAGAATAGAAACCGTTTGGTGTTACTGGCAATAGGAGGTAGTGTTTTACAAAGATATTCAGGCTCAGGATATTTACTGGAGGTTATGATGAAAAAGTAGAGAAGACATTATGAAGCAGGCAAAGACAGCAGACAATCTGCTGTACAAATACCAGTAGGATTTCCTCAGCCTACTGTAAAATTTCAAATAAATTAACTTTCCAATCTTTAGGAAGGCTTTAGATTTTTCTGGAGCTGAAGGAGAACTTAAGCTGTTTGCAAAGGACAACTTGAAAAGTCAATTGGGGATTTTAAAGGATATGGAGGAGTTGTTACCCAACTTGATCTGTGAGTACTTGCACCTTAAAATTAGCTCCAAAATTCTGTAAAACTAACCATCACCACTGGACAACACAAGGTCATCAAAAGGACAAAGCATATCATATAAAAGAACGAGTGTCCTCCCATGCGAGACAGACACAAAGAGTGCAGAGGACATGAGCCAGTATACTGTGGATTGCCACAATAAACTGGAGCAATAAAAGACATCTGAAACAATTTCTACAGTACCTAGGGCTTTCTGAATATGTGTTCATCAGGTTTTTTGGAGGAAAATTTGTTTACATAGAAAAGATTTTCTAGATGTATTACTTTAGTTACAGTTATCTAGCATTGTATAAAACTTCCAAAAGCATCTTGAAGAAACCACTACTCCCCAAATCTCCTCCATTCAAATACAGCTTGCACAGTAGATATTCATACGCCAATATTTTTACATCTAATTATGTCCAAATCTTATGTGGCATTGAAGAAACTTTCCTGTGTAGATAAGACCAAATCTACATTCTCTGCAAATATATTTTGACGGTGAAATTTTTCTCTTACTCATCACACAGAGTAGGAATGAATGAAAAGAGAAAGTAGACTTGAATGTTCAAAATTACAACTACATACGCCACAGAAAGTGATAGCAGACCAAAATGCACGGTTGGTAATCACTATTCTTAGAAAAGGATGGAAAATTCTGTATATATGTGTGATCTTGATTTGAGAAGCATTGCATCTTAATCTATCAATTATCAATTAATGCAGAGTTGCTGTTTAAAAATAAAATGTTGCACTTTTTTCATTTGGTTTATATCCTGTGGTCACCCAAAAAAGGAAAATAATTGATTATAAAAAATATTCTTAAAATTTTTCTTGATAAATAGTTAACATCAGTGGGGGAAATTTCTTTTGATACTAGAAATTTAGGTTCTGATTAGAAAAATAGTTCTGAATATTTGAAAACTGAAAACAATGTGACAACAGAAAAATTCCACTCAGAAAAACTTTTTTTAAGCCAACAATAAACAACCCTTCTGAGGGTTTTGTACCATTTGTAACTTTTTCCAAATATGGTACATCATTTGCACAAAATCACAGATATTATTTGTACCAGTAAAGAAAACAAAACTGTACCAGTAATTAGATTGTTTGACTGTAAAAGTTGTAGGAATTCCACGTGCAAATGAAAATTCCTCTGCACTCAGTGAGGATAAACTATGCCCTGCATTAATGGGACTTGTTTTGTGCTGTTGCCTGCCAAACACTTGCTGGTTGAGCAAGAGTGTTCACTGTTTAAATTGATTAAACACCCATGTGGGGAGACTGTGTTGGTTTTTTAACTCACTGAAATGCAACAACTCATTTGGTGAGTGACAAATTGTTTTTGAAATAGATCATGTGTTTTAGAAGCAGTTAACTGGTGCCCTAGGAAAAAAATGACACTTGGGAAACTTTCACATTTAAATGTCAATTTCTTTTCACTTTTTTACTTTCTCTACCAAAGTGAAGGAAACTGTAAATTTGTAGGCTTTCCTATATTGATTATAGCAAGAACAGCATATCAACATTTTCTACTGTAATATAGGATAATGTTTCACAATTTTGTCATTTTACTGTCTGTGCAGTTGTATGTGCCATCAGGATGATGAAATTCATGTGACAGGGAATACAATTTTTATAGTTATATCATCTCCTTAATCCATCAGTTATACATAAAAGAAGGCTAATATTGCAGGAAAACTCTCAGTAGGTGTGAGAGAAGTAACACTGATTCATAGAAGCCATCAACTAGTTTGCAAGTTTAGAAAAAAAGTGTTGATATATGTGCAACAAATTATGCAACAAAGCAGTCATAGATCCATGTGGAAAAATGTAGAAAAACAACTAAAAGAAGTTTTATTGATCTGAATTACAAATGAAAAATAGATATTAAAGTTCATGGTGCCTTAGTTTGCTGGATACCAAAGTATGTTTTTAGTATTTGCATTACATGCATAAGTACTATTTGTTAATAGTAGATTCAATGTTGAATTTTAAAAGTATGATTTGCAAAGTATAGATACACTCACTATACTAAAGTGGAGGGGCAAGTGTTCTGCACCACACAGCCCTCAGTCCTGGTTTACCAATTAACCAGATTGAGAACCTGACATAACACACTGTTTTTCCCTTCTTTCCAATGCAACTAAATTTCCTTTTTATTGAAACAGAAATAGATACAGGTCCTTTCTGCGGCAAAAAATGTAATGGCGGGGGAGTGATGGTTCACATTTCAGTTTCATTCTGACAGGAAGTTAAACAATGGCAAAAGTTGAAAAGTGCTCAGAAATACAATTAAGACACAAACACTGCATCTTTAATGTCTCAGTAAAGCAGTGTTTTTGCACTTCTGACTTATTTTTTTCAAAGAAACTATTAATCTCTTTTAGAGGAAATTTCTGAAATGTCTTTAAAAAATTTTAAAATAAAAACCTTTACTTTTGTTCTGATCTTGTTAATATCTTAGCTAATAGAACTAACAGAGAAAATACACTCTGTTTGGTTGCAGTCTGCTCCATGAGATCTTATTGCTAGTGTTTGCATGCCTTATTACATAAATATAATTTGCATGGTAATTGAGACTAAGAAAAACTTCAAGGAAAGGAGTTTTCCTTGGTGAAATATTTCCTCTACTATATGTGTATCTTCAGACAGTCCTTGAAATGTATTACTAACAAAAACAGAGGAAAACCCTGTGTTATACTTTTTGAAAGATGCCTCTTCCTTTCACACCAAACTGTCAAATCATGGTAATTGTTCTTTAGCAGACTTTTCAATTTTTGGTGTGGTCAAAGAGTTCAGGAAGTGCTTTACTCTTATGAGTAGTTAAGAAACATAAAGGTCTGTGAGGTCTGAGGAGACCGTATATTAAACAGACAAAAGGATTCATGTGCTGTCAGAGCTCTTCTGAAGTGCACTTTGGTAGAATTTGTTGTGCTGGTATTTATCTTATGAAAAATTAAATGGATTCTCAAATTAGTAAGCCAGAAATAAAACATATTTCTTACTTTGCTAGGTGGAGGAGCGTATATTATGCCCTTGGTTACCTTGTTCAGTCAAGTCCAGTTCAGAAATAATAAAATTCAATAGCAGTATTCTCTTTGTCTAAGTAGTGTGGCCATTTTGACTAGGTACCACAGAATTAATTCTCATCCTCTTAAATAATTTCTTGATTTTTTTTTGCTATCTAAAGCCACTCCTTCTGTCATGAAGTCATTGGTCTGGATTTTAGAGAGCATTATACATATCTCTGGAAGAGCTTTTACAGGATTCTGTGGAAGGCTTACTTGACAAATCACTATTTGACAGAAGGTCATTGGCAGCAAAGTGCAGACTGATAGATATTTAGATATAGCAAGGCATTGAAATATTAGAGGAATGTGTGTGACCCATGATTTGAAGACTGGCATTTAGCATGAAGTTCACTAATGCATTTTCCTTTCCATGTGCAATTTCAACCTGTGACTGAGTTCAGTGTTTATTAAAGCTATCACTCAGTTAAATAGGAGGTAACCAAGACAGCAAGAAGAAAGAGAAGGAAAAGGTAGAGCTGGAGGATCTCTAGAGAACTTAAAGCAATTTAGCAAAACTGCTGATTTCTAAATTCTTAAAAGTTAAGGCTAGCTTTTTGATAAAATTATTTAAAACACTTGAGAAAAAAAAATTACTTCTGTGTATAAGCTGTGTGAAACCCAAGAATGTTAGACCAAAACAAGTGTAAGAAATTTCAAGGTGGAATTATTGTTTGCTTTCTCAGTGAAATAGCATTTCTCACTATGTACATTTTTCATCATGAATCAGTAAATTTGCAGTCATGACAAACATATATATGCATATCTATCTACCTATCTATCTGTATATGCACACAGTGGACTTATAAAAACATATACAGGCACACAGGTTTTCTACTTCACAGCTGGGACCGGGTCAGATCGAGTGGCAGCATTGCACTGTGTGTTTTCAGGAGCTGACAGTGATGTGGTTAGATTTTAACAAAAAATTGTTGTTAGAAACAACTTTACTAATAAAGATGTTTTATGTTTAATAAGTGGAACAAAAATGCTCAGACCAGGAAAAAGAAGGTGGAAAAAGAAAAGAGGAATACTAAGACGAGCACTAGTACAAGGCTGCAGAGAAAATAGCGTGGAATGAAGGTTTAGATTGTTCCCTGAACTGAAAGCCTGGTAGTAATTGTTGTAGCATTTTTTCAGCCATCATCTTCTGGGAAAGGCACTGGACTGTAACTTGGAAAACGATGATGGTGTGGCAAGCCAGTACAAACTGCTTCCTCACAGTGCAGCACTTTCCCACATAGAAAACACCAGTAGAAAACTGTTATCAAAGTGCCAGGAAAAGCTTATTCCTCTTACATGATGCTGTTAAAAGCTGAGCCTCATTAGAGTTAATTCAGACGTCAGTCTCTAGCCCCACAACTGCCCTGTGACTGCACCCTCTGATGGATATGACGAGAGGAAGGGAAGCCCAGCCACCTCCATCCACATTTCCTGTGAGCAAGCTTTGGAGACACTAGTCAAATTTATAGCCAAGCAAGAACAGGGCAAGGAGAAATACATCCCAGGTGACACAGGTGGAAATGGTCTAAAAATATTTGCCTAACTGTCAGGGCCAGCAGAACAGCATAGATCCCATCCCATGCGGCATATTTGCCCCTTTGGTGTCAGCCTGAAGGTGATCTCTGTCATTCAAAGATACTTCAAATAATCTATTCACCAGTGTGTTGAGATCAGGAGGGGATCCATGTGTGTGACAATAGTGACGTCTGACTTGTGGTGGAATGAGTTCACGTTCCTGACGGAAGTCTGCCGCCACAGAGGAAGTCAAGAAACATATGCATTGAAAGGGCTGCTGTAAGGCCATGGAACATGATTTGCATGCTGAAGTATCATATATCATTCATAACTCAATAAGGGCTGAGGAGTTTCTTTACTCCAGAACGATGTGATACAAGGGTTATGTGATGTAAGGAGTAACTCAAAGGGCCTGAAGCACCTGGACTCCCTGAGAGCAGAATACTTAGAGCTCATTGATTCACCATACACCCTTAATAGCCATTTTTTGAAGTAATATTATTTATTCTAGAATGTGTAAACAAGACTGCAGGTACTTTCTGTTTGGCAATGAAGAAAAGCAGGTAAGGTTGGAGAGATGCCTCCAAGACACGTTGTCAACGCTGTCTAGAAATCATCTCAGTTAGAACTGTTAAAAAAAAATAAAAGGAAATAATCAGCATGATGATGTCAAGATCCATGAAGTCCACATTTGGTGAATAAAGAATTCATATTTCATAATATCAAAGAAATGGTAAGACCAGGTCAGACCAAAGGTCTGTCTATGTTCATATCTTGTCCATTCTGTGTTTCTTCTTTTACTTTTCCTAAACAAAAGAATAAAACCTACAGCTGCAGTGTTTCACAGTGGGCCCTCTCTGGAAGGAAACAGGAGACCTGGTTTCCCCGGATATGGAGAAGGCTGAGGTACTCAATGACTTTTTTGCCTCAGTCTTCATCAGCAAGTGCTCTAGCCACACCACCCAAGCAGAGAAAGCAAAGGCAGGGACTGTGAGAATGAAGAACCACCCACTGTAGGAGAAGATCAGGTTTGAGACCACCTAAGGAACCTGAAGCTGCACAAGTCCATGGCACCTGATGAGGTGCACCTGCAGGTCCTGAGGGAACTGGCAGATGAAGTTGCTAAGCCACTATCCATCACTTCTAAGAAGTCATGGCAGTCTGGTGAAGTCCCCACTGACTGCAAAAGGGGAAACATAACCCCCATCTTCAAGAAGGGGAAAAAGGAAGACCCAGGGAACTACAGGCCAGTCAGTCTCACCTCTGTGCTTGGCAAGATCATGGAGCAGATGCTCCTGGAAAATATGCTCAGACAGATGGAAAAAAAGGAGGTGATTGGTGACAGCCAACATGGCTTCACTAAGGGCAAACCATGCCTGACAAATTTGGTGGCTTTCTGCAATTGGGTTACAGCACTGGTGGATAAGGGAAGAGCAACTGACATCATCTACCTGGACTTCTGCAAAGTATTTGACACTGTTCCACATGACATCCTTGCTCTAAATTGGAGAGACAGGACCACTCAGTGGATAAGGAATTGGCTGGATGGTCGCATTCAAAGAGTTACGGTCAACGGCTTGATGTCCAAGTGGAGACCAGTGACAAGTGGTATTCCTCAGGGGTCAGTATTGGGACCGGCATTGTTTAACATCTTTGTTGGCAACATGGACAGTGAGATTGAGAGTGCCCTCAGCAAGTCTGCCGATGACACCAAGCTGTGTGGTGCAGTCAACACACTGGAGGGAAGGAATGCCATACAGACGGACCTTGACAGGCTTGAGAGGTGGGCCTGTGCAAACTGTGTGAAGTTCAACAAGGCCAAGTGCAAGGTCCTGCATGTGGGTCGGGGCAATCCCAAGAACAAATACAGGCTGGGTGGAGAATGGATTGAGAGCAGCCCTGAGGAAAAGGACTTGGGGGTGATGGTTGATGAGAAGCTCAACATGAGCCAGCAATGTGTGCTTGCAGTCCAGAAGGCCAACCATATCCTGGGCTGCATCAAAAGAAGCATGGCCATCAGATCGAGGGAGGTCATTCTGCCCCTCTACTCTGCTCTCATGAGACTCCACCTGGAGTACTGTGTTCGTCTCTGGGATCTCAACATAAGAAGGACATGGAGCTGTTGGAGTGAGTCCAGAGGATGGCCACGAAGATGATCAGAGGGCTGGAGCACCTCTCCTATGAAGATAGGTTGAGAGAGTTGGGGCTGGTCAGCCTGGAGAAGAGAAGGGTCTGGGGGGGGGACATTCTAGCAGCCTTCCAGTACCTGAAGGGGGCCTACAGGAGAGCTGGAGAGGGAATTTTTACAAGGGCAAGTAGTGACAGGACGAGGGGGAATGGTTTTAAACTGAAAGAGGGTAGATTTAGATTAGCTATTAGGAAGAAATTCTTGACTGTGAGGGTGGTGAGACACTGGAACAGGTTGCCTAGAGAAGTTGTGGATGTCCCCTCCCTGGCAGTGTTTAAGGCCAGGTCGGATGTGGCTTTGAGAAACCTGATCTAGTGGGAAGGTGTCCCTGCTTGTGGCAGGGGGGTTGAAACTAGATGATCTTTAGGGTCCCCTCCAACGCAAACCATTCTATGATTCTATGATTATTCAGGCAGCAAGTCTGGGAACAAGGTGTAGAGAGGTGCTGCATTTTGATGCAATTAACGTAAACTAACTTTCCACCACGATCCCCCTCCCTTCTCTCTGGGTAAGGATAGGTATAGTCTACTAGTTAGAACGACTTTCTTTTTCCAGAATACAGACATAAGATACACAGTGTTATCGTCTTCTAATTCTAATTCTAGTTTTAATTCTAAACCTGTGCTGTGAACTCTGACATGCATACCCATTATATATCCATTATGTAGAAGAAAGTAAACTTGCTTTGGCTGGACTCTGAGATGTGTGACAACATCACCTGCCCAGGAGCCTGTGTTACTGCACTTCTGTGCCGTCTGCCCACGTGTGAAAATATTTTCTCTTTCAAAGACCCACAAATATTCAGGGAATGGATGTTGTTGAACACAGAGAAGCTGCTCTTTTTTTGATGTGGCAAAATAGCTAGTAAAATGTTTGTTCATGGATTCATTATCCTATCCTATGTTTTAAAAATATAATTGAATATATATACCATCAGGTACAAATTTATGCAGAGAATGAAGCCGAATTAAAACCAGCTAGTATGTTACATACTGCTATGGGACACCACATGATCACATATGCATATTTTCACACCCACTCTTTTGTCCATATACCGGCCCCTAACTAAACAGAAAGTGAGAAAGGAGGCAGCACAGGTGGAATGAGTACTGATATTAAGAAAATCGTGAAGACTGTCTCAATATGTAAGTATTAGATGGTGTTATTGCTCTTTTAGGTCTGAAATATCCCAATAATCCTTGTCAAAATTTGTAGACTTATAGCACTGATTTACAAGTTGTCTCACGGTGATGGAACAGATCATCCTGAGTGCCATTACACGGCACATGCAGGACAATCGGGGTATCGGGACCAGCCAGCATGGATTCATGAAAGGCAGGTCCTGCTTGACCAACCTGGTCTCCTTCTATGACCAAGTGACCTGCTTAGTAGATGAGGGCAGGGCTGTGGATGTAGTCTATCTAGACTTCAGTAAGGCATTCAACACTGTCTCCCACAGCATCCTCCTAGACAAACTGGCTGCCCGGCGCTTGGATGGGTGGACTCAGCCAGTCGGCAGCGGCAGCAGTGGCAGCGGTGGCAGCAGCGGCAGCAGCTGCGGCATCGACTGAGGTCAGTGCGGGGCGAGGCGAGATCGGGCTGTACCAGGCGGTTTTCATACTTTGGGCCCCCCGAGCAGCAGCCCCGAGCTGCTTCCCCCTGGACCCAGAAGTTCCCAGCAACGAATCAGGAGGGGGGGGGCGTAACACCACCCCTTGTTGATCGGGTGATAAAGAGCCTCCTGGAGGACAGGGACTAGTCCCTGCCCAGAGGGGAGAGGGTGAGTCAGCAGTGACTGGGTGTGTCCCAGGGCGGGGGAGGCCACAGCCGTTTGCAGCTGGTTGGGGAGGGCGCTGACTCCCTCCACAAGGCGAGGAAGGTGCCATGGAGCTGTGAACCAGCCAAGCTGTGAAGGCATCAAGGAGCTGTGAACCAGGGGTGTCACCAACAGGTATTTCCCAGCTCAGTGAAAGAACAATGGTCTCCACCCGGCGGAAGAAGACCAAAATGGATGTGGGAACCCAGACAGAGCTCCCACGGAAGGAGGCAATGGTGCAGGTTGCAGGCTGCAGGGAATGCTACAGCGTCTCTGTGGTGACAGGGGGCTGTGTGCGCTGTGAGCAGGTAGATGATCTGCTCGGCCGAGCGGCACAGCTGCAAAGCCAGGTTGAAAGGCTTCAAGCAGAAGTAGAAAGGCTTAGGAGCATTCGGGAGGCTGAAATGGAGATAGACTGGTGGAACCAGGCTCTGCCCTCCCTGCAACAAAAATGGGAGCACCTGCCGGAGAGCTCCCAGGATCGAGGGACCCCTGTACTCTGCCCCTCTCAGGTGGAAAACGATAACCTAGAGGAGAGGAGTGAGTGGAGGCAAGTCTATGGCCGTGGCAAAAGGCAAGTGCCCTCCTTGCCTACCTTGCCTCCACAGGTGCCTCTGAGCAATAGATATGAAGCCCTAGTGGAATACAGCCGGTCCAATGGGGATGTGGTGGAGAGGCAACCTATATCAGAGGTCCCACCACAGTCAGAAAAACCTGACAGGCGTATAGCTACCTCCTCCACAAGGAAGAAGAGAAGAGTTTTAGTGGTTGGAGACTCCTTCCTAAAGGGATCTGAGGGCCCAATATGCAGAGCTGACCCCCATCACAGGGAGGTCTGCAGCCTGCCTGGAGTCCGAATCAGGGATATCACCAGGAAACTCCCCAGCCTGGTGAAGGCCACAGACTACTACCCCCTGCTGATCTTCCAGACAGGTGGGGAAGAAGCTGCATCCCGTAGTCTGAAGGGGATGAAGAAAGACTACAAGACCCTAGGACGGTTGGTGAAAGAGTCTGGAGCACAAGTTGTTTTCTCCTCCCTCCTTCCATTTTCAGGTGATGACATAATGGGAATGGATGGAATAATAGGATTCTCTCTATAAATGCCTGGCTACAAGACTGGTGCTACAGGCAGGGCTTTGGGTTCTTTGATAATGGCTGGTTTTATAAGACACCAGGCGTGACTGTAATACATGGGAAAGGTTTATGTCGTAGGGGCAAAAGGGTTCTGGGACAGGAATTAGCAGGGCTCATTCGGAGAGCTTTAAACTAGATTCGAAGGGGGATGGGGTAGTAGCTGGGCTTGCACCACTGGGGCAACGCTCTAGTGTTGAGGTAGACCAGGAGGCCTCCCATCCCCCTGGGGTGAAATCGGTGTGCTCAGCTCGCTCCCTGAAATGCCTGTACACCAATGCATGCAGCATGGGGAATAAACAGGAGGAGCTGGAAATCCGTGTTCGGTCGGGGGGCTATGATCTAGTGGCAATTACAGAGACTTGGTGGGACACCTCGCATGACTGGAATGTGGTCATGGATGGCTATGTCCTGTTCAGGAAAGACAGGCCGCTAAGGAGAGGTGGTGGAGTTGCTCTTTATGTGAGTGAGCAGCTAGAATGTATTGAGTTCTATCCAGGGGCGGATCAGGAGCGAGTTGAGAGTTTGTGGGTGCGAATTAAGGGGCAGGCTGGCAGGGGTGATACTGTTGTGGGTGTCTATTACAGGCCACCGGATCAGGATGAGGAGGATGATGAGGCCTTCTACAGGCAGCTGAGAGCAGTCTCTCAGTTACAGGGCCTGGTAGTCGTGGGGGATTTCAACTACCCTGATATTTGCTGGGAGGCCTACTCAGCCAGCCATCCTCAGTCCAGGAGGTTCCTCCAGTGCATTGATGATAACTTTCTGATGCAAATGGTGGATGAGCCAACTAGGAGAGCAGCGTTGCTGGATCTTATCCTTACTAACATGGAGGGTCTGGTTGAAGAGGTGAAGGTTGAGGGCAGCCTTGGTTGTAGTGACCATGAGATGGTAGAGTTCAGGATCTCATGTGGCAGGAACAGAATAGCTAGCAGAATCACAACCCTGGACTTCAGGAGGGCCAACTTTGGCCTTTTCAAGCAATTGCTAGGGGAAATCCCATGGGACAGGGTACTAGAAGGTAAGGGGGCCCAAGATAGTTGGTTAGCATTCAAGGACTGCTTCTTCCAAGCTCAAGATCAGAGCATCCCAGCAGGTAGGAAGTCAAGGAAGGGTAGCAGGAGACCTGCATGGTTAAACAGGGAACTGCTGGGCAAACTCAAGTGGAAGAAGAGGGTGTACAGATCATGGAAGGAGGGGCTGGCCACTTGGGAGGAATAGAAGTCTGTTGTCAGAGGATGTAGGGAGGCAACTAGGAAAGCTAAGGCCTCCTTGGAATTAAACCTTGCAAGAGAGGTCAAGGACAACAGAAAGGGCTTCTTCAAATACATTGCAGGTAAAGCCAACACTAGAGGCAATGTAGGCCCACTGATGAATGAGGCGGGGGCCCTGGAGACAGAGGATAAAAAGAAGGCGGAGTTACTGAATGCCTTCTTTGCCTCTGTCTATACTGCTGGAGGCTGTCCTGAGGAGCCCCGGACCCCTGCGGCCCCAGAAGAAGTCAGGATAGAGGAGGAATCTGTCTTGGTTGATGAGGGCTAGGTCAGGGACCAATTAAGCAACCTGGACATCCATAAATCCATGGGCCCTGATGGGATGCACCCGCGGGTGCTGAGGGAGCTGGCGGAAGTCATTGCTAGGCCACTCTCCATCATCTTCACTAAGTCGTGGGCAACGGGAGAGGTGCCTGAGGACTGGAGGAAAGCGAATGTCACTCCAGTCTTCAAAAAGGGCAAGAAGGAGGACCCGGGTAACTATAGACCGGTCAGCCTCACCTCCATCCCCGGAAAGGTGATGGAACAACTTGTCCTTGGTGCTGTCTCTAGGCACATCAAGGATAGGGGGATCATTAGGGGCACTCAGCATGGCTTCACCAAGGGGAAGTCATGCTTAACCAACTTGATAGCCTTTTATGAGGATGTAACCCCGTGGATAGATGATGGTAAAGCTGTGGATGTGGTCTATCTTGATTTCAGTAAAGCGTTTGACACGGTCTCTCACAGCATCCTTGCAGCTAAACTGAGGAAGTGTGGTCTGGATGATCGGGTAGTGAGGTGGATTGTGAACTGGCTGAAGGAAAGAAGCCAGAGAGTGGTGGTCAATGGGACTGAGTCCAGTTGGAGGCCTGTGTCTAGTGGAGTCCCTCAAGGGTCGGTACTGGGACCAGTACTATTCAATATATTCATTAATGACTTGGGTGAGGGAATAGAGTGCACTGTCAGCAAGTTCGCTGATGACACAAAACTGGGAGGAGTGGCTGACACAACGGAAGGCTGCGCAGCCATTCAGAGGGACCTAGAGAGGCTGGAGAGTTGGGCGGGGAGAAACTTAATGAAATATAACAAGGGCAAGTGTAGAGTCCTGCATCTGGGCAAGAACAACCCCAGGTATGAGAACAAGTTGGGGACAGACCTGTTGGAGAGCAGGGTGGGGGAAAGGGACCTAGGGGTCCTAGTGGACAGCAGGATGACCATGAGGCAGCAGTGTGCCCTTGTGGCCAAGAAGGCCAATGGCATCCTGGGGTTTATTAGAAGGGGTGTGGTTAGCAGGTCAAGAGAGGTTCTCCTCCCCCGCTACTCTGCCCTGGTGAGGCCGCATCTGGAATATTGTGTCCAGGTCTGGGCCCCTCAGTTCAAGAAGGACAGGGAACTGCTAGAGAGAGTCCAGCGCAGAGCCACGAAGATGATTAAGGGAGTGGAAGATCTCCCTTATGAGGAGAGGCTGAGGGAGCTGGGTCTCTTTAGCTTAGAGAAGAGGAGACTGAGGGGTGACCTCATTAATGTTTATAAATCTGTAAAGGGCAAGTGTCATGAGGATGGAGCCAGGCTCTTCTCAGTGACATCCCTTGACAGGACAAGGGGCAATGGGTGCAAGCTGGAACACAGGAGGTTCCACATAAATATGAGGAAAAACTTCTTTAGGGTGAGGGTGACCGAACACTGGAACAGGCTGCCCAGAGAGGGTGTGGAGTCTCCTTCTCTGGAGACATTCAAAACCCACCTGGACGCATTACTGTGTGATATGGTCTACGCAATCCTGCTTCGGCAGGGGGATTGGACTAGATGATCTTTCGAGGTCCCTTTCAATCCCTAACATTCTGTGATTCTGTGACTCTTCAATGGGTTAAAAACTGGCTGGATGGCCAAGCCCAGAGAGTGGTGGTGAATGGGGCAAAGTCCAACTGGCTGCCGGTCACTAGCGGGGTTCCCCAGGGCTCAGTTCCGGGTCCGGTGCTGTTCAATATCTTTATAGATGATCTAGACATAGGGATTGAGTGCACCCTCAGCAAATGTTCAGATGACACCAAGCTGGGTGGGAGTGTCGATCTGCTGGAGGGTAGGAAGGCCCTACAGAGGGATCTGGACAGGTTAGATAGATGGGCCGAGACCAACGGCACGAGGTTCAACAAGAACAAGTGCCGGGTCTTACACTTCGGCCACAACAACCCCGTGCAGTGCTACAGGCTGGGGGAAGAGTGGTTAGAAAGCGGCCCGGTGGAAAGAGACCTGAGGGTGCTGATCGACAGCCGGCTAAACATGAGCCAGCAGTGTGCCCAGGTGGTCAAGAAGGCCAATGGCATCCTGGCCTCTATTAGGAATAGTGTAGCCAGTCGGTCTAGGGAAGTGATCGTCCCTCTGTACTCGGCACTGGTGAGGCCGCATCTTGAGTACTGTGTCCAGTTCTGGGCCCCGCACTTCAAGAAAGATGTTGAGGTATTGGAGCGAGTCCAGAGGAGGGCGACCAAGCTGGTGAAGGGTATGGAGGGTCTGACCTATGAGGAATGGCTGAGGGATCTGGGGTTGTTTAGCCTGGAGAAGAGGAGGCTCAGAGGTGACCTTATTGCAGTCTACAACTACCTGAAGGGAGGTTGTAGTGAAGTGGGAGTTGACCTCTTCTCCCAGGCAACTAGCGATAGGACAAGAGGACATAGCCTCAAGCTTTGCCAGGGGAGGTTCAGGTTGGACATTAGGAAGAATTTCTTTTCAGAAAGGGTTATTAGTCATTGGACTGGGCTGCCCAGGGAGGTGGTGGAGTCACCATCTCTGGATGTGTTTAAGAAAAGACTGGACATGGCACTTAGTGCCATGGTCTAGTTGACAGGGTGGTGTAAGGGCAACGGTTGGACTCGATGACCCCTGAGGTCTCTTCCAACCTGGTTGATTCTGTGAAGACATATATAAACTATATATATCATCTATGTATTCTGATGAATAAAGAAGACCATAAGGTCATATAATAAGATCCTTGGGATTACCACAATATTGTCTTTTCTCATAATACCCATATACCATTTTCATATTTGTGGCACTGCAATAATTAAGATTTACTACCTAAGCATTCATATCAAGCTTATCTGTGGTGACAAGATCAGTCCTGAAGGTAGATAATTATCGAGATAAAGAGAGAAATACTATATAGAAATTACTCCAAGTCACAAAGTATATCTCTTCTGGAATATAAACATAGAAGTTGATTGATTAAAGGAAAGCTAATATGAGTCCAAACTAAAATAATTCCTAGGTATTCTGGGAGAGGGGATGTGGGACAGAGGTGGGGGGGGCAGATATAATTATTTCTTCATATACACATATATATATATTCATATGTAAATATTCATAGAGAGAGAGAGCAAGAAGGGCATAAAACTGAAATGTTGGGAAACACATAAACAAATCCAACGGAAGACTTGCATCATCTCCACAGTTATGGGAACTAATTTTCTCATTATACACAACAAAAAGTGCAGCTACACATCTTGTCTTCTACAGTCATTCCGAAGAGGACGTAATAAGGGATGTTCAAACTTAGAATATATGATATACCAAGCATGGCATACACAGAATCACAGAATCACAGAATCACAGAATGTTAGGGATTGGAAGGGACCTCGAAAGATCATCTAGTCCAATCCCCCTGCCGGAGCAGGATTGCCTAGATCACATCACACAGGAACACGTCCAGGCGGGTTTTGAATGTCTCCAGAGAAGGAGACTCCACACCCTCTCTGGGCAGCCTGTTCCAGTGTTCAGTCACCCTCACCCTAAAGAAGTTTTTCCTCATATTTATGTGGAACCTCCTGTGTTCCAGCTTGCACCTGTTGCCCCTTGTCCTGTCAAGGGATGTCACTGAGAAGAGCCTGGCTCCATCCTCATGACACTTGCCCTTTACAGATTTATAAACATTAATGAGGTCACCCCTCAGTCTCCTCTTCTCTAAGCTAAAGAGACCCAGCTCCCTCAGCCTCTCCTCATAAGGGAGATCTTCCACTCCCTTAATCATCTTCGTGGCTCTGCGCTGGACTCTCTCTAGCAGTTCCCTGTCCTTCTTGAACTGAGGGGCCCAAACCTGGACACAATATTCCAGATGCGGCCTCACCAGGGCAGAGTAGCGGGGGAGGAGAACCTCTCTTGACCTGCTAACCACACCCCTTCTAATACATCCCAGGATGCCATTGGCCTTCTTGGCCACAAGGGCACACTGCTGCCTCATGGTCATCCTGTTGTCCACTAGGACCCCCAGGTCCCTTTCCCCTACACTGCTCTCCAACAGGTCTGTCCCCAACTTGTACTCATACCTGGGGTTGTTCTTGCCCAGATGCAGGACTCTACACTTGCCCTTCTTATATTTCATTAAATTTCTCCCCGCCCAACTCTCCAGCCTCTCTAGGTCTCTCTGAATGGCTGCGCAGCCTTCCGGTGTGTCAGCCACTCCTCCCAGTTTTGTGTCATCAGCGAACTTGCTGACAGTGCACTCTATTCCCTCATCCAAGTCATTAATGAATATATTGAATAGAACTGGTCCCAGTACTGACCCTTGAGGGACTCCGCTAGACACAGGCCTCCAACTGGACTCTGTCCCATTGACCACCACTCTCTGGCTTCTTTCCTTCAGCCAGTTCACAATCCACCTCACTACCCGATCATCCAGACCACACTTCCTCAGTTTAGCTGCGAGGATGCTGTGGGAGACCGTGTCAAACGCTTTACTGAAATCAAGATAGACCACATCCACAGCTTTACCATCATCTATCCACGGTGTTATGTCCTCATAAAAGGCTATCAAGTTGGTTAAGCGTGACTTCCCCTTGGTGAAGCCATGCTGAGTGCCCCTAATGATCCCCCTATCCTTGATGTGCCTAGAGACAGCACCAAGGACAAGTTGTTCCATCACCTTTCCGGGGATGGAGGTGAGGCTGACCGGTCTATAGTTACCCGGGTCCTCCTTCTTGCCCTTTTTGAAGACTGGAGTGACATTCGCTTTCCTCCAGTCCTCAGGCACCTCTCCCGTTGCCCACGACTTAGTGAAGATGATGGAGAGTGGCCTAGCAATGACTTCCGCCAGCTCCCTCAGCACCCGCGGGTGCATCCCATCAGGGCCCATGGATTTATGGATGTCCAGGTTGCTTAATTGGTCCCTGACCTAGCCCTCATCAACCAAGACAGATTCCTCCTCTATCCTGACTTCTTCTGGGGCCGCAGGGGTCCGGGGCTCCTCAGGACAGCCTCCAGCAGTATAGACAGAGGCAAGGAAGGCATTCAGTAACTCCGCCTTCTTTTTATCCTCTGTCTTCAGGGCCCCCACCTCATTCATCAGTGGGCCTACATTGCCTCTAGTGTGGGTTTTACCTGCAATGTATTTGAAGAAGCCCTTTCTGTTGTCCTTGACCTCTCTTGCAAGGTTTAATTCCAAGGAGGCCTTAGCTTTCCTAGTTGCCTCCCTACATCCTCTGACAACAGACTTCTATTCCTCTCAAGTGGCCAGCCCCTCCTTCCATGATCTGTACACCCTCTTCTTCCACTTGAGTTTGCCCAGCAGTTCCCTGTTTAACCATGCAGGTCTCCTGCTACCCTTCCTTGACTTCCTACCTGCTGGGATGCTCTGATCTTGAGCTTGGAAGAAGCAGTCCTTGAATGCTAACCAACTATCTTGGGCCCCCTTACCTTCTAGTACCCTGTCCCATGGGATTTCCCCTAGCAATTGCTTGAAAAGGCCAAAGTTGGCCCTCCTGAAGTCCAGGGTTGTGATTCTGCTAGCTATTCTGTTCCTGCCACATGAGATCCTGAACTCTACCATCTCATGGTCACTACAACCAAGGCTGCCCTCAACCTTCACCTCTTTAACCAGACCCTCCATGTTAGTAAGGATAAGATCCAGCAACGCTGCTCTCCTAGTTGGCTCATCCACCATTTGCATCAGAAAGTTATCATCAATGCACTGGAAGAACCTCCTGGACTGAGGATGGCTGGCTGAGTAGGCCTCCCAGCAAATATCAGGGTAGTTGAAATCCCCCACGACAACCAGGCCCTGTAACTGAGAGACTGCTCTCAGCTGCCTGTAGAAGGCCTCATCACCCTCCTCATCCTGATCCTGTAATAGACACCCACAACAGTATCACCCCTGCCAGCCTGCCCCTTAATTCGCACCCACAAACTCTCAACTCGCTCCTGATCCGCCCCTGGATAGAACTCAATACATTCTAGCTGCTCACTCACATAAAGAGCAACTCCACCACCTCTCCTTAGCGGCCTGTCTTTCCTGAACAGGACATAGCCATCCATGACCACATTCCAGTCATGCGAGGTGTCCCACCAAGTCTCTGTAATTGCCACTGGATCATAGCCCCCCGACCGAACACGGATTTCCAGCTCCTCCTGTTTATTCCCCATGCTGCATGCATTGGTGTACAGGCATTTCAGGGAGCGAGCTGAGCACACCGATTTCACCCCAGGGGAATGGGGGGCCTCCTGGTCTACCTCAACACTAGAGCGTTGCCCCAGTGGTGCGAGCCCAGCTACTACCCCATCCCCCTTTGAATCTAGTTTAAAGCTCTCCGAATGATACCATGCCACGATATTTGGACAGGGCAGCTCTCCTTGTGCTATCGCTTCAGTAAGGATTTAAAGAGGTGATTTAAGAACCAATTTTTAATGAAATATGCATTAACTGCACTTGTTGAGCTATTTGATAATTATAAAAATGTAACTTATCTTGATGAAGTCAAGCATGTTCACATAGATATTCCAGTCATACATTTCTTCATACGCTTTTTGAGAATAGCTCATAAATCTTGATTTGCACCACCTTGTAGTTCAAAACCGTAAACAAAAAAGATTTTGCACCCAGTAAATTTCAAGATGTCTCTGAAATTCACAAAAAATTTGTCTTCACCTCTTCAGTTATAAAGCCTTCCAGACTAGGACATTACCTCGTGATGAGTAATGATTTTACAACTGGAAATAGGAAAATACTAAAGTCAATAGTAACTTCCTTCATTATGGTGATTCCAGTGACTGCTGGATACTATCTTGGCATTGTTGTAATGAAGTTTAAACAGATTTTTATCTAGCCTTGAATAGTGGCTTCTCAAAATCTAGAAGTGTCATAGCATTTTGCGTATCACCTCTTCTCTCCGTTCTCAAAGGTGTCATAAAACTGGACAAATTTCTTACCATATCAAAGCTCTGTTGTTTCACTTTCTCTCTTTCTTTCACTACTAGCATGTTCCAAGATGCCTGTTACAAAAATTGCAGGCAATAAATACATTTGTCTCTTCTCTACAATATTGCAAAAAGAAATATGTAAAAAAGTGGGATTTCTGAGCTCCTCCTGGGCAAGTTATTCTGAAACTCCCGAAGAATCATGGCTTGCCGCTGTACTACCCTCAGAGTTTATTCTCTTTCAGAAAAGGTGAAATAGGGATGTAGTTGCTATTGTTATTTCACTGAAACTATTTGTTATGGTCCCAGTCTATTTCCAGCCTTTGTCAAACAGGTATAACAGCAAAGCAATATAATTACATAAGCAATAGCTAACACTGCAACCAACTTCTGTATGTCTATTTCTGATTTGTACGCTATTTTAGTTACACAGAGTGCATGAATGAAACAACATTTTTCCCTCTGAGTCTCATTCTCCTTTTGATGTGATTGTAATCAATGTGACACCTCAAATCACTGGAGTCACTTGCATCTAGTGCAACTACAAACTCAGGTAAATTTGGAAGATTATTTCTCTTCCTGGCTGCTATTGCAAGATACGAAGAAAAACAAAAAGAGTATGGGTGGGAAGGGAGGGGGTGGGGGGAGGTGTGCGGAATTTTGAGTGACATGAAGCAAAGCGTCCATAGACTGTTGTAAATTGCACTTTTACAGCGTACACTTTTGACTGTTCCTAAAGAAATGTGTAAATCAGCTGATTTTTGCAACTGACCTGTTGACAATGGGGTTCTTTTTCCTATTTCTAAGCCTATTTCTCTTTGAAAAATTATTTGGGTATTGGAGAGATCTCATATTTACAGAAATTTACAGGTCTTTTTTTTAAAGCTCTGGAGTGACACATAAAATCAAGATTCCATCTCTGGAAAAGCCACAGATTTAATTTCTGACATTGAAAAAGGCTTTTTTTTTTTTACACAGGTAGATATTTCACCTACCTATAAATATAAAGAGAAAAATAATTTTCCATTTACTCTTAGTTTTTTTCTTCACAGATTTATTTATTGACTATCACCTGGGATCTCTACATTCACCAGTGATAAACCATCCAAGCAATGTAAATCATTTGAGTTTTTTTCCCAAATACATCCTTTTGCCAAGCTGACTTCCACTCACTTGATTGATACAACTAAGGTATGCAGTTACCAGATTGGGAACCTTGACCTCCTGTGTATGAACACTCTCTGAGTTGTACTTGTACAAAAAAAACCCCATATGTAATACTTCATTTGGGGAAATAATACAATTATTTTTGTTTTATAGTGACTATTTTAGGTTCTTTTTTTGAGCGGAGATTTATGGTGACATCTTTGTAGTCCATTTTCTTCTAAAGCTTGATAACCACTACCAACACCCATTAAAAAAAAAAAAAAGAAATAAATTAAATATCTCTTCTTGTGTTTTTCTTGTCATTCAACAACATGTTCAGTTTGAGTTCTACAAGCTTCATCTGCCATCCAGCATGCATGGTAATTCATCACATACCTGTATAGTTTATTAACGAACCCAGATTCCTTTTTTCTTATATTTAGAGATACCACAGACAGTAAATTGTTTCTATTGCAAAGAAGCAAGCTATGACCAAAAGTTTCAATTTTTCCAAGTGCTTGTTGAAATTTTGCCAGATCTTTGCCATCTCCCAAGGTACTGAATTCTATACTCTAATTATTTTTCATATTATAACTCCAACCCCAATAGTAGTAAGAAATATTGGAATTTTTTTTTAACCTCCTCCCAGGAGTAGCAATTAATTCCCTTCTTAAGAGGAAAGAACCTTGACTGTGACCCTCAAAACTGTGGTCTGACCTTCAGAAATAAGTCCAAAAGCACAGTAAGTTAAGACAGCAGGTTTATCTTGAGCAACAACAGCAGCTGTGGGAGCTCTGACAGTTCTGAAGAACTAGTTCTTTTCTAGGTTGCCCTGGTGAGGCTTCTCATTTATAAGCCATTAATGTTATGCTTTTGTTCCTAAAAGTCAAAATGAATTGTTTAGCGAATGCCTTCCACAGGAGGTGGGTTAATGAAAAAAATCAGTTTACAAATAGTGCAAAATAAATTAGCAATCCACCATTTCAGAATGTCTTTTTTTTGAAATTCTTACTTTTAAAATTCCTTGTTAAAATCTGCACAAGTGGTTAGTTGTCCATACATTGTTATTTTAGCTAAAATAGCTTTTTTTAAAGCCTCCTCAATGCCATCCCATTTCTCATTGTAAAGCATGCATCCTTCAGCCTGTCCTGCAACAACTATGTAAACAATATATGTTGGCCAAAGAAACTCTTCTGGTGCTGAATAGATCACTTACGGAAGTTGCACTTTCTAACTTCAAAGCAACACCTTTGCATCAAAAAACATATTTTCTATGCAAAACTAGCTTGTACATCCCACTGTTCTCAATTTTATTCTTTATACACCCTTTCTGCTTTTCTTCAGTTTCTGCCTGTACTAATTACTTCACCTCCATACCCTGAACGCTCCTCTACTGCTTTCAGTGCACTGACTGCCACACTAGTAAATTTCAAACATATAGCACCTTTGTTTCAAAAACCGAAAATAAAAAACTTCACACCTTTCTAGTTACCATTTACCCTTCTTGCATTAAAATAAAATTAGTCTTTTTTTAAAACAGTGCTATTAATAAATATCACAAAGGCAAATCCATCTTAAAGTCTGTATTAAAATGGGCCAAAAAAGCTTACCACAGGGGCAAGTGCACTAATTAGTACCATTAGTACCATAGGAATACTAAGAATTATGAATTATTCTGGAAGCAGAATTCAATGCACTTTGTTTTCAGTTGCTGAAGCCAAAATATCTTAACACTTTGGTTTATACCTGATTGGCAAATCAGATATGCACCACTACAACTTGATTTCAAGTGATATAGGAAGGATTGTTCCCCAGGTACTAATTCTCCAGAAACCGAACAGTTAGCTTTTCAGGAGCGCTTAGTTGTTAAAAACACTGGTATGGCATAGGATTAAGTAACTGGTGACTTATGGTTCTGAAGGATAATCTGTGCGATCTGTAATATGAGAGAGTATTAAATCAGAATGTTATTCTTAATGTTGTCATCTGAAGGGCTCATTTGGAATGGTACAGATGAAGACAGAGAGCAAAAGCAATGGAATGAAGTGTGTCATGTGGAAAAGAGATATTAAAAAAAATAAAAAAAGTGTTATTTTATGTACAAGTGTACATAAAAGCAAAAGGAAAGAAAGAAGAATATAATCAGCAAATTGTCCTGGCATGAAGTAGCACTACATGAAAAAGTGATAGACACGGAATAGTCGAACAGCCATCTGAGGAACCAGATACAGGGCACAGCTGCTGCAAATGGTCAAAGCCTTCAGCCTTCAAAAGTGTATTATTCTGAATATAGAGTACGCAACTTGCCTGCACAATGAAGAAACATATGGAACACAACACAGCTACTCCTGCTAGGAGACAAGAAGGCAGTTACCTGAAAGACACACAGGAGGCAGGCAAGACTAAGCTTGTGAACAACTGCTGTCTTTTCATTATTTAATTTTACATATTTAACAAGCTAAAAAACACAAGTCTCCAAATAAAATTAATTCATATGTTAAAAATATAGTTTTAAGACCTGAATTACTCAGAGAAAAGTAGAGTAGACAATCCTTGCAGAATGTAAAATGTGAAATTACAGTCTCTATCTAAATCCCATTGAAATTAACTTCCGTTTTAAGCATTTTCCTTTGACAGAATTCACAGGTAAGGATGATAATGGCCTTCCATAAGACAAAACCTCAAGGAAACACCCTTAAATTCCATTGCAATATTTACTTTGTCTCCAAGAATCTCTTCCATATCTCTCTCTCATATCTGCGTGATTCTGACTTACAGTTGAACATACACATTGCTGTACAGTTTTAACACAGTTACTTATTGTGGATTGCTTTGTCTGGAGTTCAGCACTTACAATAGAGACTCTAATCAGACAGTGCAGAATCTCCTTACCTCTTTTCAAGAGTGCTTGAGAACTGGAGCACTAGTCCACTCATCAGTCCACATTCTCATATCCTCTGCTGCTGTTTTCTTCAGATGTAGTCTTTAATTTCCTGACCTGGCTGTGGCATGGATCCTTGCTCTTTGTCTTCTCTCATGTTTGTTTCCATAAATACTGTGGGCATCTGCAAAGTAGTCCAAGAAAATCCCTTCCTTGAAGAAAAATGCAGAGCAATGGTCAGGTTCAGGCAAATTCTGTGAAAATGGGGCGGGCAGGGGGTGGGGAGCAGCGTGTAGGGGGTTACAGTCATGAACCTGAACACCGAAGATATGATAGAAAGGACCCATGGAACAAAAAGGCTCTCCACAGATACCAACTTCTTCCTGTAGGTATGATGGCAACAGCATGTTCTAACAACAGATTTTGAAAAGGATGAAGCAGTACCTTTGTGAACATCTACTGGGACCTCTTCCAGGGCATGAGTGACACGGTTGAAGAATGCATGCAAGTATTTGTTTGAAAATAATGTCAGTGGACAATGAAGACTGAAAGTACAGATTTCATTCTATCGGAATGAACCATCTGCTTCTCATAATAGGCATAAATAAGGTGGAATGAGTGCCTCTTCCAGCAAATGTTTTGAATCCTTTGAAATACTGAGAAATATCAAATTCCCTAACAATGTCATCAGTATGTATGAATGAAATAGTTTGAGGCAGTTTATGTCTCACAGGCTTTTTGCACACTACTGAGCTTCTAATACACATTTTTAATGTAACTGTTGTATTAATAAGGGCTAGAAATGTTTTATTCCCCCAGATAAGAGCTCTGATTCTCAAGTGTAATGGAGCAATAATATGTAATTTGTAAACCAATTTGATGACTGCAAAATGCACATTACATTGCGATTATATTATTTAAAAAGAGTCAATGCTTTTAAACAATATCCACTACCATTTGTGCATTCATTAAATATTTCCATTACTCACAGAGAATGTTTATGCTTTATGTATTAAAGTCTAGTGTCAAATCACTACAGTATTAACATAAAAAGCAGCTTACGCTTTGACAATGATGCCAAGCACATTGTGCTGGACTGAGTCATGTTATTCCATTCATGTTCATTACACTTTATTATGTTTCTTGATTTCATGCATGCCAAGGTTTAAAGCTGGGCTGGCTATTAAATGGATGGCAGATGCTCTCTATTAACCCTTTCCTCCCCCCAGAAGGGGGGAAGGAAAAAGAGAAAAGGGAGAGAGACTTACAGGTTGGAAAGATAAAACAGTTTTAATAAACTGTAACAATTAAAAAGAGTATACAAACAATAATGGAAATACTTAAATATATCCAAAACCAAGATCGAGCTCCCCCGATGATAATCACGTCACCACTGGAGCTGCAGGGCAGGCACTAAGAAGTCCCGGACTGGACTCAGAAGCAGGTGGGAACTGGATTCAGGAATACATGGATTGGGATTAAGGGCAGGAAAAATGGACAGAGTCCTCTTCGGATGCTGCCCATACAGGAAGAGAGGGTGAACCTCATGATCCCTCAGCTTTAAACAGGGTATGACGTGTAAGGGATGGAATACTTCATTGGTCAATTTTGGGTCACCTGTCCTGTCTGTTTCTCCCCGCAAGTGCAAGCCTTTTACGGCCTTTCACTTGTGGACCATAAGAAACTTAGCAGTAACTTTGGTTTCTCTACGAATAAGTCTAAGCAAGAGTCTTTCTGCATACTATTCCTACTGTTACCTTAGTAATCACTATAAACTTCTAACATTATCAGTTCCAGAAGCAAGACACTGTCTGAGAAACACGTAATCAGTTTCAGAAAGTGCAGTTACTTAGGAGAATCTTAGTTGAAAAGAAAAATCACTGAAAGGAAAATTAGTTCTGTCCTAGTCAAAACCAGGAAGGTAGGAATAATGTCTCCTTCTGCACATCTCTTGAAAAATTAAAGGATTATTTTTTTCCATTATGATATGGATTTGAGTCCTGAAACAACCAATGCCATTAATTCAATGGAAGTTTGCAGTGTTTCAATGTCTTGGGTAATCAGAGTAGCACAGTTTGCCGTGAGTGTTCTGTCTCCCTTAAATACCAATGGATATATCCAGGAACATCCTGAATTCATACAAGCACATTCACATGTTCATACTAATTCTTGAAAACTAGAGTCATGGTAGTTGTTTCATTATTAATAATAGAACTGATTACCGGAAACCCATGCAGTCATTTTTATCCTATAAATCCTTTCAAGTTGAGGAGTTTTAAAAATAACTTTATTTTCCATAAATCTTTCATAATGCAGAGCTGTAGTCCATATTTTGTTTTGCATCCATAGAAAAAGAATACATAACCACTTCATAAAACAAAGCGCAATAGCGGTCATTATAACGAAATTTCTCTATAATTATATTTTTCTTAACATGAAAACCTATACTCTTTAAATCAAAATCAGAACTAAAAAAATGTTCTCCAAGAATGAATTGTCTCCCTAGGGTAGACTAGGAAAGCAGGGATCCTACCCTTGTTGCATGGCTACAACACGAATAAAGACTATGCTGCAGGGAATAGGTAGCAGCTGTCATTCTAATACATTAGTCTGTAAGAGTAGTGCAAGGCCATGACTGCAATTCCCTTTGAATGTCTGGCTAAGCACTCTCCTTCATGTATTATTAATGTTCATGGGAAGTTAAGGTCCATGCTTAGCACTCATTGTGCCTTTCTTCCCTGCAGCATGTGATGCATAAATAGTGGCATCCATATGAATACCAAATAAGATATTCAGGTTCTCCTAATTTTTATTTTTATAATATAATAATTTTTATTAAGGACTTGTATTGTTTTAAGTTAATTAAAATCAGGGACTGTGGACTTTTATTACAAAATCCCTTTCTAAAAATATTTACATGAAGAACTGTAATTAAATTGTAGCTTATACATTGAATATATTTAATATCAGTCTTGTTATTTTCTCTATCTTTTTCTTTCAAGACTTTTGGTTTGGCATCTTGGATAATCTTGGTATCATGTCTCAATCTGGGAACTAACTGAGAAACATATCAATTATTGTTTTGAAAAATTAAAATTATTATATCTATGTCAATATCTACTTTGCTTAACAAATCCCCTCCACACTGTAAATTATACATCTCATGTGTTTCAAAAACCACAAGAAATGTGATGTTATATCACACAAACTGAACTGGGAAAACTTGTTTTAGCACAGTTTTGTTCTGTGTTCACTTTTGGTGTATCATTTGTGACAATGAATTGGCTACCAATGTATAAAACAAAACATTTTTACACATGTCAAAATATTATATTAAGAGAACAGACCTGAGCAGAAATAGACTACACATTTTTTAAATCAATGAATATATTCAGAGTATATCCAGGATCGCAGGACTACGTTTAATACATAAAAGTAAAAAATATATAAATAAATAAAATAGTTTTGTGAAATTTTGATGACTGTGCAATATATTCACATTTTTAAAAGCCAGGAATATTATATAAGATAATCAAAACCCAGAAACAAAAATAACAAATGAGAAAAAAAAAATCTACATTTCCTTGAAACATTTCTATCCACTTTTATTTCATGTGAGAACCAGTTTCCCAAGTGATTGGTTTTCATATATGATATATGGATGCTATAAAGATTATACTATGCTCATTATCCATAAAAAGTTTTTTTTAAAGTTAGGAACCATCTTAGTCATAAAAATATTTCAATTGGACTTTATCAATCCATCATTTTTTTACCCAAAACTTGAGGCAAGGAGGAGTTATAAATTGACCATATTCTTTTCACTTTATATTAGTTTCTTTAACAAACTTCTTCTAAGTAAATGTACTTGAGTGGGGCATTACAAAAGTTTTCCTCAGACAATTAAGTGAAAAATGTTTGTAACAGTTAAATGTCTTGTTGATGTAGTCTGATTATAGCCAAAATGCCCCTTCTTCTGTTTAATTGGGACTTCACTAGACTCTCTGGAGTCTATTTGTCATCTTAGCTGAAAATTAACATAAGAAAATTTACATACAAAAAGGAATAGGGCACATTGTTTGGGCAAAGATTTCTTTTGCATTTCAGCATAAAAATATGCATATAAGAATAAATATTTTGAAAAACAAGATTCATATTTTTTCAGAATCAGTTGAGATTTGCAAGACTTGGCCTTCTTATAGCTGTGCCTGTTTCTCTTAAAGTAAAATGGAGATATGTGGGTCAGGGCAATCCCAAGCACAAATACAGGCTGGGTGGAGAATGGATTGAGAGCAGCCCTGAGGAGAAGGACTTGGGGGTGATGGTTGATGAGAAGCTCAACATGAGCCAGCAATGTGCGCTTGCAGTCCAGAAGGCCAACCGTATCCTGGGCTGCATCAAAAGTAGCGTGGCCAGCAAGTAGAGGGAGGTGATTCTGCCCCTTTACTCTGCTCTTGTGAGACCCCACCTGGAGTACTGCGTTCAGTCTGACTTCATCAACATAAGAAGGACATGGAGCTGTTGGAATGAGTCCAGAGAAGGGCCACAAAGAAGATGAGAGGGCTGGAGCACCTCTCCTATGAAGACGAGCTGAGAGAGTTGGGGCTGGTCAGCCTGGAGAAGAGAAGGCTCTGGGGGGACCTTCTAGCAGCCTTCCAGTACCTGAAGGGGGCCTACAGGAGAGCTGGAGAGGGACTTTTTACAAGGGCATGTAGTGATAGGAAGAGGGGAAATGATTTTAAACTGAAAGAGAGTAGATTTAGATTAGATATTAGGAAGAAATTCTTTCCTGTGAGGGTGGTGAGACACTGGACCAGGTTGTCCAGAGAAGTTGTGGATGCCCCCTCCCTGGCAGTGTTTAAGGCCAGATTGGATGAGGCTTTGAGCAACCTAGTCTAGTGGGAAGGTGTCCCTGCTTGTGGCAGGGGGGTTGAAACTAGATGATCTTTAAGGTCCCTTCCAACTGAAACCATTCTATGATTCTATGATTCTGTTATATTATTTGACGTACATGTTCCACAATAACAGTGTTTAAGGCCAACCAATGTGGTGGCAAATACCACAAAAAAAAGTGCTTGAAAATATTAGTAATTTTACAATCCTCTGCACAATTTTGCTATATTGAGGTAAAAGGACCTGTCCTAAGTAATTTGCTGAGCTATCCCTCCTAGCTCTGAAAGCATCAAGAGTAGTATCAGAAACTATAAAATACTGTAATAGTGTATACAATAAGATGTCAAAATTAAAGCTGCACGGGCTACCTTAATTCTGGTATATAAAAGTGTTTGACATATAATTTATGACAATTATATTTTGTGTATATATTTTGGTAGAAAATATCTTATTATGTTTTAAATACTAAGGTTTTCATAGCTGACTTCATCAAAAGTGAAATAACGAGCATGGTGAAAAAGATGGAGTTCAGTTACAAACACTGTTTATATGGACAAATTAAAGCGTACCCAAGTGTCTTTCTTTACTCATGAAAATTTCACATGCACTAAGCCATTTATCAGTAATACATGGCTTACTGACAGAAGGTAAGTAATACCTAAGACTAACAGGTAAATGCTATAAAACAATTATTCCTAAAGGTCTTTCTTAAAATGATCATGTGAGACATATATAGTCTTCTGAACAAAAGAGCTGAATTTCCAATACCAGTATTAGCATTAAGAATGTAACTCCTATCTAAATTCCACTGACATCAGTGGAAGTATTTGTTATATAATGTGTTATAACCGTCTTTGGTGCACAGACAGGAAACCACAGATACTTGAACAGCATAGTTACTGTGACAAAAAGTTATCTTTAAGTTTGATCTTGCCTGACCTTCACTATTAAAGACTGAAATGTTATTCCAGGAAGAAATACAATATTAAGAAAAAAATAATATAATTAATTGCTGAAGCATTTAATTGGAGAAATTTTCTAAATTAATTTCACTCAGTAATATTTGTTTAGTTATGGTTAAACGAAGTTTTGACATGAGGACACATGAACTTTTAGTCTTTTCAAGAAAATTGCTATTGTTCAGTGCAATGAAGTTTTCATTTTATTGTGATCACTATGATTCACTGATTATGTTTGTTTTGATAGGGATAAATACAGTGATATATTAAGAGATCCTGAAAAATATCTAAGCCAAAGATAAGCCATATGTAATAAAAATTTAAATCAAGATTACATGTCTTTATAAAACCATATTGCAGTTCAACTGTGAATTACTGTATTCAAAAGATGTGCTGTTTTCAGTGTCCTATTAAAAACTCAGTCTGGATGATTGGTACAGTTATTTCACCCTGTAAAAGTGGTGAATCACTGAAACTTGACAGGAGATTTTTGTCATCCCTCAACCAAAAAATTTCAAATAACTTAATTGATGAAATTACTTAAATTTCAGATTACTAAATCAAATTGAATCTTAATGTCTCAAAGAAGAACTTCTAAGAACAAAAATGATCAGAGGGATGGAATCTCTCCTATGAAAAAAGGCTGAGAGTTGGGGTTGTTCAGCCTGGAGAAGTGGAGGCTCCAGGGAAATCTGATTGTAACTTTTCAGTACTTAAAGGGGCCTTCTAAGAAAGATGGGGACAAAATTTTTAGCAAAGCCTTTTCCAATAGGATAAGGGGTGATGGCTTTAAACTAAAAGAGGGTAGATTCAGACTAGATGTAAGGAAGGAATTTTTTACAATGAGGGTAGTGAAACACTGGGACAGGTTGCCCAGAGAGGTGGTAGATGCCCCATCCTTGGAAACATTCAAGGTCAGGTTGGATGGGGCTCTGATCAACCTGATCTAGTTGAAGATGTCCTTACTCATTGCAGAGGGGAGTTGGACTAGATGACCTTTAAAGGTCCCTTCCAACCCAAATTATTTTATGATTCTATAATTCTATAAGAGCACCCATCTGTTTTTTAATAATTTTGATATTATTTGCAAATGTTTTTAAGTAGCAGAGCTTGAACTTCTTGCTGCCACAAATTCGAGTTTCAAGTGGTACATCTTCAGAAGACCCTTTATCATCTCTGCAAGATATACCCCAACTGCTCCCAAAGATTTGTTTCACAATGATGTCAAATCCCTTTGATACAGGTGTGGACTATTTGGACTGCCAATGGCTCTAGGAGTTAAATCCATTTTGCAAGAGCTGTTTCGAGTTTTGGGGGTTGGATTTGTTTAGGTGTTTTGTTGTTGTCATTTTTTGTTTGGGGTTTAGCTATTATGTATTTATTTAGTTATTTATTCATGATGTACAGTTTGTATCCCAGCTATAAGAAACTTTCTAAAAGTAACTAGGACTAGGAGAACTTATTGCAAATAAGTATATTTTAAACTTTTTTTAAAAACAGTGCATATCATCAGATCACTTGTATATGTTAGCAAAAATAACACTGAGGATTCTTTATCCTTGATATTAATGTGAAGAATAAAGTTAAAGTACTTTACATTTAACTATAACTCTGCATGAAGTAAAATGTTCAAATTAGTGCATCTGACAATACCCAATAAATTGTTGATTTCTTTTAATTCTAAAAAGATATGACTGTTGAGTATTTATTCCATAGTTCTTATCTTGTGGTATAGAGAGAACACTGATGTTCCTATATTCATATATTCATACATGATGTAAGTGATCTAAATTAATTTTTGAAAGATGGCAGCATTTATCCTTTGAAAATTGTCAGGCTTCTCATATAGGCTGTTGTCATGTTTTGCCAGTCTGGAAGCATAAAATGCCATTGACATGAAATCCCCTAAACTAATGTTTGACCACCCAGACCTCTCACATTTAACAAGCTTTTTTTTTTTTTTTTCCCTTTTTTTTTCCCCCCCTTTTTTGTTTCCCTTTTGTTTTTTTGCACAGCCTTGGTATGAATTACTAGGGGCTGGAAGGCAGAAAAAGGATTTCAGATATTAGTGATTCTGTAATAATTTTAACAGTCTACCATGGAACTATGCTGATGGGTTTTATTTTAATTATCAGAAATACATTTAGTTGAACATCTCTAAAGCTTATTCAGATAAAACCCACATGGGACCATGCCACATAATCTTACTGGCAATGATTTAAATTGAAACCAGGGGCAGAAAGCTGGTTTAAACATGAACAGTACTCAGAAATTCAGCTCATTACTTCTTAATCTGTTGAACACTATTCAGACACATTAACTGGAAGAGAGTATTAAATTATCCACTGTATGACAAAACAGATAAAAACTAAACTTAATCCTTTTAAAATCAAAGGTGGAATGTAGGGACTGTATTTAAATTAATGAGAGTAGAACTGCCTCTATCCATGAGGTAATAAATTATTTTGTGAAACTGCCCTGCACTGATTTGCACTAAGCGTGGGATATTGGGCAAATTATCAAAGCTATTGAACAAGGGCCTTTCTACTTTGAAGGTCCACTGCAGCAGAAAGTTGAGGGAGAGGAGAAGAAAAGAATGTAGACATTAGCTGTCAGGTATATTAAAACAGTTATTTACTGAAACAAATCAGGACTTCTGCTTCCAGAGTCATTAAATGTTAGTTTAATGTGGAAATATGCCTGCAGATAGTGTGTGAGTTATAAAAAGAGATAAAATATATTGAATGCACCATTTTTCTAAAGCATTTCAGCCCATTTTTTATGATTCATCAAACGCTGGTCTCAACATATCACCCAGAACCTTACCAATATAATATACCCAAGAGCAGTACAATAAAAAAGAAGTATTTTCCTGCTGTATACGTCAGGATTCAGACATGTCTTTTGAAATAGGTTCTTAACTAGATTAACTAGTCAGCCTGAGGGCATACCTAACATTCATCCTGGCTGCATCTCTACAACCTACTCCACAGCACGTACTAAACATGAGAAATTATACAATCAGAATGCTTAAGGACTTTGCATTAATTTTCAAAAGCTGAAAATGAGTAAAGTCATTATTGCTTTAACTCTAAAAGTGCTGAGCATCTGATGAGAAAATCAGGTCTATACAAATAAACTCCTGAGCACCCCAAAAGATAGGTACTAGGAAATGCATTCTCATGGTGGTGGTAAGGTGATGAGTTTGTGACTCCACATCAAAGGAAAGTCCTCTGCGTGAGAAATACAGACTTAAACTCTTATGGCTCAATATTAACCTTTCTCCATAAAAACAAAACTTTTTAAATTGTGTTTGCAATATTCCCCTTTTTAAAGACAAGGAGATTAAGCTGATAATAATGTTCAACATTCAGGCTAATCATTGTGAAATTCTTAGTGGTATATTAAATTAAGCTTTTCTTTTTAGGCTTAGGTCCAGATCAGCCTTTATGTTTGTGCAAGAGCTGCTTTATGTTTAAATATTTCATTTGCAGTGAGACAATATTAATGTTACTGGCCAGATTCTATTCTTGGTTTCATATTGAATAGGTGGACTTATCGTATATTTATGTACATTCATAGTAAATTAAACAAGGATTTTGCTTTGTAATAAATGTTCTCTAAAACTATATGCTGATGTCTCTGAAGCCTTTTTGCTTGAGCTTTATATCACATTTTCACAAAGACACTTGTTAAAATTCTGCCATGAGATTGATTTAAAGATACACTTTTGTGCCAGGGTAACTGAAACTATTCTACCACTTAAAATAATGTTGGATGATTTTAAATAACTGACTGAGTTAGAAGTTGATTTTTAATGAATTCTTAATTTTCTGTGGAGTATTGATCCTTTTTGAAAAATAGATCAATATGGATACCTTTCTAATATGAACCAGGAGAACAAAGTGCAGCAGAAAGTATTTAGGAGGGGCAGTTAGCTTTTTACAGGCTTATGCAACTGCTCCTCTCATTGCAATGAGCAAAGTCCTAGAAAAATGAAAAGACTTGATTAGGTGAAAGAAACATTTCATATGGGACACAAAGGCTCTCTAATACTTACAGATTCTGTGTCTTAATTGAAACCTGTTTATGGGTAAGAGTGAGATGTGTGAATATTTATACATACTCACATACAATCGTGTAAGTACCCACCCATAGGAAAACAGATGTTGTTGTTATTCTTCTTATTATTAATGTTATTAAGGATGCACTTCATTATCTGATCCTCAGTTGTTCAACATTTTTAATTGACTGAGTCACACACAGTGTATCATTATCTTGACAAGGACAACTTCATTCAAAATTGACATCTTCCTGGTTTTCATCTGTTCCTGTTTCCTCTATTTCTTCTTTCATATGCTGAATATTTTTACTATAAATTCTCATTTAGGAAAAAAATATCAAAACATAATTAAATTATAAAATAAATACATTGATTCTATTCTACAAAATTTATATAGTAGATAAAAATGTGAGTAGATGTTGAATGCTGATTAACTTAATAAAGTCAATAGATATACATCAATTTTAGAAGTATAATTTACATCTTGAAACTTTTTGTAATTATGTAATAAATCAAGATAAAGAGGTATAGAGGAATTGTGTCAGCTTATCCTATCCTGTGTTTCTTATACATTTTTACAGGTACTTATATGGGATTTCTGTTAGGTGTGCTTCTATTTTCGTTCTCTAATACTCGTTTTTTACTATATAACCGTATCACCTACGTCCCTTATTTGTCTTTCATTTTCTGTTTTGAAGGTAATTCAGCTTTATGGGTTCTGTTCTGTTCATTGTGTCTTTCATCTGTCCTTTTAATGATTATTTTGGTAGATCTCACCAAACTTTGACTTTGTTTTCGTTAGTTCTAGTCACCAAACCATATATTCTCTCTTCAAACTTTTATCGTTACCTCACCTGTTATTTTCCAGGGAAGACTGGGCAGTCTTTGCACAGCCTATCTGCTTTTCAGTCTGCCTGCTGCTCTCCTGTGCTGTTTCTCATGTCCTGTTGGCTCATGCTGCTCTGGATAAGAAGTTAAAACATGCTTGATCAAGTGATCCTTCAAGATTGCTGAAGGGTAACAGACCTTCTTCAGCTGAAAAGGAGTTAAGTGTCACATAAGGCCATTGCACCAAGATACGCACGATTTTGTGAGTCCAGAACAAACTACAGAAGCAATTCTCTACATCAGTCTAGTCAGTCTGAGGACTTCCAGAGCCATTAATCCATTAATCTTGTCCAGCTTTTGCGTCCTGTTATGAAAGAGGTGGCCTTAGAACAATGACATATTAAAAGTAAAAATAGTGGTTAGTTTTTATGTTTGGACCTTCAGGGTCTCCTTTTCTCTGCATGAATATCTTACAAAATAACAACACAGATTTTCATATAATTAAATATTTCAGCACTTTTAAGAAATGCTAAAATCGAATCAGTTGACAGGTCTCCCTTCTTCTATGCACTCATTCATTATCAAGTCGTCATTCTCCTCATCCGTACCATCAGAAACTTAATATGCCCACAATAGTTCACATCTTTTCACCACTCAATTCTGCCTTGCCTTCCTAAAAAAATTTATTTTAATTGATTTCTTTCTTTAACCTAGGGCCAGAACGGGAACCTAAAAAGACAGTTTGTCTTTTACAGGACTCCAGGGAATAATAATAATTCTTTGGTGGATTAATCTGGCTGCATTGCTTCTAACATAGTAGTTCAGTGGCCCAGAAACTTCTGAGAGCCTTTTCAAGGGATTCTTCTAGATATTTATGAATCTAAAAAAACAAGCCTTTTATCAGACACTTTAAGTTCAATAAGTTGTTGTCATATGCTCCACTGTCAAATATAACAGGGTCCAAAAACCACAAAAGTCTGAATACCACACAGTTAAGGAATGGAAAACATTTTCTACATATACACAGAATCATAACAATGTCTGAAAGAAAATAGTTCTCTCTCTTAAAAACAGAACCTACAATCCTGAATCAGGCAAAAGAATAAGGAAACTGAGTCATGATGATAAAAAACAAATGTGAAAAAAAATACAAGTTTGTGTTATTCAGGGATTAATCTTGACACATTAGATGTGAGATGGATGCACAAGCTTTAACATGCCTCCTAGTGGAAAGAGAAGTAAATTAATCAACCAGTAATCCCAGGCTAAGCAGTAAAAACGTCATCAAAAACATGTAAACAATTTAGTAAGGGGAGAATATTGACAGTCCTTATATATGGTCACATTCATAATCACTTCTGACAGGGCTGTGGGAACCTGTGCAAATACTGTTCACTTTTTTTCCCGTTCTGCAAGTCTTGTCATTTATAATTTTAGCTGTCATAATGTAATACAAAAAAAGATGGAGAAAAATTGTTGTCAAGACTCGTAATCTTAGGTGATTATGTTTACTAAGGAAAAAAAAAGAATAACAAATCAAGAAAATAAGATACAATTGGGAACAACTGGAGGAATACAGCTTACATGCATTAAAATAAGACTAGGAAAAACTGGCCTTAAAAAGTTTATTAGATCATAGAATTGTTTAGGTTGGAAAGGACCTTTAAGATCATCAAGTCCAACTGTTAAACTAGCACTGCCAAGTCCACCACTAAACCATGTCCCTAAGCACCACATCTACCTGTCTTTTAAATACCTCCAGGGATGCTGACTCCAACACTTCCCTGGACAGCCTGTTCCAATGCTTGACAACCCCTTCAGTGAAGAAATTTTTCCTGATATCCAATATAAACCTCCCCTGGCACAACTTGAGGTTGTTTCCTCTTGTCCTGTCATTTGTTACCTGGAAGAGACTGACCCACCTCTCTACAACCTCCTTTCAGGTAGTTATAGGGAGTGAAAAGGTCTCTTCTCAGTATCCTTTTCTCCAGACTAAACAACCCCAGTTCCCTCAGTCACTCCTCATAAGACTTGTGCTCTAGATCCTTCACCAGCTTTGTTGCCCTTCCTTGGACTCGCTCCAGCACCTCTATGTCTTTCTTGAAGTGAGGGGCCCAGAACTGAAAACAGTATTTGAGGTGCGGCCTCACCAGTGCTGAGTACAGGGGGACGATCGCTTCCCTAGTCCTGCTGGCCACACTATTTCTGATACAAGCCAGAATGCTGGTGGCCTTCTTGGCCACCTGGGTACACTGCTGGCTCATATTCAGCCGGCCATCAATCAACACCCACAAGTCTTTTTCTACCAGGCAGCTTTCCAGCCACTCTTCCCCAAGCCTGTAACATTGCATGGGGTTGTTGTGACTCAGGTGCAGAACCTGGCACTTAGCCTTGTTGAACCTCATAGAATTGGCCTCAGCCCATCAATCCAGCCTGTCGAGATCCCTCTGCAGATCTTTCCTTCCCTCAGGCAGATCAACACCCCTGCCCAACTTGGTGTTGTCTGCAAACTCTCTGCTGTCTAGTGAGGTTGCACTAGATCTCCTCATCCAGATCATTGATAAAGATACTGAACAGAACTCGCCCCAATACTGAGCCCTGGGGAACACCACTTGTGATCAGCTGCCAGCTGGGTTTAACTCCGTTCACTACTACTTTTTGGGCCTGGACATCCAGTCAGTTTTTTACCCAGCAAAGAGTATGCCCATCCAAGCCATGAGCAGCCAGATTGTTTCCAATCCCTAATAAAAACATACTAACATGTTCCAAACTGATCTAATTTGGCAGTCTACAAAAAAAACAGACACCAGACTAAATTACTGGACTAAAACTGAAGTATAGTAGGAAAGGTGAAGGTAAGTTTGTCGGGAACTTTTGAACAAAGTAGGTTTTCACCAGGAAATGCTGAATCAGCAGAATCTGGCTATTTTGTCGCTCTCGACAAGCAGGAAAAACTCAGATGGGCCGATGCCAGTTTTTCTGCCAGCTTATGCAGTGCCCGGCTTCCCAAGGTCTGCCAGTCTGAGCTTGGCCCTGCATGTATGCTGACTTGGGGATGGGGACCTGGTGCTTTCAGAAGCCACTGCTCTGGAAAGAGCTGCCAGTTGGACAGCTAGAGGTCATGGGCATGAGGATTTACAGATTTCTGGAACAGATGGTGCCCTGCACTAACTGACATCTGCAGTTATAGAAAAACATCTGAGCAAACATGGGAAAACACAATCAATTGCATAGTTTCTTTGCTATAATGTGGCTTTTTCTGTAAAATCCACTTTAAAAAGTTACAATTTGAGATAGGCAGGAAGAAGAAATTTTGACACTTTCAAAATATGACAAGTGTAAGTCTCAGTGGGAGACTAGAAAATAGCTTTTCCAGTCCTATACCATTAGCAGTAGCCACACTCTGTTCTCCCTATAGTCCCTCCTTGATGTTCTCAAGGTACTGCTGTATCCTTTTCCAGATAGACACCTCTAACACAAAGAGCTATATTCTTAAATTTCGTATGGATAATACAAATGTGAAAATGCATGCCAGTACAGAGTGAAATGAATAGAAATATCCCAAATAAATTATTTCTAGAGTGATGGTGCTCCCTTCCATAGGAATTCATGAAGTGTTTTAAATTGTGTTACAGGTAAAAGGTTAAAGCATTAAATCTGAATTTCTTCCAACCATTAAGCAATTATACATATATTAGCTATTTGGGAAAACCATACACAGAGCAGGTCATTTTACTTTACAGCTCTCGAGAAATCTTGCACTTTGACTTTGATTTATAACCTTTCACTTGCAAAGGATTAAAAATCAAAAACTGAAAAAAGTTTTCAACCTCTTTAATTTCTATTATATTTCCAAACCTATAGAATGAATTAGGACCTCTTTGTATTAACCAGAACCTGTTTGGTCATAACACAGCCATGAGTCACAAGAGTAAGATTGTGTAATACACTTGTAAAAAAGTGGGTTTTTTAATAATTTTCACTGGTGCCAGCTTGTGTGCTTATCTGGGGACAAGGGGAGGTCTACAAGCATACAACGAGAAAAAAAACATGCACAGTCTACATTTGTAAATAAACCTATTTAATTCAATAGAGAGGGGTTTTAAAGTTCTCATGGGCCTTAGGAGCATAAACCCTATTCACATTTCTGGAATCATAGCAAGAGAACTTGCTTTATATCTGTAGCACGCCAAAACAGCTAAAAGACAAAGTCCATAATGAAAAGCTTCCTGCATGTCTGTGGAAATTCCTTGGCTCACAAAACTTTTGATAAGTTGGGATCTTCCATTCTAAAAAATTTGCAGAACATCTAACAACATGACCTTCTTTTCTTTGACTGTGCATGACCATAGACAGATCTCGTGGAATCTTCAGATGTGTTTTGGGTCATCCAGCATTGGAATTCATCAGAATACAGTAAGTCTCCACTTTGCCCTGTATGCACATATCCAGCATATAACTATAATGTCAGCAGACTCAATGGACTTTAGATCCCATTTCAGATGAAAAGCTTAAAGATAGCAGAAACTTTCTCGTAAGTGAAGCATTCAATGCACCAAAAATATCTTTAATGAAAAGATGAATATTTTGTTCATGTTGTGTAGGAAAAAAAATGCTGATAGTAGCAATGTTGAAGTTTTCAATTAAAACTGTTTGTCTGTATACCACATCATTAGCAAAATTTGGAATTCTCTTTGATGCTAGGCAAAGACAACTTTCTGAGAAACATATGGCTCCAGTAGAAAAATGAGAAATGTAGTTTGTCAATACACAAAAGGAAAAAGATCTTCAAAGAGGACAGAACAATATGTACTGCAACACGTTTTTCTTTTAAATCAACACATAATCTTACAGGTATTTTAACAACAGGAAGTACTACTTAGGTTTTCAAAATATTAAAATATATATGATACTACATGAAGTTGCAGAAATGGCATATGTCCTTTTTTTCACATGCATATTTTCAAGGGAAGAATTTGAGCTCTGTTCCTCCAGTCCAAAGTATAATACCCGTATTTTTTAATTTAAAAAAAAATTGAAAAATAGCCTATAAATAAAACACAAAAATATGATTTCATTGCCCAGTCAAATCTAGCTGGTTTTGATAGCTGCCTTTAAATTGAAAGCATCTGCACTTAGCTCATTATGCTATGTTATGTTATGTTATGTTATGTTATGTTATGTTATATGTTATATGTTAGAAGCTGGTCTTCTACAAAGTTCTCAATACATTATTTTTTAAAATAGTGGTCTTTACAAAATCTGAAATTTGAATTATACTGCCCTATCTCCTACCACCTTACTTCTATAATATTCCACCAGAAGGAAGACTTCTGAAGACTTTGTTTGAAAATGTTAATTTGTTAAAAAGAAGCTTTTTTTTTAAACAGAGAATTCTCTAGTACTTTTAGAAAAGAAGACGGAGTTTCTGGGTAGAAGGAAACTGTAATCTTGAGAACCCACGTTCTTGATCGTGAGAGCAATTATTTGAAAACAGATTAAAAAACAAGGGTTTGGCGGTTTTTGGTTTGGTTTTTAGGGGGTTTTTGTGGTTTTTTTTCCTGGTTATTATGAGGGACATGGAGTACTCCTGGTACTCATATCCATACACAGATCCTTATGCTTTCTCTGTCAGTGTCAAAGCACTTTCTATCAACCTCCATTCCACTATCTAGATTTCAGTATGTATGTGTCTTTTCAGTTCAGTATTCCACATAGGATAGCTACTTAGTATATTTAGTAAGTGAGACAGAGACTCCTCTGTTTCTACAAATCATTCATACTTTTTTTGTTTGTATGTGATTCTAGGTCCTAGTTATTAATTAGATCGTGCCTTATTTCCCCATAAATTTTGACATTACAGTCATCAATATTTACTCTTTCAAAGGATTCCTGACAAGAAAAAGTGTGTTCCACTGGGTTAATGTAGCTTAAAATGTCGATGCCAGAGCATCTGTGTGAGACTGAGAGATAAACTCTTCTTGCTCAGTAAATAACTCTTGGGACCACATTTTGTAATGATGCGAACAATTAGCTAATTGCATGAAGAGCTTTTATTCTCCTCTAGAAGAGAAATGAAAAGAAATTGCTAGCTCTGGGAAAGGAGTTCAATTCTTTGTAAAATCGCAAGATACAAAGCTACTCAAGCCAATTTGAAAAACAGCAGTGGCTTCTGAATATGAAAGTGGCACATACCTAAGCATTGAACTGTCTAACAGTCTGAACCAGATTCTAAACATGGTAAATGTTAATTACAAGGTAGGAGTTTAAGGGAAATTGAAATTGGTGGAAGATGAAATATCAGTAGTTGGAGTTTCCTCAGTATCAACCCAAATATCTTTTCCTTTACCTGCAATTTCTCTGGCATTGAATCAATTGGAGATGACACCAAGCTGGGTGGGAGTGTCGATCTGCTGGAGGGTAGGAAGGCCCTACAGAGAGATCTGGACAGGTTAGATAGATGGGCTGAGACCAACGGCATGAGGTTCAACAAGAACAAGTGCCGGGTCTTACACTTCGGCCACAACAACCCCATCCAGCGCTACAGGCTGGGGGAAGAGTGGTTAGAAAGCGGCCCGGTGGAAAGAGACCTGGGGGTGCTGATCGACAGCCGGCTAAACATGAGCCAGCAGTGTGCCCAGGTGGCCAAGAAGGCCAATGGCATCCTGGCCTCTATTAGGAATAGTGTAGCTAGCCGGTCTAGGGAAGTGATCGTCCCTCTGTACTCGGCACTGGTGAGGCCGCATCTTGAGTACTGTGTCCAGTTCTGGGCCCCGCACTTCAAGAAAGATGTTGAGGTGTTGGAGCGAGTCCAGAGGAGGGCGACCAAGCTGGTGAAGGGTCTGGAGGGTCTGACCTATGAGGAACGGCTGAGGGATCTGGGGTTGTTTAGCCTGGAGAAGAGGAGGCTCAGAGGTGACCTTATTGCAGTCTACAACTACCTGAAGGGAGGTTGTAGTGAAGTGGGAGTTGGCCTCTTCTCCCAGGCAACTAGCGATAGGACAAGAGGACACAGCCTCAAGCTTTGCCAGGGGAGGTTCAGGTTGGACATTAGGAAGAATTTCTTTTCAGAAAGGGTTATTAGTCATTGGACTGGGCTGCCCAGGGAGGTGGTGGAGTCACCATCTCTGGATGTGTTTAAGAAAAGACTGGACATGGCACTTAGTGCCATGGTCTAGTTGACAGGGTGGTGTCAGGGCAATGATTGGACTCGATGATCCCTGAGGTCTCTTCCAACCTGGTTGATTCTGTGATTCTGTGATTCTGTGAATTATCTCTACTCGCCAGTATTACAGAAAATCATTTTCATGGTAAAACCCTTTTTGGGCACCATAAAAAATTAAGGAGCATAATCTTTCCAATATAAATTGGAATTTGAAACAGAAACAGCAACAAGAACTTAATTTGGTTCAATAAAATGTCAGCTTATTTCTTTGAATAAAAAAAAAGAAATGCAAAAAAGAAAAGGAAACATATATAAACATGCAATAACCTAAAGCAAACAACAAACAGCAATGAGCTACATGTTTTATTGTGACCTATGACATCCATAACATTAGTCTAGGCAGCAAATAAACCAGTAAATATTTTATTCTATATAATCTATAAGAGCAGGCCTGAAAATCTCCAAAGAAATGAAATTTCAGTAACAAAGGGGAAATGTTTCTTATGGCTTTTTTTTTCTCATTTTCTTGTGTAGCTTCAGTATAATCCACTTAGGAAGCCTTTCCTGGAATATATCCAGATTCTGTTAGCTTCCACAAGCTTGGTGAGACATATTATGTTCTTAGCGTCAATCTTATGACATCTTTCCTTGAGAAAGCTGGTCCATGACAGCACTATGTGGCTATATCAGGAAGTAAATGTAAAGGTATTATAGAGCATTACCAACTGTAAAGGGTGCTATAAAGATGATTACTTTGAAACTCAGGACAAGCTGAATTTCCAGCTATCTTTCTTACTTTCCAAGCCTTCTAATTTGAGAGATATGTTTCAGTCACTCTTTGCAAAAGCAGATTTTGCAGCAGCCCCAGGAGAGGAAAAAGTGCTAGAGCATTTATTACAGTCTGTCCAAGAAATAACAGGGTTAATAATGTTTGATAAGCCTACTCAATGTACAGAGAGAAAAGAACTGATGCATTTTTAAAGGGATTGTCTGTTCCATTTGAGACAGGTTCAATAGTCACCCAGAGAACTCTGTCAGTAAGCAATGTCACTAATAATGATTCATGGATATGGATATTCACAACAGCTGTGTCCTCACCTTTAAGTACCTCATACAATATTTAGAAAGTACTGGGAGATATTGCAGCAGGGAAGCAACTAAATTGCTAGAAGGCAGTCCTGGTTTAAATTGTTTAATATTCCTCCTCAAAACTGGTGTACTGATTTTTCAGAGTGAATCTCTCTTCCTCTGTCTCTCTCCAATAACCCTGCAGCAAGCAAAATAAGCAACGTGCTAATCATTTAGTCAGTGAAATCTTATGATAGAGTGATGTGTTGGCATCAACACTAACACATATCATCAGCTTATGTATAAGCTGGATGCTAGCAATTGTCCTTCCTCTATTAATATAGGAAAGAAACATATGGAGCAGTTTCTCAGGAATATCTTGAATTTTAAACTTCGTAAGTACATTCTTAATGTTCCTTTTTCACTCTAAGCTGTTGTAGTTCAAAAGCATGAATTCATTGTTTACATGAAATAAGGGATATTTCATCATCAGACTCCCAAAATATCTAACTACAATATAATTACTCTTGAAAATAGGGGGACAAATGACTAGTAATATATTTTCTTGTATAGTTCTTCTCATCTTTAAACAATATAAAAAATGAGCTCTGAAATTACCTACTAAAACTGCTTAATTGTTATCAACATTGCCTAGATTGCAATGTTCAAAAGAAAATAGTGAAATTTTTGTAGGAGCAAGTGACCATAAATTGGCTCCATGCACAGTTCTAGGACCCTTCACATCCTAATTTCCTGAATGGCTGCACTTTGGCCCCAGAGATGACTCATGGATGACCTGCAAGCAATAGCAAACACGAAAAACTTACGAGTTCCTAATTTTTGCAGCAATCCAGGACTAATCTCCAAGCCAAGGACTGATTCATTTTGCCACTACATATCTCAGAAGGCATCCTGGCATACTGCAGCTGCTTCAAGTCACGACCAATAGACTCTACACCTCCACAAATTGTGTCCTTCTTCTGCTAGTCCTCAATATAGTAAAGCTGACAAATTTTTACATTGTTGATTTTACATTGATGACATTAATGGTGGGCAGCAGCAACAGGGTGCCTGCTGTGAAGAAGGATTCTTGCACCCTAGCATAGGCATCCTTCACCAGGGCCAATCCAGAACAAAAAGCTGTGTGTCACTCTTGCAGCGATGGCTGGAGAATCTCATTTGTGGATCAGAATAATTACAGAAGTAACCCTGCCAACTATCCTACCTCTAACCCTAGCTTCAGGCCTTTAAGAAACAGCCTGCACCAGTAGTTGGAGCACTTGTTCTGTCATTGCTGGCTAACACCAAGGGCAGGATTGCCAAGTGATTCCACTCTCCCTAGCATCTATTTGTGCAAGAGCTTGGGGTGACAGCACGCTGTTTAATAGTTGGTGCCTCATACATGCACATATCTGATGATGTCTCTTAATATGTTGATAACTATTATTCATGCCTACTTGAGCACTAACTGTCTTCTCACCACATGCTTATCCTTTGCCATCTCTGCACAGGCATAAACTCTTCTTTCAGCCAGTATGAAAAATTTGATACAGAGAAAACACAATTAGAAGTGGCTTTTATTAAGATACAAAACAATCCTCTGGGGAACTCTATTAGCCTGCTTCTCATAGGCCAGTCTTCCCACACCATGCTTTGTATATTGAATTCATGGAAAGCTCTAAACTAAGTGGTATAAAGAATAGTAGTCTTAAGGCATCTATTTAATTTTGATCAATAAAATATTAAAAAACTCATTACAATCCGCATTTTATTTTCCTAGTAAATTCAATTCTTTACAGAACATCTATTGAGAGTCTAAAATATAGATCTCAAATACTTGTAAAGATAAATAAGATGGTCCATAGTAGGCCAAATAAAATCTACCTAAAAATGAGACATTGCAATCTCCTATTTTAGGGACACAAACTTTGCCCTGTGCAGATCACATTTCAGCTACTAGAATTTCTGAGACAGAAAACCACAAATGTAACAAAAATATAGTTCAAATGCTAATTAAAATTGATAACTTTCCCTTTCTCCTTACTGAAATTTTGTCCAATATTGCAGAACCACAGGAGCACAGAATGGTTGAGATTAGAAGACACCTCTGGAGATTGTTCAGTTCAAGACCTCTGCTCAAGTAAGATCAACTACAGCAGGTTGCTCAGGGTTATGTCCAGTCAGGTTTTGAGTATCTTCAAGCATGGAGACTCCACAACCTCTGTGAGAAACCTATTCCAGTATTTGGACACCCTCACACTGAAGAAGAAAAAAAAAATTTTTCTTATGTTTAAGTGGAGTTTCCTATATTGCAGTTAGTGCCAATTGCCTCTTTTCCTGTCACCAGGCACCACCAAGAGTCTGGTTCTTTCTTCTCTCTTCCACACCATCAGGTATTTATACATATGAATGAGTTTTCCTGAGCCTTCTCTTCTCTAAGTTGAACAGTTCCAGCTCTCAGCCTTTCCTTGTATGTTAGGTGCTCCAAGGCTTTAAGCATTTTCTTGGCCCTTCACTGGGCCCACTCTGATATATCCATGTCTCTCTCATACTGGGAGCCCAGAAATGGATCCAGCACTGCAGATGTATCTCTCCAGGGCTGAGCAGAGAGGAAGGATCACCTCTCTCAACCTGCTAGTAGCCCAGGATGCTGTTGGCTTTCTCGGCAACAAGGGAAAAAAATAGTGATTTTTAGAAGGACAAAGTGGTTTCTAAAACATTTTCCTATCTCAAATGTAAACTGTTCTGATTGTACAGAAATGACCTCATCACACATCTCCATTCTCAAAGGGAGAAAATCTGCTCCAGAGATAGCATTCTCAACAAACACATTATCCAATACCATTTTTGTAAGTTTCCAATTATTTTCTCTGGAAGTCAACTCAGTGCCTAGGAAAGGCCAGGAATCATATAGGCCTGATTTGTAACTCAAGCTTGTAAGTGTCTACATATAATTCCATTGATACAGCCATATCTCAGATGACTTGATTTCAGAACAGAGCCACCTTTAGTTAACAGTATTATTAAATAAATAGTTGAGGATTCAAATTATGGTACTCATTTTTACTTGTGACATATGCAGAGATTCAAATTCTCACTTGCAGAAATGAAAGACAAATGCATTGGGTGACCAAAGCTTTGAATATTTCTTCAGAATTCAGTTTTTAATTGGACTGATAACCTACAGAATTTTTTCCTTTGGCGTGGGATTTCTGCCTGCTTTTGAGGTGAAGAAGAGCGAAACAAAGTACTCTCTTTAATCACATCTCTTATTAGTTTTGCCTCAAAAAGGCACAACAGACAGTTGGCTAATTCAATACCATGAGACAAAGAGTGAACACATGCCCTACACTGAAGATCAGCCAGCTGGCACAATCAGCTGCACCAGGCATGTTTCCAATTTATGAAGTAGAATATTTAACGTATTGGTTCAAAACATTTACCCTCTTGCCAACCATGTGAAAGTGAAATTAGCTATGGTCAATTTAGTTAGAAGGATAATCAGCCACCTTATTTAGAACTATTTCTTTGTCCCCAAGAGTGTATACATCCAATCCCTATTGAATTATAAAGGGGAAAACACATTTCACGAATACTTATTTGGAAGGTGGAAAATAATCTGCATACTTTATAAATTGGACCAGCTCAAATTCAGGATAGAAAAACTGTAAGAAAGCCTTGGCATGTGACCTATGGTGACCCTGTCCTGCATGAAATCCTTGTCTCTAAACTGGAGAGACATGGACTTGACTGATGGACCAGTCGGTGGATAAGGAATTGGCTGGATGGTCGCACTCAAAGAGTTACGGTCAATGGCTTGATGTCCAAGTGGACACCAGTGACAAGTGGCATTCCTCAGGGATCGGTATTGGGACCGGTGCTGTTTAACATCTTTGTCGGCCACATGGACAGTGGGATTAAGTGCACCCTCAACAAGTTTGCTGATGACACCAAGCTGTGTGGTGCAGTTGACACACTGGAAGGAAGGGATGCCATCCAGAGGGAACTTGACAGCCTTGAGAGCTGGGCCTGTGCGAACTGTGGGAAGTTCAACAAGGCCAAGTGCAAGGTCCTGCACATGGGCCAGGGCAATCCCAAGCACAAATACAGGCTGGGTGGAGAATGGATTGAAAGCAGCCCTGAGGAAAAGGACTTGGAGGTGATGGTTGATGAGAAGCTCAACATGAGCCAGCAACATGCGCTTGCAGCCCAGAAGGCCAACAATATCCTGGGCTGCATCAAAAGAAGCATGGCCAGCAGGTCAAGGGAGGTGATTCTGCCCCTCTACTCTGCTTTTGTGAGATACCTGGAGTACTGCTTTCAGCTCTGGGGTCCCACCATAAGAAGGACATGGAGCTGTTGGAGTGAGTCCAGAGGAGGGCCACGAAGATGATCAGAGGGCTGGAGCACCTCTCCTATGACGACAGGCTGAGAGAGTTGGGGCTGTTCAGCCTGGAGAAGAGAAGGGTCCGGGGAGACCTCATAGCAGCCTTCCAGTATCTGAAGGGGGCATACAGGAGAGCTGGAGAGGGGCTTTTTACAAGGGCATGTAGTGATAGGATGAGAGGAAATGGTTTTAAACTGAAAGAGGGTAGATTTAGATTAGATATTAGGAAGAAATTCTATAGTGTGAGGGTAGTGAGACACTGGAAGAGGTTGCCCAGAGAAGTTGTGGATGTCCCCTCCCTGGCAGTGTTCAAGGCCAGGTTGGATTAGGCTTTGAGCAACCTGATCTAGTGGAAAGGTGTCCCTGCCCATGGCAGGGGGGTTGGAACTAGATGATCTTTAAGGTCTCTTCCAACCAAAACCATTCTATGGTTCTATGATTCTAAAATTCAGAAGAAAATGTTAATGCTTATTGCCAGTAAGTTTTAAATTTCCTTTGCTGTTCTGCTTTTAATATTTCACCTCTTGAAGATATCTTGTTTAATAGTGCATAAATTAGTTGCATTGATGTAAATGGTCAAAAGCATAAAGATTACTTAGTCATCTAAGTCCTATTGAAGTTCCAACTTCGCTTTTGACAACTTACTTGAGTAAAATGATTTCCCAGAGACTTGTTTTGTTTATTCATTTGTGGATAGTCTGTCTTTATGGTTCTTTTCCCAGCATAAGGTGAGACAATACTTCTATTTCATATTAATCAAAATTCAGGTAACCAGATGAATTTACATAATTTTACAAAATGATATAATTTTACGACATTAAAGTAAGGACTAGGACTCTAACATGCCAGACAAAAAGACAGTCCTAGGTCTACTGAGTTAAGTATCAGAAGAAAAATAATAAAGTTACACCAAATAGGCAGGAAATTGTATAGTAATTGTAAGTTTATTAGTAATAGAGTAATAACTACAGGTCACAACCTGCGCTTCATTTAGGCAGAGTTGAAGGCAAAGAGAAATTTGTAGGAGGATATGAAGTTCATCAAGTTTAGATTAATTCTCTTCATCTTATGAGTCATGTTTACTTCCATTTAGGTGAGAAATTTGGGGTGCTTAACTTCAGGGAAGAACTCTGAATTATGGGAGAATTTTGTATAATCAAAGTAGGTAGTAGTAGCTTTATGAATAATAGGAAAAGACTATTTTAATTGAGCAAAATAGTATTTTACAAAGGCATTCCTTGGAGTGAATCTTTGTTATCGCAAATAGAAATCACTATTATAAATGTTACAATGAATAAATAGACCTAGAGTATTGCTTGTGTTTAAATTAAACAGTGCTAATTATTCTTAAAATTAATTGCAAAATATGGGGAAACAGTCTCTCTAACATGCAGCTTAGCTCTATATGTTTTCTACATCTTCACATGGAAATCTTATCAGGTCATCCATGAACAAGTACAGTGCAAACCACTCTCATTCAAAAAGAACTTACTGTTCTGCATCAAAGCTTTCATTTCCTCATTAGCTGAGACAGAGTGAACACAATGAATAGAGGTTTCATTATTTATTTCTTTATTATTTCTGGATAAAGGCTAGAACCAAGTTCTTCCTTTAAGCTCCTGTAACTTTATAGATGTTAAAGGGTTATGTGAGTTAAGCAGAAAAAATGTGGTCCTTACTTTTAAGTGCTAGGGTAATGGAGCCAAACCTTCTTTCAGAAACAGTAAAGAAATGTGTTTCTAAGACCTTGCCATTTAAATCTATTGTACAATCTGTGTTTTTCTGTTTCACTAACAGTATCCATTAGTGTGCCTGGGTTGATCCAAGATTTCTCTTTCTAGCTGAAAGACGACAGATAAAATTTTATCTGATGTAAGCTTATTAAGCTATTTAGACAAAAACACTTTTCTTCTCTCAGTCATGACCTCTGAGATGTACCAGTTTCAGGTTTCAGGGTTTTTTTGGCTGCTGTTGTTGCTACACCAAATGCTTTATAAATCAAAAATAACAGACTCACAAGTCTTAGATATGATGACTATTCTAGACTCACAATTCAATAGACCAGTTTCACGAGTTTAATTTTAAACATAAAACAAAATTATATTAATGTCAACAGCATACATTATGCGATTTAACTAATAATAACGTTGGTTTACTGAAATGGGATTTGAATTACTGATCAAACTTTACTGAAGCATATAGGGGTCTTTCAACAGACTTGAAAAGACATGGATCATACCCACCTCCCAGTAGTGTTTTCAACATGGAGTATTAAATCTTCAGCAGTAGTACTTGTCACCACAGGAATCTGATAAAAGGAGTCTAAATACAGAGAAAGAAAAAAAAAAAGCATGAGGAACATCAACGACTTTGTGCTCAAGTGGGGGACATGGCATGGCTCGTCAGAGGAAGACCTAAGGGACTGGGAATACTGAGTGGGTAACTAAAGATGAGAGTCTTTCTCATCTTTAGAGCTGAGATCAGATAGGGTATCTGTTTTGCTCATTGGTGAAACCAAATAGCTACTGTGTTTGCAGTTAAATGGGTTGTGGTCTTTTTTTTGCTGGTAGTGGACTGGATAAAGGAAGGATGATGGCAGCAGAACAGAGCTGGACAATGCAGACACAAGACAAGGCTGCAGAAGAGGTCTTCCTGTGACTGCTTAGGCCATGAGGAGGTGAAGGAGTGAGGGGAACCATAACATTCTATCAGAGTTTATTTCCTGGAAGAAATAAGGCTGAAACTGTGGTGTCCCTGTAGGGTACTACTAGCAGCTGGGAAGATTTCAGCTCTGAGGGACCTCACAAAGATGCATTGATCTGCCCCATACAGTATAAGCGTTCTGCATCAGGAAAGAAGAAATGAGGGAAAGGGGACGAGCCTCAATACTGCAGACAATGCAAACCTCAAGCAGCCCTCCAGCTTCCCTGGTCCCAGCTATGGAGTATGAATTTGTTTATCAGGTTTTAAGAATTTTCAGAATTCTGGTACAAGCTGTTACAAATCACACTAGAATCAATAAAAGAGTTTGAAATTATAACCTTTCTAAGAGTTAAGAATGAAGTATCTCCTGGTAGAGCACGCAGCCTTTCAATGAATGAGTAAGCCACAATTTCCAAATATTCCCACCGTTTTGATGCTGAAAAAGATCAAGCCTGCTCTGAGGGTGTTTTCGTAAATTATAATACTAAGCCATCATTTGACTCTTGGTATGTGGCATGTGGCATTTGGTGCATGGCAGCTATCCGTAGCTGTGGGTCTAGGACTTGGTTCAAAAACTGCAATTTTGTTTTTATTGCTGGTTTACTAGCTTTTGCTGCATATACATACCACTGATATAAAACTGCTAAATTTCAAGAGAAACATCAGCAGGATGAGTTCCATATTTCATGAGAAAAGATGGATAACATAAGAACTCTGATACTGGAACAAAAAGTAACATAAAAAAAGTATTGCTGATATAATTCCAGCATTTAGGTAATTGATGCATGCAAGGAATGATAACATTGGATTATATAAGATAAATAGCATTAAATAATACAAATAACTTTGGTTATTTAGTACATGAATGACCGCCACTACCTTACAATTACATTATCACAATAAAAAATCAGATGTTAGTCTTGAACTTACAATACATTTTTGTGAGTCATTAAAATGGATTTGCTGTTCTGGCATTCATATGCACTGAGAATTATGAAGGCAGTTATATATGTCATTACAATAAAGAATTTTTCAATCCAGGTTACATATAGAATTAAATAATAAAACATAATTACAATAGTAGTAGCATCATCAGCATTCAGTAAGTTTTAAACAATGAAGAAGTAATTATCTATGGGAGAGTGAAGGAAAGGATGGGGAAATAGGAAAAGAACATTATTCTTGAATATGTTGTACAGGTGGTTAAAAAATATGAATGTCAGGATATTTTTCAGTGAAGAAAAAGCAGCAAATTGTACCAGACAACAAACAGTACACCTAGCTTTTAACTAGGCTTGTTAGCAGCTAAAATCTAGAAAGGGAAAATATTTAAGTTAAAAAATAAATATTAAAGACTCAATAAAAATTAATCTCAATACAGTGGAATCTCTATTATTTGTAATTCTTATGAAATTAAGTACATCTTAATTATAAGCATTACTACTTACAATCTTAAAGACTGAGGAATATAAGTAACTCTACTTCAAACAGTAGCTTTGCCATTGCTTAGAGACCTTAATCAAAACAGAGTTGCTTCCCATAACCTACACAGGATCTCAAACACAAGGTACAATCTTGATAAAAGCATGTGCTATGACCCATCTTATATATAGATGAGACAGGATATCATAATGGGCTAATGGAATTAATATTAATGTGGAAAATAATGTGATATATTTTTCTCAAATGAAATGTCTCTTTCTGGCATTGTCTTTCCTGGAAAAATTCTTTTTGAAGCCTGGTTTAATATTGTTCCCACTTCTTAGGAGAGATGAAAAGATGATGGAGAAAATAAATTATAATATTTATGTAAATGCTTCTGCATTAGTTCTATAAATGAGCCTGTCATGAATGGGCGTATTTCAGTCAAAACCACCTTATATTGCCTTTCAGCATACACCTAGCCACCACAGGCTGCACCTCACCCTTCTATATCTGGTCACTATGGGGAAAGAACCTTGCATGCAGGATCAGCTGCTGGAGATTAAGCTGCTTCGGGCAAGTCTCATCTATTACACAAGACATTTCCATGATGTGTAGCATTCAGAAACATAATCTTTATGTCAATGTATAACTTCCCAGCCACTTAGTCAGCTTGAAGGGAGTCTGAGCACTGCCCTAGTTCATAGCAAATGGGAATTATCTGCTCTGAATGCAGCCATTGTGAGTTGACCTCAGACCACAAGGATGCCTCCATTGAGTTTTTAACACCCACAGAGTCTTCCTGGAGTGTGCATTTGGCTGACAAATACAGCATTGCACACTGTGTGTGAGGACATTGCCAGACTGTACATTGCAGAAATGTTGCATCAGAATCTGATCACCTTTTCCACTGCCTTGCTTGATACAACCACTGCTATTGTACCTACATCCAAAGAAAACAGCACAATGTGATAAAACATCTGTATCAACCTGGCTTCACTCTATTTCCATCATATCCTTCACAAATATTGGAGCAGCACTCCACTGAGGCATCTGTCCTTACCCTGACAGCAGTCAAAAAATGATCTCCTCTCTGCAGTCAAAAAATTATCTCCTCTCCTCTCACTCTACACAGATAAACCCTGCTTATGGCAACAAAGCCCATCACACAAAATTTATGCATGCTGATACAGTCACATTAATCTACATGAGTCTAGGCACCCATAGGGCAAGACATGTATTACTTTACCCTGGAACTTGGTTACTGCTAATGCTAGGTCCATCCCCCACACTTAGACCTGATTCCTTACTTCACTCCATTGACTTCCCACACAGGAACCAATCTCATGTATTCCTACAAAGGCTGACCTTGCAGACTGTTACAGATGTCTGAACTGGCACAACGTGAAGGTATTCTATATGTGCATGATCTCTGTGTCTAGTCCATGAGACCACCAGAATGAATGCTGATTTAGCTATGGTTATTCCAACTATAGCTCTCCCTTCGGAAGGGTGTGGGGAGGAAAAATTGATCAGGGAGAAGTCCTGGTCATTGACATTGTCTAGAGACACACAATCAGAAGTACAAGACCACTACTATAATTGTATTGTTGCCTATATAAGACACCTGAACCCCACAGCCACAGATTATGGTACTTCTTGAATAAGGCTAATTTACTATTATTTCTTTTAGTCACTGATCCTCAAGGACATCATGCAGAGGATCTCTGAAGAGAATGGCCTACCAAATAGAGGAATAAGGTCCCCCAAAATACTGTGGATGAGATTGTGCTGACCTCATGCCTCAAGATGTGTGAATCATTGCAAAAAAAATCCCTGCTGATCCTGCACAAAAGACAGGAGAAGGTAGAGGTGGGCAAAAAGAGGAAGGACAGGAAGAGATTGAATTTTGTGGGAAAGTCACAGGAAAGGCAGCTGTTTCCCTGCTGCCTTTTGAGTCTGCTCAGAGAGGATCAAGCATGTCAGGAGTTACCCAAGGATGGAGGGAGCCTCAGAGAAGAGCAGTCTCTGCTGTGCATATGGTGTAAAGTCCTTCCTTCCCCTCTCTGAATCCTTTAGTCCTGAGATTCAGAGGAATGGAGGGGTTCCCAACTCAGCCCATATCTGGATCGTGACCAGCTAGATCTTCCCTCTACAGTTTTGTAGCTATGCATTTATTTTGCCAAGACCAGAATAAGCTGACTATGGAGCATGGACAATGTGGGAGCACGGTTAGAGAAGATGGGATGATTTCACATCTGAGACTTTTACAAAAGAAAGAGAAGTCTTCTGCCTTGGGGATTCCACGTTACTGGGGCTGAGAGGATGGCCTAGAATGAATAAAAATGAGAGATATTAGGAAGATTTTGTGATTGCTGCTTCACCTGAGTGAGGCCCGTGTAGGTCAAATAAATTCAGTTTTTGCCATCAGTGTTTATGAATTCTGAGAAAATGTGCAAGTGGAAGGGCTTGTCTGGCTGGGATGGAAGGCAACCTTCCTGGAAGTGGCAGTATGTCTTTTGCCTTGTAGTGGAAGAGGGTTGGAAGGACTTTAAGAATGTGTGAAGCTCCATACGTATGCCCAGCAGACCCACTCTCAATCAGAAGACTCACTTTCCAGGCTGCTTGCCACAGCCAGGTATTGCACTCTGCCAGGCACTGCCTACACAGTTCTGCCCAGCCTGGTGACAGCATTGAAATGCATGCTGACCACAGCTGCCTTCCCTGCTGCACCTGCAGCTGCATATACATGCTGTCTCCCGTGGTGCATGTTCCCTGTCTGTGTCTAAAACTGCTCATGGTCACACAGCGCGGGTCCCCTTCCTCTCTTTCCAAGGATATGGATTTTTGACACTTCTGAGAGCTAGCTTCTATATTTAGCTTGAGTGGTTCATGATGTGCCAAAAAAAACAGATAATGGAAACTAATAATAATTTTTAGATGAAAGATCTCTCAAAAAAGTTTGTTCCAGTAGTCATAGTACTTCAATTTTCTATGGCTTAAGTATATAGCTTTAAAAATACAACTGGTAGAAGAAATATGTCTTGGCAGATTAATCATGAACACATTGGAAAAAAAGCATTCAGGGACTTTTCACTCTCCTTGGAAATGAGCTGACAGTCTGGACTATACTTTCACCAAACACCCAGGTTTGAGCTCAGTTGCAATGTTATAAGCCGGTTACACATCTTTCAATTATACTTTTTATAAAATCATGTGACATTATTATTTCACTGTCAATTATCTGGCATGACTCATCAATATGACCATGATTTGTCAACGGAGAAGAAACTTAGAATCACTCACTTTAATGGAAGGCAGAATATATCACATTTTTTTCCTAGAAAATTTGTTTTATCCAAAATAGATTTCTGAAAATTGACCTTGAATTAATTGGACATGAAATCAGCCTGAATGAAAAGATTATTATTACATTGTGTTACTTGCTAAGTCAGCCTACCACTATTTTTTCTCTTTCCTTGTGAAGCTTTCTTTTTTCTTTCTGCTTTTTTGTAAAGAGGAAGGAAGTGACAATTATTTTTTCAATTGCTGAGAGCTACTTTCATGTTACCTGAAGATTTCGGCAGTGGCGCCTACTTGTAAGGGCAGCACTCATAATCTGCTGGCAGACAGTGTCAGCCAAGAAGCTACTCATCATTACACAAGATATTCAGCCCTTTTAAGGTAAATCTTTTTTTGGCTCCTTTCCTGGAATGGGTAGTGTTACAGCAGGAGAGAGGGGGAGAGGAAATATCAGCACCACAGCTCTGAGGACAGCTCCTAGAATCGGCCCTCCTTAATGTACCAGCCCAGGGAGAGGAACCCGGTGCATCACTCCTCTTTTCCAAAAAAATAATAGCAACGGTATTAAAGAAGAGCAGAAATTTGGAAGGACACTAGGGCACAAAAGAAAAAAAAAAAAAAAAAGCTTTCAAAACAAAATCCTCTGTCAAATCAGAATGGAGCTTAACATCTACTCCTTGAAATACCTTTATGTCATTTTTGACAGCACAAGCAGACTATCTCTGTAATTACATTGTTACAATAATTAATTTTCTGTTTCTATCATGACATAAAAATTCTATTGTTTGTATACATCAGCAAATGTACTAACATTTCAAATATACCTAAAATTTAGATACTTGGAAGAATATCTCTATTCAGATTAATTTTTAAAACTTTATGAAAACTAAAAATGAATATTCCTCATGATAATTCACTTAATAATTCAAATAAATAGTGATGTTCATAAAATAATAATCATATTTTCATCTGTTCTTTTTGTGGCATAACACAAAGGCCATAGAAATCTAAGGAACATATTTTGCAATTGATTTCAAAACAAGTTTTGCTTACCTTAAAGGGTGGATCTTATACTGCCCTGAAGTTTACTACTACATAAATTCACAATATTTCATCCAGAGATAACTGGGTGACTTAGACAATGTGGGAACTTTGTGATGTGTTTATTGCTATGTATCTATGGATAGTAATGGGCTATAAATATACATCCACAGTCAAGTCCCATTTTTATGGCCCCACTAGTGCTGAATGGGTTCATCTCTTGTTTGTGAGGAAATAAAGCATTGGTTTGTGCAAAAAGAGCTGTTTGGAATTGGACTCTTATTGGAATTTGAAAGTTACAACAAAAACTGGAATGCCTACTTACTTGTTAAAAACAGGAGTAAAAGGTCTTGGAGAAAATAGGCTACTGAGATTGCAGGTATTTTAGAAAGATTTTACTGCAGCTGAACATAAAATGTAGAGATTACAGAGAGTCATACTGGGTCAGCTCTCTTACTGAAGTGCCCTCCAACTTAAACTTAACTTGATATGGAATTTTATAAGCTGCTGTACTGGTTTTGAGATGGGATAGAGTTAATCTGCTTCATAGTAGATTGTATGGGCTATGTTTAGGATTTGTGACCAAAACAATGTTGATAATACAGGGATCTTTTAGTTATTCCTGAGCAATGTTTACACAGGGTCATGGCTTTTTCTGCTTCTCATACTGCCCTGCCAGTCAGTGGGCTGCTGGGAATGCACAAGAAGATGGGAGGGGACACAGCTGGGACAGCTGACCCCAACTGACCAAAGGGATATTTCATACCATATGAAGTCATGCTTATCAACAAAACTAGTAGGTGAGGGAAGCTGGCTGGGGTTGCTGTTGTTCGGGGTTTGGCTGGGGGTCAGTTTGTTGGTTGTGAGCAATTGGGATTATTCACATCACTTGTTTTTTCTTGGTTTTGTTTATTTTCCTCTTTATAATTTTTTGTGGGTTTTAGTGGAGGTTTTTTATTATTATTAAACTGTCTTTATCTCAACCCATGAGTTTTCTCACTTTTACCCTTCTGATTCTCTCCCTCACCCTACTGGGTGGGAGAGTGAGCGAACAGCTGTGTGCTTAGCTGCCTACTGAGGTTAAACCATGACAGCAGCATTGCACTTACCAGTAGATGATGGATTTCATTTAAAATATTATCACCATTGCTGTTTTTTGCTTGAATAGAAAAGGAAATTTCAGATAGTACATTCAAGGTTGAGTTTGTTCCAGAAACTCCTTACAGAAGTTAAGGTAAATTTGGAGAAGCTATGCAGACAAGGAGGCATACTTCAGTGCAGAGGTTCAGGCCTTCAGCAGAAGTACTTCTCCCATAAAAAGCCACTAAGATATAATACTGAAATCTAATATTAAAAATATTAAATTATTTCACAGGAATGATATTTAATCAAAAAATGAAGCTTCCAGGCCCACACAGACTTTCTTGGCTTAGTGCTCTCCTCAGTTGAGCTATCCTTAAGCCATCTACCTTTGACTAAAGTCATAATACTCAAGCTTTCCTGGAACAAAAGCTTCTAAAAAACATTCATCATTTGGTGATATTTCTGTGTAATGCAATCATCTAAGACGAATTTTTAGTATAAAATTCTATTGCAATCCGAAGCTCAGAAAAAACATGGTGCTTCTGCATTCCCAGCTACATTCTCATTGCAAAGAAATACTGATCAAATCTAATAATTTTTCTGTGTGTGATTTTTTTTTTTAGTTTCAATATTTAGAGCTACTTATTTTTCCCGATTACCCTAAGCAAATCTTATAGTATTGTTTTGTAATTTCTCCCTTAAGGATTTTTTGTGTCAAGCCCTAAATTTAAATGGAAACTATACAGTGACAAGAACTTTGGAATTTAAGTCATAAAGGAAAAATAAGGTTAAAATTCAGATTTGCCCTATGGTTATAATTGTGGTGTAACTGGGTATCAGAGTGGGGCCTGCGTACACACCCAGTGCACTAAGTTATTATTCCCTGATCCAGGAACTCCGTAGATGGTCTCTGGATAGAGACTGCATAGGTATAAAGGATTGGCTTGAGATAAGGGACCCACCTGAGACAAGGCGATTGACTTGACTTATCTCCCAGTCTGCTTCACAACAAAATATTTGACTAATTGCTACAGGAACTGCCCAATTGGGAATTTTGGAAATGTCTAGAGATTTCTCCAGGCAGCTTCTGCTATGCATAAATGAATTTGTATGTTGAAATTTGCATATTAATATCCTGGGTGGAGTCTCAGACTGTCCCAGGGAACCTCAGGTGGTTTCGAACTGTAGAATTGACCAAATTGTACATAACTGTAAGTACAAACTTTTAACATAGATGCAGAAATCATAAGATAGTCTTTTGTACATAGATAAGATAATTAGGAGATGTTTTGTATTTAGATTAAGAAAATCAATAGTGAGGGATTACAGGTCTTGCTGGAGTCATTATGTGGGACCACGGGCAGCTGGAGTACAAGAATCAAGTAGAAAAATGATTCAGGATGTCTATCCTGTTTCAGCTGAAGATACTGTTACAAGGACGCTAACAACAAGTTTCTATTACTATCCAGACAGCAACCAACCATTCTTTTTGAGAGATTTGATCCCCTGTGTGAACGTTGTCTTATGCAAAGATCCCCAAAAAATAGAGAGGTTTTTAACACTCTGTGTCTGTGCAGCAGTATAGAGTTTAATTAGGAAGAGGTGAACTTAAACTTCACTTCTGTTCTTTTGAAAAAAAGTGTTTGGAAAAAAAAACAGGAGAAAACTGTGGATAATTGAAAAAGACAACTGAAAAGCAAACAACTCTACCTTGAAGTTTCCTCTGATATTTCCTTTTCTTCCTAGAAAGCAGTCTTTATGATTAAATGCATTTTCTGATCAAAGAAGCTTTTACAATTTGTTATCTTTATTTTATTTTCAAAACTCCTTAATAATACAAATACAGTGAAGTTAAATACTTTTATAATAGCTGATATTATGATAAATGTATGGTTTAGGAAATGTTATAACAACGTGCTTCATATTCCCTTATTAATACAGAGGTGATTTCAGTTAATCATTCAAAACATCGCTACATGCAGTATTCTAGATGTAGGGCAAGTGAATAGAGAGAGGGGTCTATCATTTCGTTGACCTTCTTAGCACCTGGATAAGCTTTCATCAACATTCTCATTAGTAACATCTGACTGATTGATTAGGTTAACCCAAATAGAGGAGCAAAAGCCAAACAGATCACTTGCATATTATATTAATGACATTCATAAACCACCATTTGTTGTTCCTAAGGGAAGTATCATAACACAATCTGATTGCTTTTGTATTCACTAGTTGTTACAAAGAAAATAGCCGTGATTACCTCTAATATTTTAGGGATACAATTTATTTATACTTTTCTATGACTGCAAATTATAACTGCCTAAGAAAAAATAACATCTGCATGATCTGTAAAGAAAAATAAATTAATTGACGAAGAAAGTGGGTCCAAACAATATTCTACCTCACCTAAAAATGTAGGTTAAAATACCCACGAGGCATAGATCTCCAAAGATCAAACTGTGTGTCCTAGCTGGGTCAAAGGCAATAAAAACAGGCAATTAATTTTAAACTCACAAGCTCATAAAAACACAGGGCCATTATACAACCATTGTATAACCAAATGCTAAAATGCAGATTGTAACATTTTTTATATATTATTATTACAACATTAGGCATAATTTCACAGTCTTGGGACCAGAAGATTGAGAGACTCGATTCTGTCCCTGCTTCCTTTTCCTCTGTAAGGGAACAAGCTGTAGCAAAATCTGCCTTAGCATACTTCAGTTTCACACGTTTACTAGTTCTGTGGTGCTGCCCAGTGTGAGGAAAAGGGAAGGAAAGAAAAGATTTTATTTCTGACCTATTTCTTTCTTTCTTTTGCAAAAGATGGTGTAAGCAGGTCACAGGCATCTTGTTTCCTTGCAAATCCTCCTTTAGCTGTTATGGGTGCTGTTACTGGGAAATTAAAAGGAATGTATGGGTTTTCTCTCTCTGTAAAATCAACGTTCAGACCTGGACTAACTTCAAGATGCTTCCCAGTGCAAATTTAACAATATTCACCTTTTGCATATTACACTACCAGTTCAAGTCCTTCTGCTGTTTTAGGAGAAAAAATAATTTCAAGGTTAAATTACGCTTCAAGAATAATTCATTTCTACTTATGATCAGGAAAGTGATGATATATCTAAAACCAAGCCGTAAGTACTAGAACATGAAAAAATGAATATGTAATTTCAGATGGAACTGAGTCATCTTTTCTCATTATGGACCTTGCAAAACACATGGATCTCTCCCTTAAAGGAAAGTTATTTGCAAACACTATCATTACTATATTCCATAGGTGCATTGCATTTACCACTAAACCATGCCCTGCCTCAGAAAATCCTCTGCATATACATAGATATGAATTCTGTGCTTGTTAAACTGGGCTGAACTCAACTGCAGTCTATAACATAGCATGCCTGGGAGTCAGTTCTAGCATGTTACTGTCCTCCATATCTATGCTGCCTTCCTACAGGAAAATGATGGGAAATGAGGAGTAGATATCTCTCTGTTTCCTGTCTGCGACAGCACCTCATATTATGGGGTTTTTTTTCTTTTTTTTGTTTGATGAAGACTGGAGCTTTGCTGAAATTTTTCACTGCAAGTATATGAAAGAACAAAGTATGTACATAACAAGAAAGTGAAGTTGGACCTAAACTAGACACACAAAAAAGATATAAACTAATGATCCAAGTTTAAGGAGCAGATTAATGTGTTGAATGAGCAGATCCCAGATTAATGTGTTGAATGAGACATAAAGGTACTAATAGTTAATTGTTGTACATTCAGTGCATGCCATATACTGTGCTGCCTTTTTCCAAATACTAAAACATTTAAGGATGAGTAGGCGAACCCCTGCTTTCTACTGTTCTACTGTTTAACACACGGTCCTCAAGCTTTGCAGAAACTGTCATGGAAAACACAAGTACATAAATACAAAGAAAGCTGACTAAATTCCTGAGGACATGATCTCTCACATTTACTGTTTGTATAACTTCAAACTGATTACATGGCAGCTTAACTGGTCATTGGGAAGCACCATACTAATGTTTGTTAGCTATGTTTTTACCAATCTGTTGGTTTCCAATTAGTAGAGGAGTTGTCTTCCTAAATTTAAATTAAATGTTTATTGGAGGCATTTATGCTAAGATTGCTCCAAATCTAAGAACTCATACTTAGTGTTAAATATGCATGTTAATATTTTACTGATTGCGGCTATATTTTTATATGTCGATTTAAGACCTAGACTCAAGAGTGTAAATTAGTGAAGTGGATTAGTAGAAACGGATTTACATTTTTCACTTACTATTCAGTCTGACTTGATTTCCAATTAAGTTCTCTCTTTCCTATATGTCCTTAAGCTTAGAGGGATCTCTTAATAATGGTGTCTCAATGTTGAACACTATCTTATTCAAATGTGGATTATCTCTGAAACTGCTGTCCTCATCTCAGCGAGTGTTAAGATTTTTATAGTTCAACCTATGCTTCCAAACAGGTGTCCCCTGCAAAGCACAGCCTAAAACAATATGTGCAATGCTATGCTTCTGATGTGTAATTAGTAACCGTGATATAGAATTTAGCATTTCCTGCCATGTTGCTGTCAAAAGAAGAAGATTAGGAAAACGCTGTGAAAACTACTGAGGATTTCATTATGGTTTCAAAATTAAGGGTCTACACTGTATTCATAAAACGCATCTGCTTAAATAATTGCTATTTGTTAGTTTTTACACCACTGTCAGACACAAGGGACATCTGCAGTACATAATAGTATATTTATGCATGTTTGGTTGCTACTTGAACTTAGGTTTTGAAAACATGGTCACATAAACTAATTACCCTGATGAAGGATGAATTAGTATAACTTATATCAACATGTGCTGAACTCTATATACTTTTTTCCTGTCTAAGTAGAGCAGGTGAATGTTTTTATTGTATTTGTCATGCCAGTGTTCTGTTTTACTGAAGTAAACCTCATCCCAGCCAAAATTGAACCAATAAAGGTTTGTTCCATTTCCAATATAAATAAGATTTGATCTTGTTAATACTTAGCAAAATGTTTATCTGCTACCTTCACTTGACAAGATATTTTAAAGGAAAAAGAAAAGTGGGGTTATATCTCTTCCTAAGAAAAGCAGAAAATAGAGAATTGTGAGAAATAAAAAATTACAAGAAGTCATTTTCCAGGTTCCTTAATGGCAAGTTTTTTATTGGAAGTCAAATTTTAGGTTGAGGGGAATAATTGCTCTATAGCTAACTTTTCAAATTTCTGTAAGCCGTAGTAAAAGTAGTCCTCTTAACAGACTGATCTAATGATAACGTCTGATAAGCCAAGCTGAGAGCTGTTTGGTATTTTGAAGGAGCTGAGGAAGTTTCTTTCAACTGACAAGACAGTTCTTGTGATTTCTGCACATTGGATGTGTCGCTTTGCCAGCACAAGAGCTCTTCCATAACTACTCCTTGTGGACTGCTTCTCCCAGCACAGCCTAGATGGCCAGAAACTCTTCAGGAAAGGAGACCACTTTCAAGTTTCCTTGACCATACAGGAAGTGGATCTGCCAAATTAAAGCATACATTTGTACGCATGTTCTATAAGATATGGGTGATACTTCTATATGAGAAAAGCGTGCTTTGTTTTTAGGAAGCAGTTTCACTTGTGAGCACTAAACTATACCAGTACGAAAGCAGTGTGGGGTCACTCTAACCTAACGCTGCTGTGTACAGTCATCAGATGCAAAAGCCCTTTGCCATCAGTTTGTTCTGTTTTGTATAGCTGAACAGCAAAGGTTTACATTCAGGAAGCCTTTGTTCTGTAAAAATGATTCTTCTTTCAGGAAACACTTTCATACTGAGACCACTGTCCAATAAGGTTTATCACAGTAACAGTATCCAACAGATTGACTGGCAGAGCAGTGCTACAGCTATGGGTATAAGGATTCAATACTGCTTTAAAACACATCAGAACTGCACTACAGTCACCTCTCCATTGACTGCTACTCTCTCAGCTAGGATAACAGGGACTAGGATGACGAATTGTGGTGTGTAATACACAGCACGCATGGCTTTCAGCCAGTGTCATCCAGAGAGCCTGGCACTAAGCTGATTACGAGGAAGTCCTACTAAATGTAAGGCTGACTCCATGCAATCCTCCTTTGTAACTATTTCTTCATGCTCTCTGTGGTTCACAGAGGCCTAACGGTCCCTGTACATTCCTAAAGCTCTATGCCCAACACTGCCTTGTCCACAGCACTGAGAGAGCTGTAGAGTGGTAGGTACAGTGAGCGAGCAGCTCTAGTCTGACAAGGCTAAAGCAGACTAAAAACAAATATGTTCTGAAAAACATGAGTTAACTCTCTGTGAGAATGTAGTCTGATGTCCTTGAACTATTTTTCTTGGTGTTGAGGTGAACACATTGAAATAACTGAAGTTTGCCTGTGATCTATGAGCCTGGACACAGCAGGATAAAGATGCAACTTAGAGAAGTGTGTAGACTATTTCTAGCAAGAAAGTAAGCTCATGCTTTCTGAACACTCATTAATTTTCACATAACACAAGTAGACGGCAGCATTTATGTGTGAGATAAGGAAAAAGGAAAGAGTGACAAGTTCATAAATGTCAGAACTAGGTAGAACTTCTCTGTTTTGCCTGTATAAAACTGTTAACAAAACAAAAAGACAAACTAAATTTAAAGGCAGAGCTATATGGACTTGCCAGATAGTCCACTGTTTGCACTGAGTGAAGAACAATTTTTATGACTTAAATATACAATAACAGGCAAAAAATGGAGAAGTATAGCTACTTTGGTCAAAGCATTGCATCACCAGTTCTCTTATGACCGAGTGTTAATTGGGTGGTTTAAGTAATGAGAACTTTGGAATGGGATTTTGCAGATGACAAACCGAGTTTTCTCTGCTTGCTTAACTGATTTTTTTTTTTAAAGCTGATTTAATGATTAGTTTTTTTTCCTGTGGAGTGAGATTATCACACCATAAACAACATTTTACCTTCTCAAGCTATTCCCACTTCATAACACTTTAGGACCAAATCCTGTAATCCCTAATAGCCAAAAGTTACGCTGAAGCATGGGGGTAAACAAAATAAGGGCCATAATTTTTTTAAATAGGAAAAAATATCTAATTTAAAATGAGATTATTAAACTAATTTATCTGCTTTATAAGAAGCAGTCATATTGTCACATATGTAAAAGGCTTTTAATTATCCTTAATTTCCACAGAGTTTGTTAGGAACCAGTATTCCTGAAAAATCCATCTGGAAGAGATATCCAGTTCTGAAATTTCATCTAAATTGATATTAATAATCTGCATCACACATATGGTAATTATTTCAAGTACTAATGTTTACCAATGTGATAACAGCAAGTATTAAATTCCACCACTGATGTGCACATTTTTTTATTTATGAGAAAAAAATATTTCAGAGTTTTCCCTGGAAAATTGTAGTATTTATATCTATATAAATAAATTTAAAGAGAAATAAAACAAGAAACAACTAAGCACTTGAACTCAACAGCCTCTTACAACACCATATGATTTCCATTTCTGTTGGAACTGAAACTGGCACTTGTCAGTCTTCCTATTCTATTTCAATTTATAAGGAAAGCTGAAAGGAATCAGGCTGATGATAATTATAATCTAAATTATTTAATAATAACATTATGGAAAAAAGTCCTAATTTTTTATTAAAGTCTTATTTTTTTTAATTGAAAGCATTCTTACAGCTCTCCTATCAAAGGTCACCTAAAACAAGGGAGGTCAATTTCTAGTTAGTAGGGTGTTCCATCATTGGCATACTACTTGCCTTTACGTAGTAAGATGATTTCAGTCATATGGTGAGTAGTGTCACATTTTTTAAATTTCTTATGACATTAGTCTCATTGGAATACTCTCGTAAATCAGATAGAATTTGTAAAGCAATTGTTTCACCCTTTTTGTCATTCATATATGGAATATTTTTTTCCAGACAAATATTCATTAAAAAATTTCAAACAAACAATTATCTGAAATTAACTTGCTTTGTTTTAATCAGTGATAGTAGTTCCACTTACTGTAATCTTAATTAGTATCCCTTACTATAAGAACTGATTCCATATGCTCCATTACTTTGCCATAAAATTTAACCAGCCAAGATTAAAGAGACTCTCGGTGGTAAGATGAACTTTTGTGTGGGTTCATGTGAAGTTAAAACAAGAAAAAAGAATCATATGAGGTAATGATAAAAAAGTGATCAAGAAAAGTACAACTTTTCTCTCACAGTTCTCAGCATTTATAGTTCCATACTTCTTCATTGAAAGTTGAAATTTGGTAGAAAGCTAGTCAGGGGAAGAAAAAGCCAATAAAGCAATGTGTAAGGGGAGGGGGGAGAATAAAAATTCCATTAATGTAGCTTCTGTTATCTAATAACAACTTCTACCTTAAGTAAAACGCAACCCTTCAGTATCTTTCAGTATTTGTAATTCCACTCCACCTAAATCAAAGCTGTGCTTTCCATATTTACTAGTTTCATTGAAAAATCTTTTGTCCGCACACATTTAACGTTGCTCATGAAATTTAGATGCTGTAATAAGAATTTGCTTGTACACCAGAAAGACACAAAAATCATATAATCATTCCTCTTTAGTCACAAAGATCAGTTCAAATTATGCAGTATATTCTATTAATAAAATTTTTTTACAAAAAAAAACATATTTGAAAAAATTGTATTGTTAGTCTTTGTTATGAAAAATCTTTGTGCATTTTTCATTACCAAAACTATGCTGTCATGTGGATAACTTTTATAAGAATCAATATATACTCTCTCTCTATATTTAATTATATCAGATTTTGAGTTTTACAGAACACACTTAAGATACTTCCACTTTTTATCTCTAAGACTGCATACATATTCCAGCACAGTCACTCAGAGCTCAGAATGACCACACATAAGTGATAGTGTACATACCTTCACCTCTAACTTCTCAAGAGTGTGAAGGATAGACTTAAGTAGTGACCAAATCACCTCCTGTTTAATTCTACTAGTTGCTTTCTGAAATAAACATCTGCTGTATTATGACTGCTTTATACAACAAAATGCCACAAAAAAAAATCTCATATTACTAGTGCCCACCAAAATCTGGCCATTACATCTTAGCAAAAAAATACCCAGTGTGTTGTATTTCACATTAAGCTATCAGTCTTCTCTAATAAAATTGTATTTCCACTTTTCTCTGTAGGTCTCATAGACTGCCCATTGTAGAACAGTTCCTCTTGCTTAACAAGTTGATTAATGAAAGAAGCCTTTTTCTTTTTTTTTCACCGCAATATTTTTTCCTTACCCTTCTCATGATAGACACAACTGAATTCTGTAATTCCCATCAGGAGCCCACTGCACAGGTATTATTCAGACAAGTCTTTGGAAGTCCACCTACACAATCACTTTCTTGTCAGAACATTGCTGAACCTCACATATTCTCTCCTTCTCTCTTCGTCTGCCCACATTCACCTTTATAATGACTGTCTAATTTCCAGTGCACAGCCAAAGTATTTTTAACAATTCTAATCTTTATTAGTAGTTTCAGTTTACAACTGTATGGTATTTGGAGTTGTTTACAGTCAGAAAAGTAGGGGACTAAGATCTCTGAGTAAATAAAATATAGTGGTCTCACTTGACACAAAGGAATATTTTTTTTCAAGGAGCAGGAATGCATTCACAGATATGTGCACATAGAACAAAATCTTTGGGCTTACCAGTAAGCTACTGTGTATGTATGTACGTTTTACATCCATTAGGGCATACTAAAAGACAGAAAAAAGTGAAGAACTTGGGACAAAAGTAGCATAGTAATGCTGGATTTCTGGAGATCCCTGGTTTCAGGAAACTGTATTCATGTCTTCCTTACTGCTCCAAACTAAACAGTCCCAATTCATTTGATCTCTCGTTGTACATCATGTTACTTAGAGCTCTGACCATTCTCACTGGCTGAACAGGGCAAAGCACTCCAGCTCAGGCTTTGCCAATGCTTCCTAGACCAGAGGATTATGCATTCCAGGGAGACGTTTTCCCTTCTCTGCAACAATATCATATTGATGCAGGCTCTAGACTGCCATCCATTACAGACCCCCTACTCTTTCCTGAAGAACAGATTCCTAACATGCTGCTGCCTTTCCTCGCAACATGCAGGGATGGCATAATTCTTCAGTAGCTGTCTAGGGAACTTGGGGCAGGAGACACTGATGTTACAATGGTACCTTGCCGCCTTAGTATAAAAATTAAGGCTATTAATCTTACCTGATTAGGTGCATTCATGTTAGGAAAATTCTTCATTTTCCACTAGCAGAGCGTGACAACTATCCATTATGGTTGAAATATAGACAGATTCATTGTTGTTTATTTATTTTCAATTCAACACATCAAGCTATCTTACTTAAAGCAAGAGTCAATGACAAAAATAATAAAATTCTCAGGTCTCGCATAGGCCATCAATAGCACCTGTAATAACTGACTTTTCAAGACCATTGCGACTGCAATGAGATCCTTAGATGATATTCACTGTTTTCTTCACAGAGAGAAATATAACTAAAATAAGAAAGAAGTGGAAATATTAAAAGATATTTTTGAGCAACATGAAGGAATAATGAAAAATTAATAGTTTTGGTGATTAGCAACTGGTTTCTAAAATTAGGGCACAAAATTCTCTACATATTTTTGCTATGGACTGATTAAGTAATAAGTAAACATAAAGACACAAAGCAGAAGTCGTCTGGAATTTAAGAAAATTTTTTTGGACAAATTCGTGTAACCACATTACTCATCATTAGAAAGATGTCAGTTGCAGGTCTTTCAATTTCAAAATTAATTTTTCAGTCATTGCTGCAAGTAAATGCAAAGTGAATGTAACTGACCATATGCTGCAGGTTCATAATGACTGACAAAAGCAGGTGTCTGTCAGGCTCTATTACCAGAAAACCTGCCTTTCTACTGAGCAAGTAATTGTCTGCAAACATTGTATTTTAATCACTCCAAGGCAAATTTCTCAGGAATTCCTTGTCTTAGCCTCAGGAGATCCTGGTGACAGCTCACATGTTTGATTGTCATGATCTGTAAGTGGCCCTCAGTCGTAGCTATTTCTCTCAGTCAGCTCTGTAAATGGAATATTCTTGGTACACGAGGTCATTCCAATCCTGTATCCAGACACTAATCAGTCTGGCCCATGAACTCTGAAGATGGCTGTGAGACACCACAAAAATAAGTAGATGTTTATGATGCCTATTCAGGAAAAAAGGCACAAAGATTTAGCACAGGGCTATTGCAGAAGAAGAAAAATATTCCATAAGAGTATTGAAAATCTGGACTTAGAGTGTGGGCCTAGCTTTTGAAGGTGGAAACTAACCTTTATTTCATGACCATGAAAGCCTTCGAAGTTGCTGGTGGGAAGATTTCCTACTGTGATAGTGCAAATAATAACACATTTTGAAGTTGTAATGTGATTGTGTCTTCATTATTGTCTTTTGCTTTTATAATATATTAAAATTTATGTTAAAGCATCAGCATTTTTTTATTATTTTTACTCTTATCTCATCTGAACCTCTCTATCCTTGGACAGTAGATGTTGCAAAAACTTTGTCTAAGAACAATTACAGATTGTTGTACTTTAGCTTCACATCAGTGAAGCTAAAGGCCGTTGGCCTTCTTGGCCACCTGGGCACACTGCTGGCTCATATTCAGCCGGCCATCAATCAACACCCACAGGTCCTTTTCCACCAGGCAGCTTTCCAGCCACTCTTCCCCAAGCCTGTAACATTGCATGGGGTTGTTGTGATTCAAGTGCAGAACCCGGCACTTAGCCTTGTTGAACCTCATAGAATTGGCCTCAGCCCATCGATCCAGCCTGTCAAGATCCCTCTGCAGATCTTTCCTTCCCTCAGGCAGATCGACACTCCCACCCAGCTTGGTGTCATCTGCAAATTTACTGAGGGTGCAATATATATTTTGACTTTTATAATCCATACTACCATACAGTCATTTAGTTGTAGAATACTTCTGCAATCCTTCATAATCTGCTTTACTGAATATGAATATTAATATGAATGCTATACTGAATAGCTTAATATCATCAATAAATTTTGTCACATAGTTCTTTACTTTTTTTTCCACATCATTTATGAATATGTACACAACCTCTTGTAAATATAGGTTGATGGTGTGTAACTCGGGAAACAGCTACAAAACTTGCTAAACTATGTCACACAGAGACAGAAAAATATTGGGTTTAATCCATTCCATTTGTCTAGTGTGAGGTGACTCTTAATTTTATACTGTAAGTTTTAATGGTGTGTGTGATCCTAGACATTTTTGGAAAATCCTCAGTCCATGAAGAAAGAATAGATATTATTTGGACTTCTTAAAATATTTTTGGCCTTAACAGGGTCTGATATTCTGCAGACTAATTACAAAATAAATATCTTGACTTGTAAAGAAATTACAGAAAATACAAAGTTTTGTTTTAAACAATTCTCTAGAACATAAAAGTCACAGAAAAAGAATGAAAAAATGTCTAGGCTCATTAGATTTCTAGGTGACATTATGAAATGAGATGGAAGGAAACCTCGTTTTTTCTGCCTTTCATAGAACCATAGAATTATAGAATCGTTTAGGTTGGAAAAGACCTTTAAGGTCATTAAGTCTAACCGTTAAGCTAACACTGTGAAGTCCACCACTATACTATGTCTCCGAGCACCACATCTACACATCTTTTAAATACCTTCAGGGTATTTATTCTCTGCTTTATGTATGTCTACAGAAACCTGGTTTAAAAGTATGATTTCCAGCTGCTGGATTTTATTTTTTTTAATCTCACCAACTTCCTTTTTTTTTCTTTTTAAATAATGAGCATCACTGAGCATTTGAACGTAGAAAAGTGAATAAAACACCCAAGTTGTCTCTTTTTGGAGACTGAACATCTCAAGTAAAGAAAGCACCAATATTTCAGGTCTTCAACGGCCAATATGAGCTAGTTACTGTTTGTTTCTCCCATTTTCCTGCTGATAAAGTAAATTGTAGCCTGTGGAATAAAGGAAGTATCTATAAACATGACCTTTTCCTAGCTGCTAGAAGGACTTTTCAAAAAATGAGTGACAGTAATAGTAGGTATTTAGATCCCTGGATGGGTAAGCAATGGGCTATTTCAGTGTAGGTGTGACTGATGGAGCTAGTAAGTCCTGTAACTTTACATCACTTTACTGTTTTACTGAGAATTGCATTCAGCTCCTGGCATAAATGAATACATCTCTCAGGGAAAGTGATTGAAGCTATTTTTGCTGACCACAGTATTCAATTTGTTTTGAAGGTCTGAAAGCTCAACTGTTTACTTAATAGCTCATTAGCCATTTTGTCAAAATAAGTCAATTGGACAAAGACATATTGTTTAAGCTGATCAGCCAGCTCATTTTGTCTGAAATGGATCAGAGAACCGCTCAGCTGGTAGACTACACTGCATGGATATCTCCAGTGAGAAGATCATAAGCCTGTTATAACCTCTTCAGCTTTAGAAGCCCCTCCACCTATGAAGAGGGATTGTGAACACATCTTTACAGACTGTGTAGACTGTGATATGTTAGCATATGGAAACACTCCTTCACAAAATCTACATGTATATCTTTTTTTCTGTGATGCCTATAAGAAACTTTTCATTATTTCTTAGCTATTTTTTGGTTATTATTCACCAGAACCTCAGTTGAAATGGGTTAAGGCATTTTCTGTAGAAAAATAAGCAGGACTTACTGGAATTACTGTTCCAGTTTAACTTTGGCCTAAGAGAATGAACAGCAGGCCTGGTTATGTCCTTCATTGTTAGAAACAGTAAAAATTATACACTGTGAAAGTTTTTTTATCACAAAAAAAAAATATTATTTCGGTTCATTTTCATGTAGAAAACAGATTTTCAAAAGTATCATGATTTTCAGAATTATGTTTTGAAGCAGCTGTGTAAGTGAAAAGATCACTTTCCCATCTCCCAAAACATTGCTCATGTCAGCACAGGAAGGACTGTTGATACTTACAAGCATGTTACTGTATACTGATAAGTGTCATTATTGACACATATCAACATTTGGAAGAATTTTAAATTCTTGAATTTAAAAATATTGGAAGAAGCTCAATATAAAGGATTCCACCTTTTCCAATAAAAACAGCAGATAATAGAGCTCAAGTAAACCTGCTTATGATCTATGTAAGGTCCCTACTTTATTGAATCTAATTCAACAGGTATTTTCTAAGTCTCATTTTTGTTCATAGGATTGCTCCCTGCATCTGTGTAAAGGAGTAGATTTACTGTCTTTTAAACCGCCCAGAAGTACATAGCATCACTTTCTGAAATCCTTATCCTATAGAAGCATCTATCCCTGCTGCAGGAGGGAACAACAGGATGCTGTGGATTGGGAACAACATGAACAATGGGTGACCATTACAAGGGAGCTCCCCCACCTATCACCCAGAGCTGCCTCCTTTATTTCCTAGCTGTGGCAGTACTACTAGTGTGGGGCTTGATGTCTATCCAACCATAAAAGCCTACTTTGCAGACTCCCAATGGTTCCTGGAAAACAAGACAAGATTCAGACTGTAGAAAGTGCAGGTAGCCTGAAGCACTCATGCAGGTCAAATTCAACTTGCAGCTTTTGAGAGCAACAGCTTGCTGGACAGAGTTCTTTGCCAATGGATTTACCAGATAGAAATATTTCTTGAAACTGAAGAGGCTGGCCATCTTTCCTCAACTCATTTTTATTGTTAACCTTGAGAAAATGTCAAGAAGACTGTGGATCTTGGGAGATTTTTGTGTTTGAAAGCTTCATAGGTACAAGGGAGTTGTGCTGGTAAAGTTCTGAGATGGTACCAGGAATATTTGCCTGAAAAGATGAACTGTGATTTTCTTACATTCTTATACTTTATTATTTGCAAAGCCATGCCAATGATTGATTTTGTTGAACTGTATATTCTTACTGAAACAGAATTTGTATTTTCTGAGTGCTGAAAAATGACTTAAAACAAAAAAAAACCTTGTCTTAAGAGATAACTTTAGAGCCCAGTATTTTATTTGGAAGCTCTCATCCTAAAAGTAACCATAAATTGAGTATTCAGGTTTCTCAACCCTCATGACTAAAAAAAGTTCAGCAAATCTGACGGGCTTTTAGACATTTTTAGTGACATGCACAGACTGAAGAGAAGGTTCTCCTTTCAGCAAAGCCATTAACACCCTATTTTGTGTACATGAATCTTCTGTGGTGTTTTAGTTTCTCCCTCCTCTTGTGAGCAACTGTAGGAAACAAATTGCTAGGATTCATCATACAATCAATATTCAGCACATTAAAACTTCAGTATATCACAATGCAGATGCTGAACATTTAATCTCTGTCACTAGCCCAGTGTGCTTCTTGAGTACACAGAAGAGATTTCAATAAATATTTTATGGATCTTTTCAAAGGCTTCTCTCTTTCACTTCTGCCATCTTGTGTTTTATACCCCCACTCCTCCTTTTATTAAAGAGTACAATATTCATATGGACATTGACTATCATATTTTTGAGGATGTTTTTTGAGGTTCTGTAGCTTGACACTAACCCCTTAACAAGGTTCCTTTTATTTTATTTTTATTTTTCCTGAAAAAAGCAATCAGAGATTTCAGTTGAAACCTCTCTGCTTTTAGAGTTTATTTTTACCTGCCCTTAATTACCATTAACACCTCTCTGAATGATCCCTCTAATAGTTTTATTATTCAAGACTTTCTTTTTCACATCTTTTTCAAAGCTGCAGTAGTGATTGTGGTGGGAATTAACACACCACTTTAGGAATGATTCTGTTAAATTCCTCATTAAATTCTTGTCTTATTTGAACAACTCTAGGAGAGACTCAATAAACTGAATTTGTCTACAGGTTCTGCCAGGGTTTTCTCTTTATTTTTCACAACGATTACCTTCCCACACTTTGCTCTGAGACAGATGAAAGAAATGAATAAAGGAATTAGCTCTCCCTCCCACCACCTTTGTGAACTTAGAAATCGTTTGCCTCACAAAAGCCAAACTTCCCTGAGTACTAATGAGCATATGATTAAGAGTTTATTGCTGCATTGCACAGATTTTGCCTTTTTATTTTAAACAACTTACATTACAGTTAGTAAACTTGCCTCTGAAGAAAACATGGGTAAGCCTAGTGAAGTATTAGTGCTGTTTTGTTTTTTCATTATTATTGCTCTCATTGATTTCTTGTTTATCAATAAAAAGTGTCTGTTTCACTATATTGCAAGTATTAAATGTTTTAAAGGAGGTAAAATAAAGCAAACACATGTAAACACTTAAGCACCAAACATCCAGTTAGAGACCTGAATAGTATATTACTGCAATGACTAAGGCAAATTTGTGCGGTGATTTTTTTTTCCCTGCTCCTACTTTATTTCTCCTCAGCTTTATTTGCAGAATACTCAGAAACTCTGCCCTATCCCCTTCAGCCGAGCTCTCTTGATCCAATAGTTTATCTAATAAGGTCCTGGATTCTGATTAAGTTTCTGTATATTTCTTGTATCATTTGTACCTCTTCTTTTTTTTTCAGTATTAGTTTGTTTGTACCTATGGGTCTCTAATATCCCAGAGTAAAATAAAAGTCACAACAGACAGCTCCATCCAGTGGTTCTCTTTGTGACTATATTTCCCATGTTAGTGTTCATTTTGAGCAAATAATTCAGACAAATGCTTTGGAAAATGTGCGTGAAGAATATGAACATCAATATGAAGTAAACAAACATCCCCCAGAAGTTTCATTTTTCTCCCATATCTGCATTATCTTATTTTTTTCTACAACACCAATTTTCCCTTCATAATTAGGAGAAGCAACTGCAAAGTACTTGAAGCCCAAAGATAAGAAGGTATTTTATTTTAAGCTGCATGGTATGGCAAATACTGTACACAGACATAGAAGAGGCACTTCACAATATAGATTTTCTGCTTTTAACATGGAAAGTTAGCAGCAAAGATATTTTAGCTTTACTTTGTTTCTTTTTGAGTTTAAAGGGTTTTTTTTTAATCTAAAGGAAAGCAATATCTACTTTGTTAGAAAAAAGTAAGCAATATTTTTATTGCTATAGTCTATTATGTGTGCCTGTGTAACCTTTTTCAGCTATTATATTCTTTATGTCTTTCTGCAGTAATGTTACCAATAGAATATAGAAAAAGCTTCAAAGCATCTTGGAAGTGCGAGAAAGGGAGTCAGCTGGCATTGCTTAGAGACTAATCTGAAATGACCATTTTTCTAATTTATAAAACTGGGACAGCACATGTCAAGAAAACATCAGCAGGGTCTTTGGGAAGATACACCTCTAGCCATGTCCCTTTGTCAGGTGCATCCTTGTTTACTGAGAAATTCAAAGGACTGTGCTTGAGGAGAGGACTTGTAGAATAACTAATTTAAAATGAAGGCATAATACAACCTTTTTGAAAAATTTTGCATACCAATCCATTTGAAAGCTTTCACATATCAAATCTGTCATTCTAGATATTTTCTTTTGGGAATGATACATAACTGCAAGGAATGAAATTTATGTAAACAGACTTTATTCTGAGGCTGAGGCTGCTTACTTATTGTTAGGCCATTTTCTTTTCAGGCTAAATATGTTTAAACATTCTTTTCTGTAAGATTGACAACCAAAATATGAACAAAATTACTGAGGTCTTAGTTTGCAACAATTATTTTGTGAAACTATCTGCCAAGTAGCATTTTAATTGTTGAAGAATTGGATTTTGACTGCTAGCATACTGTTCAAGGCTGTGAAGTTTTGCATCTTCACAAACTCTTAAATTTCTCTTAAGTTGCTGTTTATACTGTTTCTGTCCCCAAGTTTTGTACCTGTTGCTATAGACTCATATGCATTTATTTCTTCTCTTTAGCAAAAAGCACTTGAATATCAAACTGTTCTAATAGTCATTCTTGGACTGCCACAGAATAAATGGCATTTCTTTAATGATATACCAGGCATAGCTAGTCATTATGCTTAGAGTTGAATATAATCTTAATAAAAATAAACTTGATTATTCTAAACATTTTTTGATTAAATTTTTCTCTGCAGGATAGCAAGTAAAATTAGAGAAGAAAGTACAATATTGTATCTTTACAAATACCTTCCTCTGAGTAGCCAGAGAAAATCCCTTATTATTTTAAAAAAAAATTACTATGCTTTTTCATTTTATTTCCATAATTTTAATGTTCTGTTAATATTGAAAATAACATTGATTCACTCAGTATAAAATACCAAAGTCAACTACACAGAAATAAGATTTAAAGTGTTATGAGTACTGTACCATCAGAACTGATAATGATGCAATACACTGTTATTTCAATATAAAGACTGTGCTGAAATACAACAAAAACAGAAAGACCTGTAAGTAGTCCAGCTATGAGTGATAAATTCTCTAAAGAACAGTGCACCACACCATTGAAGATGGATGAGGTAGTCTGGGATCTGATATACACTTGCTTCATATTTATTTATTTTTTAATCATTTGCCAGTTTGGGAAGTTCCCTTGCCACATTTTATTTCCATTTCTGCACATTGTACTCAGTGCCAAAACAACTGTTGCGCAACTAGTCATGAAGTGAGTGGGCAAAAATATAACTCAACTTAAAATGAGAAGGCAATAGTACTTTCCAGTAGAAGAACAATGCAAATCCATGACAAAGCAATGTCTAAAGAGAGCAGCTGGTAGATCTAATCACATCTTACACAAGTAAGGGAGCTTCCCTTGCTATAGATCAGATTTTTCGTAGTTTAAGAGTAACAATATGTGATAAAGCCATATATACCTGTACGGAGTTAGTCAACTAGTGGTACTAAGTATTTTGTAATCAAAAGAGCAAAATCTACAAAGTATTCATAATATATAATCAAACAAATGTTAATAGACTTAACAACATTTCCTGGTTTTATTTAAAGATGTGAAAAAATTCCGCAGACTTCTGATTTTGTACTTATGTATGCAATATCTAAGAAATTTTTATGTCTGGAATTGTTCATATCTCAAAGGAATGCAGATCTATGTTTTAGAAAGCAGACAACATTGCTGTAGTGAGTTACGTGAGCCTATGTAATTTTTTCACCTTACTGGGCTAGAATCAATAGGCCAAATACTGATTCTGAGTTTTACATGAATGCAAAGTAGACTAAATAGCAGTGTGAACAGACTGTTTGAGAGAGATGTACCTGGACATGGCTACATGCTGTCACAGTCACACCCATCACAGCAGCCGGGTTGGTATGTCCCTTAGGAGGATTTAAGAAGCCAAACTTTCACCACAGTTGTATTGAGAAAATGACTGGGATTGTGATGATAGCCTACTGTAAAGAAATAACACTTCTGTCCAGAGAGTTTTTTGACCAGGGATTTGACTTTTGCTTCAGAATATGAATGTCACCTAAAGTACTCTAAGAAGCACCACTTATAGCTACTTAAAATCAAGGTCCATATTGAATTATATATTCATACATTAATTACATAATTTCTTCATTTTTTTTTTGTGACATCCCTATTTTAAAATCATAATAGATTTTAAGATCTTTTTTTAGCTTTGAGTCTTTGAAACATGAAAAGAAACTGAAAATAAGGAACCTCATTGCCTGCTCATAGATTTGTAGCAAAAAAATTACATCTGATGACCAAATATAGACCAGTTGTCATTATACTGAGGATGGGTTTCTTTCCATGCTGACTGCCAACCTGGGAATTACCTGCTGAAACATAATGTATAATTTGCCAGAGCTTGCACTTCAGGAAGAAGTCACACTTCAGTTTAGTTACAACAGAAAAATTATCAACAACAAACAGCAGGAAATTAATATATTAGATATGCAATTTTCACTTGCAGATTTGGGAAAAGTGCAGGGAAAGGGGATAACTATGAAGGAGTTCCCTCAGGTTTCGATGCATGTTTAAAGTACATTGAAACAGGAAGAAATGTTTTTACTCCTCTATTAAGAAGAAAAGCTGTACCTGGTAAGATGAGTTTTAAACAGTGGAGAAGCATTCCTTTTGACTTCTTCAGCTACTACTTCTTTCAGACACAGACTCTGTTAGAGATGTGATTAAGATATTTATCCCCAAATCAAAATATCTCTTCCTCTACAAATTATGATCTGGTGTACTACAGAGAATACTCTTTCTGATTCATCAGCCAGAGAGCATTAATGTAGACTGACCACATCATAAGCATGTTACCTAAACCTGCTAATGAACTAACAGAGCTTCTCTCTTGCTTTCACAGCCACAGACTATGGATTTCTGCATCAGTGAAACATATGATGAAGTTAGTCTGTGCTATAAATAGGTTTGGCTTGCTGGATTAAATTTTGTTCAACTGGTGTCAGTTTTACAAGGAAGGATGTAAATGATGTATAAAACCTCTATTCCTATATTTTCTTTACGTCTTGTTGCAATAAATCCAAGATGGAAATAATCAGAGCATTTTGCATAGCTTTTAAAAAATAAAATATGGGTCACTTCTAGGAATTCTTTAAACATAACTTTAAAAGCCTAGTTTTTAGTATCTCAGAGCACAAGTCAAACATTGGTAGACAGTAGCTTTATGCAGAGAGTTGGTAAAGAGTTTTGTTACACAGAGAAACGAGTTTCTATATGTTTCTACAGTTTCGGTAATGCTTGTAAGGAAAATATCTTATAGTGTCTCTGGTTACCCTAAAATCCAGACAACTTTCCCTAAAAGTCTGCCATATTCACAGTTTTGCTGTTGTCTTCTTAAACTCTCTTTGCCTTTCAGCTAGCTGACCAGCTCCTCCTCTCTGGGAACTGGTCTCAAAGACTGCAAATACAACCATTAGTAAATAAAATGATTGGTATTTCCTAACATTTCTGAGAGGTGAAGGGAATGGGGTACAATTTATGATTGTCCTGGTTTGGCCTAAACCAGGCCAATTTTCCTTTCAGTGATTTTTACTTTCAGCTAAGTCTCCTCTAAGTAACTGCACTTTCTGAAACTAACTGCATGTTTTCGCAGACAGTGTCTGCTTCCAGGACTGATAACGCCCAAAGTTTGTAGTTATCACTGAGGCACCGGTAGGGATGTTGTGCAGAAAGGCTCTTGCTGTACTTGTTCTTGAGAGAAACCAAGGTCACTGCTGAATTCCTCACTGCTTACGAGTGAAGAGCCGAAGGGGGGGTCGCAGCTGCAGGGGGGAGCGGACAGGACAGGTGACCCAAAATTGACCAACGAAGGTATTCTATCCCATACACATCATTCTCAGTATAAAGCGGGGGGATCACGAGGGTCTCGCTCTCTTTCTGCTATGGCCAGTGTCCAAGGAGGACTCCGTCTGTTTTCCTGCTGCCCCCGATCCCGATCCGTGCATTCCTGAATCCAGCTCTCAACCATCGCTAGGCCCAGCCTGGGCCTTCCCGGAGCCTGCCCTGCAGTGCCGGTGCTGACGTGGCTGACTTCAGGGGAGCTCAATCTTGGTTTTGTATATATATTTGTATATATTTGATTATTTCTATTATTATTATTATACTCTTTTCCATTATTATAGTTTATTAAAACTGTTTTAACTTTCCAACCCGGAAGTCTCTCTCCCTTTTCCCTTTCCCTTTCCCTTTGGGGGGAGTGGGGGGGATAACAGAGAGCATCTGCCACAGGTTTAATAGCCAGCCCAGCTTTAAACCGTGACAAAATGATGCACGACATTTCTTCCAGATCAATACTAGAAAACCGTTGTGCTTCAGCTTAAGACTGCAACATCTTTTCCTTTCAAGCCTGCCTTTGCAATTGCCAGGCAGTCCGTTAGGCACTCACAGACAAACCAGAGATTGCATGTTGGGTCATTTCAGGTATTTTTGCAATAGTTCAGCTGCCAGTGGTCCAAGTAGAAATGTTAAATTTACAGAGAAAATATTTCAATGATCCAAATGGACAGAGAGGAACATGTCTTTCCATTAGACCTGTGACGTGGATGACTACTTCTTCCTTGTCCTTTTCTAGGTTTTTATCTAGTGCCTCTCCAATGCCTTTATGCTTTTAGTAAAATGAGTCATTTTCCCAAAAAAAGGAGACTACCAAATTTGTTAATGTCATTGACAGAGCAGAACAAACAATGTTAAAAATATGACATTTAGAAACACTTTGATAAGTGTTCTAAGTTCTCAGTGAACTAAACCCAGATCACTGAGATTCAAAAGACAGCCATCCTGTGCATCTCAGATATTGTAAAACTTCTAAATATTTATGTAGCTGAAAACTTTTAGACCTAAAAACTCTGTTCAAAATATTTCTTTTACCTGATGCTATTTCTGTTGATTATATATTAATAATTTTAGTTCTAACAGTGGTTCATACTTCTCTTCATTAAACTTTTTAATAATTCACTTCAGGGAACAAAACCATTTTCATATGCCTTAGGTGACCTAGGTCTTAGGTCACCTTAGGTACAGTAAAAAGCCCATTTGGCAAATTATTTTTCCACGTTTTGATGAATGCATACCAGTAGGGTATAATATTGCCCTGTGAAAAATTTTTTTATAATGGAAGTGATGAAGCAGATACATTGGTGAAGTAAAAAAGGATTTTGTAGAACATAACAGAGTATAGTAAACATTTGCATTGTTAATATATATAAAGCTTATATGGTATACAACAGAAACAGAAGAGAAACAGGGTGCCTCAAATGTACATTGTGTTACTGTTTATAGACCTTTTCCTTAACAGAAAGCAGGACTGATTCACAAAGCAGAGAAAATTCATATCCAGTATTACTCACTGGAAATAATTTAACCAGTTCTGTCTCATGGTTGCCCCAGCTACTCCATAAGCTGAATAGGTGTCGAAGTGAATAAACTATTCAAAGATAAAACTTCACAGCCTGAGGTGACATAAACACAGCTGAGAGGAAGCTGCAGAGGCTTGGACAACCATTACCCATATAGCATTGGACTCCATTCACCTGCATTGTCAAGGCAGTATCTCTTCCTTAGCAATACATTCAAAAAGAAGAACTACCTTTCTCCCTCCAGTCCATGGTGTGAAATAGTAATAATAATGTTTCTAACATAGAAATGTATTTTTTCTCTTAGTCTTTTCTTATTCCATATTACTTGATGTTTTTATAATATGGAGGCTATTAACAATAGTAGCTTATTTTGGAAAAATAAGAGAGACTGATGCCCTTCTAGCTATTGTGATAGTTTCACAGGGAAGCTTATCCAAAATTGAGTCCTTAATTTTATACATAAAATAAAGAAACTGGTCAAAACCATAGTCATTGACTTCACAAACAGGACTTTCTCTTCAAAATTATAATTGTAAGTGGAATAAACCCAGAAAACTCTAGAAAAAAATCCTTTTGAAAATAATTAAAACAAAGATGTTTCAGATACATAATGACTGAGAAAAACAAATAATCTAGTACAGTATGTATCAAGAGAAAAAGCACACATTTTGTAATGAAGTAGTACATGAATATTGTTCCTCACATACAATTCATAAAGTTATGCATTTTAGGCACAGGCAGTAATCAGTAGAAAGCAGGCTGCAGCCAGCAATTAACTCATTGAAGTATCAAACAGTAATGTTAATATTCAAAGAAGAGGGGAGAGAAGTAATAGTACCTCACCAAACCATGTGATGCCTAGCATTCAAAACATAACAAATTTGGGTTGTATAAACAGAATAGAGGAAAATAATAGAGGAAAGAAGAGGTTAATCCATCTTGAGAGAAGTCCCCTAGGCATCTGCACTGTGTGACCCTGGACAGCTGGAGATGAAAGATGCACTCTTCTCTAAGGCTTGCTACCAACGAGGCAGAGTGTGGAGGCTCAATACTGTACCTTATAAGCTAAGACATTAGCGTAGGTAAGGAAAATCCTCATTCTTGAGTATAACTGTAATAATTTATATGGGCTTTTAAATCTGGTTTTGTACCTTTGCTCCATTTTTGCAAAACATATGCTTTCATATAAACGTATTTTTAGCACTAGTGGTAGAACTAACTCTCTGTAAATGGAAACAAAAGTATTTTGTTCACAGAGTACAACAAGCCTTAAAACCAGGACGTTGATATACAGCACTGATCACCCTATCTACCAAAATGTATCAGACCCTCTCTGACCTACCACATGAATTGATTTAGAAACTGGAAATGAGGGAGTCGTGCAGAATGGGTGAGCTCCAGTGACCAGCATTTACAGAGAAAACTGTCCAACATTCAGTAAATACTGAGATCAGCATTCAACCTGGAAATTAGCTTAATGGAAATTAGTAAATACAAATAACTAACAATTATTAATATTTACTGTTAAAATTAATAGAAGAGTTTAATGTTGAAAAAATAATGCCTCTTTACATCACCATCTTTTATAAGGATCTGCCACTATAAACACAATTTGCTTACAAGTGATTTTCAATGTCTTGATTGAAACTGAGTACTGTTTCAACTTTTGTATTATATTTCAGCAAAGGTTCAAAGAGTCTAAATACAGCTTCAGGAAGTAGTTTTGTTCTGCAAAAGAGTTTTTTGATTGTGCTTTCAGCTAATTCAAAATAAAATTTAATTCTAAAAATGCATAATTTCTGTTCTGTGGGAAATTCTCTACTGTCTGTTCAACACTTGACTTGCTTGATCCATGATTTTTGGGGAGTAAACCCTATGTTCAAGCTGACTTCATGGTATCAGTTGCTCCACAATCACTCCAAAATATCTTAATAAAAAGATTTTGCAATATTGCGATACAAATATTCACAACTCTTTCTTTAAAGTTAGGAATCTCAGCTGGCTGCTACAAAAGAAAGTATAATGAGTTTAGAATAAAAGTAATTTGTTTAAAAAAAATAGCAGTATTTAAAATTAGTTTCCCAGATTTAGGAATAAAATCATAAAGACCTTCAAACTGAAGTAGTCAGGTAGGAGACAAAACCATGCCATGGTAATCTGGTGTCTGAAACTGCAGCCTTTAACCTTTAAGTTAGATCATGACTATCAACCCCCCAGTTCATCCTTCTCTTTATGCTCCTTTTGAAAGGTTTTTCCATCATCCCTTTCAGTCCCCAGCTAAGCGAAAAAAATATTTCTGTGTTCATGTCAGTATGGCAATGAGCTCCATGCAATCTTTCTGTTTTAAGTATTAAAAATTTCAAACGGTCTCGAAGCAAGCAAGAAGGCATATTGTGCTGCTCTTTTTATTACATAAAAAATATGGACAAATCATTCAATTGCAGAGTTAAAAAACCTGCAGCCTCCAGATTCTGAAATAGCACTTCATTCTTCAGACACTAAAACCGTTTCTCTCTGAAGAGCCTTTTGTGACACGAACACGCAGAAAGCCTTCTGGCTGTTTTATTATCTTACAGAGCTGTGTGTGCTTTTGCAAAGGCCCCATGCCCTCTGCAGCAGCAGCACCATAAATAAACAACATGCTGCCACGCTGGAAAGGTTGAGTCCTTTCAAGAGATCTCCACAGAGAAAGGTGTCTCGGCGCTGCCCACTGCTTGCAAAAGTAGAGGGTGATGAGCAGCGGGAGTGGGGCAGGCATGGAGAGCCCCTCAGGTGGATGCTATCTGGGAAATTTCAGATAGAAATCTATCCAGTTCCCTGAGCAATCGTCCTGAGGATTGACTTCTTGCAAGCCAATGGCCTTTTCCTTGGGCACTTTCACTCTTTGTCTGCCCCCTTCCCTCAGATGCACATGTACACCACTGACAATGGATATACCACTAGAAAGGGTTTGAAAATTAGGTGGAGTCAAACCTGGTAATGGGCAGTCTACAGAAAATCGCAAATGAAGGCTACTGCCAGAGGTGGCGGGGTGGTCTTTGGAAGGCTCACAAAGACCTAACGTACAATGTGTAAGGTTTTCTACTATCTTTCATTGCTAAACACTGAGCACCTTCTGCTTGCCTGAACAACAGATGGATTTTTTTCTGGTCAGGTGGCAAGACTTGTGCCTGTTTAGACCAGAAAAGCTCTGACGTGCTGGCATACACAGTGGTCATATCTCCACGCTGTCTATGAGAGGGGGCCTTATGAAGTGCCTGAACCCACAGAGGTAGCATTTGCTTTCTTCAGCATGTCTCGGGAGCAGCTAATGGAGGTCATCTGGCTGCTCCACTGCTTAGTCAATAACAAATGGGATTCAGACATGCCTATACTTCACTCCAAGTGAAAGGTATCGTGTCAGCTGACACAGGAAACCCTGGACTTCTGTAATACTGAATAAGTTCTGGTCATCTTCAGCAGCAAGTCAGTCTATAGAAGATTTTCCCTAACCTCACAAATACAGCCACTTGTGAGTACATCACAGGGTGCCTGAGTAGCCTGGTGACATTAGTTCTATTTATGTAGGGCACAGCTGGTGTCCCTGAAGCTATTCATAATAGTTCCCGCAGCCACTGTCTTATATGAAAGTGCTTCTGTGGTCTGATGTGGTGAATCCCAAAGTCACACCAAATTCCTTTTACTAAAATCATTTAGCAGTTCTACAACAAAATATTTGTTTGATATTCTGCATAAATGTCTGAAAATCTTCCCTTGCCAGAGAGTTGTTATCCTTTGCAGACCTCAAGGACTGAAAAAATTAATATTTGACACAATCTTTCTGAAAGAGCTGGCTGTTTTACCTCCAGGGTACCAGTCCTACCTTCAACTCCATTTCTCCGAGACAAAGAGTATGGATGCAATGCTACTGTGTACGGTGAGAGCTGTATAAGAGATCGATTTAAAAAATTAAAAATAGATCCATCCCAGCAAGTAAGTTATCACTGAGTAGAACTAAAAAAGACATATACCTCCCAGGCAAGTAATCAATTGTTATTCAGCTAGAAACTTTTAAGAGCTAAAATTTACCGTAGAAAAACAAACCTTGTATGTTAGCAGCATTATTTTTTTTTCTCTATATTCCAGATTTTTCATCCCCATTCAGTGGCCAGTTTTCAAAACCTTGTCTGGCACATCAGACCTCCATTTCAAGTTAGTTGTACATGTCTTTCTACCTGGTAGTTCTTCTTTCAGCTGTCAGCATGAAAATGTTGAATTCTGGTCATTGACAGTCAACTGCCTCTGCTACTATAACGATAGTGCCATTCAGGTCCGATCATTCCTGATGAGAACTATGTAGGAATTCATTCAAATAAGTATGTCACACAACAAATAAGAACTGCTGTTTTCCACAGTATAAATTTACTTCTTTAAATCTCACTGATAACAACAGAAGTTATGAGGAAAAAAAAAGCATCCCCTTTTTTCTTTAAAAATAGTAAAAACATTCATACATTCAAAACACAACAGCCCTCCTAATTTTCTTGAAACAAACAGATGTTCAGATATCCTACCAAAAATGAAGACAGTAGAAACACTATACTGTGTGATAAGTAATAGAGCAATTACAGAGGCTGAAAGAAAATTTGAAGAGCAAATAGTCAAAACACTATTTCATTGAGCAACTGAAAATTGGAAGAGAAATAATGGAACCATTAAGAAGTGAGCATACTTTACATATAAACTAAATAGTATCTTACCAACAATTTCAGTTTAGTCAGTTAAGTCAACAGTTTAGTAAAAAGTATATATCAAAAAGGAGGTGCTGAAGAGTAAACTAAAAGGTAACAAGGAGCCTGTGTGACAGTTTTAAAATATATTTATGCTTGCTAGATCTACTTGCTCACATTTTATCTTGTAACTAATGAGAAGAAGGTACTCTGAGGGAAAGGAGAAAGAAAACTAAAACCAAAATATGATAAAATAAAGGAGAAAAAGATAATGAACAGTATAGGTTTTTTTCTTGGCTGTTTGATCAAATTCTAGGACTCACAGATCTGTAAAAAGAGGCATGGAGCTAGCTGGATGGACCCTCTGACAGAACTGCATCTAAAATACCTGGATCACTTTGAAAAATCTTTGTTTTATGGTACCTTCAAAACTGGTCTGCTGTCTGTCATTGTCCCCTCAGAGGTGCAAAATATGACAAGTAAAATGTTATTCTTTTATTATATTTAAGACATGTAAAGTTTTAGTGAATTCCCTTGCCTGTTAAACATCTTTCCATTACAGTGTGATTTGTTCTTCAAGATCTGACTAAAGAAAAATGTTTCTTTGACCTCCTCCAGGTTTTGCTGAGAACAAAATTGAGCTGGGTTTCTAAGGTCCTCTTTGAACTTGATTTCACTGCTGAAGAAAGGCTACAGTTAAATTAGGAGCTTCAACAACTTTCTAAAACTTATATAAAACCCGTCTTATGGACTTGTTTCTCTGTGAAGTTTTAGTTTTCGAATGACATAGTATATGCCTTTTAAAGCTATTCTTCCTTTCTCTTGAAAAGTCTGTTGTGGAGCAATATAGCTACGGCAGCAAATTTGTCAATTTTTCATACCCGTTATTCCAGAAAAATCTCCAAATACTAGAGTGCTTTCGTGGTTTTGATAATGAATGAATTAGTGTAAATGCTTCAGTTATTGTTCTAGATAAAATGGGTACTATTTAGTTAAGAACAGCACAAAAGATGCTTTGTTCAGAATTTGCAGAACATCTAACTTCTCCAGTGAAGAAATTCTTCATCTTCCTCTTTGCCTGAGAATAATCATTAAGTGATGATGTCTACACAATTAATGACTCCATGAACATCACAAAGTCTCTATTTTTAGGCATAGATTATATCTGTAGAATGCAACCAAGTGGAATGAACCCAAAGAGAAGAATGTACAATTTTGAAATAGGTGGGATCTATCTTCTACTCTGGAAATGTGACTGGTGTCTGTTTGTCTGAGCGTCAGTTGATTCTCTGACTTTCTGCATAGCAGAAGTTATTTTGATATATTATTGCATAATTTTCACCAGCTCTCAAATTGTTGCTATCAAGGGAATCATTTCCAAAGCACATTTTAGAGTGGTTCATATGTAAGTACTTCCTATACATCAGGAAGCAGTCTGCAAGTGAAAAATCTACATCTTTGTTGTCTGTATCCTCTGTGACAGGATCCAAAAGACTGGAATGTTGAGTAGTTCCTATGTTCTGAAAAACTGATCCTTAGAGAGGAAACCTATGCTACATCTGACCTATGATACTTGGGACTTGATCTCAACCTTCCAACAACTCCACCAGCTACTGCTGTTTTCAGATGGGTATCTTGCATCTGAGTATCCATTCAAATAATGAGATTTTCTTTTTTAACTTTCAGAAGCTTCTAAAATGTCTGAAAAACTTCTAAAAAATGCTAAAAGATTTTTCCAATCTTTTGCTCGTCTTTCATTCTGGACAAGACAGTGATAAACATACAGGCCTAGGTTTTGTTTCTCACTATTTTGTTCAGCTTCCAGTTTAAATCAGTCAATGATATCGTTCCATTGAATAAAGCTTCTGGCCGATGCCACTACACAGTTTGGTAAAGCATGCTCTGGAGTAGATTACAGATGAGGCATGATGTATAGCAGTGTCTGGTGCAATTTTTTTGTGGGTTTTATTTTACCACTTTGTGCTTTTGCTTCTGGAGGAAGGTAAGAAAGAAGGGAGGAGCAGAACCCCAGGAGGGAGGGAAGGGTAAAAGTTGAGATTGGAGAAGAGATCAGGGAATGGCACCAGTGGGAGGAGGTGAAGAGAAGATATGGCAGAATCAAGCTTAATTCCAGAAAGGCTGAGAAACAATGTCTTAGAAATATAACACAAATTCTGAGATAACAAGGTTCTTGGACAAAGATCTCAAATGTCTGTTCAGAAGTTTGTACATAGGACAATTATAAAATAAATACTGATAAAATAATCCCTACTTTGCAGGAAAAATCAGAATTACAGATTTCTTTATGGCCTGGAGCATGACTTTGTATTAATTCTACCCAAGTTTTTATACTACTCCTCTTTTATGACTATAGTTGTCTATGGTAATGTCCAATTGCAATGTAAGAGATTTGTTTGCCTTTAGCATCTGTTCTACATACTCTACTGGGATTCCTGAAGTGAAAAATTAATTACTGCTTTCTCCTTTTCCATTGGCTCTGTCCTCTATAAATAAATAATGCTGGCTATTTATTAAATATTTGTTGTCTCATGATTTCTTGTACCTCACGTAATTAAAAAATGTCTAACTATAGCATTAATCTCATGTGAAATCTTAGCATCAGCCTTCACCTTTGCTTCTCTGTTCCATTGCCTAGTCTCAGCAGTCCTCTTCTTTTATCTGATGTTTAAAACTTTTCTAATCTTCATTTTGACCACAGATTGTTTATGTTTTTCCCTTGATGTATTAATACTGATGTTTTTAATTCTTTTCTCTTTATTTTCAAGTACCATTTTCAATCTCTCAAACACACACTTACTTAGCATTGTGGTCACTTTCTTTTTTGTGTGTGTTGTTTTTCCTCCTACCACTGCCTCCAACTTGTCTTCTGTAAGTGAACAGTTCTTCTTTTGATATTTACTATCTTTGTTTTACCTTCTATGTGACTATCCACAGCTTTAATGTCATATTTGAGCAGATTAGAGTCTCCCATACCTCCTTCAAATGACTATTTCTTGTTTCAGCATTACTAAGGCTGATTTTTGTGTTAATCAATATTAAACTAAGAACTGCTAATTTCTGTAGCTTGAAATATTTCTGGTAAAATACATTTGTACTTCATTTTATTTATTACGTTCACAGGATAATTTTGACTCAGTCTTTACACATAAGAGATCACAGTTTATGCCTAACAGTTTTAGCTCATCATAACAATCTTGTTACAATAGAAAGCTACAGCTTTGCAGGCAATTTTATGGTATCACAATCTCAGCTTAACTTTTCTCTGTGTGTCACAAACTCATCCTTTCTCAAATCCAAGCTACAAACTAATAAGGCAGTACAGGAAAGAAGTGATGATGGTCTTTTCAGCAATCACCTAAAGAGTCAGGACAGCATCAAGGATCAGCCTGCTTTCTTCAGCTGCACTGTGTCATACACCAAGGCTAAAGTAACAGCCAGAGCAGGAGCCTGTCGGCCTGGAAGACCCTTCTCCTTTTGGTGCGGGATGGCTCTCACAGAATGCCACAGCGTTACCCTCCAGTTCCATTAGCTAGTCCTGAGAGAACTTGAGACAGCTCTGATATACGAAGTACAGTTTGATTAGTTGTAAAGTTCTTTGCACATAACAGCTACCCACAACACCCAAAAGCAGCTCTGTAATTTTGCACAACCTGCACTGGCACATTCCTTCATGAATAAACATTTAGTCATCCCATCTCACTCCAGATAAGCTGAAATTCCAGGTTAGACTATAACATTTTTTATAAGATCTCCTTTCTGTAATCTTTTTGATTGTGAAGCTGTTGCAGTGATAAGAAATTTGATAGACCATCAACAAATCTGCATGCACTAATTGAGCTGAAATCCATGGAAGGCATAACTAGCTGACCCCTTTGCAAAGTCAAGGCACATACAAAGCTTGTAGGACTTATCAGAAGGTTTTGCTATATTTATTCCCTGAGGTGGCTTTGGGGAAAGGGGAAAGGAGGGCTCTTTTGCCTCACAGGAAAAAAATACGTTCTATCACTGAAAGGGAGAATGAGGTATTCAGGGAATAAAGAGCTTTCCAAATATTCTCAAATGGATGTGATTTTCTGGGTTTCATTGTTATATTATTAAGGGTTAACAAATTGACCCCACAGATTCTATTCTCCCGTTTGTGTTCCAGAGGTTACCTGTGCTCATGTTTACAGTTTCCACTTTTAAACTGTAATGCTTCTTTCACATTTCCATTAGTTCTTTCAAGGTTTCATGCCACTATTTACAATTTCTTGTTTAACATATTTGAGGTTTAAGCCATAGCAGTCTCCAGACAAGGGCAGTGCTGAGCAGGCAGCATAACAATGAGGTTTAACTGCTCTTGAATAAAAATAAATCATCACAATTAAGGGGAAGATCTAGGTGGCAAAGCATCATGCAGTTCAATAGCAGGGGTCTGCCAGGTACTGTAGCTCTTCTGCTGTAAAATTCCTAATTAGTTTGTTTTCTTCCATAGCATATTTGTTTGGTCTGTATTCACCCTGATCAGAATACAAAATTTTCCCTTTCAACACACTTCTTGAGGGAGTTGTTAGGTCATCTCACTATGTATCTTCTGAGTTACTGGGGAAAGAGGGTTGGATTTAATCTTTTTGTTTTTTCAGAAAAACTTTGGTGGGATTCTAGACAGTGCTTCCTTAAACAGTATTTGTAAATGTGTCCTGGTTTGGCCTAAACCAGGCCGATTTTCCTTTCATTTTACTTTCAGCTAAGTCTCCTCTAAGTAACTGCACTTTCTGAAACTAACTGCATGTTTTTGCAGACAGTGTCTGCTTCCAGGACTGATAACGCTCAAAGTTTGTAGTTATCACTGAGGCACCGGTAGGGATGTTGTGCAGAAAGGCTCTTGCTGTACTTGTTCTTGAGAGAAACCAAGGTCACTGCTGAATTCCTCACTGCTTACGAGTGAAGAGCCGAAGGGGGGTCGCAGCTGCAGGGGGGAGCGGACAGGGCAGGTGACCCAGAATTGACCAACGAGGGTATTCCATCCCATACACATCATTCTCAGTATAAAGCGGGGGGATCACGAGGGTCTCGCTCTCTTTCTGCTATGGCCGGTGTCCAAGGAGGACTCCGTCTGTTTTCCTGCTGCCCCCGATCCCGATCCGTGCATTCCTGAATCCAGCTCTCAACCATCGCTAGGCCCAGCCTGGGCCTTCCCGGAGCCTGCCCTGCAGTGCCGGTGCTGACGTGGCTGACTTCAGGGGAGCTCAATCTTGGTTTTGTATATATATTTGTATATATTTGATTATTTCTATTATTATTATTATACTCTTTTTCATTATTATAGTTTATTAAAACTGTTTTAACTTTCCAACCCGGAAGTCTCTCTCCCTTTTCCCTTTCCCTTTCCCTTTGGGGGGAGTGGGGGGAGATAACAGAGGGCATCTGCCACAGGTTTAATAGCCGGCCCAGCTTTAAACCGTGACAAAATGTCTGTTACAAGCCCAGCTGGAGCATTCAAGGTTATGCTAATTTCAGTCCACGGCTCTGCTGGTGTGACAAGCCAGGCTGTAAAATTCAAGTATTGGCTAAAGTCTAAAATGCAAATATTTATTTGAAGATTTTCAATTGCCAAGCAATAGGTACTGTACCGTTACAAGTCTTCTAAAGGTGGTTATGTGATTGAGAAAATAACTTTCAGGAAGTATCATCTTTACACATATATTCAGACTCCTCATTAACCTATATGAGAATGGAGTTGTCCGAACAACCCCTTTATGATTTTTCAAGTATGTATAAACATAAAGAGCCACAAATGCTTATTGCTATGATGCTGAAAACATTCCAATAAGATCATGGGTGTATTTAGTTTCAGTGTGTCAAGACTTGCTGTTGCTATGATTAGTGAAAATCCTATACACCGAAAAAGCAAGGAGGGGCAAGAAAGAATAACGTATATTCTTTTGGGCATCAGGCAACTGATTCCATGCAAGCAATAAAGACAGATTTTTTTTTCATATTTCTACATACATAAATACACACACATATGTAAGTAATGAAGACATCTGGGGAGATTATTTTTCCCCAATTTGCTTTTTCCCCTGTCTCAGTTATGAGCCTATTTGAAATGCCACTAAAGTTGACAGAAGGGCTCCTGTCTTCAGCGAATACTGAGTCAAGCCCAGAATTACCTGCGCAAACATCATTAGCTTAAACAGCTCACAGAATGGCAGCACTGAAATCCCAAGCCCCAGGCTGCTCTAACTCATTTGCTGAATCAGTATCTACTCCTTTTCGACTTTATCAGGAGAACATTTAACAGATACTTCTTCGGAACTGTGTGCTAAATGTGAAACACTGACATACCTGAAGGCTCACAAAAACTCATTCTAACAACCTGAGATTTTTATTATTTCACTTTTTTTTCCCCCTAAGGCAGAACAGTGCAAATCATTGAGCTTTCCACCTTTGCAGAACAGCATAGTGACCCCTCACTTACATGAGAAATCTGAAAGTTTCACTGCAGCTTTTGTATTGGTACATAAAATTTATTAAATGAGAAGATGTCAAGTAAAACAAAACCAACAAAATCCAACTACTATTTCATACTTCAGTGCAATTATAAACGATTGTTATGTACAATGAAGAAGTATATATAGTCTCTGTCCTTTGCTCTTTGGGCCATAAAGCTTTTCCAGTTATAATACCTCAGAGACTGTTCTTCTTGGGACTAGCTACAAGGTGATTTGAGCCAGCTCTTATTTATGCCTCTTATAGATTTTCTTCAGATTGGAATGGTCTAATCAGAAAGCTCTCCTACCAGCAATAACCAAGCAAATAGGTTGACAAAAATAAAAGTGACTTAAGAATAGCCACTTAACTTGCAACTATGAGCTGATCAAATATGGCAAAGACCAGTGTTATTTAAACATTTGCAGGGAAAGAGAAAGAGAGAGAGGGAGGGAGAGAGAAAGTGTTTCAATTCATCCTTTCTGTTTAAAACAACAGTTTGCAGAAAGCATTTTTTTCTCTGTTACATAGTCTACATTAAAATCTATTGGATGAACTCTCAGTAAAGCAAGTATCAAGTGAAGTCAGTGGAGTGTTACCTTGCAGAGTAGACACAGATCCATATTTCCAGGTTTGCCTTTGTAATTCTTGCAGCAACAAAATCACTTTCCCTCTGAAATTTACCCATTCTCTTTTTAAGCACAAAGGCATGCTTGCCAGGTGCCCCTGCAGAGGAGAAGACCACTTTAGTCCAGATAACTCACCTAGCTCTAAACCTGCATGTTCTTTTTCTCACAGTAACCCATGGTTTTTGCTGATTCTAAGAAAATTGGACCTGACTGGATTAGTTATTCTTGCTATAGTATTATTTCTATTACATCAACAGTGCAAATTAAAAAAAATAATTAAAAAGGGGAAGTCATCTACTAACATTTATTGCACTATTGTAGCTGAGGTTATGTTACACTTATTTTTAGTTACCCAAAAGACACGGATTGGCTGCCTAAAGTGCTAACAAATCTTGACTTACGTTATGCTTTGTAATGATTCACTGTATTCCATTATAAAGCTTTCAATATTTCATCAGTAGATGAAAGCAGACTTAGAATGTCTTTTCAGTTTTAATTTCTTTCAAGTGCTTAAGCTTTGGCAAATAATAAATCACAAAAAAGTAGAAAATTTAGCTTTTAATGTAAATTATATGTGAGTTCCTATATTATATCTGTCTAGCATGCAATATATGATAACTGCTTTACTACGGATAGCATATGAAAGGTTTATACTTGGAAAGCTCTTTAGAAATAAGCTGAGGCCTATGTAAAATAATGATTAATTAAATTGGTTATTAATTTCAAGAACACACTTTCTATTCCCAGAACTTCGGCTATGGTCCTGGCCAAAAGCCCATATTCTCTATTTGCTATTAGTCAAACCCCAATTGGTCTTACTGTAACGACCCTCCCGAGAGGTCCAGAGGGGCATTGACAGGCTTGAGAGCTGGGCCTGTGCGAACTGCGTGAAGTTCAACAGGCCAAGTGCAAGGTCCCGCACATGGTTCAGGGCAATCCCAAGCACAAATACAGGCTGGGTGGAGAATGGATTGAAAGCAGCCCTGAGGAGAAGGACTTGGAGGTGATGGTTGACGAGCAGCTCAACATGAGTCGGCAATGTGCGCTTGCAGCCCAGAAGGCCAACCATATCCTGGGCTGCAACAAAAGAAGCGTGGCCAGCAGGTCAAGGGAGGTGATTCTGCCCCTCTACTCCGCTCTCATGAGACACCACCTGGAGTACTGTGTTCAGCTCTGGGGCCCCCAAAAGAAGAAGGACATGGAGCTGTTGGAGTGAGTCCAAAGGAGGGCCACAAAGATGATCAGGGGGCTGGAGCACTTCTCCTATGAAGAGAGGCTGAAAGAGTTGGGGCTGTTCAGCCTGGAGAAGAGAAGGCTCTGGGGAGACCTTATAGCAGCCTTCCAGTACCTGAAGGGGGCCTACAGGAAAGCGGGAGAGGGGCTTTTTACAAGGGCATGTGGTGATAGGATGAGGGGTAATGGTTTTAAACTGAAAGAGGGTAGATTTAGATTAGATATTAGGAAGAAATTCTTGACTGTGAGGATGGTGAGACACTGGAACAGGTTGTCCAGAGAAGCTGTGCATGTCCCCTCCCTGGCAGTGTTCAAGGCCAGGTTGGATTAGGCTTTGAGTAATGTGGTCTAGTGGAAAGGTGTCCCTGCCTGTGGCAGGGGCGTTGGAACTAGATGATCTTTAAGGTCCCTTCCAACTGAAACCATTCTATGATTCTATGATTCTAGGTCTGGACAGGGAACCCGTGGTAACAAATTGCAGATTTCTACCTCCAGAGCTAAATTAGCAACCTGGTTAGATATAACAGCTGAAGTCTGTTATCACTTATGGAACCATGACCTCCTCTTAGTTTCTAGAGAGGGATGTGACAGCTGAGAGTGATATTACTTTAATGGATTTTGACTTCTATCTTGATCATTCAGAAAGATTCTTCCTCTTAATCACCCAGGCTGTTATAGTTTTTTCATTTTCTTCTCGCATTGCACACTTTTTATTAGGGCTGTTTTTCCCACAAAAAGATATAAAGAAGGGAATTCCTGCATCAGTCTCTTTTAAGGTGACCCCATGCCCTAACGTCTTCACAAAATATAACATTAGCAAACTAAGCCAGGCTGTGACTTAGCAAAGTTCAGAGATAATTCAGGCAGTGAAATCACAGTGACAGAGTGTCAAATGTTTTCTTCTGCACTATAAAGGAAAACATTCTCTTTGAACTCAGCAAGGACTTTGTAGGACAGGAGGATTATTTGAACCAATTTTCAGCACACTCAAACTATTCTGCATGTTGGAGGAACACTGCAGAACCCTTGGATGTAAACTGCAAATTGTTTTCCCCAGTCAGATAAAGGACACACACAAGGTTCTCCTTGTATTTATGTGTCTAGTGGTACTTGAGTCCATGGCAAACACTTAGTCAATAAGAGCAAACATCAATAGCAATAAAAAAGGCTTGTCTTTCCTTTTCCTGCAAAGTCAATGGAATCTGTCTCATGTGATTTACTTGCCCACTTTTGCAGGTAAAATGGTCCCAGGGCTGGGACAATTCTGTTTGATAGGCACATTTTACAGCTATTTAAATGGCTGCCAATATCATCATCCATCTTCTGCCATCAGAAGTGTTGTCTTGCTAATGTTTTCTTGTTTATCACACCTGAATTATCTATATGTAATGCACACAGGGACTTTGTTGATATCACCTTAATTTCTGTACTTCAGAAATTGCATAGCAATTTAGATGCCATTAAAACCTGCCTAGCATTGCTACATATCTCTAAGATCAAGCAGTAAGGATAACCAGTCTTCAAGATCCACATTATCTGCAATGCCTTCTTATGTTTGCCATTTATTCATTACAGAATTGGTTTCTATAACTTAGCTTTATTCACGTTAAGAGAGGGTGGCTGTCTGATAACACTATATGATTAATCAAATATCAGACGCCATTTCCCAGCTTCAAATTTCAGTTTGACTCTTGAAGGAGATAAACAGAAGAGAATGAAGGACAGTTAGAGCTATTCAGTTTCTGTTTGATTTGTCAAAAAATATGAAGGGTGTTATTCTGTGCTACCTTAGCCTAGCCCTTGCCCCTAATGACCACTATACCTTCACACATTTGAATGTCTCAAAAAGAATTCACAAAAGGGAATTTGTTAAGTACAGCTTTGCAGAACTAAATGGGCTCTGGTAGTATTTGTGTGCCATATCCTAAGCATTAGCAAGCATTTCATCAGGCTTCTGAGTAGTTCCCTGTGCTAAATTAAAAGCTGTGTGTGGTGTATTTTGAAAATAAAGCATTAGAAGGGCCTGAAACGATGCACCAAAAAACAGAAAAGACGAGAGGGACAGTGAAAACAATAAAGCATAAAAAGAGACAGTGATACAGGAAGGATGGAAGGGGAAAAATGAGATGAGTAGAAGAACTCAAAAATAGCTGTGTAAAAGAAAAGACTCAATACAAGTATGAATACAATGACTCGAACTAGCAATGTGATTGATATGTCTATTACATTAATTGCGTTGAATTTTGGATGTGTATGGAAATACAGACATAAATTTTTAGGTGCACAGAGCAATAACATACAAAATTTTGTTCCAAAATACTTTTTAAAAAATCTGTTGTATTATATTAAATGTGCCACCTTTTTAAGGAGCTGAAGGTAAAGCTCTCAATGTCTATGTTGATCTACCTTTCCTGTTTCATAACAAACTGATCATGTTTGTCATATGCAGTCTGACCTCAATGAAAATTTTTCACTTCCATCATCTTTGCTAATACAATTGTTCAAGACTATTCAAAGGGCTGCCTTCCCCTTCTGGAATGAGTGTCAGTATGATTTTTTTAAGATATCCCTTGTCCTTCATTATACAAAGGAATCTCATCAAGTCAGGAATTTTCTTCGATCTGTGCAACTGTAATGCTTTATTTCCTGCAATGGATCTCAAATAGTTGTATCTGTTTTGTCCATAGAACTGGAAATAAATTCTGATGTATTTTGAGGATACGAGATCAAAGCCAAAGGCATGGCTCATGATTTCTTAGTCTGTCCCAACTACAAAGTAAAATGACTTCACTTAAGCTACTGTGACAGTGATTGTTCAGTATCTTGTCCAGGACATAAGGCAGGATTTTACACTCACTGAACAGTGAGTGTATAAAATTACTAATACAACATACAGAGAGAATATCAAGTCATGAGTAGTTTGCAGTAAAGCTCAAAATCAATCCAAAATTAGTCCACTAGCAAACAAAAAGACTTTTTTTGGCTTATTGCCAGATACTGTAAACTCCCTGAAACTGTGAAGTTAACTGATGTTCTTTTCCAACATCAATAGATGCTGTGAAAGTTTGACAGTGTCCCAACAAGAGCTCTGAAGAGTCTCAGAGAGCATGACTGAGCCTTGAACTTCACAGACTGACACAATAGAGCAAGATGCTCAATCCTAGCAACCGGGCTTACAACATTTTACTGGTTAGAGATTATCTTTCACAAAGAAAAGGATTAGAGCTCCTTCTTTAAAACAAAAGCTGACATTGTGCTTTATAGTTGTATATCCCCAAGGAGAGGTGAACAACTGTACCAGACAACTGCACAGCCCAAATAAGCTGAGTATGTTGACATGGACTGCACCCGCACTCATACATTGTGAAAAAATAGGACTCTAGTCCCTGCCTATAGAGGAAAAAAAGGTTTATTTACAAAGGTCCTGGCTTATTAATGTGTTCAGTTAAGTCTATGCCTGTTGAATTAAAGCTGTATAAGTACACCAAAATCAGTAGCAATAATGGACACACACTCCAATAACCTATGAAATTTGGGCCTGTCATCTAACCAGACAATTTTTCCAGGTTTTAATTATAAAATAATTTTATTTTTCTAATTGTTAGCATTGTTCCTTAGCCTCATCCTTGATATAATTCAAGAAAGCGGAGTAACGAGTATCAATAATAATTACGTGCTTGCTTCTCAAGAAGTGTACAATGTGTAGTTTAGAGAAGAGTGCAGAATGTGTAGTTTAGAGTATATATATATATGTATATATATTCTTGTCCAGCAAAAAAATTATTAGAAACAATACTATATTTAGTATCAATGATAATTCTAAAAAGCAGTTAAGTCTAGGAAAATTGTATATTTTTGTACAGCCCTTCCAGTCTCAGTTTTATGTCCTGCAGAAAAGTGTGTCCAGATAACACAATATCAGCCATATAAAAATGGTGCTCAAAACAGTAGCGCATTACCTTTAAAACATGTCTGGATGTACAATAGGTCTCAGAAACATACTGTGCAATTACAATTACAACTGTAATTACAGTTTTACTGACAGTAAGCTGCGACTTTTAATAGTCATGTGACACTGCTGATTTATCTGTGACAGATTTGTGTTGGCAGATACAACTTTCATCATCTTCATTCCAGCTTTGCATGTCAAATGTGGAAAGTAGTCAGTCACAGTTCTTAGTTTATTGTTGCATATGAGCTGTTCTTTAGACTTTACTCACTGTATACTAAAAAGGTACCGGCTGGCAGATATTTTCAAAATATGTACACAAAGGATTCTATTGGAGACTGCATTCTGACACAGTTCAGTGTGTTTTCTTCTACTTTTTCTCTGAACTACTTCATAGTCTAATATAAATTGAAATGTCAATACCTTGTATGACATTTACCTTGGTCTATCAGAGGATCAAGAATAAAATAATAAATGGATTTTCTCCCCGTTCCTCCAGACTCTACACAATCAAGCCCTGGGGTTTTTTTTTGTCAAGAAATTTTTTTTAAAAATCAGATTTTACTTATTGTTTGCAAGTGCTCTTTCTAGTTTTTGCCGCCACATCCTGGATCAAGAAGCAGTAGTTGCAGAGACATTGGTGTTGCAATATTTCTGGAAGCACCTGTATCAAATCACCTCTCTTATAATGAAAGGCTGAGAGAGCTGGGACTGTTCAGCCTGAAGAAGAGAAAGCTCAGAGGGATCTGATCAATGTGCACAAATACCTGAAGGGAGGTTTTAAAGAGGACAGAGCCAGGCTCTTCTCACTGGTACTCAGTGACAGAACTGAAACACAGGAGATTCTCTTTGAACATCAGAAAATGCTTTTTCACTGTAATAAGACAAACAGCAGCTCCAGTAATTAGAATAACATTTTATAAATATTATTAAAATATTGTTCAGCATTCAGAATTTTTTTCCTGGCTATTAGTAATAAACAGACATCAGTTGATACTGGGAATGACATTTTATTACTTTCAAGGACAAAATAAAGACGAAATAAAGATGCACTTACAGAAGAATGAATAGCAATAAAAAAAAAGTGCAAGCACTAAGATTGCCTACCATTCAGTGATCCAAGTTCTAGAAATGTTCTAGACATCCTCATTGAAACTGCATTTAAAATTTCATGCATCTGAAAGACTTTTTTCTTTTTCTTTTTAATTACCAGGATGCTAATTCATTATTATAGCATCCTACTAATGATGGAGGATATGTCCTCCATTTATACTTATTCTTTTGTTAATAATTCCTATGGAGTGCTACATTTCAAGAATTCTAATGACCAGTGAGATAAAGTACTTATTTAAAATTATTTAACTTACTTACTTAAATTAAAGCTATGTAAGCCCCCAGAAAGGCAATCCTGTCTAATTGAAAGCTTGTAGCTGCAAAATGACACTGGACACACCTTCCAGTTACATTGAACAGCATCTCTTCCTCTTCAGTACACATTTGGAGAACTTATTCTACAGGTTAGGGCAAACTAAGCATGTAAGGTTGGTTTCAGAGGGTGTCCCGTGGGCCATAGTTGATAAGTAGTGAATTATTTTACCTGGTAATATTTCGTTCCTGATCTGTACTGTCTGTAATCCTCCCCTGGTAAACGTGGAGCTTTTACACTCCCTAGACAATCTGTCTGCTGCTTAGCCCTCTGAACTCACATTTTTCTTTACAAAAGGCAAGCAAATCTGTGTCATTAAAAGCACATATTCCCACCTCTGTCAGGTAAGACTACAAAACACTTTAGCAGGTCCACAGAAGTTTCCAAGGAATTTCATTTTTAAACCAATTGGGAGGTTTGGATTTGGGGGGGGTGAAGAAAGCAGTGGAAAAAGCAAGAGGCAAATAATAGCTTTTAGATGTGTATCAGAATTACAGAAGTATATGACTGCAGGTTATGGTGTGTATTAGGCTATCATATGGAAAAAAATATATATACCTTAAAGATATATTTGCAATAGAGCATGCTACTAAATAATTTTTAATTTTGTTACTATCTGTAGTAATGAATATGATAGACTGTATTTTTCTTATTGTTTTTTTTCTTTCTCCTGTTCTAATCCATATATCTTGCTATAGATAGGGTAAATAGAGCTAATAGTCTTCAGTCTGAAATTAGAGCAGATTTTCAAATGAGCTGTATGCTCACGTAGCTTTGAAAATTGGAAAGTGAAGCTACTGTCAGTATGCAGTGCCCTCTAGTGATTAGCTCAGTGAAGTGGTAGAAATGGTACACTGCTTTTTCATATTCAGCGTTTCTTGATATTTACAAAAAGAGAAAAAACAAATGTGCTGGCAATTATGATTTACAAGAGCCAGCAATTCTACTTTTAGACACCACGTCATTGCACTGCGAAGCATTTGCAAAAAAAAAGCAGGTAAACACAGAAATTAGAGAGCTCAGACTGTGTACCAGAAACAGTAACGGCAAAACACCTCTGGTTACATCAGCCATTAGCCTATAACGTCAAACCTCTGTTTTTCCCATCCTTAAAGAAGCATTAATACAAGAAGGAAACACTAAAAACATAAAACCTAATGCTTATTAGCACCAGTTTTGTATGTTATTCAACTATATATTAATACAAAATACAAATTGTCTATAGTTATCCGGAACCTGCCAAAATAATGTTTTGTTATGTCCTGATAATAATTATTCTTGCTAAATCTGATTAACAGCCACAATAGATGACAGAAACATTCTCAATTCTCATGTTTATTATAAAAAGAAAAGGATTTTTACTAAGAAATAATACATGGGACATGCTATTATAGGGGGAAGTTACAGGAAAAAGCTTCATGCACTGATCTGAACTAGCAGGGCAAGGTTAATTTCAGGGACGGACAGGCAAGGCAAGCACAAAGTGCCTGGTGACTTTATCCAGGCAGCTGATCAGGGCATTGCTTGGGTTTTGTGATTCCTCACAAGCTCTTATTTGGTCTTACTTTGTTGTGCAACAGAGAAAACAGATTCAGTCACAGCTCTGGATCATTATGCGAATTAATGAGACAGCCCCACAGCTTAAAAATGCATAAATGCACAAAAGGGCCATTTATTTCAAACTAATATATCCATTTAAAACAAATCCTGGTAAGACTCTACTTACAGGGCAGCTGCAGACTCCCAGGCTGGGAAGGCAAATCATAGAATCACAGAATCATTTCGGTTGAAAAAGACCTTTAAGATCATCAAGTCCAACCATAAACCTAACACTGCCAAGTCCACTGCTAAACCATGTCCCTAAGCACCACATCTACATGTCTTTTGAATATTACCTCCAGGGATGGTGACTCAATCGCTTCCCTGGGCCGCCTGGTCCAATGCTTGATAACCCTTTCAGTGTAGAAATTTTTCCTGATATCCAATCTAAACCTCCCCTGGTGCAACTTGAGGCTGTTTCCTCTCATCCTATCATTTGTTACTTGGGAGAAGAGACCAACACCCACCTCATTACAACCTCCTTTCAGGTAGTTGTAGAGAGCGATAAGGTCTTCCCTCAGCCTCCTTTCCTCCAGGCTAAACAATCCCAGTTCCCTCACACGCTCCTCATAAGACTTGTTCTCCAGACCTTTCACCAGCTTCGTTGCCCTTCTTTGGACTTGCTCCAGCACCTCAACGTGTTTCTTGTAGTGAGGGGCACAAAACCGAACACAGTATTCAAGGTGCGGCCTCACCAGTACCAAGTAAAGGGGGATGATCACTTCCCTAGTCCTGATGTCCACACTATTTCTGATACAGGCTAGGATGCTGTTGGCCTTCTTGGCCATTGCTGGCTCATATTCAGCCAGCTGTTGATCAATACCCCCAGGTACTTTTCTGCCAGGCAGCTTTCCAGCCACTCTTCCTCAAGCCTGTAGCATTGCATGGGGTTGTTTTGACCCAAGTGCAGGACCCGACACTTAGCCTTGTTGAACCTCATAGAATTGGCCTCGGCCCATCGATCCAGCCTGTCCAGATCCCTCTGTAGAACTTTCCTACCCTAAAGCAGATAAACACTCCCTCCCATGTGAAAACTTACTGAGGGTGCACTCGATCCCCTTGTCCAGATCATCGATAAAGATATTGAAGACAACTGGCCCCAATACTGAGTACATGCAAAAAAAAAGACAGGACCACTCCAGTTTTCAAAAATCTCACAGTAACCATGCTCTTCCTTTTATTCTGGTGAGAAGAGCTTATTTCTGGTCCAGCTGTATTTAGATCTTTGTTCAGTGACATCAGTGATGAACTCTGAAGGGATTCAGCTCCAATAACCACACTGACTGTCTGCCTTGATGCTGACGTGAGCAAAACAGCAAACAACTGTAAAATATACTCAGGTTTTCAAAGGGTGTCAGATCTCTCTGCCACGGGAAGGAAAAAAAAAAATAAATAAAAAAAAAAACCCAAACTAATTCATCTTCCACTGAGTGCACAGAATTAAAAAAAAACCCTGAAGAGTCTGACTGAAAACCTCCACTGAGTCCCTTTTCTGCCTGTTTTGCTGGACCACACGGTTTCCCATGCTATCTCCACTTTTACTACACACACTTTGCCCTTAACTACTAGCACAAAGCAGTACAGAAATGTAAATAAGGCACTCATTTTAGGAGAGAGAAAGGAAATCGAGCTATATAGGACATCCCAGAGTTATGCACGGCCTCTTTTGAAAAGCCCTGCTGTCAGTTACCACAGGCAGTATTTGTCACCCTAGTGCAATCCACTAGTGCTAGCAGAATTCAGGCACCTGCTCATCTCTATTAAGACAAGTAGTTTCAGTGTGTAAGTGAGGAGAAACCCATGAATTTTGCCGATTGCTACACCCACAGAGGTCACCAGCACTTCTCAAATTGCATCGATCTGAAGATTGCTGCTTCACGCAGAGTATAAGGTAGGCTAGCCACAATCTTCCTAGAGGCTGTGTGGAGTGAAATACCAGTAGCACCAAAATCAGACACAATTCATAGCTGTTTTCAATAGTAAAGTTTTATAGAACAGATAAAATGCCTGTTTGAAAAAGTAAATTTCTCCATCATTCCTCACTTTTTGTCACATTTATTATACATATAAACCAGTATAGTATACTCAAAAACCACAAATTCTACATAGTGTCGTGTCGTTATCAACCATTGAATAATTTAGAGTAAGAGTATATAGGAAGGCTTATAATAAGGACAAGTTTATGAAACTTAGTGTTTACACTGCTGTTACATGACAAAGAGGAAATGTCATAGTTATGATTGCTTAACTGTAATAGAAAATGCATCCAAGCAATCCGTCTGGATAAAATGTTTATCCTTTCAAAATATACATACCAGATTCTACAAATATTTTACAACATTTTTGTTTAGTATGGCATATATTTTTAAAGATAAAAGTAATACATTATATGAATTAACAAACTGGTGAAGTCCAGTATATCATAATTCCCAAAACTGAAGAAGTATCCTGAAATCACTCTATATACTTTGCTTTCTAGAATGTATTTTTAGGTTTACTTAAATTTAAAGATAACAAGTCTACCTCTTCAAATATGACTCATAATTTTGGTACACATTGCACCATTCTTGCTCATTCATGCATCTTTTCCAGTCATCTTAAAATTTTCATAATTAAGCTGAGTGTAAATACAAATCCCTTCCTGTTACTTCTATTATGAGTAAGTATTTGTAATCTTTGTTGTGTGATTTTCCCTTATATTACTGTGTCCTCTAGGAAGATGCTTAAAGAGGAAGTTCCTCTTGCCGTTTCCTCTGGAGACTTCTGCAGCTGGGTATGGTGAGTTTATTCACCAAATGACCCAAAAAAGTAACATATTGCACAGCATCAGAAAGATAGTAAACTCTTAAAAGACTATTCAGCTTACAATTAAAACTATCAAGCTTTAGTTTGTAAGTGCCAGTGTTGATTGCCACAACTATTTATGAGGTATGGATGTCCACTTCCCTTGTAAAGCCTTGAAGATGTCAGACGTAATAGTAAATACTTGTTATGCCTAAGAGGGTTTTCATCAGCTACACAGACTTGCTAACTACGTATGTCTGTTTGCTTAAAAACTGAGCATTCTCAAAAAGGGATTGGCAGCAACCCAGGAAGTCATCAAGAGATCAGATGCAAAACCCATAGGTCAAAAGAAGCTGGTTGAAAGCGGGAAAAACTGTCAAAGGCATGTCCGTATTTCCCTAACCCCTAGAAATGTCTGTGCAATCTGTATTTTACATATATTCACAATAAGTATAAAGAAACACATTCTTTTTCATTGACCTTTTCAAAACTGATATCCACTCTAGTGATATATGCTCTAGCAAAGAAAGGAGACCACTCTAAAAGGACATTTCTTCACCCCCCAACAGGTCCGGCTAAGGAAGATGATCAAGCATGGGCCTTATAGATAACTTCTGTCTGAAGAAGGTAAGACACCTGGTGATATTTCCTGACAAAAACAGTCTGTTTCTCTTTGTTAGTCAACGAACTGCCAGAAAAGGAGATGCTTGTATTAATTGCAACTTTCACACTGAAAAAGTGTGTAATTGACTGAGCTCTGAGGCTGTGTGGAAGATCTTAAAAGATTCTTGATGAGACAATTTACAGAGTTGCAGTCCCTGCTTCTTGCCACCGCTCCCCCGTGAAAACTCACATCCTGTGCTGCGGAGTCAGATGAAGATAATGAGTTCTTGCATGCTCTGGCATGGGCCCAATTTGTGTTTAAACTTATCACAGTGACAAGATGATGATTTGTGTTTATTTCTGCTTTATGTTATAGCAAAATAGAGTAGAAAAACGCTTTGGAAATTTTTTTCAATCTAATGCCAAACAAGTTCAAAATCTGACAGGCAATTATTTTTAGGGGAAAAAAGTAAACAAAGAAATAGGAGTGTGTCATGCTTTGTTATACATCTTTAAGGACACTAATTTGCAATATAATATGTGATTCAAAATCTTGCTCTGACTAAACAGTTTTTTATTCCCACTGCTAGCTTAACTCCTGCATAACTGGCTAGTTTACACAGACTACCTCCCATGTCTGAACAGAAATTCCATATCAGATCTGAAAAGTCTTCTGGAAGAAACGTTTAATAACCCAGCAATATTTCCAGGCGGGGGAAAAATATTCAAAAACTTCAGCATATTTGAAGAGAAAATATAATCAAAAATTCCAAATCAGATCTGATTATTTTCTGTATTAGTGCAGTTGCACAGACATACAGGGGATTCCAGAGGTCTAGTGCATGAGGTAGAATCCTGACCCTGTTCTAAATACTGTTTTTTCCAAGCAGATAGACCATATTTCTTTATTTCACCCATCACAGGAAAGAGTTAAGATACTTAAAAATTGAGATTTTTTTTCACACCTGTGTATTAGAAGACTGTACAGAATAAATATGTTATTTAATGTGACTGTCATTTCTCTGGGCTGAAGTATGCAACTGTATGCTCTGTGTGAGATTAATAAAACAGGTATTTCTATCATTAGTAAAACAAAGACTCTCTAAACACAGAAGTGTGAACAAACTGGCCCAGGGTACCCTAGAAATAAGAGAGAATGATCGTTCTAATAGTGTCGAGCATGGTGAGCATGGTTGGAGTAGTCAAATTTTCATAGAAACCTCTGCCATTCCACTAAGCAGTCAGAAGCAAAATGTGTCATCTGTCGCTTCTGTTTTTTTCTCACTGTTTCCAAAAGCTAACAGAAATCTAGCCAAAATTATGAATCGTATAAACATAAAGGAGTTTAAAAGTAATAAAACAAGTGCAGCCTAAGGCTGCACTGTGTGTGGAGGGGAAGGGACAGATGATAGATACATATTCAGGCTTGGGCGTCTTCCCATCAATAAGCTAAATCTGTTGTCACTTTGTCATGGGCGTACAAGAGTATAGCATCTTCAGACATTTTTAGCCTATGCAAACAGAAGAGAGAATATAAAATAAACAGATTATTTGTTGTTAGTTACAGTTACACTTGAATCTCAGTGATGATCCCAGCAGGATTGCACTCCTGCGTGCAGTTTGGTGAGACCATTGCCATCCAGTCAGGGCTCAAGTGTTTTCTTTTCCATCTCTTCATACTTGGAATGCCACTTTAGAAAGCTTTGTTCAGAGGGATCTTTTTTCTGCTATGAAAAAAGACAACAACAGATAAAAGAGAATTATGGTATGAGAGAGAAAATGAACTATGGTCAACTCAAAATCATTCATCTTAAGGCAGTTTGTTATTTTATTTTGAAATTCTCTTTTTTCTACCATAGAAAAATTTCTGACCAAAATAATTCTGTAAAAGAGTTATAATTCTGGTCTATTGCAGTTGGCATTTGATGTCAGTATAGATGTACTGGGTAAATTCCCAGATATCTGTGACTTTCCAATCAGAAATACAGCAAATAATACCATTTGCTTTCTGGTCCCTTTTTCCTCAGCTGTGAAAATCACATTTTCTTGGGATGTAATTGTCAAATTCTGAAGTCAACATGATTTCTAAGGTACTGATAGGTATAATTCAGTCCAGAGGATTTCCACATAGGAAAGTCAGATGGGTGCTATGCTGTATTTTGAGAAATTACTAAAACTGTGTGGGAGAAAAGATAAAATTAAATAGACTAGATCATTTGACATAAGATTAGTTCTATGTAGCAAAAATTTATGAGACTACCTGATGTTACATTTCAAAGATGTGTCAATCAGAAGTTGCAGAAATGCTATTGCTCATAGAGAATCACCTGTACTTTTGGCACATCGAAGCATATGTCTCTACCAACTGGATCACAGCCCATGTACACATTCGTATGAAGAAAGACCTCTTAGTTCTGACAACTGCTTTGATAAGCCTTTTCTCATGATAATGGTGAAAAAATGCTTCCATCATTCCATTTAAGGGAAGTATCTTGGTTTAGAGACTGGATTAGGTAGTAGTTTGATTCATTCAAAAGTCATTTTATCTCCAAATCAATTTCAAGTCAATGCAGTGATTAAATGCTTTCACTACATGCTCTCTTTTTCCAGGAAAGAAACGTTATTCCTTCCTGTTAGAAAAGTAGCCCCTTTCAGCATCTTCAGAAGCAACCTGGGGAGAAAATAATACAACACATTTTTTCCTTCACAGCTTGCTTAGGCGTTTTAGGTGTGAAGCTGAAGTGTTACTTATGACTGTGACTTCTTTGGATGCGTAGTGTTCCATACCACCACTGCTATTTAAATTATATCTCATTTGCTTCTGATTCGGACATTTACACTGATGATTCAGACATTCATCTGAACATCCTTCAGGAGGCAGAAAATCACAAGAGAGCAGAGTTGTACAGAACAGGGTCACAAATACATCAATCAGATGCATGCAAAGGCAGGTCACTGCCCGTCACACTCATAGCAGCGTATAATGGCACAGAGGCAATGGTGCTTGAAGTCATTTTAAGCACTATAGCTAATGGAATTTGTCATAATACATTTCATCAAAAATTTCAGAATGTGATGCTGCTGTATTGACTGCATTTTAACCACTAAAGCCAAATGTCAGCCCTTCATCCACAACAAAAGCAATGACTATGTCCTGGTTTGGCTCAAACCAGGCCAAATAGTCTTAGAGAACCCAAGGTCACTGCTTACGAGTAAAGAGCCGAAGGGGGTTGTACCTGCAGGGAGTAGTGGACGGGGCAGGTGACCCAGGATTGACCAGCAAGGTATTCCATCCCATACATGTCATTCTCACTTTCCTGTTTATCACTAACCCACTGCCTCCTGGAGGTGGGGCCCAGGAGGGAGGGGCCCTCCTGTCTCCCACTGATTGGTACCAGCTTTGCCAAATCTCCAGTTAAAAGCCTGCAGGTGTGATGGCAGTGGAGCTTTTGCATTTTGCCCTCTGCCCGTGCTGGGGGGAGCTACTGCCTTTTCCCCTCTGCCTGTACTGGGGGGAGCAATTCTGCCTGAGGAGGATTTCCAAGCTCTTGATCTTGGTTTTGTACATATTTGTATATATTTGGTTATTTCTATTATTATTGTTATTATATTCTTTTTCATTATTATAGTTTATTAAAACTGTTTTAACTTTCCAACCCGTAAGTCTCTCTCCCTTTTCCCTTTCCCTTTCCCTTAGGTGGGGGGGAGAGGGTTAACAGAGAGCATCTGCCACCTGGTTAATAGCTGGCCCAGCTTTAAACCGTGACAGACTATAACACCACTGGTGAGCCAGTTTCAACCAGTGATCATAGGGAGCAAACTGTGTTCACTGAGCATAATCCCACTAGTTATTTTTAGACATTCCTTCAAAAATCTCTATGTTACTAATTCTGAATGTGTATCTGTTATTTTCAACAGACTGATGATGTATGTAAGTCAAATATTCGCTGAGGTACTTGGCACTTATTTGACTTTGATATCTGGAACAGCATTTATATTAATAAACTCAATCTGACAAATGCTAATTCACTATGGTTTTTTAATCACAGGTTTTCTTCATGACTCATCCATTTTATTTCCAGCAATTTTGATTGTTCATTTTATATTATGTTATTTTTATTTCACTGAAAGAATACCAGACATTTTTTATGGGTTCCTTGTCTTCTCAGGCATTGTAGCACCTGCCTCTGTGAGGAAAAACTGTGATGAGGCAAATAAAAATACTAACATTTAGCACTAAGTCTGAAGTTTTAAACCTCTCACAGAGGATTGAAATCATTATTGGTGTACAGGGAGAAGCATTTAAAATGAAGCGAGAAAAGAAGAAAATGCAGTGTAAAGTGCTGAAAAATAGGTCACCTTCATTAGACAACATAAAGGGCCTACAACATAAAATAATTTTCTGAGAGTTCAGACTCCTGTTGTGAAAGAGAGATGACACCGTGAGGAAAGAGAGAACGCCGGAAACCCAGCAACATGCAATCTGTCCTGCAGAACAGGTAGAAGGGACATTGCTTTTCACTTCCATGTGGTCCAGTTTATATGTGGTCTGAGGTTGGCACCACTACTTAAGCACTACCAAAACATAACTCCAAAGTGCACAGTAGTTTTATTACAAAGTTATATCATAGAATCATAGAATGTTTTGGGTTGGAAGGGACCTTAAAGATCATCTAGTTCCAACCCCCCTGCCATGGGCAGGGACACCTTTCCACTAGACCAGGTTGCTCAAAGCCCCATCCAATCTGGCCTTAAACACTGCCAGGGAGGGGGCAATATCTTTCTGGCTGTATTATTAAAGGAAATATGAATATTTGTATCATTTTCAGGTGGAGGAAAAATAGATACTTCTCAATCTTATATCCATTTTTTACTTCTTAAAAACTGTAATTTTTTTCCAAATAATTTGGAAAGACTTTTGCTTCATCTTCAGGTTGTGTTGACTGAGTGTCATTTCCTTTGCTTTATAAGCAAAACATTGAAGGACAAATGCCAGTTATCATCTTGCTTCCATCACATGCATTAATACAGGCAAAATTCAATTTCTTTATAGCCCAGAATATGTGGATCATTGAAGAATATGTGAAATGTCTGCATCACCAAACTCTTTAATTGAAAGTTAACAATCCAATGAGCAAGAGATTTTCCACTAACAACTTTTACCTGTAATGGCTGATCCACATTTTGGAGAAATCTGTTCAATAAAGTTAGCAATGCCTATTCTAAACAGCTGAAATTGTTATGTGCTTGATGTCTGAGATATATCTAATCCTTTTCACTGCATAGTGCATAGTTACCTTTATTTTGTTCGCTTACAGTGTCTCCTTTAATGTACTTACTCTGGCACTAAGATATGCTAACTATGTGTCTGTTCTTTAATGATTTTGCCATAAATAACTCAATTACTTTAACAAATCCATGTTTTTGACATGACTATCTAAAGTTCTTATAGGAAATATTGTATGTTAGCACCATAAAAGGTATGTATTCCTAAGATTAAGCAAGTGTTACAAGATAGCTAGAGTGCAATCATAACTGTAATGCTTACCACACCATCTGAGCAGAAGCAGAACGACTGTTATATCTAAGTTCTCTTCTAAGATATACAGATTCTCATTTAAGACAACATTTTTCTTTTATCTAAAGTTTAAAAATATGTGTATTGGTTAGATGGTCTACACAACCTATTGACGTTTCTTTCTAGCAGGTAGGATTATACTTACAACATTCATAATACTATGTCACAGGTGGTGTTATACTCTTAAATACTGACTTTGGAGGTATCTTAAAATACAGTCTGAAATGTCTTACAAGCATACTGATTGCCTACTTTGCATGAACATAACCTTAATACATTGGTGTATTGCAATTTTTATTTTCCTTATTAAACCATAGAAACATTTTCTCTCATATAAATTATAAATATTAATTACTATATGCTTATCTCAAAACTCCTGCCCTTTACTTTCGTTGTTTAAATTATTCATGTATATACTTTAGAAGTTAACAGAGTTTTATCTAAACCTTTCCAAAGTACATTTGATTTGTGTATCATGTTCAGGACAATCATTGCCATAGGCCTTATTATAAATGATAAATACTTTTACACAAGAAATATAAAGCTGGATCATAGCCAGTCTTTAGAACTATACTGTAACCTGATGCATATTGTGAGTAGTTCTGCTTAAGCCCACCTACCAATAAAAAACTTTTTCATTTTTTAATAATAGTTAATTTTAAAGCTCTACTGACATGTTTTGCCTACTTCAGACAAGGCTGCAGAAGTCGGGAATCTCCCTGGGTTCAGAGCAGTCATTCCCGGACAGGCTATGGGAACACTGGCATGAATGAAAAGGCTCACAGTAGCACCCAAAACTCAGTTCCTCCCCCACAGCATCTCTGCAGGTTTTCTGTGCTGTGGCTAACAGAACAGGGCTGTAAGACTTGCAAGCATGTAATTTTGCAATAAAGGAGCAAGAAAAAGGCCAATAAAGCTATCCAGGGTTCTGGAAATTCATTTTCTGTAACTATTTCCTCACTGAGATTTTATGCCATTTTGAAGTCTTACTGACCTAGAAAAAGGCCTACTATTTGAGAAAATGCTTTGGATCCCAACTACTGATTATCAAGGACAAAGTTACTTGTATGTGCTTTATCATTTAGCTAGCAAAGATTTTTACACTAATGCTATAAATGCAAAGGAAGGTTTCTGCTGCTAATTTTTAGCTAAAGGGCAGATGTATATCCTGATACTATGATTCTATATAAAATTGCATGATAGATAGACAATAAAGTGGACCAACTCCATTACAAATTTGATAAAGAAGGAGGGTATTGTCTTACCCAGATATGAAATGAAAGTCAATATTTTCGCTTCTTTGATGCTTTCTAATGTGCTGTATTTGGGGCTTTTTCTTTTATAATTGATAATTTTAACAGATCAGAGATCAGTCAACTAAAATTATTAAAATAGGTCTTGTGGGTCAGGTACCCTGTAAATGTTTAATTAAGGTCTCTTTTCCCACACCTCTTTTTTCCTGTGATGCTGAAGGTCATTCCTGGGCCCATCATTAGCACACTTCCTGAGTGACAATCATTAAGTATTCTTTTCCATTTTGAGAGTTTATTGATATCTTGAAATAATAGTGACTTTTTGTATAAATTAGTTATCAGTTTGTATGTTGGTTTCAAGGCAGAGGAGCTAATGAAAAAATGCTGAGGTCCACTGCAAGATTTTTTGCAAAAACTAAACAGTGGGGATGCTAAGAGAGGGAGATTGTAATCTGTACCTCTGAGACATAACAGATTGACATTACACATATATTTGGTACTTCAGGCCTGATGGGCTTCTCAGCTTACCCCTGTTGTGTTCAAGTGGGGACACAAATGGGTCTCAGCTGGGATATGTGACAATCAATGAACCTTCTCAACTCTCGGTTATTAAAGTGTCCCAAATAAAACTGGTGTCATCTCTCACTGCTGCTTATAACCAGCCTTTTTCAGCATTAAACCAATCAGATTACTTTAATTTGTAGATAACACAACTAACCTGGAAAGGTGGTTGGCTGGTGCAAATAACTTTATAATGATAAAGTGGTTTACACCAGTCCAAATTTAAGGCAACAGAGAGATACTCACCCTTTCCTTTCTCTTTGAGAAACCAATAGGAAAATTTCAGCAGTACCAAGAAACCAGTCCTGTATTTCAGATAAAGAAAAGCTGATAGTAGTGGAAACATAGTCTCCTGCTGTTAGCAGTATGGAGAAATCAAGGACTTACTGGAGGAGAGGAAGCTTGCTTTAAAAATACGTGGCTGAGACCATGATGATTTAACAGTTCAGGAGACTGAAGTTACCATTTTTGTTCCTTGTGAAACTACAGAAAAACTGAAGTTGTAACAGACCAGGCTCAACAAAAACACCCTAGAAAGCAGAAGAGGTCACCTCCTGGAAGTGTCATTTATTTTCCTATGTCTACACAGCATGAGAACCGTGAGGAGATACTGAACTGTGTGAGAAACACAATATTTTAGCATTATCCTAGTGTAGCTCCTTGAAAACAGCTGCTTTTCTCTCCTTGGACCCAAATAGTTCTGCATAAATTACTGAAATTAAGTCTGTACAGCATTAGATATTCGTTAACCCTCATTGCTGCTGCTGGCACTATTAATGCCACATTTTCATTAGTGACTGGTGTATTTCTCTTCATAAGCTTATATTCACAATTAAACTGGAAACATCCATTAATTTTTCACAAGGAACTAAAAAGGATAATTGGATTTTATTTAAAATAAATCACTGACGGCTTTTAATGCAAATACATGGGTAACATCAAAGACACTGAAGAGCTGCTGAAAGAAATAATAATAAAATAGTGGATCAGTCTCACAAGTTTTAACTGGCAACTTTTCCCCATCCAGAGGGCCTGTTTTATTAAAACATGGCAAGTACTTAGCAGCAGAAAAAGAATAAAGAGAATTTTCAAGAGGTCATTGCCAGATCAACACCACAAGTAGTTACTGAGTTTGATAAAGAAATGAGAAATCAAGGGTGGAGGGATTACAGAGTTCCCTGTCCTCCATAACTATCAGAGAGGACAAAATGTGATAGAGTGGGATACAAATCAGGGTAGCTTGCAGGCAGAGGAGTGCTGTGGTTGCAGTTTAAAGCTCAGATCCCCATGTTATGCTTAGAGTAAGATATCATGATATCCCGCATGATGAACAAAAAGTCTACAAAAAAAATGAAAGGAAAGATAAAGGAGGTAAAACATCAGAAAGCTGCAGGTGAAGACCAAGCCACCAGACAGATGTCAAACATTTGTGATGACGAGCTCATCATATGAGATTCACAAATATAAGTCAATGCCAGCTGGCATTTACTGGTATTTACATGCCTTACTGAGCTTGCTGATCTCAAACTCCAAAATCTGATTCTTTCACACACTTTATGTCTTTCATCTTTTCTTATTTTTTTCTTCTCTCCATTTCTTCTCTCTAATGATATCCCTTCTACCCAGTAACCAATCCATTTTATAGACCTGCGTTTAAAAAATAAGTGTAGATAAGTACTTAAAAAATAAAAAAAAAGAAAAAAATACATGTACAGCAAAACTATTAATGATCAGAAGAACTTTACAAAAAATACAACTAGAAATAGGAAGACATTAAAATTACAGGAAAAATTTTTAAATACTGAAATATCTACACCATTAAATGAATATATATGGCTATTTTATTCACTCTTGTCTTTCCTCAAACTAGGCAAAAGGTTTGTGTTGATACAGAGCTTCATAAAGATTCTGACTGTTTACTACAACTGCATTTTGACTCTCTTAAACTGAAAGAGTGGAGTGAACTATTTTGTCACTGATATGTAAATGCATTAAACCCTACTGTTCTACAGAACTAGATACCAGAAAATTTTCCAGGACTTCAGAGGATAGTCTTCACATCTGGTTTTCTATTTCTTGAAGATCATACAATCCTGACAGACTCACCATCAAAGTTACAGTAATTTAACACTCTATAAAATAACAAAAGATGTACTTTGACATTATACAGATATATGACATTTTCTAGAAAGATTCACAGCTGAGGATTGAAAATAGTAACTGAAAGATGGAAAAGACTAAAAGAACATGTTAATGTATGTGGTCTGTATTTTTACTAAATTTTTTGCCTATTCTTCACAACTACCATGAGCTTTGCAGTTGGATAAGAGTCTGAAGGAGGGCTGGGAGTGACCATGTAAGTAGTTCATGTAAAGATAGAAAGGATGTCAAAGACAGTAATACTGTGATTTGTAAACTTGATGAGTAAGGAGAAATCAGTTTGTCCAAAGCAACTTCGACCTAGACACCAGCAGAAAAAAAATCCCGATATAAACTCTCCCTTCAGAAATGTGACATGCTTGTGATGAAAAAAATCAGCAAAACAAGGCTTAAGCAGGGTCACCTCCAGCATTGGCATGTAAGCAAGAAAGGGCCTACAAGGCATCACTATGGGAAAAAAAAACAGACCCCTTTCTGCGAAATCAGCATGCTGGGGTTCCTCTCTGACATGCCTGTACACAAATGCACACACCATGGAGAACAAGCATGATGAGTTAAAAGATCTGCGTGCAGTTGCATGGTTGTAGCCTCAGTGGGAGGACAGCATAAAGCAAGATCACAATGTTGGATTTCAGGAGAGCATTAGGACTAGCAAGGCTTACAGGAAGTATAGATTAGATAGTGGACAATGAGGCGGATTGAAAACTGGCTGAGCTGTTGGGCTCAAAGGGTTGGGATCTGAAGCATAAAATCCACCTGGGGGCCATTTACTACTGGTGTACCCCAGGGATTGATACTGGGCCAATATTGTTTAACTGCTTCATTAATGACCTGGATGATGGGGCAAAGTGTACCCTCAGCAACTGCGCAGATGATACAAAACTGGGATGAGTGGCTGATACAACAGAGAGTCATGTTGACATTCAGAGGGACCTCAACAGAGTGGCAAAATGGGATGACAAGAAACTCATGAAGTTCAACAAAGGGAAACACTAAGTCCTGCACCTGGGTAGGAATAACCTTGTGCACCAGGACAGGTAGGAGGTTGACCAACTGCCAAGCAGCTTTTCAGAGAAGTAGCAGTGCATCTTTCCTGACCATGAGCTGACCATGAGCTGACCATGAGCCAACAATGCACTCTTTCAGCAAGGCCAGAAATGTCCTTAGCTCCATTAGGAAAAGCATTGCCAACAGATCAAGGGAGGTAATCTTTCCTCTCTACTCAGCACTGATGAGACCACATCAGGAGTGCTGAGTCCAGTTCTGGGCTCCCCAGTCCAAGAGAGACATGGACATACTGGAAACAGTCTAGTGAAGGGCCACAAAGATGATTAAGAGAAGGCTCCAGCATGCTTATGCATGTGTATGCATATATATCTGATGGGAGGGAATGAAGAAGAGGAAGTCAGACTCTTCTTGGTGGTGCCCAGTGACAGGACAAATGTCAATAGACACAAATTGAACTACAGGAAATTCCATTTAAATGTCAGAAAAAGCTTTTTCACTGTGAGGATTTTGGAACTCTGGCACAGGTTGGTCAGAGACGTTGTAGAGTCTCCATCCTTGGAGATGTTCAAAACCTAACCAGACACAGTCCTTAGCAACTAGCTCTAGTTAACCCTGCTTTGAGCAGGAACGTCAGACTAGACCATACCCAAAAATCCCTTCCAACCTCAGTGATTCTATGATTCAAAGTATAAATACCGCATATTGATTTTTCAGAACTAGAAAATCCTCATGTGACTTAAGAGAAAGCACCAAGAGATGAAGGTGACGTCTACACTGCTGTTACTTACATAATATTCATATAACATTTGCTTTGATAAATTATTTTAAATCTTGAGATTACCTATTTGTACTGTGTTGCAACTACTTTCATTTAACCCACAAATAGTGATTTTCAATTTTCAGTTTGTTTTGAACTTCAGAAGCAGATAACTTTCTGCTTATTTCGGGCCTGCTCAGATGAGTACACACCAATATCACCAGGGAAGTTGATGAAAATAAAGAAATAGTCCTGTGGCTAAAAAAAAGATTGTGTGTTTTTTCCAACAGAAACCCTTATAAGCTTGCCCTGCAGTTAAACTGCTATAGCAAACAGTAATAGTCCATTCACATCTATTATAAGAGGAGTATCACCTGCAGTTTTATTGACTGTCAGAAAACAGGTCCCAATTTCTGAAACAATAAAAATAAAATTTCGTGTAAAATCTCCCAAGGTTGTAGCCTGTAACCTTATAACATCAGAAATGACAGCAGTAAGCCTTTTCTTTTTCTTTTTTTCACTTCAGACTCCATAAGAAACCAGAGATTATATTCCAAAGCACGGAGTGGTGCACCCCTTGACATATTACCATGCAGAGTCACAGCAAAGGTATCAGAAAATACCTTCAATGCATTTCTTTTCTTAGTGCTGTATATCTCTATCCAACACAGAAAGGCACACCCTGTTAGTCTAACACTCACAGGTAAATTCTAAGGACTGAACGAAATATAAAGCATTAACAACACAATATAATTTTGGCATGTAATCATGCTTTTCCTAGTCTTTAATGTTTCACTACTCAGGTTCACGTGAAAAAATTATGCAAACAAAGTGAAAGAACCTATGGGAAGTGTAACCGAATCCTTCGACTACAAGTTCATTGTATTGGGTCTGTATGGCAAGGTTTTGGTAGCGGGGCAAGCTATAGGGGTGGCTTCTGTGAGAAGCTGCTAGAAGCTTCCCCCATGTCTGACAGAGCCAATTTCAGCCAGCTCCAAAATGGGCCTGCCACTGGCCAAGGCAAAGCCCATCAGTGAGAGTGGTAGCGCCTCTGTGATAACATATTCAAGAAGGGGAAAAAAAAAACTGCAGCAACACCAGCAGCAGTCAGAAGAGAGGAGTGAGAATATGTGAGACAAACAACTCTGCAGTCACCAAGGTCAGTGAAGAAGGAGGGTGATGTGGTTCTCCAGGCCTTGAAGCAGAGATTCCCCTGCAGCCCACGGAGAAGCACTGGAACAGGCTGCCCAGGGAAGTGGTTGAGTCACCATTCCTGGAGGTATTTAAAAGACAGGTAAATGTGGTGCTTAGGGACATGGTTTAGTGGTGGACTTGGCAGTGCTAGGTTAACAGTTGGACTTGATGATCTTAAAGGTCTTTTCCAACCAAAACAATTCTATGATTCTATGGAGACCATGGTGAGGCAGACTGTTCCCCTGCAGCCCATGGAGGTTAATAGTGGAGAAGATATCCACCTGCAGTCTGTGGAGGACCCCACACTGAAGCAGGTAGATGTGCCCAAAGGAGGCTGTGAACCCATGGGAAGGCTGCACTGGAGCAGGCTCCTGACAGGACCTGTGGACCCATGGAGAGAGGAGCCTGCGCTGGAGCAGGTTTGCTGGCAGGACTTGTGACCCCATGGAGGACCCACAGTGGAGCAGTCTGTCCCTGAAGGACTGCACCCCATGGAAGGGACCCATGCTGGAGCAGTTTGTCAAGAACTGCAGCCTGTGGGAAGGACTCACATTGGAGAAGTTTGTGGAGGACTGTCTCCCCCAGGAGGGACCTTGTGCTGGAGCAGGGGAAGGGTGTGAGGAGGAAGGAACAGCAGAGTCAACGTGTGATGAACTGACTGCAACTCCCATTCCCTGTCCCTCTGTGCTGCTCCAGGGGAGGAGGTAGAGAAAAATCGTGAATGAAGTTGAGCCTGGGAAGAAGGGAGGGGTGGGGGGAAGGAGTTTTAGGATTTGATTTTATTTCTCATTACCCTACTCTGACTTTGATTGGTAATAAATTAAATTAATTTCCTCAAGTCAAATCTGTTTTGCCCCTGACAGTAGCTGATGAATCTCTCCCTATCCTCATCGCGACCCACAAGTCTTTAGTTATATTTTCTCTCCCCTGTCTTGTAGAGGAGGGGGAATGATAGAGCAGGTTGGTGGGCACCTGGCATCCAGCCAGGGTCAAGTCACCACATTCATACCAGACCATGTGTGGTTTTCACATACAGAATGTATGAAGAGGCCCTCAGGAAGAGTGAAGGTAATGTATCCTCGCTACTCTGCCCTCCTTAGCATCATTGATAAGGTTCAGATTGGGCAATGGGAGGCAGCTCCGTTATCCTGGCTCTTGATCATTCTTCTCTTCATGAGAAGTCATGAGCGAGTTTTCAGAGTTAAAATCCTTGATAGAAGGGCAGTGACTTTGAGCTGTGCCTCAAAGCATGTCCACTGCAGAAAATACAAGAATAAAAGCTATGGTCTTATAAAAGAGGCAGCTTCTTCCAGACCCATGTGTACCAGCGCTAGAAAAAGGAGTTGGCCATGGGTTATGCCGGGTACTCCATACACTAGGTACTCTATATCCAGCTTCAGCAGCTGCATCATTCTTCACTTGTTTGTCAGAGGCCAAACTCAAATACCTGAACTGCAACCATGCTCCCATCTTCATGAGTGTTTCCTGCAGTGTCTTCATTAAGACAACTTTAAAAATGCCCCATCCACCTTTGCCTTCAAACTCTAGTTTCCACTGAGGGGAAATCCATGTGGATAGGCTGGATGGAGCCAGGCACTGCTGTCAGTCTTTCTAGGTAGCCTGACTCAGTTGCCTGATGCGAATATTTGAAAATACATTTCAATGTTTAAAGGTGAGAAACTGTAGAATAAATGTTAGGCTGTACCAATACAGAAGGACGTGAAGCAAAATACATTTGACAACATTTTCTATTGAAGACATTTTCACCTGAAAAACAAAGGATTCTGAAAGATTTTCAAAATTAGCCTGTACTCAGATACTTAAGTGGCCTAATATTTCATCCAAAGTATTCAGTAGCTTCATTCATTTCAAATTTCAATTTCACATGCATGCTGAAGTTAGATAAAAGTTCACTAAAATTTCAAAGAGACAAAACATGCAATAATTCACATTATTAGATTATTTTTCTGATATCATACATAGCCACACTTTAAGGAACTTCACAAAATAGGAAATTGCATGCATCATATAAGAAGGAAAGTTACATTTGAAAACAATGGACCATATTTATATCCGTGATCTACTGCTTTGTGGTTTAAAAGAGACTGAGAGTCTTGTCTGCAAAGGAAGGATTATTTAAAAAAGGAATGCCAACTCAGAATCAAATATTTAACAAATAGTGGAATGCCAGTGTGAGTCTAACTTCAGGTACACATATAAATTTGGAATAGGCTTCACAGACTTCACACTGCTGATTGCAAGATTGGAATTTGTACCTGAAAATACACACACACAAAAAAATTCCTAGGCTTCTGTAAGCAAGCTTTTGTTTTCCATCAGTCCTGACTCAAAGGCAGGGGAAGGAACTACAGGGGAACAAAAATTCAGACTACCCACCTACTCACCACCTGCCTTTCTTCAGCATCCATTCTGGAACAAGAATAAGCCTACTTTTCCCTCACTTAAACTCAATACAGTGTTGGACTCTTAATCAGAAAACTTTAGGATGCAGTAAAAGTTTGGATCTGAATTAACAGTTTAAATATGGATCAATCATTTAAACGTGTAGCTAGGATCATTTAGACAGTCCAAAGATGCCCATCAGGAGCCCTTTCTTGTACCTTTCAGAGCAGGCAAGAGCCACTGCAGCTCTCTTGTTAAGCCCCAGGAAGAGTTGCAAGGGACCTCAACCAGGCAACCAAATAAAAATATCTTGACATTGAAGAGACAGTCACTTGATTCAAGATATGGGTAAAGCAGACTATCCAATTTCAGGTCTGTCCAACTATCAGTTCGGGGTTTCTTTTTTAGCCCAGCATGAGTTCAGATTTAAGTCTTAGTCGAGTAAAAAGCTGCCTCAAACAGCAACTGAACAAGGTATCTTCATTAAAACTTAGCTGCAGTGCTTGGGCAAGAAAAAAAGGAAGAGTGGAAAGTAAATGAGGAGCTTAGACTAAGAGCTCCCTTTCATCTAGGCAATGTAATGCAAATCTTTTCTATTGTGCATTTTAAGATGTAAATTGGATTCAAGTTGATGTCCACCTGTCTTGAACCAGCAGGGATCTCTTCCTGCCTTTATCAAAGCATCTCTCTGCCAGTTACTGGCTGCTGTGACAGTTGGAGATTTTTCGTGTGTGTGCAGACTTTTACAAATACAAACTCGTTAAAATTAGCTCTTTCACCTTCTGATTCCAAGAAAAACTGTCATTGTGAAAAATATCAGGGATCAAGTGATCTGTATTGTCTAATTACATCCTAAAAGATCTAGATGTTTATGTTTATGAGAAAGAAGTCTTATTTTCTTGGTATTTTCCATTTTCAAAAATTTACTATTTGTAAGAGGAGAAACCGTTATGTTAATATAGAAAGATACTTATATTGTCTACTCACTGCAGACAGATAGCTCTCTATTCATTAAAGTAAATTTTACTTAATACCAGCAAGCTGAGATTTCCTGATTCATTTAAGTAAATTCTCTGCCACTCCATAGAAAAACAGACATTCATTAGAATAAACTTTACAGAGCTTATATATTGGAATTGGGGATTGGACTAGATGATCTTTCGAGGTCCCTTCCAATCCCTAACATTCTGTGATTCTGTGATTCTGTGATTCTGTGAATACACTGAATCATTAAAAACATACAACACGTTCAAATCAAGTTGCTACAATCCTCCAGTTGCTTAAAAAAACAAACTATCATATCAATGTTCACAAAACAGATATGACTATAATTTGTTTAGCAGTGACAAGGAAAAAAGAAAACAATTTTTTTGTGTGGGCTTAGGGAATTTTGCAGCAGTTTGGCTTTGAAAGTTGTACTTTATTTTTAATTTCTTCACAGGTTAAATTATTCCATTGCAAAATCTTGGTATGACCATCATTCGTGACCATTTTTTTGCTAATATTCTCTATTTGAAATGAACGCTGTAGATATGTTCAATTACTAGGGGTGGGCACATATGACACAACTTCACCTACCCAGGTCTCAGAACCAGTTTTCCAATATGTTTAGGCAGACGTATTGGGTGCATGTGGCAATAAACGACATACATATATGACATATATGTATGTATATGACATATAGCTATATTTATGACAAATTTTAGCTGTTACCTTAGGTTTTTTCCCTCACTGGCAGTGAACCCATTGCCTGATATATTGATTTGCTATGGATTATATGTACATTTTTGAAGTGCTCAACACTACCGCAAGAATTCCAGAACAACCACAGGTCACAGCCGCCTTTTTGCACTCTTTCAGGGGAAAATATATGCCCGAAAATGTTTGACAGGCAGGAAAGGGAGCAAGTGTTAAGGGAAAGCTGAGGGAGCTGGAACCTGGAAGCATGGGAGGTGGAGAGGGAGACCCTTCAAAGTCTAGAATGCTTCACTCTGGGTCTACACCATGATGTGTGGTACATACATGTTTATTTAAGGAGAGAACTGATCTAGAAAACCTCCTCAGAGAGTACAGGCCTTCCCCTACATTTCATTTGGCCTTGTAATTCAAGCAGTGCAATATGATACCACCAAAATATTTGGAAACAGTGGGCAACACACAAAACATACTTGTCAGAAAAGTATACCACAGAATGTAGAATGGTCTCTTTTCCCTCTTTATACATTGAGTTTCTCACATCTGTGGCCTTTTTTTTTTGTTTGGGGGGTTGGGTTTGGGATTTTGGGTTTTGGTTTCAGGGCGTGTTTTTATTTTCTTTTTTTTTGGGGGGGGCACACTTTTCTCTCTCAAACATACAAAATGTCGCTATCAGATCACTAGAAATCACTTATCAACATTGTAGATAAATTTTTGTTAAGATGAAGAGAAAAATCTCCCAAGATGACACTGCCAAGAATATCTGGCACATTTCGGGTTCCAGCCACAACTTGGCCCCCACCATATGCTTCCTTGTCATAGCATCTGTACCTCACTTCTCAGAGCATTTCCATGGTTTCTCTCTCACCATGGACTTCCACTGGATCATAAAATAAAGGATCATGCAAAATGTTAAGCCTGATGGAAGGAAGCCTTGGTGGCTCAGGAAGAGCCACTGGCAGATGTGCCTCTCCATAGAGGAGCAGTACTACCCACAGGGCTGGCATGGCTGGAGCTGGGAATCAGGCTCAGGAGAGTCAAAGACAGTGACAGACCACAGTAGAGGAGCAAGAAAACAGGAAAGGAAACAGACATGAACCAGGAACCACCACTTGTCCATCTCCAAGGAGATGGACAACCCAGTTTCTTGGACCACAATCCCAGCAACTACAGCATCACTGCAGCATGCTCACGTGGGGGCCATACCCAAGGCAGGACTGTACTGTAAATGAACTCATCCACTGTGTGACAGGGACTTACTGGAAGCCATCACAACATGGACAGATACACAGTGTCTTATACAGTTGAAGTCAGATAATTTGAAAGTTGTTAAGACGCAAAACAGGCATTTTTCCTCATGTACCACATTTGTTCTCAGATTCATGACCTCTCCTTGAAAACTATGAGCTAAAGATAAGGAAATGAAATCTCACTGAACAAAGCCTTTTTTTCTACACTAACAAAATAGTTACACAGCTCATCTGCAGTTATGTACTGTACCATCTGCATTAAACATTCCCCAATGCCCATATGATATTATTTTTAGATACATAAGCTGTAGCAGTTATGTCTTCTTTCACTGTGTCGCTCAGACAAAATGCAAAAGTAAACACTAATCGTCTGTAAAAGGGAGACTAAATTAAAAGGGCTAATTTGAAGACAGGAGAGAGATATTCAAAGTTAAAGAATAATCACAAACACCTTCAGTATACGGAAGTCATTTGAAACCAGCTTCCAGACAGGCTGAGTGGGAAACTCTAGGGTAGAAGACTGGAGAGCGAACAAAGTTCTCTTGAGTACCATCACACAGTGCTCCAGATCTAGAAAAGGACTGAGGTATATATTAGATGCAGTAAAGCAACTGTAAATTTTAACCAGGACTAAGCTTATATAAAGCAAAGACAAATCATTACAAACCTCTTGTTTGAAAAACTGTCATTGGCACAGGAAAATCAAATTATTTTCTCATCTGAAACATCTTTATGTTCTCACAAAGCAGATTAAAATTCTGTCTGCCTCTCCTGACTTTGTATTTCGTAGTCCATTTTCTCTAAGCTTTGTGATGTGGTAACATACTGTTATTTTCAAAGCAGAGCAATATTATGGAAGAATTTTCCAAAACAAGCTATATCTCTATAGTAGAAGAAAAAAAACCAGACAGAAAAAATCAACCTCTAAAGCCTTTAAATAGATATCTATGTATGTGTGTCTGCAGTATACATGTATGAATATATATAAATGTACATACATACATGTGTATATATATACATACATATGCAGGTATAGTTGTATCGATATAGATATGGATATGGCTATAAATATAGATATGTGTGTGCACACACATATTATAAAACAAAGAGAAGAATTAAATATTTCACCAGTATATTCTGCACCTTGCAGAAACTGAAACTGCAAAACATCTTCATGCAGGAATGCCACACACTGGTAAGACACAGCTTGAGATGGGGGGTTCAACTAGGACAAGAGCCCAGCACACGTAAGTGGTCCTTACAGCAACTGGTTGCATTTGTGCTGCTGCTGCCAGAGCAAGTTGATCAGCAGTATGTAACACACACTAGGAAGATTTTTTTTTAAATTAAATTCTACAAAAGAATGAAAAATGGCAGCCACAGAATCTTTTATAGTAACTCATCTGAGATGCTCTGCCTCTTCCTGTGCTTTTTCTGCTAGAGTGCAGAAAATACAGGGTAAAATTTTCTCACTTTGAGAGATCTTTTTACTATTTTGAGAATTAGAAATTAGCAGTACATTTTACAACACCAGCCTGTTTATTCTGGTTTCTTTTAGTTTTCATTTCCACTTCTTTCACAGCAGCTAGTCCTAAGGGATTCAGCAGAATACGCACATCTTTCTAAAGGATAATTATGCTGCCATGGGGTGACTATGTGACTGTTTTATATCCTGCAGTATAGACAGTCTTATTCTATGTACAATTTTAGCTTAGTTTTCACAACGAGGATGTTAGATTTGCTATTTACTGCTACATACTATGGAGATTTTTGACTCAGTGGTAGTTTGGAGCACTTAAAGTGCTTGCTGAGAGCAAAGGGAGGATCACAGAGGGAGCAAGAATTACAGTCCATAAATGCTGTAAATGTTCTGAGCAAAGTTTGCTGACGGGTAGACAGGATTTCCCCCTTGTAAGTATCAGTATGGCTACTGAGCAACCTAATTGCCACTAGGAACAAAATAATATTCCTTATCACTACCCACTGCTCTCGTGAGCACAAAGTAAGCTTGAAATGAAGGTCAAATCATTAACAGCCTTGCCAAGTCAAATTTGTGCAATGGATGCAAAGCAGCTTGAGCCAAGGCATTTTAGGAATATCTGAAGATCAGTATTGGAGCAAGCAGAATATTCATTTTTCATCTTCTTTTATAATCCCAAGGATCACAGCAAAAGTACTCAGAAAGCCCTTCATTAGTTGCACTCCTGACAAGCAGAATAAGCTTGGACTTTAAGAGCCTAAAAAATCCTGCACAGAAGAATCAATGTTCTTTATTTTAATCTTTTCTGACATTTTGCCTGATAAATGGTTGTTAAAAAAATTGATTCTTTTAAGGTCAGTCACTGCTGCTTCTTACCTTTGTTCTAAAGCTTCCAATAATATACTAGTGGTTTTGTATTTATCCCACTTACTCAAGCATGTTACCACATTTATCCATTCAAGAGGGTTTGTTTTTTTTTCCTATATGTTTTGAGAAGCATATGTTGCTGGACCAGTGCTGACATTTAACTATAAAACCTGTATACAGAAACCTATGCAGTAGTAGGATGGAGTGAAAAAGGGGTGTAGTGTCCAAATGGTTAAAGCATTGGGTTTTTAAGGTGACAGCTGAAAAATACATACACAGAAAACTGCATTTAACTTTTCTCAAAAGAGTGAAGGGCTGAGTCAGCCAGGAAAGAAGCAGAGGAACTGGCATTAGGGAGTCTCATGTCTTTGAAACCATAAGATTAGACAACTGTGCTGCTTCTTTGAGCAGAAAAGAGACAAAATAGTGAAGCGACCCTTCCAACCACCAGCACATTTTTGCCTAGAAAAGGAAAACATATCAACCCAATGAGTAAAATTTCTCTGAACAATAATGAAAAAAATATTTTAAAAGAAAAAAAGGCTATCATAGACTCTTACATAATTTGGGGTGGAAGAGTCCTCCTGAGGTTTCCTTGTCGCTCCCTCAGCTCAAACAGGGCCAAACTCAGAGTTAAACCGAGATGCTCAGGGTCTTGGTAGTAAACTGCCTTGCTCAACTGCAACAAAATGCAGCAGGTGCAGACAAGATTATTGTGAAAGACCATATGCTCCTATGCAATGTAACTGAATGAATCTCTCATGCTGAAAGCATTTCTGATTGAGATTGATTTGTTAGTACATTGGCTCCATAGCAGAACTACAGAAAACAGGCAACAAGATTTCTACAATTCATATTGCTGTAGCACCTATTGATTGATCTTTTTCATAGGACACCCCAAGCACAAACACAGTAGAAAAAGTTAATTCCTGTCCCACAGAGTATAGCATCTGCATATAAGCAAGACACAGCAGATCAATACAGACAGATCAGGGAACAACAGTGAGACAGTACTGGCCAGCATGACAGTCAAGAGTCACAGGAGACTGGGGGTTTGACCTGTTGTCATTTTTTTTGGGTAGACATCAGTGCATCTTAAACTTGTTAGAAGTGAGTGAGGACAATGCTTTGCACAGGTTTATAAAGTGCCCTTCTCACAGTCATCCCAGCAAGGTTTTTCTTGCAAGGACTCCATAAATCTTTGAAGAATATAATCTCTTTATCTCTGAACATAATGTCCAATTATTAAAAGAAAAAAATAAAATCAAGACCAGTAGTGATGTAGTTCTTATTCTAGAGTCTGAGTTCTTTACCTAAGAATGTATTGAGAGCTTCTTATATTTTCTCTACTGTCCAAAACATCTTATGAAAATTATCTCTTTGATAGATCTTTGTTATTTCAATGCTTATTTGCCCGTACTGTCACAAAAAGATCCTCCCGCTATCAGCTGGTCTGTAGTCAGGACTAGTTCAGGAGGGGATTAGCTAAGTGATAGATCGGGTGGTTCACAAATTCAGAAGTTTTGAGACAGTTGTCCTTTCATAAATCATGAAGTCACCTGTGAATACCCCAATTTCATAAAAATCAAATTAGCACTAACTGGTAAAGAGAAAAATGAAAACAGTTCTTAGTTTTGCTCTAGCAATGACTTGTAGTCATAGCTTTGAGATTCTAGAGGAATTTTCAATAGGAGTTATGCTCAGTAATGCTGCACCTTCTGAAAGGACCACTCTGGAGAGCTGTGGTTAACAATCCATGTTTGACTCACCTTGTGTCTTGATTTTTAGTGCTGAGACAGTGAAATCAGAAGGATCTGCGGGCCGTGTGCTCTTCTGAAAATTAAACTACCTGGTTGAGAGTCTCATAAGAATAAGGAATTTGTTGCAGAACCTATGTCGCCGCAGCTGAGGGACTTTCTCAGCATTCCCAGTTGCTGTATGCTGCCTGGCTCAAATGTAGCGTAAAAGCTACATGTACAAACCAGATGAGAGCTGTAGCAAGCTACAGCAGAGGCCATATCTAGAAAAATGAGGGGATAAGACCCCAGACCAACGAGTGATTTTCTCAAGCAGTATATCTAAACATAACCAATAGTATGCTCTTAAAAAAAATATATATATATACTTTTATAAGACACAGGATGTAAAATTACTGCTCTATTCATAAATAACCTCTCCTGAGGTACTGTGTTCAGTTTAATACTACAATAAAAATATAAACCAATTGAAAGAAGTTTAACAGCAATGTTTAGAAAGCATTTCTTATAAGAAAAAGAAAAAAAAAGACTAAATTGAAATTGTTCAAGTTTGTAGAGGGAAACAAATTTATGACAATAGTCCTGAATTCTTACTAAAGTAACTGCAAAGAAAATGGATTAATTATTCTCCATATCTGAGAAGGACAGAACAAGAACAAGTATATTTCAGTTGCAAATAAGGAAAGAAAAGAATGTCATAGCTTTTTAAAGTTAAGAATAATAATACCTGGAAAGTAGTTAGCAATGGCAAACTGAATTCTCTGTCACTGACGGTCAGAACAGTTTAGACATATTAGAAATGGGTTAGCTACGGTTGATCCTACCTAAAAGTATTCCGATGGATTATAAGTCTTTTTAAGGTCATCTCGAGCCTTCGAATCCTGTGATTTTGATCATTATTTTGAGTTAGTTTCAGGCATAAATTTTTGGTTACCAGAAGTTACTTTCCTACATCTGACCTAACTTCCAATTAAAATTGATCTTTTTGTAGTCCAAAGATATTTTCCACTGTCACTCATACATCTCAACATGACCACAATTTTACCTTTAAGAAACATCATGCTGAATTCTACTTTTAATTCCTGTCCTACTTTCAAAGTTGGTACAATGCTTGTTCTTCACCGTTTTCTATTTCTGCAGGCTAAGGCTACATTGATTTAAATTCAAAATTTGAGGTTGGAGCTCTTTCATTACAGAAACCCATTGGTTTATCTGCTTGATTTCCTATGTTTCCAAGTAGAGTTCTCAATTTGTGTTTTTCTGCAGTAACAGCATTACTTTAAAATATTCAACAAGGATTTTAACAAACTGCAATCATTACTTGCTAAAAGACACTTTGTACATGACTCTGTCTATCACATTATTAGATGAGCTCTTCTGTTGAAAGAAATGTTACTACCAATACAAACATTGTTCTTGGTCTCTTTTTTACTGCTAAAAAGGGGTTTAGGAAGTTTTATAGAGTTGAGAATTTGGGTTTGAAGAAACTGAGAGTGACTGCATCATTCCCTTGCAATATTAGGGAACCATATGGTTCCTCCACAGGTCCTATTTACCACTAGCCACAAACTCCCTGGTACCTTCTGACAGACTGAGGACCTTTGAAACTACATCACATTACACGAAAAGAGAAGAAAGTTGAGTCTTTAGAGTCCTCTGTAGTTGAAAGTTGCAACTACAAGTTGCAAGTCCTACAGTTTTTGTCACTAAGTACAACTAACATGATATTTCTGGAGCAAGCCAGTTAGTTCTGGTGCAGAGGACCAGTTTGTGCTGGTGTCACGCAGAGGAGGGCTGTTTTAAAAGTTCTTCGTTCCTGGAGCCATGACTTCAACATGTGTTTTATTTGAGTTCAAAGGAAGAACCTAAACTTGTTGACAAATGAAGCTGTGGTTATTTCAGAGTTATTTGGCAATTCAATAAATAGTTTTAGTTGAATACATTTTTTAGGGTTCTATTTAAGGTTGGTGAAACTCATCTTTCTGGCTGAAAGATACAGCCTCTGAATCATTCCTTACCCAGGGGAACCCCAGCTGAAATCTCGTCTCTACTAGAGACAGCTAGACTACATTACAGGGAAATGCAAGGATGTCCATGTTATGAAGTACTCTGAAATAAAATGTTCTCAGTTCCTGCTGTTGATCTTCTTTCACTGTATTCACACAAATGGGATTTTTAACTTTGCAGGAAGTCAGATCCTTAAGAGATCCACTTCATTAGAAGGCATAAAAGTGACTGAATTATATTATAATTTCATTGTTAGGAGAAAGCTTTAGTTCATTGAGAAATGGGGATGAAATGTAATAACATGTTTGACATCAATGTATAGACTTAGAACTGGTTTTAAATCAGCTATTTTTAATAAACCACCTGGTTCAGCTGCAATAAAAGGGAAACCTGTTACTGTTAATGTAGAACTGGCATAATTTTAAATAATTTATAAAGCAAACAAACTTGATATGCTAATATAGTAAAGATTTTAGAATTAATTTGAGAAATTCTGGGGATATTAATATGTAACCAAAATAAGAGACATAGGTAGTTATTGGTGCTTCTTTGGAACTTTTTTCCAGGAACAATCTTTAAACCTTTCTCCGCCATTTGCCAGCCATGTAAGTAAGGGTTTTAATGCTCTGTATTCTTACAGCTCTGTGTTGTATCTGAGATTATGCTGAAGTAAACTGATGCCTAGGACATGAAGGCAGCAAAATGAAATTATTAGATTTGTATGGAATATTTTGAATGAAATAAATGAGTTATTTCAGCAAGATAAAGTAATTGTAAAATCAATTCAAAGCAATCTAAACTAAACCATTGGTTGGGCTTTGTTTTGCTTTATTTTCTGTTTGGCAACGAGATAGAGAAATGTTTGCACAGGCCAGTCTGGAGACAGTGACTCTCTGTAGTCACATCAAAACAAAATCCAAGTTAAAATTCCAGTTCTGTTCTAGCATGTCCACAATTCTTTGCATCACAGTGCATGAAGTAGTCCAGCTAAGCAGTACAGCATGGAAAAATGAAGGTATTCGTGATAAGGAGTAATGCAGACCTTTTTTTCTTTTACACAGCTGCCTGTGAATGATCAACTAAGAAGTCTAGCTGCTGCTTGGCTATGGCAGAGACTGAAACACCAGATAATGCCTAGAAGTGAGATATACTCCTTCACCATACCACTGGCTGAATTTCTAACAATTTCCATTTTCCTAAATTCAGGTATTTTGGAAAAGGAATCCAGAAACAAGGGTTTTTTTCCACTTTAGGCTTGCATTTTATCTCTTCTGCCCTACCTTTGATAGCATTTTATTCTTCTTCTGTCTGATACTTAATTCTGATATAAACAGCATTCAGTGAGAAACAAGTATTTTCAATTTAGTTCTTACCTTTTTTTAATCTACACTGCTAGATAAAATTTAGAGTCTTGTAGATAATTTCAATTCAAAAGGGAAATTGGTGTTAGATATTGAATGTAAGAGCATTTGGATTTGCCCCTCCTGCACCTCAGAAAACTACAATAGCCTGCCTTCTGAAATAAAGCATACATCAGTCTAGAAGAGATTGTTTTCTTACTCATAGCTATGAGCTTCTTTTAGCCACCATCAATCAAAAGTAATTAAGAGTGACAACTGACATATTTTGGGATGCCCTTCTGTCTTAGTGTTTTCATGTGCTGCTTTTCCCACTCTTTCCTAGCAACACCTGCCAAAGCCACATTGCCAAGAGTTCTCTATTCCTGAGCAACTTGATATTTCCCCTTCATTTTTAGGAAGATGAGAAGGAAATGCTTGATGGACTATTACAGCTATATTAAATGAAGACTGGTACTTAAACTCCCAAGCTCTGCACCATTAAAAAGTAAACTAGCTGTGGGAAATTGTGTCTCTGCAATAACAGTTCCCATATTTATCACACAGTTTGGTTGCATTGGCCTAGCACATCTGATCCCATCTCTCAAGAGAAAGAGATCCTTACCACCTGTGGAGGAGTTCAAACAACACGTGAAATACTAGGGACAGTTGACCAGCTTGCGTTGGTGCCCTGATTGCCAATAACACACTGGATATCCAGAGACTGGTGAAACCAGCCATTGCACCATCGCCCCTACATGGACCAACTGGCCTGCTCTGATTGCCCAGTGAGTTCTTCTGGGAAGCAAAGTACACACAGCACTGGTAGAATAAACTATTAATTGTTTTGAGGAAGAAGAACTATGAACCAAACCCCGGGCCAAAACACAGCCACTGAAGCACCACTCTACAATGGACTCTCATATAATGACCAAAAGTACACTTGCTTCACTGACAGTTCCTGCAAACTCCAAAGAGGACAGAGGTTGTGGAAAGCAGCATTGCAGAGGTTCCTCACTCTCTGCATATCTAAATTGAGTGGAAGAGAAGTGGCCAGTCAGTTTGCAGAAGCCAAACCTATGCAGATAGTGTTAGAAGGGGATGAAGGGGAAAAGTGGTCTACAGGGCATGCCTATACCTATTCCTGAATGGCTGTGTGGGAAAGGATAAAACAATGGAAAATAGCAAAGGTGGAAGCATTAGGATAAACACATCAGGGCAGCTGAGGTACAGCGACAGGTAGCTTGTCAGATACAATGAAGATCCATGCAAGTTCATCATGTGAATGCAGCCATCCCAAACAACAGAGCCACAGGAGAATAGCAGAACACAGGGCTGGTCAGTGTGCCAAGAGGAATAGTGCAGTCCTGGCTACAACTAGAGACTTAGACTGGGACCACACCAGAGAACTTGGTTTAGTTCATCTGTGTATGGTGTGTAGTGTCAACAAGTGCTGACCACCTGCAAATTGCTGGAAAATGACCATGGGAAGAACCTGCATTGTGGTGGAAGTATAAAGATATATGGATAAGAAGCCATGGGCAAGCACTAAATGGCTAGCAGTGTCTTCTGGTGAAGCCCAAATGTTGACCCTAGTATGCTGTACTTGACCCTAGCACCTCCAGCACTGAAATTGGTAGAGTGTGACAGGTAAATGGCAATGCAAGGAACTGATCTGTATGAACTATAGGACTGTGTATAGATGAAGGGACAGTTGACATGGATGGGCCTGGCTGGCAGCAGTGCTAGGATGTGAATCCCAGTTAGCCCTGCTGTACAGGGGAGCAGCCCCATTACTAGAACCACAAACCACCTCACATGCAGTCAGCCACCACCATGTCCCAAATAGCCATGGCCGTGGCCACAGGCAGGTGCTGGACACAGAGGGGATTTGAATGGGCAATCCCAGTTGCGTATTACCTGCAGATGCTGTAACCGATGGAGTCAGGGTAGCTCACAAAAAAAGGGTAGACAGATTCATGGACAACAAGATCACATTAAAAAAAAAAGGTCAGGGATGTACTTTCTAACATTCCTAATACAATTATATGGGGTGTTGGGACAGTAAAAGGGGAGTGAATGCTAAAAGTGACAAACAGGGTCTCCCTTGTGCTGTGCAAAGTAAAAGAAATCTGAAATACAGCCAATCTTTTTGGGTCTTAAAGGTAGATCACACAATATTAATCAACCAACAGATAAGACACTTGTCAAAAGTTGTAATATGAATTCCTCCTTCCAGTCCCATTCCTTTTCTTCATGAACTCTCTAATGGCATCTGTCTCCATTTTGACACTGCTTATACGTACCCTGAAATGCCTTCTTGACTGCTTTAGGGCTGGTAGTTTTTGACCTACCACTAATAAAAAGGGAAATAAAAAACTCTTTAAAAGGTATTCAAATAAATGACAACAGCACACAATAAAGTTGTCAACCTATCTTAACTCAGACGAATAAAATAGATGTCAGTAGAATGGGTTGGCATTTGCTTAACTCCAAATTGTCAGGAAGTGTTTAAGTGCACCACACCATACTGAAGATGACAAAATCTGAAGATTTCATCCCCAGAGGAGATGTCAGCAAAGGGAAAGAAATAGGAGCTATTCAGAGTCCCAAACACAGATTCAGAAACACAGCCTTTGCAAATTCAGTCTCTTCTACATTAGTCTAGAAACTCTTATATACACCAGCTTCATTTCAGGTCTGCCCATCACCTTAGTTTAAAATAGTTTCCTTAGAGTAGAGAAGGAAAGCACATGGAATGAGGTAAGAAATGCAGAACTTTGAGACTATAATGAGATCCCAGCGTACACCCTTGCTGACACTGGACTGCTTTTTCAAGCTTTACCATATGGCAGGCACAAAGACTTCACAGGACACCCAAATAGGTAGTCCTTCCTATACAGCCCTCCTTCCCTTCTCTGTGGGAAGTCTACAAAACAGTCACATACATGAAAACCATATATGTCGGTGAGCACATGAGGCCCACAGCTACTCTGGTACCCATCAAAGCTGGTACACATAGCCACAGGTCTTCTGGTCGAGAGAAGAGAGAGAGTCGGTTGTATAGAGCCTGCCAAACTATAACATGGCATACACAGTAGCAATAGAGAATAACTATTGCAACTCCATTTTCATTTCCTCCAATAAATAGAATAATTTTCTTTTTTTTTTTTTTGACAGAAATAAACAGAGATTCATACTAACTGGTTTTGATTTTGGACTGTCTAACTTACGTTGCAAGTTTAAGTATGTACTGTCTGTTTTCAACACACAAATCCATTTTGATTAAAAATTAACTAGGTTCAGCAGAGAAGCCTGAATATCAGTGAAAAATGGTGGAATTCAGCCTGCTGAGCCTCTCGAGTCTTTTTTTAAGCGCTTTATGTGTTGTCTAAGAAATTAAGATTAAATTATCAATTGTTTTAGACATCACTGCCTAAAATGTTTAATTATGCTAAAATTTAAATGAAGTAAAATGTAAATGCACAGCAGAACAATCTCAACATACCTTTCAAAAAGTTCATGTTTGACACAGATTTTCAGTTTGACTCATTTTTGTATTTAACTTTCTGCTGTAATGTCATGACAACAAATAATAATATTAAGGGTTTCATGTTTAAGAAGCAAAACCGAGGCTGTTTTAAAATTCCCATCTTTATATTTTAATTTCCTTACCAACATTCATTAAGCAAACTAGATACGTGATTCAAGAAATGGGTTTTTTTTTTTTGTTTCCTCATTTTTTCACCTTTAAAATAATTTTGAAAATTTAACGGGCAAGACCTGTAAATATTTTTTTTTCCACAGACTCTATCTTTTTTAAGGCATCACCAGTCTCTTGATCTTCTAATTCATGTAAGCAAATCTATCAAACTACTTCTTCCGTGTAAGTTTGATAAGAAAATAATAAATATCACCGCTAGGGGATGCTGATAGTAAAGCAACAGAACTTTTTACCTGATACCAGTCTCTTCATCTTACGATTTTCAGTGTAAAAACTTCAGTTTCAGATTAGAACTTTATCCCAAAAGACTACAGGCCAGGGGTACTTGGTTAAATTTGGTCAGTGAAGTTGTGAAGAAAAATTATTAAAATATTCAATAAATTTACATTTAGGAGAACAATGATGGTATACAAACAACAGTCCAGAAGTTTCTTAAGTGATGGTATAATATAATGCATTTAGAACTGTTTCTCATAAATTCAGATTTACATTTATGCAGTTTGCTGGAAAAAAAAAAAAGGTCTTCTATTAGTTCTAGGATCTTGGTGAGTGGGATGTACAGAGGAGGAAGAAAAATGCAGAAACTGTTTGGGGAAAAAATGAAAAATTAAGCTTTGTTTCTCCTGGCATTTTAGATTTGGAAGCTCTTTAATACCAAAATTAGGTCAAAAGCTAAATAATCGATGTAACTGAAGGAGATAAAGTCAAGATATTGTTTTACTGTTAGCATGAAAACTCATCCACAAGAATCAAGATCTAAAATGAGTATAAAAAAATCTAAATAATTTCTGTTTAATCACCAGTGTGGTTTTATAGCTTGTAGGCTTGTGTTGAGTTCAGGAAAAGACAAATATTTGGTTTTTGAGAGGTTTTTTCTGGTTTTACAATCAAGATATTTTTCTTGGCATTCAAAAAAAAAATCACCTACATTCCATTTATCTCAAAGTATTAGTCATTTATCTTTGCTGCTACCATGCTGTTTTCACTTGGAGTTTACCGTCTTTGTAGCCAGGTAGTGTTGAGCTGATACTGGAACTAGTAAGTCCTCATGATTTGGCCAATTTACATGTTTTCATGGCCTCTTAAAAAGAGGAGAGAAATTAACTTTAAACTTCTAACTGTAAACTAATGCTTTCACCTAGCAAACATGAACACCGTCCATCGAAATTGAATGAGCACCATATGGTACAGTGAAAGCAGAGCTCACAGCTGACCTGCAGATTAGCTCTCCTGCCTTACCGGTATGCAGAAGGAAGCAACTGTGTAGTGAGACACAGCCAAAAATAAGATTATTGACAAGACAAAAGCACTTCAAAATTATGCAACACACAGCAGCTAGTCAAAGTTCAAGTGACATACAAGCCCTTCCACAGACAAAGAAAGACAGCACTGTAGTGGTTTAGGATTTACAGCTTTGTATGACGCTGGGCATGTCATCTACTGTGTTTCACTTGGGGTACACCACCTGCTGAAATGGGAGTAATACTTTCTTGGGGAAAGGAGAGGGGCGAAGGTAGGACTTATTAATAACTGGCATGAGGGTTATATGGATATATATGATCTGAATTATTTGGGAGTGTGGAAACAGACTAGTTTGGCCACTCTGGCCATTTTTATTATGATTTGATAGCAGTGGATGGAAATCACTAGGAATTATTTTTAAAATATTAAAGTCATTTCTCTTCCCTCCTGCAATACAGTTTGGATGTGACATTTATAGTCTACAGGGGTAAAGTCACACACTCACAAGTATATCATATCTGGCCACTTTAATGTATGCAGAAAGAGGCCAGTTCAATAAGTCTTGTGAAGCTAAAGTCCCTGTTGGGAGTTCCTTGCCAGTTGCTTTTAAGGATGAAAGGCATGCAAGTTAGATTGGGCTAGTCTCTCTCTCTTGTACGTTTGTAACTTCCTATGGAAAGAGAACTTAAAGCTCTAGAGCTGTATCTAAAATATTGCACATTTCTAAAGCTACCATTCCATACTGATCATATTCTTATATACGTGTCATTATCATACAGATTTGCATGAGACTGGTCCTCTTGCCTAAAATTAATTGAACTGGTTGAATTAACAGCCCAGAGAGATCAGCAATGGTTGAAGAGTTGCTATTCACAACTTCATCATTTCAGGCTGCTCAAAACAAAGCTACAAAATTTTGATGTCAGCTAGCAGAATGGGAAATAGTATTGAATCTGGTATTCTTATATGCAGAAGAATACAGAATATACATATACACATACTCATACTCTCATTTATATGTGTGCACTGAAACTAAACACATCATGGCCTGTAACTAAGATGCTGTATTGATGGGCAACAACACCCGAATTTCTCATGATACTGATAACAGAACAGTATAATCATACCTTATGTACCTTTTCACAGCTGATGTGTGCGGGAACAAAGGTCTTTCACTTCCCTTCCTCTCCTCTTCCAACCTGCCCTTTCCATTCTGCCCCCATTAGGAAAGTATTACAAGGGCTGCAAACTATCTCCATTATCACTCTAGGTTTTGGGACCTCCTACCCTGGCATAGTACCTTCCATTGCCCAGTCCTGTACTGGGATTTGCAGGCTTCCAATAGCCCAACACGTGCTGTAGTTCTGCTCCACCCTGCTCCAGGTTTTTCTCGGGAAGGCATAAGATTGCATTGGCCAAAGAGTAAACAAACAGCCCCAAAACTCCCTCCTCCACACTGCTGCTCCAGCAGCAATCGGGGGTGAGGAAGAAGGAAGAAGGGCATGCTGGACAGAAGCAAATACATACAGGGTTTTGCAGTGCTGTGTGGAGTAGTACTGATAATGTCAACATTAATAATGCTGGCATGTCTTTAGTATTATCTGCACTGGGAACAGTGAAACTACATACTGAGCATCAACAGAATAATGTAGTTTTGTATACCCACACGTGAGGAAATTCAGATCACCCTTTTTTCTCATTCCAATACATTTCCATGTATAAAATTTATGCTCTGTGTACTTCTGTACCACGCTTGAGAAGGTTTAGGGGACAACTGCAAAATGAGAAAAGAAAACATACTCTCCATATGTAGTAGGCATGACCATAATCATAATTTCTTTGCTTCATCCCATAAACAAACAGGATTCCAAACAGATCCCTTTAGCATAATTCTGTTTGTATATAAGCCTCCTAAGGAAGGATGTAATTCACCATCTCTTTAGGCTGCTTCCCTTAGCCTATCAGTTTTTCCCACTTATATCTCAGTTCAATCTCAGACAGGCAAGTCTCAATTTATTCAACATTCTGTTAGTTCTTTGATTTTTTTTTTAATTTGTAGGGTGAAATAAAAGCATAAGTGATTTTATTTCTGTAATTCAATCAAAAGTAAAGTAAACCATAACTCTTTTGTTCTAGATACATAACAATTTATTGTACAGCTGTATTAGATTAAATAGTAAGTAACATAATTTAGTTTCCAGGATGCATATCTATATGAATGTATCCAATTCTTTCTTCTAGGGCTGGATATATCCATAACAGTGATATGGGAGTGACACAGCAACAAGGATAATTCTCCTTACCTGGTGAGTAACATGTACAGTTCAGGCCACACTAAGCAAAAAAATCATATTGACTTCAGCCTGTTTGTTAGAACCTTCACAGAATCACAGAATCACAGAATCAACCAGGTTGGAAGAGACCTCAGGGATCATCGAGTCCAACCATTGCCCTGACACCACCCTGTCAACTAGACCATGGCACTAAGTGCCATGTCCAGTCTTTTCTTAAACACATCCAGAGATGGTGACTCCACCACCTCCCTGGGCAGCCCAGTCCAATGTCTAATAACCCTTTCTGAAAAGAAATTCTTCCTTATGTCCAAACTGAACCTCCCCTGGCAAAGCTTGAGGCTGTGTCCTCTTGTCCTATCGCTAGTTGCCCGGGAGAAGAGGCCGACTCCCACTTCACTACAACCTCCCTTCAGGTAGTTGTAGACGGCAATAAGGTCACCTCTGAGCCTCCTCTTCTCCAGGCTAAACAACCCCAGATCCCTCAGCCGTTTCTCGTAGGTCAGACCCTCCAGACCCTTCACCAGCTTGGTCGCCCTCCTCTGGACTCGCTCCAACACCTCAACATCTTTCTTGAAGTGCGGGGCCCAGAAATGGACACAGTATCCAAGGTGTGGCCTCACCAGTGCCTAGTACAGAGGGACGATCACTTCCCTAGACCGGCTAGCTACACTATTCCTAATAGAGGCCAGGATGCCATTGGCCTTCTTGGCCACCTGGGCACACTGCTGGCTCATGTTTAGCCGGCTGTCGATCAGCACGCCCAGGTCTCTTTCCACTGGGCCACTTTCTAACCACTCTTCCCCCAGCCTGTAGCGCTGCATGGGGTTGTTGTGGCCTGCTTTCCATCTACAAAGCAGGGTGAATGCAATTTTCTGGAGAAAGACTTATTAATCCCCTTCTTTTTTGTAAACTAAAATACGGCCAGAAATGAACTGCTTGATCTCTACCCATAAACTCTATCACAGGTGCGGCCAGATCACTGAAAATACTTCCAAACCACAGCATCACCCTGATCTATCCCACCAGAATTATCCATAACTGCCTTAGAGGGACATGTCAGAAAGACTTCATGAGAAAAGCAAGTCAGTAAACATGAAAGAGAAACATTTACTAAAAAAACAAAACAAAACAAAAAATAACAACCAACCAACCAAAAAAAAATTCAAAAAACCCAAAACCAGACCAAGAGAGAATCTTGACTGGGACTTCAGTTGTGAACAATGTGGTATAGGTGGCCACGTTCATACACGTAGGCTGTTTCCCCAGTCATTCCTGCACACCACAGACCCCTCCAGATTTTGAAATTGAATTCCTTCTCATGAAACCAAGGAGTCAAGATGTCTGCATAGCCCCAGTCTCAGAAGGACTTTTAGATCCTTCTGATTAGGACCAGCTTTTGTAATTAGTCTGTAAGCCTAATTAAACAATTAAGGAACATTTTAGGGACAGAGTTTCAAAATAAAGGGTGAAAAAGAATTAAAGATGGGAAGGTCACATGTGTGAAACCTTAAGATCCTAACAGAAATGAAGAAAAAATGGAACAGTGGGAAAATTTGAACTAGCAATAGCTGGCAGACCTTGAAAACACATGGAATTTCACAACAAAATCACTACACCTTACCTAGAAGGTAGCCTCTTTCACTTGAACTACTGTTCATACACGATGGTCTTGTAAGAATAGCTCTTTGATTTTTGAATCAAAGAACTCTTACCTTGACTGTCTGACGGCTTCAGGATACTACACCTAAATTATACCTATTCCAATGCAACTTTCATCCTTCTCCAACTTGCTAAATTTACCCCAAATTCAGGTATCTTATTAAACCATCACATCTGGAGATTTAAGTGAATAAAAACCACTTGCAGTATGTGAATAGTTTTATTCCTTGTGGCTCTACCTTGCCAGAGGCAGCGAGGCACAGTTACATAAAGAGTGTTCTCAAGTGCGAAATAATGTCCTCAGCCACCAGTTCAGGCTCCATCTAAGGAGCAGTCTCCCAGAGTTTTAGTACCACAGCTGAACTGGTTAAAACTGACTAGATGCTCATCCACACAGAAACTTTTTGAAACTAAAAATGAAGAAAAAATGCAACTGAGAATAAAAAAAAAGGCACAAATTTCTTTCTGATTAGTGCTTTTGAAGTTAATGGAGATTTTTTTTTTCCAGCAGCCAAGGACTGGAAATATCATCCCAAATCTTTTCTTGGTCCTTATTCTTGCTAGCTCTTTACAGAGAGTGACAAAAAAATACAGAAGTGTTCCTGACAATGAATTTAACTTCCTTTGTTAATACAGTTTCTGTAAGCAGTTAATGTCCTTGAACATATTCATTTAATTAAATGTATTTATTACTTTAATTTACTCAACAGAAGCTGGCAAGAATTATTTCATTTAATCTCTAGGCTGCACACCCACACACAGTTTGCTGCAAGAATTTTAGATTCAGTGTCTGAAACCTGAGAATCTTTTTAATTGTAGAGGGTCATGAATATTGTTTCTCCCCTTTGACTGACTCCCATCATGAAAGAAGTGTTGAGGGAAGCAGCTGGGACTGGGAATCTCTCAGGAAAAGAAAAGCAGAACTAGGGAATTGTAGTAAATTACATCTCTAAGTGGTTTCGGGGTAATAAAGATTTCCTAGGAAGCTGAATCCTATTTAAGTTTGCATGCATACATAGCTGCATCCAGAATTTGATTTTTGAAATGGATATTTTCACATCACAGTCATGAAAAATTTTGACTTCTATTGTTTAAAGGCTCTGGCCCAGGGACTGCTTTGCTATTCTGATCATTTCTTGCACAGACACTGTACAGTCTGTCATTCACTGAAACATGAATTTTCTTTGTGTTCCTGAATGTCTTTAGTCACTTAAAAAGTGAACAAATGAATGCTGTTCCACTTTGCACTTTGCATATACACCTTGAGATATTTTTTAACATTATTAGAACTTTCTACAATATGAATGTTTATGTTCATTAATTAATTAGTTCGACTCTACCCATACCATGCCATTTTAACAGCCTGTTTTGCAAAGCTGTGATGTTGCATTATTGCCTGATATTTCTAGCAGTTGTAGTAAAGTTGCATGAATCCTCAGACAATTTTTAAATATACTTCCCAAAATCCTTCATTTATTTGTAATTTAGAGGACTGATTGGCAGTTGACGATAAGATAGGGCAGGTACTTGCAAATGCCTGATGAATATCCTTATGGCTCCCAGGGGAAGATCCTTTATCAACAAACCTTAAGAAGGAACATTGAAAGGGCACTGAAGGTGACCTAGAGTGGACCTCACCAGGCTGCACTCTGGTTAGTGCAAGAGCAGAGCTGCTCCTGGGAGGCTGTGGAGTAACCTTGACAGAGAAGTAAAAATATAAGCATCAATTTTTCTTCTGCCATGGGAATTCACAATGGCCTATCAGATCAAAGTGCTTAAAGACAGTCCATAGGAGACTGCTGCTTCTTATGTGAGGAATGTAGGCAATGAAGGGGTTACCACATCATATTTTTCCCCAATTGCTATAAACGTGGCTGGCTAACGATTCAGGAAATATTTGCTATAGTTCTATGCCAGCACCTGATTGTGAAAGTCTGATTAGATTGAATTACTGAATGTATTGTCTGGTTTGCATAATAGAACAAAGAAAGGACACACCCTTCTCCTAATCCTATACACAGTTCTGGGGCAGCAGTGCATTTCCACGCTGAAGAGATTTTCAGGTTTTCTGCTTTCATTTTCTACCCTTATTGGGTGTACATATAGATTGTACTTAAAAAGGGTGTCACCACAGTTTAAGTACAACTCTTGCTTTAGTGTTGTCTTCTTCTAGCCAATCCTAGGGTTATCTACCCCCAAGCTACCATGTTTTTACACATTAATGCACAATTTTCCACTGCATGGTATTTGTTAACTTGTATTAGCAAACAGTGTAAAACATCATTCTCCCAGCCTAGACGAGCCCACAGCAATAGTCTAAGAACACCTAACTAAACCTCAGCCTGGTTTTATTTTACTGTAACAATATTAAATACAGCTCAATAAGAGATGTAAATTTTGCGAAGTATGGAGAAGTCAGAAATAAACTGTGAAACATTCAAAAGACTTTACTTTCCTACTGGTTGCTTTCGGTCTCTCATTCTCTCTTGCATTAGCACAGTGGGAATGTGTTTTCACAGATGGGTTTTCTATTTGGATTCAGATACCTGTGAATATACTGCACAAGTTACTAGAGACACATCTCTTCATGCCCTGGGGAGTTGGGCTACAGATTAAAAATTATGCTCTTTGGGACATAAACCTATCAGCTATTTGATGAATATACTGAGCCTGTTAGTCCATTTTGTTGCAGTTTCTGCTGAAAAGTGCAATGCTACCTCAGTGGAGCTGCTACTTTTGTCCCTCTCATTTGTTTAATGTTTCTTGCTTCCTGTCTCATAAAGACAGAGCTGTGTCTGCTGTGATAACACAGATCAAACAATTTTGAAACAATGAAGAAACTCAAATGTGTAATGATTTATTTTCAATATATGTGATTCATAATCAGAACATTAGGAAGTGGCTGATACAAGTGTTAAACTGTAAGATTTTAAGTGTACTCGGCTTTATGCACGTTGAATGCAAATGACAAATCAAGCTTGAAAGGTCCAGCATCCTGGAGTAAGTACCACAGAGCCAGTCATTTATAGAAGACAGCAGCAAAAAGCATGAATGGGTGGAGACAGGAAGAAAATCCACTGATGTGAACAGAAGAATGATGTGCTTTGGGGCACTGACGTCATTTTATCTGTTCAACAGGACAGAATCAAACCAGCATGAGAAACCTTGCAGGAAAGTAGTCGTAACCGTAAAAATAGGAGCGACTGTAATGAAGACTGATATACTCCAAATTACATCAGGGAGGGAGGAAAGCAAATGGGATTGGTGTCATCTGCCATCAGTCAGCTCTACAATAGAATCAATAATTTGTTTTTTTCTTTTTTCTTTTTTTTTTTTCATATGGACTGCAATTTAAAACAACCACTGAGGGGATGACATCCTTAGAGATAATATAGCTGTACTCTATGGTCAGTTACCATGTAACACTCATTTTTAAGGTCCAAACCAATAACTTTCAGGATAAGCAGCTTCTAACATTCTGTTGCAAATCTTGTAAGGGTAAAGTAGTGTTCATGAGGTCAGATTAAACAAACCTGGGAGGAATCACAGAATCATTCAGGTTGGAAGGGATCTCTGAAAGTCATCTAGTTTAACTCCCTGTTCAAAATAGGTCCACTTAAAGCAGGTTGCTCATGTTCTTGTCTAGCTGAGTTTTCAATCTCTCAAAAAAATGGAGATTCCACAGACACTTTGGGCAACTTGTTCCAGTGTTTGACCACCCTCATGATTAAAAATAAATAAATTTCTTACATCTAGAAGAAATTTCTCATGTATCAACTTGTGCCTCCCATCGTATAACGATGCATGTCCAAGAGGAGTCTCACTCCATCTTCTCCACTGTCTCCCACTAGGTAGCTCTGGACAGCAGTAAGAGCTCCCTCTTGGCATTTTCTTCTCAAAGTTTTCAGCTCAAAGCTGGATTTGTTCAAGCCCAGTCCTTTCAGCTTTTCCTCATACATCTTGTGCTCCAGCCCCTTGAGCATCTCACTGGTGAGACCAAAATGGGATGCAGTACTACAGAATTATTTCACAAGTGCCTGACAGAGGGAAAGAGCCCCATCCTTTGATTTTCTGGCTACAGTCATGCTAATACAGCCCAGGATGCAGCTGGCCTTCTTCAGTGCAAAGACAAACTGCTGGCTGATAGTCAACTTGTTGACTACAATTCCCAGGGCCTTTCCTCCAAAGCTGTATTCCAGCCAGTCAGCCGCAAACTATACTGATGCATAGGGTTATTCTGTTTCACACACAGGACACTGCACCTGACTGTGTTTGACTTCATGCAGTACCTGCAAGCCCACTTCTCCAGCCTACTAAGAACCTTCTGAAGAGCAGCCCTGCCCACTATCACCTGCTGAGAACATAAGAAATGTCACATCGCTGTCTCATCATTCAGTTCATTAAGACCATATTACACAGAATCAGCCTGAGAACTGACCCCCAAAAGACATGGCTAGTAAGCAGCTGCCAGACAGACTTTGTCCCATTGATCCCTCTGAGACCAGAATGACACACCTAAATGAAAAAAATGGGCAATTATGGCTCTTTAACTGCCTGTGACTTGTGAGAGCATATGATCGCATTGATGGTTTGTAACACTGACAGCAGCAGGCTGTCCAAGGGAAGGAGCTGCTGGGCAGTCCAAGTCCCCAGCTGCAGGAGGGAATGAATCAGCCAAGAATGATGAGACCCACACTAGTCATTCATATGAAGCCACACTGTTAATTCAACAAAACTAGCCACAGTTGAAGCAATGAAGCTTTCTGCAAGCCATTATCATCTCCCAGCTGAGAACCACTTCTGAGATATAGTATAATGCAGCCCTGGTAGCAGAAAGGGTGGTTGCCTCAGGCCAAAAGAGTGTGTTAGGAGCACTGTCATTTCAGCTGGATTCTGGGTGAGCATTGGTGCAGCAACACTGACAGCAGGAAAAGAGATACAGCAGTAACTGAGATACAATGCCATGAATACCCACATCCTAGGGGTATACACAGTGAAAGCTACTGTGTTTTATACAAAATGACATTACAAGACCCTGGAAAGAGTCCACCTAAGGAGGAGCTAGATGGTGCCTAGGTGTAACCATTCCTCATTCATGCTGAAGTCTTGCACTTCACTTCAGAGACATGCTTGTGCATTGCAACACACTTACTCTGTCTCAAAAATAATGAAACACGGGATGGACTGTAGGACCAAATCATTCATTGTATGGAGGGAGGATTGTTTTGTTACAGCAGACCCACAAAACACGAAATGTGGGTTCTGTTCCCAGTTTTACAGCAGACTTCCTATGTAACATTAACCAAGCCTTTTTGAGCCACATACTCTTTTAAAAACTATCGAAAAATACTATCATGACCTTACTGGGAACTTCAGAAAGTGAATTAATAATAGAAAACAGAATTACTTCTTTCGCTGCATGTTCTGCATTTTTTAAATACTATTTATTCATATTAATGAACACTTACAAGTCTAATGGTATTTGCAAGGGTTCTGAGATACTTGGCGGAAAATGCAAAGTGTTACCATTGTTTCTTATTCAAGTATTGTGTCACTTCTTTCATAGGGTATTTAGATCCAGGCATTGACAAATCTCCAAACCAACTTCCTCCACACCCCAGCTCTTCCCCTGATGGTGCAGGGCTTACAGTGCTCCCATCAACTAGGCGGATCCTCTCACCAATAGTACAAGTGAAGCCACGCAAAGTTTCACTTTGAAAAAGGAAATGCATTTTCCTAAATATGTGCCAGATACTACTCCACCCCTAACTCTCTGCACTGTTTAGTTACACATAGTTTAATGGCATGAAAGCTGAAGAATTAGTTATCCGTTACTACTCTATCACTGCATTTTTAGTTACAATGATTCACTTTATTGCATTATAAATGAAAGTATGACTGAGAAAGGGTGCAGTAGTGAATTGTGTACATAATTGAGCCCATGAATCCTAGGAGATTCTAAAACTTTCTTTTGCACCTGAAAAATAGAGAACTAATAGCTGAAATGAGATAGGCTGCGCTCTAAATATCAAGTATTTAAAATAATGTGTGGAAGAACCACAGAAAACATATTCTATGTATACGTAGGTTATGATAGGTTATCTATGACTATAGCTTTGTAAGCTCTACAACATTAAATTAGTAGATACAGCAAATAAGATGAAGACTATTATATCCAAAGTAGTTCCTGTAAATGACATACAGCAATGAATTACTTATAAAAGATCCATGATAAAATACAGTAAATACGAGAGACACAGCTACATCAGTTATAATTCCCCTATGTTAACAGCCTTCAAAATAATCTCACAAGAATAAATCTGGAGGAGTCATCCAAAGAAATTGGAGGAATAGGTGGTAAAGGAAGTTACCACCATTTCTGAATTGTGCTCTTGATAACCTAATAACTTAGCCAGAAGCTTTCTGAAAATAACAATTACTTGTACAATGAGAGTAACCATCAGTAATTAATATTACTGATTACTAATTTCACATCAATCCAAAGTGCCTATTCATCCTCATTATTTCAGGATGATTGAAAAAAGAATACTTCCCTAAACATTTCACTGAATGTGATATTCTCCCTATTTTCAAAATAGTACCAAACTAAGTTTCAAAATGAGATGGTGAAAAATTTTTTGGAGAAGAGTGACATAAAATATGTTTATATTCTGAATTTCTTCCCCTATGTCACAGTGTTTTTCAGGTAAAACTACATGCCAGATTTGGAATTCCTGAAAATACAGCCAGAACTCCTGTACCATCTGGTTTTTGTCCCTCTGCTGAGGTAGCATCCTTTATGCAAATTTATGTCAGCAAAGATAGTGTTAAGACAAATGCTGAAAAATATAAGAGCTAATTTTTCAGAGACACTAATCTGTAAAAGATTCAGTAATAAGCGTAAAATTTAAGTTAAAAGAGGTAGGTTGGATTTGAGTTCTCCATATAAATATAAAAACACTAGTATGGCAATATCCATCAGATACATTATTGTGAAATTCCACCAACTCAGTGTTAGGCATATCACGTTATAAGCTGTATATTTCCTCATATAAGTAAGCTTTCTAAAGAATAATTGCAGGGGAAGAAAATAACAGAGTGATAGAATGACATATTTAGTAAAATAACCTTTAACTAGGTTCACACCAACAGGTTAGCTGTGTTTGTATCTTAGATATATTTTAAACCACAAAAATAAACTCCAGCTTTTCCTACCAATTGCTGATGCTTTCAGGAAACTTGCTATTGACTGAAAACTATTATCTCTAGGGTTTATCACAAGATGCATAAGTATCTCTTATCTTAAGGCTACATGGTTTCAGCAGGAACTGTGTGTGACATGCTTTACAGAAGTAATTAATAAGTGATTAACTTTGTAATTCAAGACTTATGCTCAGTAATCCTTAACACAATAGTATCTAAAAGAAGGCACTTGAAAATGAATTCTTTGCTTAGAGGGCACCTGAATTTATTGCATTGTTCAGCATCAGTTTTTGTTGAAGAAAGACTATAGGGTTTAATTTGAATTTTGCTGAGCACTTAGTTGTTCATTTTCATGCACAGAAGTTTTGCTCATAACTTTAAGACTAAAAGTTTCCTAAAGCATGGGACTAGAGTTTGCCAGTGCTTTTACTTTCTTTAAGCTCCTGGACAAAATCCTGCTTTTAATTATGTGGCCATAGATACAATGGAACTTCATTGATTCTCTCTTTCATTCAGAAGATATCAGGCTATTTGGGTTTCCTCAGATGTGTTCTCTTCTTCTGTCCATTTGGAATTTCAGGAATCTGGACATCCTTCCAGGATTTTTTTTGGCACCCAGTAATGACATCATATCACATGTTTGAAAAATCATAGAATGTTTCTTAGATCCACCCTGCTACAGTGAAAATCTGCCCATGTTTTTATCTTTGGAAGCAGACATTCTCAGTTATTCAGGTTACAGCTCAGCACAAATCAGCTCAGGACTGAAAGTAATAAAATTTTATGTACATGACAGTGGGCTGCATGGGCTTTGCACAATCCTGTATTTTCTAAACTTCATTTACATAGGTTTGTATTATCTGTGCTTTTCTCTTGGGCACCAAAATCCTCCATTAGCCAGAAAACTGAAAGTTAATTACAGTTGGTTCTCAAAGGAGATTTGGTTTTCAGGCTCACAGGCACACCAGTGGCAGAGCACTGCCTTCATCTCCCAGAACCTTCGTCTCCTCTGACCCTCACATCCCAGGGATCCTAACTAAGCATCAATTTACCTACACTTTCATCCCAAAGTGACTTACAAATTTTATCTCAATGCTGCAAATTTCACATCTCTTATTATGTTTAAGGAAATTCACAGCTGTAGTACCACATGTCCTTAGTAGCACAGACAAGGTCTGAGTGATCCCAGGATCCAGCTATCTGAGGTATGGAGGCAAATCTGAAAGTAACTGAAAGTAGTAAGTCACTTTGCAGAGTATTGAATACCACAGCAGTTACTAATACAAAGATAAAACATGCAGTTTGCTCTAACTGCCGGACTTCTGCCACATGAAAACATTTGCTGTTCTTCTCATGTCACCGATAACAGGAGACATGCATATGACAGCACTTATCAGTCTAGTTGAGGGGACAGTTAAGCAGAGGGAAAGGGAAGAAAGAGGAGAGATAACTCCCAAAAAACATAGCTCTGGAGGCAATGCTTGAAAGAGCTAGAATTAGAATGTTCTTTCTCAGAATTTATCATCTTTACTTAGAAAAAAAATAGCAGCAAACAAAACTAAAATAACCCACAGCCAAGTACCTTCCTTCTAGTTTTGCAGTTCTCCTCTTACCTTTCTGTATTCCCTGTGAATAAAAGCTATTTTAAAACCCCAAGAAACACTAATCACAAGTCTTTGATGGATGCAGTTATGAATTATAAAGAATAATTATGAAGCAGTCTAGATTTGAAGGTTTTACACGTACAATCACAGCAGAATACCAACAAGGTCATTATTAAGGTCCTATTTTATTTGATGTTTTCAATTAAGGACTTCAGAGGGAGAGAGCAACCCATACATATTTAGGGTTAGCTAAAGGCCCACTTATGAAAAATTCTGGGAAAACTGATGCAAACAGTAAAAATGACATTTCTTCCAAAGAAGGAGTGAGAAACAATACTGTTGAGCAAATATAAAGCTACCAAAACCTTCTGTGCCCCTTGCCTGATTTGAACCTCAGCAAGTCAAACAGCTGCTGTCCTGTCTTCATACTCCTCCTTATAAGGAAGTCCCAAAGGCTGCTTGTGCAACTCCTGCAGTTCTCAAACCAGCTGTCATTATTTTGTATGGTAAGTATACAACTTCCTCAGGTATTTTCTTTTCTTTGCATGGGACATACCCACTCTTGGAAACACTGTCAGTGTTCAACAAACACTAAGAATCTCAGCAAATCTAGTCTTTTATGAAATGTAAACCCTGACAAATGATATTGTTTCAGCAAAACTAAATTGTTAAACCCAGAGATGCCCCACTGTAAAAGGCCTTTACACCTTCTGAATATATTATTTTAATTTCAGTAATAGTTTAGATACCAGAGACACCAGTTTCTCTAGGGTTTAGTCATTGGATAGTGGCTTAATATATGAGACAGGTATCCACATCCCAGTGATTAAAAATAATCAAAAATGAAAAATATCTAAACAAAATAGTGACAGATCAAATCAGTATCCTAGACATCAGGAGAGAAAAAAACACTTGCATGTAGTCTTAAAGGCATTTAGTAGATTTTATACGTGTTTGACTGACACGGGAGCAAACACTTGAGAACCCCCCAAATTGGCACAAAACTAGATTTTCACTTGTTCGTTCTTTAACTGAGATGTAACACAAAGCTGATATTTTCATGGATGCATCATACAAGACGTGACTGGAAAATTAAAATTCAGGCATTCCTTTACAGTAAAGGCAAAACGGCTCTTATTTGCCTACTCAGGTAAATAAGTATATACAATTCACCTGAGTTTCACCACCAGTGACCAGTAAATGCCCCAGCTACTGGCTAGTAGGTACTGCAATGTTGCTTTCGTTGTGGATCTAGCTCAATCTACTATAGACAGTCTTTATACTTGCCTAAATTGTACTCCACTTTGTAATCTTCTTCATTTTAGTGCCATGAATCTTATTGCTATAGAAATTTCTTCTTTTTGTATACTTCATTAAGCTATAACAATATTATTTTCTTACAGAGAATAGGGTCAACCTACCTTCTTTCTGTTTGTCTCTGTCAGATTTTTGGTATTTGCATACAGTCACATTAGGAACACACGTCACATTTTCCCCAAACTTCACGGGGAAAATTTAAGAATAAACAGAAGTTTATGCTGCATCTTTGCGAAATCTTTTCCATTTGATGCCAATAAATAGAATATCACAGTCCCATACTTCATCCTGCCAGCATTCAGAGAAGTTAATAGTTAAGGGAAGAAGGCTAAAGGAGGCAGGTTTAATCTTTTTGATATAAAGGAAGTTTTATTCCGATTTTTCATTGTACTTAATTTAGGCAAGAGAGACATTGTCTTGTTCAGCCACTTAATGCCATGACTGGTCCCAATTACCCTTCACAAAGCTTTAGGTGTGTCCGCTAAGCCTGGATATTCTACTTCTGTATACAGTGTATGAAGAATTTACACAGTTCGTTAAAAATTTAAGAAATCCCTCTTAGTTGTCACTTCAGCTGACTTCCTGCCTGGTGATATTCCTCTTCCTTCCACAGCCCATGCCCGTGCAGTACCTCATTTTTTTTTTAAGATATGTTTGTGAACTTTAAAAAAAAAAGAAGAAAAAAAAGATTTCTTTTTCCCCAGAGAGCACTCGTCATTATTGGTGTGTCAGCAGGTACTTGCGTGCTTCTCAGGATCACCAGGGCAGGAGCAGTAGCCACAGTCAGAGCAGCTCCCAAAATCAATGACCAGTCAAGCTGATGGTTAGGATCTGGTTCAGCTGGTTTTAAACACAGCAAAGAATGGAGTTGAGATTTAAATCAGAACCAGGAATAAAAAAATGTGGAAGATCAAAGGGGGATGGGAATAGATTCAAATATCTGGAGACTGCTATAATAGCTTTCATTCTAGTGTGTATTGAAAAGTATCAGGTCAGCTGATAACAAGAAAATATATTCTAATCTTATTATTGTTGCTGAATATTGAAGTGGGAATAAACTAGGTAAGCCTGTCTCAACCTTCCCATTTTGTGTCATCTTAATATGTCAAAGACAGAAGAATTAAAGGCTCATCCTTGAATAAATTACCTCTTTTACACATACAGAAATGCTATATAGGTCTCTCATTTCTTTTCCAACCATCCTCCACCACAATCACAAATCTATGGCTAGTTGTCAAATGGCATCCTCCATGAGTAATTAAGTTTAACTACCAGGGAAGCTAACATTCCCAGAAATAACATGTTTGATGGGGTGTTTCCCTCTATCTCACATTTAAATAGCTTATTATAAATTGATGATACCACAGATGACTTTTCATTCAAATGCCAAAGCTTTTCCTATGTAATAGCATGTGAATTCTAAGCAGAAAGACATTATCCTTTATGAACTGTTTCACTGCAACACCGTAAATCACTCTTCTAAATGATTTCTCCATGTTACACGAGCAAAATTCTGAACCTATCAATCCCTCTTGCTTTATGAGTCTCGAGACAGCACAAAGGCGTGAAAGCTGAAAGAGTATATATTAACCCTTCTGAAAACTCAAGACTCAGCTAATGTAAAGAAGCAAGTATGCCTGACATTGCTCATTTAAAAGCCACAAAGTGAATAAGTCAAACGGGGAAGGTAATTGCTGGCACATTCTCACAAGGAAACATAACAAATAGCCATCTACTGAGTGTATATCAGCAAAATCTGATAATTCTAGTAAATACATCTATCTTCCTTAATATATTTAAATGGATACTCTTGATTTGCCGTTTCTACTAACTGGTGACTGTAGACTGCTGTCAGGCTCTGCAGTATTTGCAAAAAAGTATTAAATCAAGATTTTTTAAATGTTCAAATTATAGCAGTATTATTAAAATTGAAGTTATTATCCCATAAATTCCTTAGTATAGTAAAATGATGATGATACAAATATGCGTTCATTGACAATAACCTTTTACAGTGACTAGCCTCAACAGATCATTTCAGAGGTGACAGAAGGAGATGGATACCCCACAACAGCACCTTTGCCTTACTGGAGAATCCTGTCTCAACCTCTTATTGGGGTTTCAGGGATACCCCTGGGATATTAGCCACACCAGAAACAAGTGTCAGTAGCAGAAACCAGACTTCTCAGCCAGCAACTGCTAATGGTTAGCATACTTTTAAAACTGATTTTAAGTATGTCCCTACCTTCCTCCACAGAGCACCTATGAGTTGGGTGAAAGGTTTTGCTTTTAAAAGACATTATCTTTAATGTCCTGAGGTGTGGAATCAGCATTCGGCTGACTGCTGACCAGCTTCACAGAGCAGTCCCACTGACATGTACATCAGTGCTAGACAAATATGAAATTTTCACACTTCTAAGTCTTTTTGAGATTGAAAGAATCATGAGAAGAGTCTGGCCCCATCCTCTTGACACCCACCCCTAAGATATTTGTAAGTGTTGATAAGATCCCCTCTGTCTTCTCCAGGCTAAACAGACCCAGCTCCCTCAGCCTTTCCTCATAAGAGAGATGCTCCAGTCCTCTGATCATCTTTGTAGCCCTCCGCTGGACTCTCTCCAGTAGTTCCTTGTCTTTCTTGAACTGGGGGACCCAGAACTGCACACAGTACTCCAGATGTGGCCTCACTAGGGCAGTGTAGAGGGGGAGGATAACCTCCCTCAACCTGCTGGCCACACTCTTCCTAATGCACCCCAGGATACCAGTGGGCTTCTTGGCCACAAGGGCACACTGCTGGCTCATGGTGAGCTAGTTGTCCACCACAACTCCCAGGTCTTTCTCCACAGAGCTGCTTTCCAGCAGATCAACCCCTAACCTGTACTGGTGGATGGGGTTATTCCTCCCTAGGTGCAGGACCCTACACTTGCCTTCGTTGAACCAGGAAAAGCTAAAATGATAGACGTAATTTTCGTGTCTTATAATACACAAATGAGTGCAATGTTCATTGCTTTTCTTTTCACCTCCAGATCACCACTAAAATAATCATCAAGCTACTTAGAGAAATCAGAGTTTACAGAACCTAAGAGACAAGTAAGCCTAGCAATATGAAGAAAAGGGTAATTTGATATTTAAAGTTCTTAGTAAATCCAAGCTCCTTAAAACAAGTCGATATCCACCACCCCGGGAATATTATTTAAAAAAAAAAATCCTCACAACACAGACACAAGTAGTTTCTTATATCCTCTGACAAATTAGCACTTCTGTTTGGTTGGCAAAACCATTTGGCTTGATTCATTTCCTTGAAGTGTCTTCATTACAGTTTGATGTCCATGGTTGAACAAATTTCTCCCTTGAGTAGAATATACAGACGAGCTACTATCAACATCCACAGAAGTGTAATTGCCCCCAAAGTCTTGACTAACAACAGCCTCTGAACTCTGCAATGCCTCATCAATATTTTGCAGCTTATATTGGCTTGCTAGAACAATGTCATAGTTTTTAGTAAGAACATCAGTCATGATATGAATTGCTCCTGATTTTCCAGACAGAAAGGTCAAGTGGGACTGCTTGTCTATATTTATGGTTCAAATTAATTTTAATGGTATTTATATAATGCAAAAGAATAAGAGTATGGTTTGGTCACATATCATAAATTCATTAATACATTTTTTTTAATTAAAGTTAGAATACGAAACGCAGGCCCAGAAGATACTATCAGCTAATTTAGTTTACAAGGAAAATCAGAAAAAGTTCCACTCATTTACAGAGTTCTGGGAATCATCTTTTAAGCAATGTGCATTTCATATCATTTAGCCAAAACTTTAACTTTGGTAGTAAGCTACAGGGCTTCAATTTCCAAATGCAGTTTCTTGCCCTGAGTCTACTTAACACAAGAGAGATCATCTGGAGCTTAGAACAAATCAAAAATTAAACAAGCCCCTTTATTTAATTCCAAGTAAGTCTTCATTAATACATGCCATGCAGAAATGCCCTCTATTTTACTGCTCCATATTGTGCTTTCAAGCTATTTATTCATATACATATGTGATTACAGAAATTTCCATGCAAAGCAAACATTTGTCTACATGTTACCATGTTGCTTGTGATGGCTTGTGAAGTGCATTCACAAGTCTTAAATGCTCCTTTGAACTGTCTGAACTTCTTCGGTGCCTTTTCTTACTCAGTCATATATATGTGCACAGCCATACATGAACAGAAATAGACAGACATAAGTTCAGCTAAATAACTCCATGGGATTTTTTCTTTCAGTAGGTTAACTACTTGAGTAGGTTAGGTGATCTCTTTGGAATCTGCATCCAGTCTATTTCTTGTTTCACCCCCTCCCCTCAAATCACTCACCTCAAAGCGTAGTGCTTTGTGTAAAATTTATTTTCCTTTCCCATCTGTTTTATCCAGTGATCTTATGTTCTTGTCCAGTTGTTCTGCCAAGTTTACTGAGGCTCAGAGAAATTAAGCAACTGGTGCAAGGTCATGTAAGTCTCAGCTCAGCCACAATTAGCATCAAGAATTAAAACCAGATATATATATGTGCATACAAAATAGGGAGAAAAAGGTGAAACCTCAACATTTTGAGGGCTGTTTGTGTTTTTTTCTTACAGATAAGTTTCAGTTAATTTTGGTCCTATCAAGAAGAGGTTCTTTTCTCTCCTTCCTCCTAGTAGATCCTTGATTGTGCCATATAACTATCTTTTCAGACAGAAAGAGCGAGGTTCATCACAGTTTTTCTCCTCTTGTATCAACCCTGAGGCACAGGACGTAGAAACAGGCAATGCTGTGTCCAATTTTTAAAAAGGGAAAGGCATAAGTAGCTGCTGGTAGCTACATTAAACCCTTTGCTAGACAACAGAGACCAACTATTTGTCATTTTCTTTCTTGGAAGATGAGAGAAAACCAGGACACTAGTCCTTTAAAGTGAGGAAAATTAGCTTGAAAAAATGCACGTAAGATCAGTGTGTGAGGCATGGAAAAGCTTCAGAAGGTGTTAAGACATAGTTTCAAAATAAAGCATGCATTACTATTAAGAATATATGAGGATATAATAATATACTAACTTACTACTAAGGATAGACGAGATTTTAATAATATATAACCTCTATATATTATATAAACGTTTTAAGTTCTTGTCATCCTCCCAAGTTGCGTGCCAACTGTGTCATGATTATTTAAAGTATGTATGTTTTTAAGTCTAAGATTTGAAACTTGTAAAAGGTCTGCAGAGGAAAAAAATTTCATGTTCATCCTTTTTCTCTGTATTTCCCCAGTTCCCCAAAACAATGTGTGTTTAAAATGAAACACTGACTATCACCTCCTATCAAAAGAATAAGCATCTGTTCCCAACAGATCCCTAGAGAAAGGCAAGAACTTCAGTTGATTGGCACATTTTCACAATAACCGCCCTCCCAGATTAGAATTTGAGATTTAAAAACAACAACAACAAAAAAAATCTTTGTTTTACTATATAAAAGATACTTGATTTTTCTTCCTGTAATACTATCAACAGATTCAGTTCCAAATATGGAACATTTTCAATGTCAACCTTGAAAGGAAACAGGTAATGCACAAGCATTTACGGTTTTACGTGCATGAAACCCGAAATTTTCTTATACCTCCTAGCGATGCAGATCCTTCTAATATACTTTTAGAGTTAGGAAATCACTCATTATGCACTTACTTCCTTTAATTATTTTCCACCATTTTAAAAAAGTCTTTGGTCAAAATCCTTGGTGGTTTTCAGTTTTTTCTTCTAGAGAAAAAAAAAAACACACTTACAGTATTTGACATGCCCTTCAGCATTAGTACTTTTGGAATAAAATACATCTTCCCTTTATTCATTATCAAAATCTATTTATATATTACCATTGGGAAATATCTGAGACTCATAAAGCAATGAGAAAAAGCATTAATCCATTCATTAGCTGAGCATTTGATCTTTTCCAAGACTATCCAGGACAGAAAAATTAGACTTCGCTATTTTTCTCGTTCAGCAATGTAATCTTTAAGAGCAAAGTAAGAATAAAAAAAAAAACACAAACCAAAACTATTTTCTGATAGATCTTTGAAAACATAATCTGTGAAAAATCTCCAGAAACAAGCTACTAAATACCTTAAGAGAAGAAATAGATTATACAGGCATCAAATTATGAAACTTAGACATTATTTACATGGGTAGTACGATCAAACTCAGACACACACATACAAAAAAAAAAAAAAAGGCAAAACCCTTGTAATGTAGTGTTGATAGTCATCTTTACTCAAGATGTCTCCAGCAGTATTTCTTCTCTTTTTTACTTGCATATAAACCCAGAAAGAGTAATGTTTTTTCCTCATTTCCCCCATTTTTTTCATTTCCTCCTAGCTATTTCATCACCTCTGCAACTTAAACCAACTAACCTACAATATAACAATTACAATATGACATTAAATAAATATGTCAGTATGCTTCCAATCAATTATAAGGATAAGCAGGTCAGATTTTCTTCTGATACAAACTGATACACAGAGATTTCTATCATTTTCTGTGCAGCTAAATATGCTCATGGAAGCACTGCTTTGGCAAGCACAGGAGAAAGAACATAAATTCAGATTTGCTCTTGTTCTTCTTATGTGCTGAAATATTTACATTACACAGATTTTATGTTGGTTCAAATACAAATCTCTCTCTCGGATACAATGTTTTTCAAAGCTTTCAGTGCTAGAATGAATCTGAAGCTGATCTTGAATTAATTTTAACACTGGCTTTGCACTAAAAAAAGTACAGAAGAGCTTGACAAAAAATCTGTTAGATGCTCCAGCTGGGAGCAATCTTCTGCCTTGCAAATGCCAAATTATTTACTGTTCTGTTTAATGTTTCCTTAAAAAAGAAGTAACATTTTCCACAACGATCAAGAAAGTACTCATCCTTAAAATTCCTACTGACCCCAAAATATAGAAACAAGAACTCTTAGACAGGATTTCAAGATTCACAATTTCTCATCCAATGTAAAAACGTAAGCACAGATATAGAGTCAGACCAAAGATCCTCACAGCTCAATATCATGTTTGTCCAGTTAGAACCCAATTCTGGAAAAGACAACCAGAATACGAAAAGCATAAACGATCTGCCCTTCAGATGCCCTCCTCGCCATCCTGCGCTGTCTTTCCATTTAGCAGAACTACAAGTATCTCTAACACGTGAACTTACCATGTTCTTGCACACATTCTTAGCACCTAAAACATCCCATGAAAAGGAGCTTCACACCTCAAGATTGGCTGTATGAAGGACCTCCTCCTCTTCTTTCTTTTGAACCTGTCCCTCCTACTTCCAGCTTTTTCCCCCTAGATCTTGTTTTGGGAAAGACAACGAATCATTGATCCCAGTCCACACTCAGTACATCGTCTACCTGAGATAATTTCACTGCCCCTGGCCAGTAACCTGCATGTTACTTCAACAGCAGGCTTGTTGCGGTAACCCTGAGTAGTTGCAGGTCATACTCAGGGCAGGCAAAACATAATTAGCAGCATCAGCTGTAAATGGAAGCTCATTTCTCTGCCATATTATTCTTATTCTTGTTATGACAGCTCTTAAGAATGCCTGTCTTAAATCACGAAAAGCCTCAAGCACTAATACATATGTGGAAGATTTCTACAGAGACTTCTAGAAACAAATACTTTATCTGCTCTCTCTAAATTTAGGATAACTTCCTTCAAGTTGTCAAGCAACAACTATTCCCACATTGCTGAAACCAGACAAAGATTTAACCCAGAGGCCTTGCATGGAGCCCCTTCACAGGGCTGCACAAATCCTGATGCAGCTGACGGCACATACACCACCAGCCAACTGAATTATGTTCATGTTGTTATTTCCTCCCTCTCTCCAATATGAAGGGATAGAGTTTAAGTCACATTGCAGGTTTTAATACGAATATCCTATACAACAAGCATGTCAGCAATGCTGCAAGGGCAGCTGAGGAAAATGACACTAAAACGAGTGATTAAAGCTTCAGGAGAGATTGAGCTATAAATGATTGGGGCTGGGTAAAGCATGTGGGGGGAGAAGTGTCAGAACTAAGAGTTACAGTGCTGAAATGAACTGCTACTTCTACACACTCCTATGTCCCGAGGTAGGTATGCATGTGAAGAAGTAGCAGCATTGTAAGGCACAATTATTGTTTTTTTAAAAGAAAGTAATTATTTTTAAAACATTGTTATCCTTCAAGTAAATTTCCTTACATTTAAAAACTATTCTTTTATGACAGAAAACAAAAATACGTAACAATACAATCTCTTTTTTAAAAGCAAATTATAAAACCATTTCTTCAAGTTTTTCTTCTAGGAGCTCAGAGTTATTATTTTTGTAACTATTTTATTCCCTTGCATTGCATTGTTCTTCACATATTCTATGCCAGAAAATATTGACGGTTTTACAAGCACAATATCATTCCAATGACTGAACACACTACCTAAACTTTTAAAGAAGCAAATCTCTACAGAAGTAAACAAATTTCCTAACTCAGCCTGTGCAAAATGTAACTTTCACATTTCTGGAGCAGCAGAGCTGACAATATTAGAAAAAACTCAACACCCATCTCCACAAAAAAAACCCTCTTAGATGCCACCACAAGCTTAATTCTGATATATTATCATTAAATTTATATAAACTAACCAAATAATTTGGGTGCTAACTAGGAGACATAACTTATCTAAAAATCAGTCTCTGTTGAATCAAATTGTAACTGGTTCTTGGAAGGATAACTAATTCAGTGAAAAGTTACTTGAAACAAATTTTTATGTATGTTGCATGCCTTTCTCAAATTAATTAAAAATTATTTTGATGTTTTCATAATATATCACTTTTATATTACAGCATTAGTTGTGTATTAAACAACTACACCCTAGAACAATTTCTCATCTTGAGCACTGATTTATTTGTACTTAATATATGCCACTGAACTAGATTAGCTATACTTGAACAAATCTTAAGCGCTGCTTATTTTGTTGCAGTTCTTTCAAAAACCTTTTACATTCACAGTTGTGCGTGGCAATCGTGTATATAAGTAAGGATTTGGGATTTTGGGGTGGCTGGAGACAGGGATTACTTAATTTTCTTAAAACAGACATTTTTTTGTAATTGAATTATGACATTAGCCATATGAGGAAGTTTCCACCTCATGTCTCAGCAGTTCAGTAGGACAACATCAGTGAAAGTAATATTTAATTCTTGTAACACTTTACAGTTGGAAAGCCTTTTTATTATATTAGAATAAAACAATATACTAAATTCATATATTATTGGATTTTTAGAGACAGAAAGTAGTCTTTAACAATTACAACAGCAATTACTATTTCTGAAACAAAAATCTTTCAGTCTAACATTCTGCTTCTTGACTATCCATAGGAAACTCTCTGTTCTAGGATTCCATTTAAAATTAATTAGACTTGAAACTTTATTGAGGACAACGTTCATTTGAAGATTTGGCAGTGCCAAATTTTTTTTTTTTAATGTAACGAAATGCTTTCCAAAATTAACAGGTTGAAGAAAAATAAAATTTAAATAATTTTTTCCCAAATACCACTGCTAATTGGAGAAAAGGTTAATGATCTAATTATGAGAGGCTATGACTTTCATTCTAAGAATTAAATTGTCTTCATAAGAAACTCAGATATACAGTAAATTAAACACCAAAAGATGATGGCGAGGTTATCTTCACTTTCAACATTATATTAACTGACATGAGTAAATGATTCTTTGATGAACACATCCTACATCTAACTGGTGTGAAGATGTTAATGATGTCAATGTTAAATTTCATGTAACAACTTGTAATCAGACCAAAAAAATTCCCACTGAAAATACAGTCATAGTAATAATTTCCATCCTTCTATCATTTTCTTGATTTGGATTCATCCACTGAAACCGAAAAGATATGTGAAGAGAAAGAAAACATAAGGGGAAGTTAGAAAACGTGAAATTGCTCACTGATTGTCACAGGTGAGTGACAAAAAGGAGCAAGTCTGCCACGGACCTGTACTTTGGTACATTTTACCTTCAATACAGCCTAGAAAGACAGGAGTTTCTCAGAACATCACCAACCAGAAGCATACTATCATTAGTGGCAAGAGCTAAAAAAGATGTGAAAAGCTAAAAAAAGGAACTCACGTATGAGAGGTCATATCGCCCGTGGACTCTCTCAGCGCAGGCAGAAAACACACGAGGAGCAGCGCCTGCCATGCCACCTGCCTGGTGCACCCACCCCCCGTTCATTTTCAGGAACGGCAGGATTTACATTCTTCTGTCTGGGATTTGGGAATTTCCCCAACACCTCCTCCATTAAGCAGAGCTAAGCGGAAGTTTTCATCCTGACAAGGCAGGATGCATCCACAGGAATGGTTTTAATTTTGCTGGTGCCCCCATTCAGAAGTTAAAAAAAAAATATAAAAAGATAACGGGATGAATTTTGCAGACTTTTGATTTTTCCAATCTAAACATTTTCCAAACTTTACTCTACACTCATGAGAACTATAGAGTAGCTTAGAAGTTGTTGCACAATAAAACCTTGAAGCTGAGACTTTTAGAGGTTTTAGCATGATAAGACTTACTGAAAACACTACTTGCACAAAACAGTTCAGGTAACTTTGGCATTAGCTCGAAATGGGACTGTTTAAAGCAGAAAGAGTTTCACTTCAGACAAGATCAGATTTGAGGAAGGTTAGAACATTACAAGTTAGTTTATTTTCTTCTTGGAGTGATACAGGGCAGACAATCAGGGAAGAAATGTGCTCTGAAAGAAAATATAGAGTATGCTTTTCAGTGAAAACCCAAGTTTGTAGCAGTGGACACAGAAAACCTTTTGACAATCCAAACAAACTCCAACCAGAAATTAAACAAGACAGCTGCTGTCTCCTGATGGATGCAGAAGGCTGGGGCAGAGGAAAAGAAGGTGTGTTTTGTGGGAAAGTAACACCGCCAAAAATCTCTTCAGCCCAGATATCCCCTTGGTTGGTGTGATGTGGTCAAACGCAGAAGCATCCAGTGACAGTCTAGAGCTTCAAGGGGTGTTTTCCTTCCTTTCTTAGTTGAAACGTGTGTAACTGAAAAGACAACATGTGTCATTAAGAAATGGGTATGATGTTGATCACATGATGAGAGATGCCCTAGCTATTTCATGAATAATTCTGGAAAACACATTTGAAATACTTCCTTCATCTATTTAAGCAACATCTCCTATTTAAATAGCTGGAACCAACAGGGATTGCTTTTAAAAAAACTGCCCTTCTTACTGCAGCAGGCTCACCCGAGAAGACCGCGATGCCCCATCACAGAGCCATGAAAACTGGAACTGCAGCTAAAGAGTTTTGCAGATTAAAGTTAAGAAAATTAGACAGAAATTTTGAAGAACAGATGAAGACACAACATACATTTAACATCAGACACAGCTGCTCCTAAATTTTACAAAACTTGTGTTACCTTTGTTACAGCTCCTCTTCCTTTTGCTGTACGTTGACTCTTTCCTCAAGACATAATTGCCCAAATGGCACTTGAGCTGTCAGTGTCAGGAGCGGCCCATCCTCCTGCACACTCTGTCACCCATCCTTCCTCCGTGTGCATCCAAGCTTACTCATTCTCACCCACTACAAGTTAAACACGTCTCTGTTATCTTTCCTTCAGTCTGTGCAAGGGAACATTCCTTTCTTCTTTAAGCCTGTTTAATGAGGGCTGGTGCCCTGCCTACCCCAACCCTCAGCAGGACCATCTTCAAAGTTCACACTTAAAAGAGATTCAGTAGTTTACTGACAGCATGCAGCAAGTTGGCCTCAGAGAATCACAGGCTCCTGTCTCAGGAGACAGAACATCTCCTATTTCCAAGTTGTTCCTCAAAAACAAACAAATAACCATTGTCTCCACTCCCTACAATATCCTACATCTACTTCACAGGACTTTGACGGGAAAGACTAGGTACTACCTTACCACAAAAGTCAGATGCACATACTGATGTCACAAGGGATGCTAAAATGCCCAGCTGAACTTTAGCCTCTGAAAAGGAAAAAAAAGAAAAGCACAGACTGCAATCAAATTTTATGTGCTGGAGGGAAGTGATCCAACATTGTTTCCTAAATATTAAGGATTTCTACTAGCTCTTACAGCTTTGTAATCTTTGAGGTCTTGTCTTCATTGCAGAGGATGACTTAATTCACCCCCCCACCACCAAGCCCTGCCTTGGTAAAAGGGTCACGGTATCAGACACACATTGAATGCGAGGTGGAAATAATTCAGACTACAGGCATCTTGACTATAAATGTTTCAGCCTTGCCTGGATCATGCTAATTTTACAGGTGGCTGTAAAATTAACTCTTACTCACCTTTCACCACTTACCAAGGAAACATTTGAGAGTAAGCTTATTTTTCGCCAAATTTTCTGGAGTGAATAGAACAAACGTAGAGAAGAGCACCATGCAGACTTAGTAACGAAACCCCAGCAACATTCCCTGCGTACCGGGGGAACAACCACACACCATACTGAGCACGCAACACCAGCCCCAGCAGTAGGAAATAGGAGAAGGCAGGTTTCTCTTAAATTGCAAACACTAAGAATTATTGCTAGTTACTGTTTTAGGACTTAACTTACAGAATACATAGAAAAGTGTGTACCAGCTGTGGACGATACAAACAATAGTTCCTTGCTACCAAGGTTGCAGTTTTTGTTTGTTTCTTTTTTTTAAAAAAAAAAAACAAAACCAGTTACAACCAAGACCTAAGGAGCTGGTGGTATTTTCTTGAATTTGAATAGTGAGTCTGTAAATCTCAACTACATGAAAACATGTGAACAATTGTGCATGTCTTTTGTACCATATAAATTGTTTATCCTTGACCTTCTGCTTTATTTGTGTGATTTTCAAGGGTTTAAAATGCCACTCCTTTTTTAAAGTGAATCTAGGACAGCATCAAGTGCATACATGAAGATCAATACCATATATAATTTTTTTTTATTTTGGAGCTGGCTAAGAACAATTTGCTTGCTTGGAAGCCAAGAGATGGTATATTACCTTTGACATACATCTGGATGAAACTGAGACTTTTGTTAGAAATTCTGTAATTTTTTTTAAGGAAAAAAACTACAAAAATTATCAAAAAATTAGCTTACGGTATGTATGCAGACCTTTTAAAAATCATATTCTAGTTATGTTCTGGCATATTTTTTCTTGCTTTGAAAAACAGGGATTAATATAATCAGTATACAGAAATGTTTTGAAAAGTCAACTAGCAAGAGTTAAAATACAGAACAGTTTAAACTGTAACCATTAAAATTTAAATGTTTAAGTCAGATGCCCAAATTTTTCAGTCTTTCAGGTTTTTTAGTTTTAGAACATCATTAATGTATAGAACACTCCATAAATCTTTTTGTGAATGAAATTTTTATTTACACATTGTATCCAGAAGCAGATACATAAATCCTTATACAATTATTTTTCAAAAATGTGCAAGAAATTACTATAGTTTTGTTTACGAACCAAAACACATTAAAATCAATGGACTTTGGATAATTCACTCTGTGGCGTGCTTAGTACAAACAGTGCACACCAGGTCTGAAACAGAGAAAAGTGTAAACTACAGCAATCTGGATTGCAAGTATTAACTTCATGGCACTCCATCATCACTATAAAAATTCTTTAACCCAACAGGTATTCATACAAAATTCTTTAAGAATTTTTCATTATCTGTGTAGAATTTAGAACATTTTCCAGATAAAACAATGCCATATTTCCCATATTATGAACTACCATCTAGCCCAATTTTTACTTATAAAGAATGCTTGTAATTTTTATTCTTTGCAGTCATAAAAAGATTTTAAGAAATTAAATTGGCAATCATTAATTTATCCATAGCTTAGCTCAGAATTTGAAAGTTCAGTAACAAAGAAATACTTCTACTCAGAATCATAGCCCATATATTGCTGGTATCCTGTTTTAAATTTGTAATTTCTATATTCACATAGATGAAATGCATCAAAACAAAAACTGCACAGATTTCACTTATCCCAGAAGTCAATATTCACAGAAAGAAATTGGCTTTAACAAAATGCAAAGTCAGCTGAGAACAAAGAGTTTAATTAATAATTGCATTTCTGATCCTTCTGACAAAAACCATTTTAATAAAAAGATGGCATTCACTAGGTCAACAGCAGGGTAAGTGCTATATCCTTCAAATAGATCAAAAAATACAAACTACTTTCAGTTGTTTATAACAGTGTCTTACAAAAAAAAACAAACCCACTCGCAGAGGTAATTGTGCAAATTTATTTTTCTATTTCCAAATACAAGGTGTTGTTTTACTCTTGTAATTGGTAAAACGGGCAATGCTATCAATAATGTCAATCATTTCAGATGCTCAAAAAAGGAGTTTTACTTCAAAGTTTCATTTTCAAAAACTTTTTTGCACAATTGAATTGCATAAAAAGCATACATTTTGAACCCTTAAACTGTTGTGCTGAATAAATAGCCATTATTTCTACTCTATAAGGATCATAGCTAGCTTTTATTCCTAGTGTATCTACTTCCGAAGGTCCCCAAAATATCCTCAATCATCTTCCTTTTATTTGTCAAGGACACTTAGATCCTCTAATTTTCATGAAGCAGAAGACAACACAATTTTTGTGGTTACTCCAAGTACTTCTAAACTCTCTCATAACTAAATGTTACTGTGTTTCTTTCATATTAATCTTTATTATAAGAAATTGTAAGTATCTTTAACGTTTTCAAAGTCATTTTTCTGGGTTCCTTCTCCTGGCTGGCCAGTTACCTCAGTATGAAAAAATACTACGTGGTTCTGATCAATGAAACCTGTAAAAATAAGTATTTGTGTCTACTCCCTACTGATTTAAAGTATTTTGAGCTTAGTAGAAATACCACCATCATTTTTTATTTAGAAACAAAGTGCTATATGGTTCTCACATCCTAGGCCTCAACCACTTTACAGTGTTCCTTTCGTGGAAGCTTTATGGGGCAGGGGGAGGAATGACAAAGTTAACTTGACGTGATTAAGTTCGCAGATGAAGAACACAGCAAGAAGGCAATTCAAAAACTGGATAGCTGAACCAAAGTTGGTTTTTTTTTTTAAAAAAAAAGCATCAACATGTATGAGTGAACAAACTGAATTTAATAAAGGCATGGGCAAGAAATTCAGCATGTGTGTTCTTGCACGTTTTTTCAATTCAGCAATAAGACCAGGATATTATAGCTTGAAATATTTAAGTTTCAATGCAATGACTGCTAAATTAATGCATGTGGCATAGTATAAACATATGTTTAATGCATTCAATAGTGGTATTAAATGGCAAAGAAAATATTTAATATACTATAACCTTTCAAAGATTCTGTAGAATGCATAGCCCCTCTAGCTTGTAAGGGGAAAGAATTTTTAAAGTGAAGAAAATGCCAGAGGTTTTCTTCCAAAAGTATGCATCTGAGATCCACAAAAATTATTTTCTTTTTCCTCCCCACAGACAGAATCAGAACACTGTACCATACAATAGGTTATTGTGCCTTTTTGAATAAAGTTAGTGATCCTGATTCGGGGGGGCTGGGGAGGAGGGAAGTCAGTAGAGGAAAAAAAAGAAAACAGAATTCACACTTTCATACATACATCTCAATGGCAGAGCCAACAAATTACGCATATAGACTGCTCTAGATTTTTTTTTTTAAGTTTAAAACTTTATCAGACTAAAGAAGAAGTCCTTATTCTCCCTCCCTTAAAAGCAAAGGCAGCCTTTATCTACCTTTGATTTTCTATTTTTTAGTTAAACATTATGGTCAAAAAATAAATTAAAAAAATATAAATTTCGTCTATCAATTCAGGCAACCCAAGATGTAGTGCTATTGCACCACCTTGCAGCAATACTGTATTCGTTACTAAAGACTCATTTCAGGGGACAAAAAGGCTAGAATAAACAAGAAGAAAATGACCTAAAACAAGAAAGCTGTATCAGAGATGAACAGCCTTTTCTAAGCTGATGTTTACCGACTAGCAACTCCTACCAGAGATGGGGAACATGACATTCTAAAATACAGAACAGGGGGGCAGAGGCAGGCAAAGCAAGCCTCCCTCCCAAGCCAGCTATAACCCCTTTAACAAATAGTTCATAAAAGTGATAGAATCATGGGGGAAAAAAACCTGAAACAAAACAGGAAAATGCCATGGATTAACCTCGCATGACGAAAATATTACAGTGTAGAACCTGTACTCCCCACTGAGTCTTTTTTTCCCCACAGAAGGTTAGAATAACTGTAAGCTTTTCAAATGCCAGAATCTTTGACAGATATCATAAACATTTACTTGATTGACTCAATATTTCATATGTCAAAACATATTTCATGACAGTAAACTGAAACATTTTCTGCGGTCAGTGCATATCCAAACATCTTTTCCCCGTAACTTGAAAGGCTATGAGAATTGAGCTCTAGAGATGCATTTTAAGCATCTTCCATCCAAAATGTTATCAGTCCTGTTCCTTCCTCCCCAAAGGATATCTAAACAAAGGGGAAAATGATCCAAAGGACATCAGTGTATTACTGCACTTCTGAAGTGAAAAAAAATGCAGAAAATGGAAAACGATAAAATCTCAAGTAGCTTGAATATATATTGTAGAAATCATCCTATTAGAAGTTTTACCCCATCCCTGAAATGGCTTATCAATTTATGCACCCATATTAACAATTCCTAGAATCTTTGTACAAATCCAAGAAATTCCCCCCCCCCCCCCGCCCCTTGAGAGGAGGTAGGAGGGAAAAGGACAAAAAGAGGGCACTTGGTAGGTGTTCATTTATTTAACTGATGGCATGATTTTAAAAGGTAATATTTGACAAGACCCCAAAACCACAATTGCCTTATAGGTACTACACATTGACTTTCATAGACTTTTTTTTTTAAAGGCCATTTTCACAAAATACTGAGACACGAAGAAGGCTGAACCAGCCTTCTCAAACATAAAAGAGTGTACAGACAATACAAGGCTTAGGAGAAAGGTGGGGTTTTTTTCCAAAGATATGGTGCATGACCATATTCGTATCTCACAGCTCTGTCTGTAAGTTCTACATTAGGGCATATCTCTGTAGAAATTTGTAATTAGGATACTAGGAAACCGTTTTTAACATAGATGTAAATTCTGTAATTTAGAATACCAATATATTTTTTTATCCACAATCATTTTTTTCAAACAGGCTATTTTAAAGGAAAAAAAAATTCCATTCAACAAGTTTCATTTGACTTTTACTTATGGTTGAATACACATGAAATGTGCTTTCAATGCATAAAAATCACAGTGGATAGCAGCAAAGGACTTGGGGGAAATTAAGGAGAATTTGATCATTCACATTGTGATTAATCTGCACATTGATGAAAGATAGCTACTTCACACTTCTAAAAATAAACTTGAGATCATTCTTTCAAAAAAAAAAAAAGAAAAGAAAAGCCCCCCCAAATACACAAAAAACCCCAGAACATAAATCCAAATGCATTACTTTTCTTTTACACACAAAAATGAAATATTTTTATGGCAGCAAAAGATTTTGATAATAATGAAAGTCTGTAAACTGTAATTCAATCTCTTTTTGTTGTTGTCGTTCCCAAAGTGCAAGATGCAAGATTCCCATAAGCTTTCAGTAGTGCTTTTCCTGTAAATAATCCTTCATTTTGTTTGGCAAAGGCAGTTTCTGAATCAGGTCTATTCTGGTGTACTGACGTATTACAAAACGACACAGGTATTGTAAAGAACGCACCTGCATAAATCGAGATACTGGATTTGTCAATCTCACTGGGTAAGTTGCAGATCCAGGCAGTCGGGATCTCGAATAGCAGAAAGCTCCATTTTCAGAGTCCCTGATTGAATGTTCAATTAAGTCAACTATAGATGTATGTCCCTCCACATCTGGTTGTTCATAAAAGCTAAACCTACCATTCGAGTGTTCAATTCTAGTGTGAAGAGTTTTGCCATGGGAACGAAAACTCAAACTTAAAAGATAACGATCATCAGAACTATCTCGAACGAGAAACGAGCCATCAGGCACATTAGCTAATTTTCCCTCTGCCTCCCAACGTGTAATGGGGCCCCAGTACCATCCTTGTTTTGCAAGTTTTTTCAGTTCTTCTGTGAGACTTGTCACAACCATAGGACCACTGTTCTGTACAGAATCATAAACTCTTCCAACTCCAGGGGCAGTGTTAGGATCAAAATTCAAATGGCAGCGCATACTTTCAGCCATGTGGGCATCTGTGCCATTCAATGCATTGAAGTTCCTTTGGATTTGATTATTCTGCATTGGAGGTAGCAAAGGTGAGAGTGGAGGGACATCGTTGTGATTAACTCTTGGGCTTTGCAACATGACTCCTGTGGTACCAATCAACAAACCATTCACCGTTTGGTCCACAAAGATATCTGGTGCAACAACTACATCCTGATCTACTTGGCTCTCTTCTTCATGGAAAACATTTCCCCCCACTTGAGAAGAAACAGTTGAAACTTCCATGGGTGAGGAACTATCCAGACAGTAACTACGTGATCCTTCCAAAGGATACATTCCCTCATCTAAAGGCACAGTATACTGAATGTAGTCCTGAGGCATTAATCCAATAACTACAGGCACATGTTCATCAATATGAAGATGCAAGTCCCCGTTCTGAGATTCTGTATTTTTTAACGTATTGTTTTGTTCCTGGAACACGCTGTCTGACTGCAAGTCATGGAAGTCCTTTCGAACGCCATTCAGTGCTGGGCTTGGATTAGAGGAATGGACCAAGGCCTTGACTTTCACTTCCATTTTGATGCAAGTCTCTTCTGAATTTGTAGGTCGAAGAGGCCACGGAGTTGGACTGTAATGGTGATTACGGAGGGAAGTGGATCTCAGGGGTCTTTGAGCTCGCACATCTTTGAAAGTTATTGGAGCAGATGAGGAAGAAAAGGTGTCATCGTCTGCAGAGCTTACAGATGGTGTGCTGCCTTTGCCTTTCTGTTTTTGTTTTGCTGAAAGCCTCCTTTTTAACGTACCCATTAAGCTTTCACTTTTTGATCTATTTTTGCCTCCTTTTTCATCTTCACTATTGACTTCACAGCTAGCCAAATCTTTACCATAGCAGCTGCCAAACAAGGAGTCTTCTTTTCCAAATTCACTTAACGATGGCTGTTGAACCACTACAAAGTCACTTTCATCTTTACTTTTATTTAAGTTAAAGGACTTGCGAATTGTTTTGAGACTAATTTTCTTCATTATGACAAGTTACCAAGTCTGGCTGATCAGCAATGCTTGTGGTGATATAGCCCTAACACATGCAGAGAAGCTTCTGCTTCATTTATGTGTTTTATCCAGCCTCATTTAACTTCAAGAGCCATTTCCTGGAAACGAATAAAAAACAATTAACTTCACAAAAGAAATATTTTTTAAATTATCCATAAGGGTTTCCCCCTATCCAAACAAAACAGGAATTGCAGTACTTAACTAATGGGCATCAAATAAAAGTAAATATAGAGAGCTGACCTGGAAACTAATCAGGCTCAAAAGATGAATCTGCCACATCTGCCTTGGAGATTTCCACAACTTTTTTCTGCTTTCAGCATGCTATTTTTTAAATACACACACACACTACATCATACTCATAGGCACATATATTTAATGCATACATATAAAAATTTCAAGCACCGAAACACCCCTCTCTTTCAGAAGGCTCCTAAAAATTTACCACAAAAATAACTGTAGAAGATAAAACTATAGAAGATACTCTATCCAACAGGATTCCTACATACAGGTTAAACTGTGATTAGTCCTAAAAACAAGGTCTTACAAGGTCATACTTTCTTTACACAGAAAAGTTGAGTAATATTCAAATAGTTACATAATTACAGGAAAACTAACTCTAGTGAAAAAATGAGAGACATAACAGCAAAGTAATACCTGTTTAGAGCAAGTCATAGAAGTGCCCTCCTGAACTTCTATGAAAGAAAAGTTGATTTCCAAACTCTGTTTTACGCATAGAAGAGGTCAAATCACAGGCTCTCCTTGCCTAGTACTATTAGATCGTTTCTTCCTTCAGTACTTCTGCCAAGACTAAGCGGACACATCTACTCAAGTCCCAGTCAACTGCTCCTACCTGGCATCTTCCAGACTCATGTACCCACCCCCTCCATAAATTTGACTTTTTGGCTTGGGTGTTTTTTGTTTGATGTTTGGGGATTTTGTTTTTGATTTTTTTTCAATGTTAGTTAGACCTTCCAAAGGAAGCAGCTCTGCAGAGAGGGGAAGAACAAAAGAGAAAGAGAAGAGAGGGAAGTTGCTGCTGCCACAGAAGTAGGTACTACTGTTAGTAGTAGCCATTATTCGACCTACCTCCAACTACGTGCAATGTCAGCAGTGGAAACTGCAGCAGCAAGCCTGGCTCCAGGCTAAGCATGGCAAGATGGAGGAGTCTAAGAATCTTTCAAGAAATCTTCCAGGCTTGGGGGACTGAGGGGAAAGTAAAACAGCCCTTACGTACGCACTTCCCATTTTTGTCCCATGGTATCACAATACAAGCAACTGAGAAAAATAGCGCAATAAACTGAAATAAGTTTTATCAACTAAACAATACAATTTTCTTAAATAACCATTCAAAAATTGCATAAAGCCATGTAAGGAGAATGATTACTATAATCAAAAAGCAGTCCATTGACTATTACTCTTGTCCAGCCCAACTTTTGTGGTCCTCAAGTGCACAATGGCTAAAGGATCATATCCAAAGCAAACTAAAAGACAGTGCAAGGCATCTAAGGATTCTGAACTTCAAAATACCTCGAAAAATTTTAACTAAAGCCCTGCTGCTGGGGGGTTGAACACTGTTCTCATAAACACTAGAAGAAATAAAGCTTGATTTACTTGGATTTGTACCCTAGTCCTATATTCAAATTCACTACGCTATCTGCACCACCTTACCTCGAAGACTTGTTCTGTCTTTGCCATAACCTCCGACATTTCCCAAGTCCACCTGTAGAGTAGCTTCAGCTCTTCCCATTTCCTTTTCTTAACTACCAAACTAAACAACACTTTCCTTTCCTTTCTCTCTATGGGGAGAAACTAAAAGGTTTCTCTTCTGCCTGTAAGCTGATTTACTTGCCATCAGCAAAGAACAAACATGCCCAAAAATCTTGCTTCCTAAACAAACAAATGACTAAGAACCATCTCTTGCTATAAATGAGTATTAAAACCTTAAAAACCAAGACCAGTACTTTATTAGAAGTTCACTGCTTATTTCACTTAAGCAAACTGAAGATGATACTGAGATATGCCTATGTATTTTCAAAGGTTAAGACACTACTTATATTTTCCTTTTCTTATGACAGATAATTTCATGTTTTAAAATAGTGATGTTTAATATGAGCTCCATATGTTTGGAATAATTGGGAAATATGGAAGTATGGAAAACAAACATAAGCAGAATACATTTAGTGGGTTTTATACGCCTGAAATTTGGTGTATCAGAATAACTGACAAAGTACAGTAATTAAGAAAAAGCTACAGATACAGATAAAGGGAGAGTTACATGTCAATTAAAAGTAGACTTGAAATGCCTTGTTGACCTTTTATTCCTAAACCATTTGGATTGTGCCATCTTACCAATTTACAGTACTCTTTTCATCGTATGTAACTAAATGAACCTACAAAATGAAAAATGTAACTGCAGGATTCTATGCTGCTCCTAAACTGACAGAGTGTTCATTTGATAAATTTAACTGCGTCTTTCTGTATGCAGTACCAGAAGCCTGGGAACCCTCACATAAGCCCCACTTGTGAAATCCAGTGTTTTCCAACTGCTTCTGACTGACATCCACAAGCTGATACTACTTCAGCTTTACCAGATACATTCCCACATCCTTGTGGGAAGTGTATCATACTGTTTGCAACTCCTAACCCTAAAAAAAAAGCAAGCATGAAACAAAGTAAAATCTGCCTTCTAAGATAGGAAGAAAATAAAAGAACATTACCACACTGCTGACTGGGGAGAGAAGATGTACAGAGCCCCAAACTGTCTGATTCACCAATTTTTTTTACTGCTGTGTTTCAAAAGAATTAGTTACCTAAAATTTGGCTGAAGGAACAACATTTCTTCAGCTTCTCCATAACTAAAACACTAAACAAGTCACTTGAAAGAACAGATTTTTATCACGTACTAGTCTTCCTATATCAAAATGTGTTTTTTTACAAGTGAAAATGCAATATCTACAAATAATCTCAACAGATAAATCTCTATGGCTGCACACCGAGAAGTCAAAAGTTTTTACTTTGAAAGTGACTATTGAGCCTGCTTGAGCAGTGTTTTATATGTCAGCCTACCTTAGTAGCCAATATCTTTATCAAGCAAAATGTATGATTGTCCAAATGGATGACTCATTACTTGTATCACTGTAACATTTCACATAAAGAAATAATAAAGGTTTGAGGCTCAAATATAAACCACATAAACAACATGCATATATCCAGAAGACTAGCTAATTCATCCAGGAAAAGACGATAAAAATCTAGTGAATGACGGTCCAGGTCAAAGCTCTCCAAAGTAAACAACATACCTACAGATGAAAGCAAGCCTCAGACATGTCTTCCATATGAGGACCACCCTACTTTATGACATCTCTTACACATATTTTATCCAAGACAGAAGAAAGAAAATATACTCTGAAATCAAATACCCTAATTGATCCAGATACTTTGTAAGTACGTGCAAAGAAAGAAGAGTATCAGTAATTCTGCATTGCATATTAATGTGTTCAGAAGTGCTGTATTAACAGCCCTCAACATATGATACACTCATACACTTGCAAATGTAGAATTTTCCACTGTCTACATCTAGAAGAGCTGAAGCAGAAGAGCCCAGCATGCACCCCTTCCTGGAACACATTCAAGTGAGCTATGCAACTTCTTCACAACCCTCACCACTGCAACAGCTTCACTAGTATTTTGTACTAATTATGGCATCACTGAAGTCTCCCACTGATGTGCTCTTCCAGTGCCATCTGCCGTACAGTGAATTTAGACAGCCTAACTAGAGATACCTTTAGAAATTCTTCTGGCAGGTATTTGCAACTATAAACACACTCTGAACTATGCCAACGAACTCCCAAAGCCTGATGGCTATGTACACAGAAATAACTGAAACACACAGATTGAAAATGGGAGATTAATCACACCCACAAAGAGAATGAGATGTTAACACACAGAATAATGAGGCAGAATGAAATCCTGGCTTACGAACTTTCATCACAAATTCTGCATTTTGGAATCTTTAAAATTATGCAGGTCGACAAAACACAGGCCTCTGGACAAAAACTACCAGATTACTACCCACCAAACACCATTGTCCCCTTTGTACTTACAAAAATAACCAAAACTAAATTTGCACACCTCATTTTGAAGAGGAACAATGCACATTCATCACATACAAATATGAAATTATTAGTGAAGAGAATTAAAGCTGAAACTTTACTTTACAGGCTGCTTCTCAGAAATCTGAAGAGCAGGTCATGCGATCATTTATTATTATTATGGTGGCCAGCACTGATTTATGAAAAATTATGAAAGCTTAAAAAACCAATAAATCCATTTGTGCAAATCTGCTTTGAATATTCAACACTTTCAGTTTGATGCTACAAAATGGTTTCAGCGGACTATAATCACACAGCTACCACAATGCAGTGTTTGCAAAAGTACACCAACAAAAAGTTTGGTTGATTGGCCTTTATTATTTATCTGGCCTTTATTCATTTCTTATCTTTTTCACACTTTTAGGTTAGGTGCAGTCATTTCCCGAGACAAATACTATACACAATGCTACCAGAATACACTACTACAGAAGTAAAACAGCATTAACTTCTAAGAGTCAAGACAGAAACCGTCATACTGGAAACAGCAAAATACAACCCATGGCTGAACAAAGAACTGTCTTTAAAAAGTTAAATAAAAATATCATCACAAAAATGGCTTGGAGCTATTAATCAATGCTGCTTCAGATAACTTAGACTTTCCTAAAGTAAATGTTAATCTGCTCATTTATTTCCATAAAGTGAAACAGTGGAGCATTGAACTTGGTTTTTTTGAACCCACAGCTGCATTATTCCTGAAAAGTCTGGCTGTCCATTAGAAATATATAATCTTTACTCTTATACTGAATCATAGTAAGACATCATTTACGACTTCAATTTATTGTATTTTTAACACAATTATTTATATTAAAAATAACTAAAAATACCTTGAAAGTGAAAAAGGTTTCTGCATTCCTGGGGCATGACAAGCACCGGATTTTCATTATAGTCAGCTAATGAAGCCTAGCCCAATTGTCTGCAGAAGCATGAGGTGTAGTTCCCCTGCTGCCCCCAAACTCTTGCTGAAATATATTCATGCGTTACTTGGAAGGGTGTTTCAAAAACAGCATCTTAAGAGACACAGATTTCAAGTGCTGTATTTTGGAAATTCCTGAGTGTCTAAATTTATCCCAGAGTTCCTAAATCCATTTATGTAAATTACTAAGTTGTTCTCCATACCTGTTCCCATTGATTTTACTTCAATAATGAAGTCATTTCTTCAAGCCAGCAACAGAAAATATTGACTCAAGGTACTTCCTGCCATGTACTTGTAGTTTCAGTCTATATGAGCACAGGAACTGCACATAAAATATTCATTAAGTAAAGAGAGATTAAATATCTGTTTCAAACATCATCAGTTTCTGATAGAACATATACATTACATGGCAGCTTTCAGCTTTCTCACTATACACACCATTAGCATACTGAAGATGGCGAGGTGTTTCCCTTCCCTGAGCTTCAAGTAAATTCCTACATTGTATGACTCTTTAGTACAAACAGTCTTTAAATGAAGGAATCTAAATTCCATTGCATACTCTTACATCTTGAAAGCAACAAAAAAAGGTAGATGGTTTTAGTAGTGGCTTGCTTGCTAATGGATGAACACTGTTTTAATATAAGATTGCAAATTTTATAAAAGTCCATCCTCTCCTGCGTAACTGTTTTTCTAGTGAGTGTGGAGAAGCTCAGATGCACACCTTCATGCAAAATTGGAACAAGGTAAAAAACAGATGAGAACCTTATCTAACAGATTAGATTATTAGATTATTACACAGATTACAATTTAAAACCAACAAACTAAAAAAAAACCCAACAGTAAGTCATGTCATTTCTCCTATTTTTTCCCTCTTTTTACAAAACTTAAAATGAAAACAGTCCATAGGCACTCATGTTCTAACAACACATGGAGTAACCCAAATCACTATTAGTAACCTTAGCAGAGAATAAGCAAGGTATGCCCTTGGCAGTAAGTAGAAAAGTGGGGTAAAATAATAATGAAAACTTGAAAAAAACAGATTTTTCTTCACCACCATTAATGGAATTAACTGTACGCAAAACCAGGAACAGAACCATTGCAGAAGTCTTAATACCTTGACCGCATGTCTCTAGCCTGCTGTTGAAAAAGGATATCCCTTAACATCTGTATTTCCCTGAAGTTTTTGTTTCTTTATTTTTTTTTTCTTTTTTTTCTTTAAACAATACTTAATCCATGGCTGCTTGCAGTAAGTCCTGTTCTTCTTTCCCATATTTGGTTGCAGGACAGAATATTTCTATCTGATTGGTAGTTTTCCTCTGGGGAGTAACTGAAGAGCGTTAAATGGCATCTCTGTATTACAGTTCATTTGTGTATATGCCTTGTAACTACAATAATCTCATCACTACAATAGCAAAAACCTACACTGACAGTCCTCACCCAAGGTTACATCTCCCTTATACAAGGATGGCTGATTGGGATGCATGTCTGCTCCCAAACTACCACAGACACACTAACCTGGTATATTAAACTGAAATCAGCACCCATTGATATCAGCTGGCATCAGCTCAATAACACACACAGCATCATGATACCAGTGTTGCTGTTGGAATAGGAAGCTCTGGGGGAGCTGGCTGGATGACAGCCAGAACAGTAACCACTTCAGCCACTGCTGCTACATCTCTAACCAGCTGGGAACCAACACCCAAACAGGGAACAAAGCAGACTGTACTTTTTATACATTTACTAACACACTGGCACAGGTATCACCTTTCATCACTTTCTTTTAAACAGACATCTGATAACGAAGTATTCTGCTCAGAAAATTTTTCTAGCATGCTGAAAAACTACAGGGAAAAAGCAAGCCATAACTTGGCTCTAAGACCCTGACGAACTAACAGCGATGGGAAAACAAGCAACCAAAAATAATCCAGCAGATCAATATATGCCACATCACTAAAAAGGTGAAACATTTTTGATGAATCAAATGAGAGAAGTCACTAAAGAAACCTGATGTGTGTAGTCCATTTGCATGTGTTTCACTGCAGGACATTACATCCACAGAGCTCAAATAAATCTTTGTTCTTCTTTTTCACACAGCTGTGCAGAAGCAGACGAAGAATGAGAATAACGCTCAGTCAGGCTCAGTTTTCATTTCTTGCTATTTTACAAGACTCCAGCAGCCAGCCTTGCAGCAGGCTGTCTGTCAGCAAAAATTAAGTTTAGCTTCATAAACAAAAGTTAGATTTACTGGGAGATGATGTATAAGAATTCCTTTCCAAGTAAGGGTTCATCACACTTCTCCATCCTGACAGAAGATCTGTACACCAAAATGTTTCTCCTCAGTTGCAAGGAACAGTGGTACCCTCAGCATGATAACAAGGAGGATTTTATGCTTACCTAAGATATTTATGCAATCCTCCTAAACCATAATACAGTTATGTTAGGAGTCCAAGAAAAACTGCAAGACTTCAATGCTTTGCAAACGAACTTCTCATTTAGCAATAAGGATCAACATCATGTTCCATAAAAAGGAATAATTTTTAAAACAATTCTGCTTTAAGATTTTTGTGAAGTTACCTGTAGAAACCAGTATACAATTTACAATAATAAACTGCCTTTGGCAAGGAACAGATTCTGTGCGTACTTATTTGAGAACAATAAAAGAGTGATTGAAATGAATACAGTGAAAATGGAAGGAAGAATGGCAAAGACAATCAGTAGAAACAAAAAAAAAATGCATTTTTTTTTGCTTCTTTTTATAGAGAAGTACACACAAATGTCTAAATCCTGGAACATGTGTTGAAAAGAACATAGCCCATCTAACTGTATGGATGCAGGCACCAAAGCCCAATTCTAAATGTAGCTCGTTTCTGAATCCCAATGCATTTCAGAACATAATTTTAGAAATGCTGTCCATTCGTTTAAAGTATACGCCAGAAAGACAGAAATAATAAACCAAACCATTCTCTTAAAGTGATTTTGTGGTCAGCAATAATCTATTATTTTAATGTTAATGACTAAACAGCGTAATTGTGAGAAACAGTTTTCCATCCCTTCCCAAAAAAGGAAAGAAAACACTTAGCAGACATTCAACAGCTGAATATTATCACTTCATATTGACTTGCATTGATGTTGGTTTCACTTTCAAAGTTTATGTCGGGCTACTTCAGACTAGTATTTCTACAGCAAGCAGAGAAACACTGTCCCTGCGTGCAACATCCAAAACATGAACAAAGCCAGCTGAAAAGGGCCTGACAGATATTTTCATGAGGAGACATAAAACAGGTACCATGAATGATCTTTCCTACAGTACTATCAGAACAGACATTCAGTTTCTCAGGTCAAACCTCTGCCATCAATCAACCCCGCAGTATATGGGGCACATACCGAACGGGCAATACAGAAAACACCCACTCGGTTAACACATGTACGTGCTTGTCTGCATCCAGGAATACAAAGCTAGAAAAGAAAGGAAGACACTGTGAGACGAAGGAGGAAAATATAGGAAAAGTGACAGAAATAGTAGCCTCGTACCATATTTCTGCTGAAAATTATAAAGGTTTACACAGGATCACCACATACTTCACTATATTGCTTGCTGGTATAAACACTTATTTTTAATGTTGCCATTCTCCCTAAATTATGAGCTGTTAATGTTATAATCATCATATTTTCTTCTGCCTGTCCAATTCATCTGATGTGAAAATGAAAAGAGAGGAAGTAGCATTTACACACTGTAGCACCAAGCAAGAAATATGACTGAAAATAATAATTATGCACTCCTTAAGGTGCAACGTGGGATACTCTCTTCTTTAGAAGCAGAAATGAAAAACCAAAACACCACATCAGGAGAGCTATAAAGTCACATTAATACAAAAATCAAAGTTAAACATGTTTTATTTTAAATACCTCACTAGCCACACTATCTGGCTAACAGGTGCTTTCGTAACACGTATTTGTAAAACTGTTATCTTGACCAGCAAGTTGTAAATTGCTCACCTTCCCACTTCCATTTATGCTTATCTGACAGACAACCAGAAACTTATGTAATTGGCCTTTGTTCCTACAAATAACATTCACCTGGAATCAAAGATATGCAAAACAGGGAAAAAAAATCTGCAGAGATTACTTCAAGGTAGTACAATTACTTTAAAAATGTCCAGAGAAGAAAAAAAAAAAACACCTTTGTAAAAACACCTCAAAAACCTATTGAGCACATGCTTATTCAAGCGATAATCCAAATTTAGTCATCCAATCTATTCCACTAGTAAAAAAAGAAAATATGTTTAAACTCTAAAAGATAAGTTTATTCCATACAGATTTGTCCAACACGTATACAAGCCGAAACAAAAGCAGCTGAAACAAGTTTTTAAAAGAGAGACAGGTTTGAAAATTCACTCTAGAGAAAAAAAAAAAATTTGCTTTTCCACCGTATCAAGCACGTTCATGTTCTACAACTGGAGGACCTGTGCTTGAAGACAGACTCATTTTCCTATTTTTCAGCTTCTCTAGAAGGTCTGCACAAATGGCAACACACTGCGGTCTTACACGGCTCTTGTACCTACCATTCTGCCTTGGATCTCACAACTGATCATGGCTGGACCTGAAGCTTCAAATTAACCCTCTGCTAGGTTAGTTTCTGATTGGGGCTGAATTACCCTTTAAATTCACGTGATCAGGTAGGATCTCTGAGTTCTTTGCAGCTATCACCCCCATCACCTCTACCATGCCACTTTCAATGACAATAAAAGCTTTCTTTCATTAGAAGATAACACTCTATCCTCTCAATTTAAGGTAAGATGCAGCAATTCCTTACAACGCAGTTAACCCTCTATATAAATGGAAGGATTAAGTGGACCCATTCATGGTCTGAGGGGAAAGAGAGCACAGTGCCTTGATTCAAGAGGAATAAAAGTGAAAAGATCTTTCCACAGCAGAGAAATCTCCAAGCATGTTGAGGAGGAAGAAGCAGTTAGTAAGGACATTCCTCAGAATCACGGAAATGAAGTGACTGGCCTCTGGTTTGGGACTCTATTCACTAAATTATCAGAGAGAAACACAATGTATTTGCTACACGGACGCCACAAAGATCCCACCATTCTCCTCCAGACCATACAAAGAGGTTTAAAGTCAATACTGCATAATACTTGCCTTGTATCAAGGCATTCAGTTGCCATATAATTCAAAGATTTAGTAAGTTTCAAACCTACAGAGACTCCTGCTTCCATGGCTTTGCTTTAAATCAGTTTAATTTCTAATGGTGGAAAATTCTGACAGATTACAAACACCAACAACTGGTATTATCCTCCTTCCCCAGGTGTACAACATGAAAGAATCTCATTTTTGTGAAACTCACATAGACTTCATTCATTTTTTTATTAGACTGTGACATTTTTCCAAAGTAATAACCACTTGTTTTACCACAAATGCACACCATCGACACAAACGTAACACATGCATAATATAAAAGTATATGTACTCAATCGGTATAAGACATTGAAAGAGAAATAGATGTTCAGTGAAATACAAAGTACCTGGGATGAAAAGGCATTGGCTACATTTAAATAATAATTACAGACTTTCAGTTAATCAAGGACTCTCCAATCCTTGAAGTAATAACAACTAGATAAAATACTGTAATATACTATCTCATATAAAGTTCAGGCTACTACTCAAGAAACTGACTTCTGCAATCACTTCTCAAAAGTTCAGACTTGAACTTGCATTCAAAGACTATAGTTTGTTTTAGCATTACTTCCTATAGAAACAAAGCTCGACCAAGCAAAGCTCTTTCTGTCTGTATGCCCTGCAGCCCCTTCAGGGCTGCCCAACGAAGTTTTATCAAATAAGCAGACAGGCAGTGCCTCAACTGAGGGAGCAGCCATAGCAAAAATTCATATACTCTTACATATAAAAAAGTCCAAGGCATGGACATTTCTAAATACAGGAAAAGCTTTCGCTGGAGTTCAAAAGTATCTCCAAAACCAAGGAGGAAAGTGGCATGGAACAACTCCATTCCTCACCAAGACAAATGTTTCACAAAACTGTTTCACTGTAACAGAAAAAATGTTTACCCCCAACTGCCAAGATACCATCTATGCTGATTAGAAGCAAAAGCTGTTTCTTACTGTGATTGGTTTTTAATTTCTGATCAGCAGCTAAAAAGAGAAAGGCTTAGGTGATACTTTTGATATCACTGTAGTAAAAAAATCACTAGCGATAAATATTAAAAATTAAAATCATTTTCTATGTATCATATTAATTCAAAATTTGAGAGTCCTTATTCCCAAAGAGATAAGTAAGTTCCACTAGCAATTTTACTTTCTTGAAAATTTAAAATATAATCACTAAAATAATCATAGACAACTTATATCGGTGAGTAAACCCTTTGTGTTTTCCGTCTGGAACAACACTATACTGAGAAAAATCATTTTATATCCTTTATCTGAACTATTTGTATAGGAAACAGTAGATAATTTCATTAGGTTCAAAGTTCGAGAACTCAAAAGTTGAGAAAAGCCAGAAGGGCTGCCCAAGCAATTCTCTTCTTTCTTGCCTCACATACAGGACAAAAATGTTTACATTAATTCTACTCTCCACCACCATTTAAAATGTATGGTCCCATCATTTACTTACAGTACACTAATTAAACGCCAAAATCCAGAGCTCACGGACAGAATTATTGGCTTCACCAAGGAAATTTTTGCTGTGTCTATGTCTGACACTTTGTTAATACACAGGCATTCAATGCTCTATTCAATGCTTCATGAGCCAGAACACCAAGTCCTCAATTTCCCCTATTTTAGATGGACTCATAAGCTGAATAATATGCACCATCAGGCCAAATTAAGGTCATTTAATTCTGAAACCTGAATTCTGAATTTTCATAGTGTGGAGTGATGGGGGGGGGATGACTTGCTCGAGTTCTGAGTAAATACCTACTTAAATCTGAAATCTCCCCCATCTCTCCATGTAAGTATAAGATGGCAACAGAACTAAATGAGTATGACTCCAGTAGTTGACACCAACAGCAAATTGTCAGCCACTGAAGGAGATCAGTTGAAGCTTGTGGGCCCTTTCAGGGGTTTGCTGACAATGGAGGAATAAGCCAAAAACAAGACCTTGGGTTTCATCATCCTGTGGAGACATACCCAACCTTTCAGGAGACCTTCTATCACTGTCCCCTATTTGGTCATGATTCAACTTCCTGACTTTCTTTAAAACTTTACAATTCAGCAGATATTTTACAAAGACTTTTCAGCCCAACTGCTTTGTTTATAAAAGCAGTAAGCAAGTGAATCACCCATCTTATCAAAGTACAAAGAAGTATCAGGTAGCTAAATGATGAGCAGAAGATCCATCAGTGGTATATATCTAAAGGAGTTTAAAAGACACAAGGAAAACAAACAAACAAACAAAGAGCAAGATACTAAGATACAGACAAGGGGAATTAAAAAAAACACAAACCCCCCCGCTCCCCCCAAAAAAAAACACAACCCTTCAAGGTTAGCTCTAAAACCATTAGTGAAAACGCAACCTGCAAAGAAAGTAAATTCAGACTAACAATAGGCCAACAATATTTCCGCCCAAGACTTTAAGCTTTATATTACACAAAACCCTTAGCCTGCTGAAACTGGCGTATCCAGCAAGGCATAGAATATTCCCATGAGCCCAGAGACTGGTGGTGAATGGGGCAAAGTCCAACTGGCGGCCGGGTCACTAGCAGTGTTACCCAGGGCTCAGTCTGGGGCCGGTGCTGTTCAATATCTTATAGATGATCTAGATATAGGGATTGAGTGCACCCTCAGTAAAATGACACCAAGCTGGGTGGGAGTGTCGATCTGCTGGAGGGTAGGAAGGCCCTACAGAGGGATCTGGACAGGTTAGATAGATGGGCCAAGACCAACGGCATGAGGTTCAACAAGAACAAGTGCCGAGTCTTACACTTCAGCCACAACAACCCCATCCAGCGCTACAGGCTGGGGGAAGAGTGGTTAGAAAGCGGCCCGGCAGAAAGAGACCTGGGCATGCTGATCGACAGCCGGCTAAACATGAGCCAGCAGTGTGCCCAGGTGGCCAAGAAGGCCAATGGCATCCTGGCCTCTATTAGGAATGGTGTAGCCAGCCGGTCTAGGGAAGTGATCGTCCCTCTGTACTAGGCACTGGTGAGGCCGCACCTTGAATACTGTGTCCAGTTCTGGGCCCCGCACTTCAAGAAAGATGTTGAGGTGTTGGAGCAAGTCCAGAGGAGGGTGACCAAGCTGGTGAAGGGTCTGGAGGGTCTGACCTATGAGGAATGGCTGAGGGAGCTGGGGTTGTTTAGCCTGGAGAAGAGGAGGCTCAGAGGTGACCTTATTGCAGTCTACAGCTACCTGAAGGGGAGTTGTAGTGAAGTGGAAGTCGGCCTCTTCTCCCGGGCAACTAGCGATAGGACAAGAGGGTACAGCCTCAAGCTTCGCCAGGGGAGGTTCAGGTTGGACATTAGGAAGAATTTCTTTTCAGAAAGGGTCATTAGACATTGGAATGGGCTGCCCAGGGAGGTGGTGGAGTCACCATCTCTGGATGTGTTTAAGAAAAGACTGGACATGGCACTTAGTGCCATGGTCTAGTTGACAGGGTGGTGTCAGGGCAACGGTTGGACTCAATGATCCCTGAGGTCTCTTCCAACCTGGTTGATTCTGTGATTCTGTGATTCTGACAACCACTACCACGTTCTGCTTGCGATACAACAGATCTGAGGCTGATGGCCTGCTTTCTGAAAATACAATTCAAAGCAAAGTACATTTTGACAAACTGCAAAGGTCAGAACTACAACCAGTCTTACCTAAAACAGAGATAAAACATCCGATTTTTGTCAAAGTTCAGATTTTTTTTTCAGTACCTAAGCATAAGCAACTCCTCCAAAAATTAACAGGAGTTGCAAGTACTCAGAGCATACTAGGAGAGTCAGGTTCCTTAAGATTCCTCAGACATGAGGACCTTATACTCAAAATGTTGTTCATCAAAAACCTTCTCCCCTTCACATACACAGAGCTGCTTAATCTAGCAAGTACCAAAATTTCAGAGGGATTTTTTTTTTTAGTTAAAAACTCCTCAGTAGCCCTTAGCCTTATTTTTGCACAAAAAGCAGAAGTACTTAGTGTTAGCAGAACAGTATCAATGCCTCATGGCTACGCCTTCACCTACCTCCTTAGGCATGTTCTAAAACTGTCCATCATCACCTCACAGAACCATGCTGAATAAAATACTGTGGCAACCACCTCTTTTTCTGGACATCGTGAGAAGTGAATGAACAATCATAGTATCCCTCTGCATCACGGAAGGAGCTTGCACTGAGGGAAATCAAGCTACATGTTCTAGTAACTTGGATAGTGATCCTAGCCATTGTGGAAGGGAAATTCTCACTATTCTTGATCAAGATACCCTGCTGTACAAGAAACAGTTTCAGATGCAGGATGAATTAGGCCAGAAAGTCAGTCCCAGGTTTTCCCTCTCCAAGGCAGTTGCTTACTTCACTAGGATGAGAAAACACACCATCTCTAGCCCTTTCTTTTTCAGCTCTGTTTATCTTCTGTAGAACGGCTTTAAAAAAAAGAATAGAAAACTTTTCATACTAGAGCAGCCAAAAGGCTGGTGTTCAGGGCAGTCATCATACAGAACGGGTAGAAGTGTAGAATTAACTCGGCTATCTTACATTCTGAATGAGGGCTATAGCTACCGAGCTGTTACATCCTGTATTTTACATCACTGGGAAATGCAGCCTGTACTGCTTGCAGTCTGTTGAACCTGTATGTGCAAATGACAAGGGAATGTTTAGCTACATACTTTTATATTCAATTTCATATTGCATTGCAGATAAATTTTGTCCACCACGTAGATGCCAGGCCCAGTGTCCACCTATTACCTACTACCCAAATAAGTAATAGTGACAACAATATACTACACTCATACACACTTGGGAATCCATTTTAAAGGCAAACGAGCATTTAATACATCAAGGGCAAGAACTCACTCTTCCATAGTTACATTCGTATTTCATTTCTATTCTGGAACACCTATGCTATTTAACGAGATGCAATTCAACTGAGATTAATATTGGTTTGGTCAAGGCTCTGATAGTAATTAATAGAAAGGAAAACTTAATCCAAGGCAAAAAGTTTGCATAAATAATGTTATCAGAAAAGTGTTATTAATAATTTCTTTCCAAGTGAATATACTTCTCTCTCACTGTTAGTAGGAAAGCTTTATCCATACATAATAGTTAACAAACAGATTCGTAATTCCATCTTCACCGTGCCTTTAAGCACCTACAGTTTAAGCCTCAAAGAACCACCTCAGCCAGAAAAATCAATGTGTTCCACAATGCAATCTTGTTGGATATATGCAAATCATAACATTAGCAATAAGTATTCTAAAAGGAGGTTTAAATAACATTTGCATTTTTTGAAACCAAAGTCCAGTTTTTTTTTCTGAAATAAAAAATCAAAACTTAAGTGACTTAGTACCTTTTACTGATGAAGAAAGCATACCATATCCCTTTACTACTACATAAAACGATTTCATTTTTAAAGAGACAAAGTAATAAACACTGAAAGAGTATTTCAAACAGTAGCAGTCAAAAGGTAGTACAACTCAGAAGCAACTTAATCCACAAAGTTAAAAAAATCACTTTAATCCAATTTTCTGAAAAAACTAATGTGAAGTGATTCATTAGGCTGGATTTATTTGGTATATTCTGAAGTGAGAAAAAAAAATCACTTCTGAGGGATACAAGACAGAATTTAAACTGCCTTTCAACAATTAATCTGAAAATAAATCCTAGTATTCATTTTGTTTGAAAAGTTTATTCCCCCATTATTTGTACTTAAATAAGTGCTTATCATAAAACTACCAGCTTTGATAATATTTGATAAGTACACAAGCTCCCTATTGCCTGTGTCTTCATTTGTAAGTACTCCAATCATTATTTTAAGCTCCTCTAAATATAATCAAATTTGGAGGGGCTGGCAGGGTGGGAGGCACACGAGGGTAGAGGTCTCACTCACTCTTCCAAAACTCTAAGCACTAAAAGACAGATTATTTTAACAGAGCTACGCACATGTTCACCTTGATGAATAGATACCTAAGTAAAACAATAATACAATATTTAAAACTTCACTATGGATTCTGAAATCAGTTTCAGAATCTTCAGAATCAGAAAATGTGTTTCAAGCAAGACAGCTACAGAAGGGTCACGTACTATCGGGTTTCTTAGGAGCACAGCACGCAAAAACAAGACTGAAGGCGGCTCATAATTCCGTTCTCTTTTCCACTACTATGACTCCAAATTATTTTTATTGCAATCTTTATTTCAATATATTCTACTTCCAGTATCTCCAGCATTTTGTTTCCTCCCTTGGACTCCACATGATTCATAAGCCAGCCTGTCAACTGCTAAACAAAGTTAAGACAGTTTTAAAGCTTTCTGACGGGATAAATCCTTAAGAACGAGACATTTAAAAACAATCCTTCTAAACTGTCATGATTCTTTCATGTGAATATTCCTCACTTAAAGAAAGTTGGTGCCTGTATCAAAACACGTACAGGAAGATTAGGTTAGGATCACTGTCAATCTCAAATCCAACCAATTTTATACATGGAATGTCAAATAGTATCGGCTACTAAAGATCGGTCTTTCGTGGTCAGTGAACAGATCCAATAAATGAAACAAAAAGCAGGGTTTACTTTACAGACAAGCCAGTACAAAACAAAACAACAACAACAACCAAAAAAAAAAAAACCAACAAAAAACCCCCAGAAAAAAAAGAAAGGGGGAAAAAAAAAAAAGAGAGGACTTCCTTCTTTTTGTTTAAAGATTGGGGGATCTTCAGTCAGGTGGAAGCCCAAGAGGAAAGCTTCTTCCTCACAGAGTACCTCTTGTAATTAAGCAGCTGCCCCTGGAACGCACTCCAGCAGCAGACCCTGGATCAGTCGAGCAGAAGTCGAGAAGTCGCACCCGACGTGCACCCGCCGGTCCTCCACACAGATGGCCTGGCTGCTCCTCCAAGTTCCTAGGACCCACTGCCAACAGTAACCCAAGCTCTGTGTTTGGGAAAATGAGAATGTAAAACACCTCTTATTTAAAATATTTCCCTTCCATTTTCACTGGCAGGGAGGCCCCAATAAGACAAAGAGTAAACTAATTACCTTCTTTATGGTTTAGAGCCTATCCATATATGGGAAACAGGAGACAGCGCTGTGCTCAAAGTACTATCAAATACAGAGGGTAAACACACCTGTACAGAGACTATTATCTCCCTCTAATCTCACAGAATTACTTTACCATTTTGTTTCCCTTAAAACAGGAGGTGAAACATTAAATAGGTTTTCTAAACTGACAGTCATTTTAAAGTCCAGGAGGTGATTTTAAGAAGGCACATACATTAATACTGAACAACTAGCACACTGACCAGAATGGGAACAGAATTCTGACTGTATGGGGCAAAGCTGCTTGTCCATCTTTTTATGAAGTCCTGATTTGTCAGAATAAAACCTTTTTACAGGACTACACCAGTTCTGACAAAGCTGACTCTACATGCAAATTTTCTGATTTGGGGTCAAAACCAGAGAGACTCTTAATTATTCATGATTAAGAACAGGAACTTTTTTTTCCCCACCTACACTCTAATCACCTGCAGACAGAAACATCTCACTACCCCAACCAGCACATCTGACAGAGAATATTTTAGTTAAAGTTTTCAGACAGACACTGTTTTGTCCTGATACACACTGGAAGGCTTTCAGGCTTATTTTTTATTTGGTGGTGAGGGTTGGTTTTTTTTAAATAATGTTCAACAAAAGCAGAAATTAATTTTCCACGCAGTGCTAAACAATCTGATATCGCTAATATTCAGACCCAGCCCAGCAAAGATTAATTAACTGTGAGAAGGCATTTAAATCAGTGGGATTGCTCATTGTATATTATGTTTAGCTTGCACATGAAGAACTGGGGTGTTACACTGAGCAACTTCACATCGGTGTATAAATTCTCACATGCAGGATCAAAGATAAAGTTTTCACATATGAAGTAATATGCTGTATGAGATTTACACAAACTCAAAGCCCTTATGATAGCTATCTTCAGAGCAAGGTCAAATTTCTGCAGAGCCAGGAGTATAGAAGCCCTGCTGCAAAAGCTAGCTAAGCTTTAAAGTTCAAGTATGAAAAAAAAAAAAAAAGACACACGTACATTCACAGACTCTGTTTTTTCTCCTCTTCTGACATTTAAACTTACACACACTATAAATAAAATGAAAAAATGTATTAGTCTAATTTTAAAATTAGAGACATGCTTTTCAACACTGATACACAGAATTTCTGTTCCTGTTTTCCATGTCAAAGAGCATTTAAAACACCGCAGATTCCAAAAAGCACTTGTTTCTGTAATATACAGGCCATCTTGAGTCAGTACTGGTGACCATCACTGGATTAGACTGCAAATAAGACCAGTGCATTGGTCAGTATAGACTCTCTCTTATCCCTTCAGTAAGGAACTGTGGACTATTTACATTTACATGTAAGTATTTTCCCAAGTAGCTAGATTTTTGGCACAAAATCATGCCAAAGGCCTATGGCTAATCATTTATTACTTCTTAATATTAGTTACTACTAATCAATAGCTCTCTTCCTTTCAAAAGCCAAGAAAAGGAGAAAAGTCTATGTTTCAGAGAGCATTGGATCAGCATTGGTTTTGCCTCAGTTTTCCACTGAAGAAGGAACAGGGAGGGGAAGAAAAAAAAAAAAAAAAGCCACCAGGCACCTACCTTACACAGACCCAGACTTAAGATCTCACCATAACCTAGAGACTCCTATCTCTGAATGTACAAACCAACTATTCTGGAGTCAGTCTCCTCGGGCTGACCAAAATTCCAGCCTGGAAAACTTCCCCGGTGCAGGCTTCACCCAAACCAGTACGCCTGCACAAGCAGCTTCTGTTCAGTGAATCTGGTGAGAATTCCTCACTCGCCCTGTTCCCACCAGTTCCTGAAAGAAGAGAGTTGTCCTGAAAAGCTGCCTACCCTGTTTTTGGAGTACAGCTTCCACAAATCTCATCCTAGAAGGCACACTTTCTATCATCAAAAACCTTTGCCCTGATGTCACTCATCTTCATTTCTCTATTTCAATTATTAAACCTCCTAATCTGATACCTGACTACCAACCAAAAGGGATTCCAAGGGTATTAAAACCCATTACTGATGCCAAAAACAGTCAACATTATAGCTTGTAACTGCTGAGTCTTGTAGCACTTACTGAGGTGAAGTCAGGGGAGACAGGATTCCCTAAATCAGAAGGAACAAAAAAGAAAGCAAGCTTGACCACTGTATTAGAGACATCTTTGGATCAAACAAACATGCTTTGGAAACGTTTGGAGTAGCCTACTAATTTGTTCTTGACCTATTTGAGGAATGCAGACTGCTTTAGAGAAGGAAAAACAATCACCTACTCAAGACTCCTACAAACTGCTGTTTTAGCACATTTACTAGAGAACGTCAAAGTTAATTAAGAATAAAACTACTCGAGAAAAACAGAGATCACACGCTGTAAAATCAAGCCTGACTAGAGCCTCATTTCTAACAATTTTGCCATCAAGAATAGCACTCTATGCATTAAGTAATATGGAATCCTTCAGGAACAATACCAAAGGTATTAAGTCTGCAATCTCAAATCCTAAAATTAATCAATTTATCTGCTAGCTGCATTCACCATATTAATTTGAGACCATCAAAACCTTACACAAGTCCTCTTACAGATCAGTATATACCATGCACGTTAAATAACACAAATAAAGTTGCTCATTATACATTGCACTGGGAAACAAAGAAAAATACCACATATCCATATGATTTACCTAACAATAATGCATTTTCATTACTTTTTAACTAGCGACCACTTAATGAACTCTGCAAAAAAACACTAACAGCTACTATTTAGACCTTCACTGCCAGAGAAAATGGCTCAAGTCCAAAACTGTTTTACAGCAGTTTACAGCAAAATTATTTGGTGTTTTAACAAAAAACCCACATACTTTACAAACCTGAGATTTTTTAAAACTGCCAACCTACTGCACTTGGCAGATTACAAAAGAAAAGAATGTTTCACAGAAGACAGCAAGCCTCTCATGCTCTATGTGCCCTATATATACACAACAGGAAGCAATGTTTGGAGAGCAGCACCTGGACAGAAATGCCTATATACGGCTTCCTTAGGTTGGGGTTACCTGCAAGCGAGGAGATTTTTTTCATATTCCTTCCACGGAGTTTTGAAGTCAGAGGCAGAACAAGTTAGCCAATGTATCTGCATCCATGTTAAACAAAGACAGACATATATTTAAGTTGCATAGTTTTATTGGTGATGTAGCAACCAAGGAACAATTTTTTAGGTAACATGTGGCTTACATCCTTGTCATAAATGAAGCCAACTGAGTTTGTTAGAGTCCACAGTGTTATGTTAATGGTTAAGGACATAGAAAAGGACCAATAATTTCCAGAGTATTTTATCTTAATATTTTCCAGAAGAAAACTGAATGACAGATAGTAATTATTTTTTTTAAATAAAAATATCTAAAGATAGGTCCTTAAATCCACCTTACGGACTCTAACGAATAGCAGTCAGATTTGCAAAGCCATACACCTCAAAACTTGCTGAAATTATCTGGAGTTGCAGATGGTTATTGTTTGCATGCCTGTACAGGACAAAATCAGGAGTCAGAAGACCACGAAAACTAATACAAGAAAAAATTTGGAGCAACTTTCATTCAAGTGAGCTTAAGAAATCAGAGCGCTGAATTTCTAACACTTTGAACTGAAAGTTTTAATTCTCACAATAAGCAGACTAAGTCAGAATCTGCATCATGTTGCCTTTTTAAATTCAGCTGGTGTAGACTCTAGCAAAGTTTGTATAACCTTCTTTATATTTTTGATTAGACACACTTTACATAAGACTCAGCTTTCCATTTTTATCCAAGGCAATAATTCAAGGCCAGCTTGTGTTGGTTTTGGTTTTAACCACCAGGAGAGGCTGAAGTAGGTGACACGTTTTTGTTTCAATACCTTAAGATCATTCAGCAACAGTGTGAAAAAACCCTACTGCAACAAAAACCCCGAAGCTACAAGTTTTTAAATGTTTGTTTCAAAACTAATGTATTTTTAACACAGAAATTTATCCAACTTACATAGTACAAGGTTTTAACTCAGAAATTAATTATTTCTAGTGTAAAAAAGCAAAAATAACAATAAAAGAAGTGATCTCCTATGTGTCATGAATCTTTATCCTCTGATGTATCAGAAGCATATTTGAGTGGTATGAAGCTGCTTTTTAAACATGGACAATAAGTATTCCATTGCAAGCACAATTTTCCTGTTTTCTAAAAAATACTCCTGTATATAACTTGCCATTTGAAATTGTCAAGGAAATTTTTCAGGACTTTTTTTTTTTTTAACAGATACTTCCTTGTCCACTACTACCACAAATTTATTGGGAGGCATGGGGACAGAGGCTGTAAGAACTTGGGAGCTTTGCATCAAGTACACCTATTGTCTTCTTAAGACTGCAATGTATTTCCAGAAAAATAAGTGTACACTAAAATGGAATGAAATTAAGATTTTGGCACAAACATAAGGATAAGGAACATTACCAGATATTGTTATTTCTCTTAAAAAAAAATAAAAAAAGAGGAAACTCAAAGTTCTGTACTTCTTTTCAGTATAATACTTTACACTACAAACTATGCAGTTAAGTTGCACAGGTAATCTCTACTCTGCTTTTCAAACCCAATCGTATCCAATTCATACTCAATACATTTTAGCATTTGCATTCCTAAATTAGATTGCATTTACTTTTATACTACTTGTATCTTATTTTCCTCCTTGGAGCACCACAACCACTTGAGCTACCCCCTGTAATTTGTTACTAGCACTCATTAAAGCACTATCAACAAAATGCTGAGACACCAGCAGAGAACAGTCTCCTTTCTATCTAATTTATGTTATCACTCACCTCCCTACAACACATCGAACTACCCAAACACTACCAAAATAGTGCTGCGTAGGCCCAGGAGGGCAGTAAAGCAAGAGCAAATAAGGCACATGAGTAAGGGATTACCCTGGACTGTGGCCTGTTTTGCCAGCAACAGTGTAGCAAATACGCAGTGAACTCAAGGCAATGCTACTAGATGAAGTCTTTCAAATGTTTATGTTCAAGTTACTGTATGACTACAGAAGATTTCATAAGAAACAGCAGAAAGAATTAACTTGTTTCTAAGAAGAACTCAATGAAAAATTCACTCTCTCCCCCCACTACACTGCACAATGGAGAGTCTAGATGTGTCTACTTGCAGAACAATGCAGACCAGTTATCATTTCTTCAAACTGTCCCTCTCTTAAGAGTAACCCAAGGTGTTTGACTGACCTACTCCACAATCTAGGATCAAAGAAATTAACAGCATAGTATAACTTAATATACATCTTTTTTAGATTTCAGTATGTCAGGTTCTCAGGAAGTTTAGGATCATCCATCATGTCTCCTGAATCCACACGAACACTTTGATGCTGCAGATAGGCAGTGTGATGAAGAGACACTCACAAAAGCTCTGGAAGCACCACAGTGCTTCTTCCTTACTACTCCATAGCCTTGCAGCCTCCCACGGAGTTAGCAAATGCAGGTATCTCCATATAACACTACACTGTGACCATTCATTCTTTTAAGTATGAAGGCTTAATTTAATTGAATTTTCACTTTTTTTTAAAAAAAACTACTTAAATCTCAAAACTCAGGATGTATGCTTAATCAAGCGTGTATTCCCTACAACAGGTGTAAAAAGCTTAGTCCCAAACACAATACAAGCCACAAAACCAAGAAGTATATAATAGGAGGTGAAGACTCCTTTCAAGTACTGTTTAACACTTCATGAAAATAAGCATTTTGAAAAAGCTGAAATTTGCCTTTCACAAGTTACACAGAAAACTGTGAGCTATGGTTACTGTCTTACTGCAGAAGACTCCAAAAACACCTACACATTCTCCAGTGGTTTAAAGTCTTCCAGCCAAGCTAAGTAATTTATTTTAAAACTACACTGAAGCTTCCATATTTTCTACAATCCAAGGATGTGTTTATTAACATGAAAAAAATAGTGCTATTTTTTCCACACAGAGCAGAAATGCAGATGCATTAGTCCTCAAGCACTTGTGCAGACAGCAGCTCTCTAAGACAGAAGGCCTGCAGCAGGCACTTTTTAACTACCAGTGTATTAAGGCTGGACATGGCGTAAACATTCCTGGCAGGTAGGAAAGAGTGGTTGGAACCTAATGGTGAAAGGGCACAAGAATTTAGTAACTGCAAGAGAAGCTTTCCCTGGCTGAAGTGTATTCTACGACCAACCTCTTTAACAGAGTAACCTACTCCACACACAAAAAAATTGTGTTCCAAACTAAGATGATTTTGAAAACATAAGAAGACAAAGAATAAAGGACACAGAAAGACACAGCCAAAGCACCTCACATCACAGAAGCATCATCTGTACCTCTTAAAACCTCACTGTTTTGGACAGGCTTTTTTCCTTAGGCAAACGAGTATGGGCCAGGACCAGTTGTTTTCGGAGAGAAGTGGCACCATTAGGGAAACAGAATGTAAGAAGCAGCTTGAAGAACAACGGAAGCCAGTAAAGTTTGGGGGTTTGGTGTTGTTTTTTTGTTAAAGTCAAGTATTTAAGTGCCGCCTGTCACAGAAAGCAGTCTTTCTCTCGCTCACCCCTGCTCGCCCCTTCGAGAGCCCTTGGCGCACCCTCAACCTCACAACAACGCGACACCCCGGCGCCATGGGGCTCCTCCGCCGCCCAAGCCCCCGCAGAGACAGCCCAAACCGCCACCTACGGCCACCCGCCCCACTGGAGACGGGGACCCCCCCAAGCCCAAAACCGAAGGCGGGTTTCAGGGCGGGGTGGGGGGAAATCAGCCTAATTCAGCCGCCCCCGATAATGGCACCGGTAGGAGCAGGGTGCATTGAAGCAACAGCCCAGGGGAGAAGGGGAGGCCGGCGGGCCCCACCGCCGTGGCCGGTGGGGGCTAGAGGCCGGCTCCGGCTCCCTCCTGTCACGGCGGGGGCTGGGCAGCGGCCTCGGCGGCCCGGACCCGGCGCTGCTCCCCGCCTGCCCGCCCGCCTTGCAGGCCGCGCCGCGGCTCCAGTGCCTCCGCAGGGCCTGGCGCCGCCGCAGGCTTGGGGAGCCGAGCAAAACAAAGGGAGAGGAGGCCAGGGCCAGGGCCGCAGCTCGGCAGGAGGGCGGCGGGGAATCCGCGAACCGCGGCCGTCCTCATCCCCGGCTCTCGTGCCGCCCCCCAAGGCCACCCGGGGGAAGAAGGGAGGGAGATGGGCCGCGGCGCACACCGTTGCCCCGGGGGACGCTCACCCAGCAGAGGCCGCGGTGTCCCGCTCCCGGCGCGGGCCTCTCCCGGGACACCTCGCGGCGCGGCCCGGCCTGCGCCGGCATCCAGGCTCGGCGGCGAGCAGCCTCCCGGGGCGGCGGAGCCGGACTCACCGAGCAGGAGGAGAGGGAGGAGCTGGGGCGCTGCTGTTGCTCTTGCGGGGCCCGGCCCAGCTTCGGCCCCGGCTCCCTCCTTCGCCGTGCCACCACCTCCCTGTTCCTGGCGCCGCCGCCGCCGCTTCCTCCGCCTCCTCTGCCCCCACCCCTCCGTCCTCCGAGGGGCGCACCGGGGCGGCGAGCCGGTGATGGCCGCCACTTGCCGCAGGCACGGCTACGGCTGCGGCGCCCGCGCACAGCCCAGCGTGGGCAGCAGGGCCCGGGACACCCCTGCTCCGTCCCTCCGCCTTCCTGGTTGCCCCGGCCGCCCACCACCAGCCCTCTGCGGCGCGCCTGCCCGACAGCAGCAGGCCGGGCCAGGGCGGCCGGACCCCTTCCCCTCCCCGGGTCTGGCCGCCTTCCCCCCGGGCTTGTCCCCGCTCGGCGGGGGAGACCCGCGGAGGAGCGGGAGCCGCGCTGGGAAGGAGGGGGTCGACCTTGGTCAGCCCCCGGCCCCTTCCTCCCTCCCCCACCCCGCTCGCAGTTTTTGACCGTTCCCCTTGGCTACCGAAGCTGAGACATGAAGTTCAGAGGAAGCTGCTCCCCTACATTTGTTTTGGCGAGGGGCATCGCCTCGCTCCCCTGAGCCACCCCCAGCCGCCCCCCGCCCCGACCAGGGGTGGCGGTCCGGGCCCGCGGCTGCCCCGCCAGAAGGCGCCGTTGATGGGCGCTCCCCTGCAGGCCAGCGCTGTGCTGGGGGGTGAGCAGGTCTCCCCTCCCCTCTCCTCCGCTTCATTTTGCCGTACACCTCCCTCGGCGTGAACCCGATGCGCGAGAAAAGGCACTATTTTTGTGCTTAACTTCGCTTCACACATCGCCGCTGAAGAAAAGTGCTACTAAACTTCAGCCACATCAGCTGTACTACAGCAACTTTAGCCAAGCAGGCTGTTTGCTTGCTCGCCAGTCCCTTTTTTAAAAAATAAAATGCTAAATCAAGAGCAACAAAACAATTCTTAATTTAGGATGTGTGAGACTGACGGAAGAAACTAGCAGGGGGTGAGACTTAAAATCTGTGGACAATATGGGTCTTAAAAGTTGTCACAAGTTGGATTTGCTGACTAATGTGGAGCTGGTAAAATACCACCTTCGTTTCCTGCTTGTGGTACATAACTGATGCAAATCAAGAACCTGATTTGCAAAGATATGCATAATTTGCTTACCTATGTAATCGCATGAGAGTTAGTGAGATTATTTGTATGACTCGTTATGCAACTACTTAACTGATTTTAAGGTTAGAAAGAAATCGATAAAACTCACAAGGTTGTAAGAATATTCATGTACATTCTGCCTGAATTATTCTACTCAGATCAAAGGTATTTGTGGGTTGGAGGTCAGTGAATTGTTTAATTGCCAAAGTTATTTGAGGTCAGAATGTGACCTGATTGCATTTACATTTTTATATCTGAGGCATTTATTGAGAGTTAAAGACTTTTCTTGAGTCTCATCCAAGTGTCTTATGTTTCTTTATATGTCTGATCGACCTCAGTTGCTGTCAGGCCAGGACCATTTCAGGACACGATGACTCAAGTTGCAAAAGGAAACTATTTTTTTCTAATACAAAGTTTGGCTTTTTCAGATATAACATATCTAGAATGATTTATGTTTTTGTTAAGTGTTTTATATTAAAACTGTTTGGTTTACAATTACGACTACATTATCGGGGTATAGCAAACAAAGCTAAGAATAAGTCCAAGTGGATCATTTTGGAAACCTTATGGAGTGTAGCTCTTGCTTTAAAACCAATACTGTTGGTATGAAAAATACAAGTGACTCTAGGCTGGCAGTGGTGTTCAAAGAAAGAAGGAAAGAAAGTACAATAAATAACAAAAGACTAATTTTTTTCAACATAGTATGTTCCTCCTTTCCTAGATAAACTGTTGGGAGTTTAGCAACCTAATCCAAAAGGGGACCAAAAGAGAGCGAGGTAAGAAAGGAAGGCCTTGACTGGGAAAGTTTCAGTTTCATTCCCACACAGTTCTGTCAGTTTCTCAAACAATTTTTTGTGTGTGTGTTCTTACCTTCTTCTCAGACCTTCTTTTCCTTTGGATACAAGCATTTGAATGAGTAATTATTTTCAGGATCCAGCTGGTATTCTTGCTTGATGCATGTACATAGTATTAATTTAAGCAGTGTCTTCAGCAGCAGCTGTGGGACAATAGCAGCCGTAAGTGAAGAAGCCAACTAGGCTAAAAAATGTTTTTCTGCCTTCAACCAGCTTTTACCATAGGCATGTTTTGCAGTAGACTATACTGCATGTGAGACAAAATAAAAAACTGGGTTTAGGAATCTTGTTCTAGCAGCCTCCCAAACTGTTAAAAAAAAAGTTGGTTCCAGATGATGAAGTTTTCTGGCCCATGTGTTGACCAAAGGTTTTCACGTATCTGAAACTGCCCCCTCGTCACTTTTATGAATCAAAAGGCTTAGCTTTTTGCAGAAATGTCACTGATAGGCAACCCTACAGAGTTAAGGAAAATAATCCAAAAACCTTGATAGCTTTTTCCCCCACAGTTTGTTTTCCATACCTTAACTTTCTTCTCACTAGGGATGATGCTCAATATCACAAAATCACAGAATGTTAGGGATTGGAAGGAACCTCGAAAGATCATCTAGTCCAATCCCCCCGCTGGAGCAGGATTGCCTAGATCATGTCACACAGGAACGCGTCCAGGCGGGTTTTGAATGTCTCCAGAGAAGGAGACTCCACAACCTCTCTGGGCAGCCTGTGCCAGTGTTCAGTTCCCCTCACTGTAAAGAAGTTTTTCCTCATATTTATGTGGAACCTCCTGTGTTCCAGCTTGCACCCATTGCCCCTTGTCCTGTCAAGGGATGTCACTGAGAAGAGCCTGGCTCCATCCTCATGACACTTGCCCTTTACATATTTATAAACATTAATGAGGTCACCCCTCAGTCTCCTCTTCTCCAAGCTAGAGAGATCCAACTCCCTCAGCCTCTCCTCATAAGGGAGATGTTCCACTCCCTTAATCATCTTCGTGGCTCTGCGCTGGACTCTCTCTAGCAGTTCCCTGTCCTTCTTGAACTGAGGGGTCCAGAACTGGACACAATATTCCAGATGCGGCCTCACCAGGGCAGAGTAGAGTGGAAGGAGAACATCTCTTGACCTACTAACCACACCCCTTCTAATACACCCCAGGATGCCATTGGCCTTCTTTGCCACAAGGGCACATTGCTGCCTCATGGTCATCCTGCTGTCCACTAGGACCCCCAGGTCCCTTTTCCCTACGCTGCTCTCCAACAGGTCTGTCCCCAACTTGTACTCATACATGGGGTTGTTCTTGCCCAGATGCAGGACTCTACACTTGCCCTTGTTATATTCCATTAAATTTCTCCCCGCCCAACTCTCCAGCCTTTCTAGGTCTCTCTGAATGGCAGCACAGCCTTCCGTTGTGTCAGCCACTCCTCCCAGTTTTGTGTCATCAGCGAACTTGCTGACAGTGCACTCTATTCCCTCATCCAAGTCATTAATGAATATATTGAATAGTACTGGTCCCAGTACCGACCCTTGAGGGACTCTGTTAGACACGGGCCTCCAACTGGACTCTGTCCCATTGACCACCACTCTCTGGCTTCTTTCCTTCAGCCAGTTCACAATCCACCTCACTACCCGATCATCCAGACCACACTTCCTCAGTTTAGCTGCGAGGATGCTGTGGGAGACTGTGTCATGAAATCGAGATAATAAGAAATATGGCTTAAATTAGTATCACTACTAAAAGTAGTGACCTTCCTCATCTTGTCTCTGTGTCTCCTTCTCTCCTCAGGCCCATACACTCCTTTTATTTTCTTTATAGTGGCTCCAGTGCTCATTGGACCTCTCTAAGCCAGCCACCTAAATCTCTTAAAGTTCATTTACTTAACAATAAATCATGACGAAAAGTAGAATAGGTGCCTTATTTTTCACTCTCATCATTTAGAAACTGTCATCTGTTGCTCTGAGAGTCCACAAAACCAGCATTTTCCGATTGTTAGCATTAAGCAGTTTATGAGAAGTCGGGGTCTTTCAAGGCAGACATGCAAACTGAATAAGCAAAACCAAGCAATACTTTCCAGCTGGATTAGTAGCTGATGTTGTTCAAAGCGTTATCAGGTGAATATCGCAGCCTACACAAATAAAAGAGGTAACGTTCTCATTTGGAGTGGTGGTAGGGGGAAAAGGGGAGGAGGATCGGGGATTGTGATCTTCTCTATAGGCTACCAGTGTGCTGTTGGCTTGTCTCAGCCTTAGCATACAGCTTCATGTTTGGGACAGACTTTTTGCCATCCAAATGTATTAGCAAACAGCCATGTCACAGTAACAGCAACAGTTTTTCACCAAGGGTGAACTTCACCTAAGTGTGCTACTGGTGTTGCAACTTGGATGGCAGACGAGGAGGATGTTAGCAGGATTGCTCAGTTGAATTTGTTCTTATCTTAAAAACACATATTGAACTAAATTGGGCAGTTCATACATTCAGACATCTTGTTTTAATACTCTCTGTATGCATCACCTATTAGACTTGCCTCACAGGTGCTAGCTTTTGTTCAAAATTATGAGGACTAGAAATTTGGGTTTAGTAAAACAAAATTCAGATCTTTCATATCCGATGTCCTTATATGTGTGAGCTGCTAAAATCCAGATCCAGTTCTAATTCCTTTGACTGAGGTCTGCATGTTAATGAGTTCCCTATTTTGATATGCTTATGTCTTTTTTTCTCCTTTTTTATACTCAAAAGTGTGATTGCAAATTATTTCATAGCATTTGAGTCTGATCTGTGTGATCAGACTCAATCTGATCTGTGTGATCAGACGTTTTGTGATACAAATCTGTAGCTCAGAGAGACAGGTCAGAAACCTAAAGTATAAGTGTTCATTGACAACAAAGATGATGTTATATCCTCCATATCCACTTTTCATCTTACTGCTGCCTACTTGTCTGGCATATGTTACCATCATCTTATACCACCTACTGTCCTCCTGGCTCTTCGGCCTGAATTGCGGTAGGAGGTTAATGCCTTTGTCTTCTTACTTCTATTTGCAGGCATGTAACTGTATGGGATTGTATTTTAAGGTCACAAATGCCTTCTTTTCCACTTCTGTTTAAGTATAATTCAGTAAGTGCATTTGTCATCATTTTACTGAAATTTTCAAATTATTGTAACTCTTTACAGGAACTTGATCTTTTGGATGGTAAATGTTCAGGCGGCCTTGGAAAATCAGACTTTTAAGGAAAGCAATATACACAAAATCATTGTAGATTGCTGGTGATTTTTTATAACTGTGGCCTAATTTTTTGATTTTTTAATTCCTGTAGTCCTTTTTTATTATATGTATTTTACTTAGTCCTGTATTTTTATTTTCAGATAATACTGTATATTTATATTTCTATATTATATTATATATTAGAAACGTTTATGTATCACATCATCACATACAGTTTTTAGATGCTGTAGGTTGATCATTCTGCTTTGTTTTCTCATAGATTCTTGAACATTTTGTGTTAGTAAATTCCATGTCCATTAGAGCAGTTAATTTATGGAAATATTTTCAAAGTTGGGCTATTTTTCCTTTTTTTTTTGGAGGGACTTCCCTCCACCCTGTTTAATAGTAGTGTTAAAAAAAAACAACACCAAAACAATGTGAAGTATGCAGGAAGTTCTTTCACACACCCCCTTTGTTTCAGATTGGAGTTATATTTGCATTGTTTGCTGGCACTGCTGAAATCAGTTTAAGGTATAAATGGCATTAAGACCTCATTATAGCTACTAAGGATAAATTATCCATAACACATGCATTTAAATCATGTGTCACATTTTAATCAGAGTAGTGCTATTGCTTCTACTTCATCCGGTGGTTATGTTGTGATATTCTGTATCTTTATCTGTTATGCTTATGCCTAAAAAACCAGTGCTTATTTACTTAAATTTTTTCTAACTGACACCTGTTTTTGAGTGCCACTCTCACCTGTTTAATTTCATCTAAAGAGGAAATGTACTTAAAAATGATTGATGATCACTTCTGAAATTAAGATTTTTAAATCCATTATGAAGTTTTCTGTTGATGATAGGGGTGTTCATCTTTTATCAAGAGCACAGTTCAATATTTTCTTAGATGAAAGTTCTCTAACAATTATATTATGGTAGACAACAAAGTATAGCAAAATGACATTTCTAATAACAGCACAAGAAGACTAACTTCTAATCTGCTGAGTAATGGAGAAAGGGAGGAGTCATTTTAATTGTTTATGGACCTAAAGCTGAATAAAGTCAGGGTAAACTGGGCCTCACAAATGGATTTCTATTAAAGTCAGGGAAATAATATATCACTTCTCTCGTCGTCAAAGACACACAATAAATCATGACAATAGTTGCTGTGAGTAGCTCTATACTGTTAGCTTAGCTTATGCATCTTATTCATTGATTGTCCAAATAGCCTGTACATTTGCTTGTAAACTAGCTCAGGTCTGCAGTGAGTCATATAGATTTGGAGACGCAGAAAGATAGGCAAGGTGGAGAACTCGTCCCCACTCAGGTCTCATCTATACAAGCACTATTGGCACAGCCAGTCTGAATGTCTTGGCATAGTGCATTTTAACCTGGAGTAGGACATACATAGCTAACAAAGACAATATATATAAAGTCTGTATTCTCAAAGGCAATGCACTGGAGTACATATAGGCTTGTTTCATCTGTTTGCCCATACTAGTTCATCAAAATAGTATATATAGAAGGCTATGGTCATGTCTTTTTTTGTAACAGAAGAGCAGAAACCTCATGGAGTCTTCCTTCTTCAACTTGTAAAGTTTATGCCCTTAAAAGGTGGAAGTATATGTCCAGTAAGAATTCTTATGGGCACTGGTGTCATACCCATTTAAAAAAAATATACATATATTTTTATTTGGAACATTATGTTCTCCTCTGTAGCCAAATTAATTCTATTTAATTATTCTTTATTGTTCTTTACAATGCAGCTCATGGGCTTGCCTTTGTAGCCCTTAAGTATTCACAACTGGCCCAAGGAGTATAGAGCTCACCACGAGGCAATCATTTTGGAGAGCAAGTGCCGAAGACAAACCAAAACCACTCCAGATGTCACTTTACAATACTTAAACATTCTGAACTTTTGGTTATGGTTTTGTCATAGGTCAAGAGGATCAAATGAGACTCGTGTGATTTGACTGAGATTGTGGCAAGGGCATGTGTTGCTCAGTATCTCTGTTTCCTCGTTTCCCTGTCTGGAGGGTGAAACTGGTCAAGAAAATGTTGCACTTGAACTGTTTTTTTCAGGGTAAAGCTCATGATAAAAGTGTGCTCCAAACTTTTAAAATATAAACCCAGTCATTTAAAAATAAACAATTCTATTTATCAGAAGTTTATTGTTCTTAAACAGCACTGCTTAAAATGAAAAGCAGCAGTAGTTTATATTCTCATTGTAAGGGGAGAATAGAGGATGGAATAAAAAAGTGAAAAGGAGTTGGAAGATGACTTACACTTTACTTTTTCACAGGGAAAAATCTTTTTGAAAACTCAAGAGGTAATATTATTTTTGCATTTTTTTCTTCAGCCAGCTTCTGTCAGAGTTATATGAGGACTGATCACACAGCTTTAGCTAGAATTTTATTAAACTAAAAATAGAAGTTTGTTAGACATCAAGGACCTAGTTCATTAGACCACATAAAAGACAGCAAAGTAAAGTGTAGATAACAAGTCAGAATGTTCACTACAAAGGATTATATTAAATTTAAAAATGTCTAAAAACAGTAGTAGCAGGTGTGCCTAGAAATTAGTTGTTCTACTTTCTGTGTAATGACTAACTGTTCCTCTGGGCTTTAAGTATTTCAGCCACTTCCTTAGCTATGAAAAAGGTCAAACAGGTTCTTTTCTTCTTCTTAAGAATATGCTTTGAAAAACATGCAGAAAAGCATGAAAAATACTCAATTTGTGGGCAGAAGCATATTGAAACCAAAAAAAACCCTGCACCCTAAACTGAATGTATGGTTGCGGGAAGTCAGCAGATTTCACAATGACAGCTGAGCAGTTCTTGTCTGGCCTTGATCGTCCTTTCCTTCCAGTTCACAGAAAAGATCCACATTTACTTCAGCACTGTAAGACTGTGCCTGTCATGCCGCAAGCAATTTTTCTTGATTTCTGAACTCCCACTGACTTCAGCTAGATCCAGGGCTGCTCCAGTATTCTCATTTCTCAGGGGCTTATGATTATGCACTGTACTTTCAGCTACAGCATGAGTTGCCCCAATACTTTTGTTTCTCAAGAGCTTATCATTAGAGGGTGTACCTGCAGCTGCTAGTTTTAATTGAAAAGAGTTTGTAAATAATTGTAATCCATATTTATTATACTTACAAAGCTCAAATTAAAACAGAACAAAACATTGGGCTGTATCAGTCAAGCAATACAGTTCACAGCCTTCTGGAATAAAATTTCCTATTGTTGAAGAAACAGTATTTAAACCTAAGATGGCTCACAGAGGTACATATGGAACTTTTCACATTTAGGTCACAAGTTCAGACATGGTCTTCATTAGCTACAAATTAAAACTATCAATAACTCACATATGTTACATAGACAACATAAAATGAGCTGCTGCTGCTCTCTTTTTCTAAAGTGGATAGCACAGAAGACATAATTGGTGAACTTGTTTCTAAATGTTCTCTAAACATGCACATTTAAATATATTTCTTCTCAAAACTGGAAAGTCTTGCCTCTCCAAAAGAAGTCAACAGTACTGACTTCTACAATTTTCCAAAACACTGTTTTATTATTGTTTTCCCAACAAGTAATAAAATTTTGACATTAAAAGCTCTGTTGTACCTGAAACCTACTTTCTCATTGAAGTCGGAGCTTTCCACTACAGTTCCTCACATGTGTGCTGATCTCTCAGTAGAGGTGAAGCTGACTGGCAAGGCAGGGTGGAAAGGCCCCTGGTGCTCACACTACACTTTTTTGATAGACCTTGGTCACAAGTCAGAACACTGTAAGATCCTGAAATGGCATTGCATTCATTAGGAAACAGTCTACTGTGCCTCTGCATATCATTTTCAAAAACATCCTGATAATGTTTATGAAGACATCTATGCATGTATAGAGTCACACTTGAAATATAATCTGCATTTAAGTGTGAGGAGGCTTTACGATCAGTTAACGAAATTCGGGTTGTTCTTCAGAAATAAGTTTGTCAAATTAATCACAAAAAGTATCTTGAACATTTTAAAAAAATATAAGAGGACAAAATGAAGTTTCGCAGATTCAGAAACAAAAAAGTGAAAAATCTTCAGATTATGATTGGTTTTGTAGGTTGTTCTTAGTGTGCAAAACAGCCAGGAAATATTTTGCCAGCTTCTCTGGCTGCTACTCGATGACCAAAGACAGAGTTGTAGTAGTAAGTGAATGATCTTTTGTATAAGCCTTCTTCTTCTACAAAAGCTTTGCACATCCCTTAAATATTTCTCTGCTTTTATTTATGAAGCAGTAAATTTTGTCACTGTGATTATAGAGCAGCAAAACTCTCTTTAATCATTCAACTCTGCTCTGGATAGAAGTGTCTGAAGGCATCTTTTGGAGGAAAAATTAAAAGAAAGACTCAATGACTACAGCCTGGACATGCTGAAGATCATATCATAGCTCTCATTCATTTAATCCAGGAACTTTATCAAAGAAAAGAGCATCACTGAATATGTAACGTGTTGTTGCAAAGCTGGAAATTATTACTAATGTAAAGTAACATTGCAGCATCTTCTTCCCACTGCAAATGCAGTGGATTTGAATGGGGTCCTCAACACACCACTAACATCTACATCGATAAAGACAAAGCTGAGGGCTTTCAGCTGAAATTGACAAATAAGGCTATTCTTTTAAAAAAGGAAGTCGATGTGTTTGCAAAATGTGCTTACATAGTGAATACACAACCACAGTCACTTTTGTGGGTAAAAATTAGTCTTTAGCTGGATTTCAAATTTTGCTCCAGAAAAGAAAATGCTTCCTTTGATGGAAGCAATGTCATTCTACTAAGTCGCATGTATTCAGAGCAGATTTTCAAAGACTTAAAGGGCACTTCAGTTAGGTGCCTAGTGGATCTTCAAGCCTTTAAAAAATATCCTCTTTTGCTCCGTTAGGATTTTCTTAACACAGAATTTCTTTTATGACTCATCTCTATCATGTCTTTGCTGTAAATAAAACATTCTCTTGGTCTTATAAATATGTTGATAGGCAGCATGGAAAACATTAATCACTGTAAAGCTGAAGGATACTTAGCAAAAGTGAAGAGCATGAATTGAGGAATGTTGATTTAAACAGTACTCGACAGCTACAAAAAATGCTATGCAGTCTCACTATGATCACACCAGAAAGGCTATTTTATCATACATGAAAAATAATAAAATCTCTATTTGTCTAATCTGAAACAAAGACAGTGAAACAAAGTTATTAAAAAGATATTCAGTAACACTAATATTAAGTAGTTATAGAATACACTGACAAACATAGAATACTACTTTTTTCATAATGATAGCCATGTTTGATAAAAAGAAGAAAATGCTTTAAAAGCTTGTAATATGTAAGTACATACCTAATGGGAGCCATTTTTATATGTGGATAACTAAAGGTAGATGCTTAAGTAACAGTGAGCATTTAATTTTGTAGAGTGGGAAGTTTGAAATAAAGTCTTTATTCCATTTAAATCCTTAGCAAAATTGCTGTTCACTTCAGGAGGACTGTGGTTTCCTCACTCTTGCACAAAGACTAACTAGAATGGCAGTATTATGTATACTACTGAATAGTAAACCCTTCCTTGTAGAGGTTTGGTTGAGTGAGAAGGGGCACGATCCTGTGTCAGTCACTGAGCAGTCTGAGCAACCCAGGCTTTGAGCAAGGGTTAAGCCCAGAGCTAGCGACCCTGCACTCCCCTTGCACGGAGCAGAACAAAGAACCTCGTGGTGCCTGCTTCGCGGGAAGCAAAACTACGTCCGGGAGGGGAGGGGGCGGTCACGGCTCTGAATATGTAAACCTATGGACCAATCACAAGTGCGATCGGGGCGCGCGATTAACATATGCATAGCCTATATAACTACTGCTTTCTTTGTTAATAAACGAGAAGCTTCCATACTCACATTGAGATCGTGAAGCTTATTCCGGACCGTCCCCCAGCACCCACGAGCACGCCTCCCCCGGTTTTCCCCGTACTACAACTGGTAGCAGAGGATGGTTCCCTTCGGCGTGCTCTCTCCGAGACTGCGGTAAGCAGCGAAAAGGAGGTGTTGGGAAAAAGACGGCTGGGAGCGGTGATGTTCGGGTCAAATAGGGCAGAACAGACACTGGAAGGGTTGGCCACCCAGCTCCCAGAGTTCAGGTGCTGTTCAGGTTCAAGAAAGGGCAGAGCAGACACTGGAAAAAGGGCAGCCATGGAAATAGAGGCTGCAGTGGTGCTGATTGCATATATCTTCTCTAACAGAAGGAGCAAGACAGCGGAGAAACAGCTAATTAAGCTGATAAAGTTGGGCCAGCGCTGGGGACATTTTAAAGACACAGCGCTTGTATTTTCTGTGGAGGAATGGAAAGAAGTGGGAGACATTATGTGGGAAAAGACTGTTGAGAGGGACCCCGAGGAAGAAGAAATTAAGGAGGTGCGTGAACTCTGGCAAAACGTGATAGAGACTTTAAAAAATATGAGGGCAGAAGGAGAGGTCGCCCGCGCGGCTGCTGAGATGCGGCCGGCGCCGCCGGAGCCCAACCCCCCCCGCTAAAACAGAAAAACCTGGGGTTCTGGCTCGTTTCTTCGGGTTACCGGCGGTTAAGGGCATGTCGGCAAACATAAAGCCATCCGTGGCTGAGGTCCGTACGGCGGTAGAAGCGGCGAACTCCCGGGAGAAATGGCGCAGCAAGAATTTAGAGGAGGAGGTTGCGAACAAAGAACCACGTGGCGCTCCTAGGACCGCATGGCAAAGGGAGCGGAAACAGGAGGGGGAGGGCTGGTCAGCCGCTCACCCCGCTCAGCCTGCGTCCGGAGAGGGGGGGCCGGCCCCTTCCCTCCGCGCCGCCGGAGTACCCGCCCGTCCCGCCTTGGCCCTGTCAATCAAGATCGCCAAGCGCCGTTGCGAAAGCGGTCTAACCGCTAGGTTTCTCGGTTTTCACCCCGGCGGCGCGGGTTCGATTCCCGGCATGGGAATCACGTGATTGGAAAATTCTTTAACAAACAAAAAGCTGCAGCTACACAGTATGGAGTAAAATCAGACGCTGTAGCAATACCAAATATACAGGTTTAGTACTTTTTTTGCCTGTTAGTGAATGTCTTACATGTGTAAGGTTTTGGTTGAGATGTTAAATGGTGGAGGAGTACTGTGGATGTGAATGTGGGAAGTAATTTTAGTCATGTGTAATTAGTTATAGGGCCTAAGTTGCAGTAATTAACTTGTTGCTGATTTATTCAACAATGCCTTGTTGCTTTGTATGCATTAATGTTTGGGTGTAAAGATTGTGTGTATATCCAACAGGGAGCCACAGTATTTAAATTTACCAACCTAATGTTACAACTGCTTTGAGGTGGCCTATGATTGAAGAGCGACTGCAGATTACTAAGGGACTGGTAGAGGAACAGTTAAAAGCAGGACATATCAAACCCTCAGTTAGTCCTTGGAATACACCCATTTTTGTCATCCCTAAGAAAAGTGGAAAGTGGAGATTATTACATGATTTACGGAAAATTAATGAGCAAATGCAAGCAATGGGAGCATTGCAACCAGGTATTCCATCACCTAACATGTTACCAGCAGGATTGCATATATTGATTGTAGACCTGAAGGACTGTTTTTTCACCATATCTTTACATCCTCAGGACACCATGAGGTTTGCCTTTTCTGTTCCTGTTATCAACAAAGCGGAACCAGCTCAAAGGTATGAATGGGTAGTTCTACCGCAGGGCATGAAAAATTCACCTACGTTATGTCAGCTTTATGTGGCATGGGCACTGAAACCATTGTGCCAGCTATGGCCACAGACTATCATCTATCATTATATGGATGATATTTTGTTATGTCAGGCTGATCCTTTTTCAGAAGAAAGTCTCCACAAACTAACAACAACGTTGACGGAGAAAGGTCTCGTGATTGCACCAGAAAAGATTCAACGAACTGATCCCTGGAAATACTTAGGATGGACAATTTCGGATGCTCAAATCCGGCCTCAAAAGGTGGAGCTATATACAGATTTGAAGAACCTGAAGGATGTACAAACACTTCTCGGAGATATTCAGTGGGTCCGTAACTGTGTCGGTATCTCGAACACCGAGATTGCCCCCCTCACCGAACTGCTGCGACGATCACACCCTGCTGACACCATACAGCTGTCTGAGACTCAACAAAGCGCGTTGCGGTCAATCATCGCCAAATTACAAACTGCATGGTCGTCGCGACGCATTCGTGAACTACCTGTGTCTCTGCTTGTAATTAACAGTGAAAATATGGTTTGTGGTGTCATTTGTCAGTGGCAAAACAAAAAGGGGGAACTCCCCCAGGGTTACAACCAATGCCACTACAAATGCCACGATAAAGATGAAGCTTTTTGGGTGTTGGAATGGGTATTTCTTAGTGTACAACCAAAGACAAGCATACAGACTAGACCAGAAGCCATAGGGGAACTAGTGAGAAAGGGTAGATCTAGAACTGTAGAATTAACAGGACTGGATCCAGCGGACATTAGTATTCCTGTTAATGCTGTAGACCTAGAATGGTGGTTCCGCAATTCTCGACCCATTCAGGAGGCGTTTTTGGGGTACGAAGGAAGAGTCCATTCACAGCAACCGAAAGGTAAATTATGGCAGATATTACAGAAAAATCAATGGATAGAAAAAATCTAAAGTACAGAAAACACCAGTAGTGGAAGGGTTAACGGTCTATACAGATGCGGGAAAGAAACAGCGCAAAGCGGTGTGTGTGTGGCAGGAAAAAGGGAATTGGGTACACCACATGCTGTATGGTCAGACCAATGATACCTTACAGACTCTGGAACTATGTGCCGTAGGCTGGGCCTTGACAAATTGGCTGGATGGGGCTATAAATATAGTCACAGATTCTATGTACGTAGCAGGTGTCATCCCACGATTGGAGGAGGCATTGCTCCGAAACACACAAAATCCCCGCCTTGGGCAGTTATTCTTGCAATTAACGGTCTATTATGCGACAACGCAGTGCGCCTTGTTGCATAATACATGTGCGGAGTCATCAATGGGATCTTGGTCTGGGGAAGGGCAATCAGGTGGCAGACTCTCTAGTTAGCCCTGCTTGCCATATTCCTCCTTTAGACAAATTTCAACAAGCTAGACAAAGTCATGAGCATTTCCATCAAAATGCAAAAGGAATACAGAGACAATTTGGAATAACAGAAAATGAAGCAAAAATCTATTGTTCAGGCATGTCCGAGGTGTGGGGCTCAGGGACCAGGCATTGGTATTAGTGTAAACCCGAAGGGCTTGGCAGCACTTGAGCTATGGCAGATGGATGTAACACATATTCCAGAGTTTGGGAGACAAAAATATGTACATGTCACAGTAGATACTTTCTCGAGGTTAATCTGGGCATCTGCAATGTCCGGAGAAAAGGCGCAACAGGTTTGTAAACATTTGTTGGCGTGTTTTGCCGTTATGGGGGTGCCAGAACAGATCAAACAGATAATGGGCCAGCATACACCAGCCAAAAGTTTCGTGTATTTTTAACACGCTGGGGAGTGAAACATGTTACTGGTATACCACACTCCCCGACAGGTCAAGGGATCATCGAACGCACCCATAGAACCATAAAGGAATATTTAAGGAGACAGAAGGAGGTAGATACTGATCCAACATCGCGGTTGCATAAAGTGTTGTTTACTTTGAATTTTCTGTGTTTAACAGGGGACCGAGAAGAACCACCGGTTGTTGTACATCACCAGCAGTTGAAATTTAATAACAACACCATTATACCTCAGTTACAGGTGATTTATCGGGAACCTGCTACAGGGGAGTGGAAAGGACCGGTGCCAGTGATCCTTAGTGGCCGGGGATATATGTGCGTGGCCACTGACCAGGGACCACTTTGGGTGCCGAGCCGATCAGTAAAACCACACCTCCCCGAGAAATCGGATGGGTGATGGAACTGGTAAAAATGGTTCTTACAGGAGTTCTTGTGATTGCAGTTATATTGTTAATGTTACCATGTTTATTTTCTTGTTTGCAGAAAGCGTTAATGAAACTTGTGAATCAGGCCTGGCTTGCTCACAAACAAGAAGGGGGAATTGTAGAGGTTTGGTTGAGTGAGAAGGGGCACGATCCTGTGTCAGTCACTGAGCAGTCTGAGCAACCCAGGCTTTGAGCAAGGGTTAAGCCCAGAGCTAGCGACCCTGCACTCCCCTTGCACGGAGCAGAACAAAGAACCTCGTGGTGCCTGCTTCGCGGGAAGCAAAACTACGTCCGGGAGGGGAGGGGGCGGTCACGGCTCTGAATATGTAAACCTATGGACCAATCACAAGTGCGATCGGGCGCGCGATTAACATATGCATAGCCTATATAACTACTGCTTTCTTTGTTAATAAACGAGAAGCTTCCATACTCACATTGAGATCGTGAAGCTTATTCCGGACCGTCCCCCAGCACCCGCGAGCGCGCCTCCCCCGGTTTTCCCCGTACTACACTTCCTGTAATAATCTAAAGACAAAACTAATGGGACTTCATTTAAAAATCTTCCTGCTTCTAAAATTCAGAGGAAGTCAAACTACTTTTTTAATTAAAAACATCAGGATTAGCTAAACAAAACATCAAAAGCAAATTAATGTAAACAGAAGTGGCTATTTTTGTTGTGTTAGAAGAGGCAATTGCTCTTGTAAAAAAATGTGTCTATTTAGCTAATCTCCTAAAATTTTTTGAGAAATTTCATACTATTATTGATCATTACATGGAATTATTGCTGGCTTTGTTCATTCTTAGTTGAATTGGTATCAATAAATACTGATTGTTGTACAGTTCAGCTCCTTTGTCCAGAGCATTCAGGTTCTGCATTTTAAGTGAACAACTTTCCTTCAATGAGATTTAATCTACTCATTATCACAACATTTTCTTTTAGGTGTATTAAATCTTAATCAAAGACTTATTCAATAGTAAGATAAGTGCCAGCCTACTACATTAATACTATATCACTTAGCAGACAAACTTTACCCTCACAAAAAGTTTGGTTAGTTTGACAAGACCCATCTCTCATAAACTTATGATGTTTGGCAATTAATTATATTTCTCTTTTAAGTCTTCATTATCAAAAGCTAGGCTAGTAATTTTCTAGACTTTCTTCCAGTCTTACTGAACACAAAGAGAAACTTGTGGCTGATTATACTTAACACGTATGTGGGAGGTGGGGTGTGTGTGGTGGGAGGACACTTTTCAGATTTTAGATAGTGATGAAGGCAGAATTTTAGGATTATCTGTTTAAGTAAAACCAAACATATTTTTTTTATATTTGGCAAAGATAGTACTGTAGTTGTGCCTGTGTGGTCTCTGTGATGCCAGGTCTGCAGCTCCTCCTTGAGCCTGAGCATGCCCGGCTGGGAGGAGGGCACCCTTCAGGAGATGTGGTTAATTTAACTTCCTGCCCAATCTGTACTCTGTGTAATGCAAAACCAACACCCATAAGCAGGACTGTGATTTTGAAACCAGTTATAATGCTGTGTGTGATGTGACGTGTCATACTACATCAAAACTGGTCTGATCTGCAAACATCTCTTCATTCTCCACTCCCAGCAAAGTGTCCCTGATGCTTCCCTTGAACTGAGCCCTGGAGATTGTGCTGCTGCAGGGGAGAACTGACTCAGTCCCTTAACCATACACAGGGTCTGCCAGGGAAGGAGGTAGGTTAGTTTTTCTGACAGATCAACACGCTGATCCATTCACATTGACGTGTCATTGCTAGATCTGATACAAAGTCGATGGGAAAGGAGAAGAGCAGGATCACCCTTTTATCAGCAGCCCACAGTCATGCCAGATGAGGTGTGAGCTGAAACCACATGCTTAGGCTGAGGTTTCTCAGTTGGCAATTCTGCTGCTGCCCGCCCTGCTGAGCAGTCCCCGAACCTTCTCCTGGGGCTGCTCCTTCCCAGCCCTGCACAAGCTCATGGTTCGTCTAGGGCAATGGTTTATGCAGCTGCACAGGGAACAGTTTGAGGGAATAATCTAGGTGAAAAAATAAAAATAAAATTAAGAAACGCCTTTTTTTTTTTTTTTTTCAGAAGTCCTGTCCCCTGCAGATCACTTCATCAGCCTGGTTCCCAGTTCAGCTGTACTGCTCGCAGTGTAGGAGGTGACAGGGGGCGCACATGAGAGAAGAGGCAGCTTCTCCTTAAAATACAGTCTTATGTGCATTATAGGTAGTCCCACCTGTGCAATAGTAAGAACTGGGGTTTTAGGACTTCCCAGCCTGACAGCCACTTTCTCTTACCACCATCACTCTCGCTTTGCAGCAGTGGAAAGACCTTTGCTCTTCTTAATCCTTGACATGGGCTGCTATTTATCCCAGTTCTATGGGCAAGTGACTGTCTTTTCTGCCTGTCCTCTCCTGGTCCATTATTGGACCTGTCCTTCTCTGCCTGTCCCAGAAGGCCATATTCCAGTGGCAGAAGAGCAAAGACAAAGAGCAGGACAGAGATGGGCTAATTCAAGATGGAATAGACAGAGACTATTGCTGCTGGGGAGAAGAGGAAGAGGGAACAGCACGTGCTGCTAGGACAATGAAATTCAGGTCACGAGCTGCAAAGTGTACTATATCTCCTAGGAACACCATTGTGGGATTTTTTTTGCCATCAAAGCTAGAGGTGTTCAAACACCTTAAAATGGGTTTTCAATAGTAATGATTTTATTAATGGAATTCTTTAATTTTAAAAAAGTTTTTACTAAAGAATAAAAAATGTTGGCACTTTTTAATCATTTTGTAAATCATTTAATAAATCACTTAATGAAGTATCACTTCATACAGTGGGAAAAAAACCCCACTTGTTCTGCAAGTGTGATTTCCTCTGCAAAAAGCACGCCCACAAACAGAAATGGGAAAACATACTTTTAATGAAGCACACTGATGGAAACTGAGCAACGTAATTTTCTCTCTATTTTGCACAAAGCAGAATGATATTTTTGACCAATCCAGCAATTCTAAAAATTTCTGGAGAATTACATTGTTATGGTATGGGCAGAGTAAATGAGTCACAGGTGCTTCACACTAGTGTCTTCTAAGCATTTCTGTCCTTGTACCTGTGTTCTGTCATTCCTGGTAAGGAGTTGACTCCCAGAAGCTGTAACTGAGATTAAGATCTATCTCTCTTGGGCCTTGAATGCATGAAATCCCTGATTTACAGATATTACAATGTGAACAGGCAAGACAACTAAAGGATGAGTGGAAGGTGTGCTTTGACCAAAGTTCAACAGCACTTCAGCAGCAGAAGACACACAGCTTTTCAGAGTACTTTTTCAGCTGACTACTGCTATTCTCGTTCCTGACTTTATCTTCCCTACAAGGTAAGAGCTCTAAAGCATTTATAGGAAAAATCCCATAAAGGATTCTAGAAGGAACCTCATTCATTAACATCAAAATAACTTTTAACTATTCACTTTATGCCAGGGGAGGACTCTTCTGGGAATGCTCAGTGATTTCAGATTTTCCAGTCTGCTTGTGGAGGTATGCTAAGTGTCTGATCTTTCATGAAAATGGATTCATTTCAGTGAAATTACACTAATTGGTACTTGTGGAGAGTCTGTTTCTAGGCAGTCATTCACTAATTGGTCAGTGGTGCAACAGAAAGTGAATGTAAGCCTTGCCATGAAAACTTCAGGTTACTGGCACATAAGATAATCACTATGGTGACTTTATTTCTCTGTAGTAATTTATACTGCTTTACCTATCACTACCCTGTAAGTCACTAGATTCCTCCGTACCATATTGTGACTATTTATATGCAGGTAGTTCTCACTGAGTCTCTAAGGACCCCCTTCATATCAAAGCTTAATTTGTATATGATAATTTACTGTTACGTTTCTTAGCAAGATTGCCCTAAGGAAACAGGCAATGCATCTGAAAAGGGTAATTTTTCTCTAAGAATTAAATTTAATAGAGTGTTACTTACACTTTAGCATTCATCTAATAATTCAAAACATATTTTCATTCTTGTTATTTTTAGGTATCATTAATTCACAGGGGAAACTTAGATGTTTTTCCAGTCTGTGACTCTCTTATGCAGATTCAAAAGACAAAAGCTGCATTGTGGTGCTTCTACAGGAAAAACTGCTGGAGGCACTTCTTTTGTTTTTCTGATGAACACCATATGAAAAACAGGCATAAAACAACTATTTACTTACATACATTGTCTACTATCCTCTCGTATGTGGGCTACAGCTTCGCCATGACACTGAACATATTACATTGGTCAATCTATTTACAAGACTTTTCCTCTTTCCTTTTTTTTTTTCAATGCAACTGTTTTCTATATTACTTTGACCTGAATTTTTAATGACGGTGCTCTGTTCAAGGGTGAATGATACTGTTATGTATAGTTTACTAGACTTAAACACATCAAAGAGTAATAATATGTTAATAGTTTTAAAACGGTTACGAAGTCAGTCTTGCTCATTTCCTTATTTCAAAGTTCAGATTTACTGTTCAATAATACCACAATTTTTATTATTCCCCATGCTGGAAGTTTCTCATTTGCCTGGTTAAGGATGATTTGGAGAGCATGTTGGAAGAAGAATGGATATTTTTATAGACCTTCCTGGATTAAACATCTATGGTTAGATGTGGTTTTGGTGATTGGGCGCAGTGATTTACAGACTTGCTTTCCAGTCTAGTATTCCCTGCTGCATTGGATCCATATCAGGCAGTATATATTTTCCTGAGTCCACTGGCATAACAGCACTAGCCACACTGTGAAATGTGTCAGACCTTGGCCTCCACCATTCTGCTGCAAAATGGAGGGAAATAGTAGCTGTATGGCAGTATACTGTTAAATGTTTTTTATCCCTTTACATATCTGTGTAGGTGCATACAATGAGTTAAATGCGGTGCTATAAAGAACAGCATTTTTTGCAAAGAGAATACAGGTACATATATATATTTCCTCATATACTCACTTCCTTTGTACAAGTTATTTTCCTCTTCTGCATCACCGATTTCTTATAGAAAACTTCATCTACTTGTTTTAATAAGAATAACTTTGTTTTATAAGAGTAACTTCTAGAAAACTTTCAGCAGGTGAAATAGTTCACTGTAGTAAACCTTACTTAAGAAATAAGAATACACAGTCCTAGAGGGACAGGCTGAACAAAAAGCAAAAGTGTAGAAAATGACTTGCAATTTTCCAGTTTCTCTCTGGAAGTTTGAGAACAACTAACCACCATCAGCTTGACATTACCAAGCTTGCTACTAAAGATATATAGCTTTCATTCAGTGAAGAACAATCTGTAGAAAACTTGCATCAAAAGCCAATGAAGTGAGGCAATGATTTATTATGTGCATCCCAGTATGAGGAAAGTGACTTTCAAAGGTAAGAGAGGTGTTTTGAAAAATATTGCCTCTGCTTGAAAAAAAACCCTATGCTTTCTATTGACACACAATATATTAAAAGTGAAATGGATAACAAATATATCTGAAAGTGATTGCGCAAATGTTCAGTTCAAAGAAATCATAGGTCACTGGTAGGATCTGATGTGTTCAAAGGCTTTTTTCCTATGAAAAGCTTGATAATTAAAGCCACATTTTGTACAGGATAAATAGCTACAGTTATTTCCACTTATTTATAATTTGAGTTAAATATTTAACTTCTGTTAAATAAAAATATTGAGATCGACCTAATACTATGAATGAAGAAATAGTGCTTACATTGTTAGAAGAACATTGGCAGGAAAAAACATCACATTAAGAGTTATTTTAAGTCTTGCTTCTCCTCACTTACACCTATTCTGTCTAAGATTGTAACTAATGGTGTGACATCTGGCAACCATACTACCTCAGGCTGTGACCTTGTCAGTTCTTGTAAAACTGTGGGAAAGTTTAACAGTGTAAGCATCAGGTTTGGATTTTTTTTTAAGCTGTCTAGAAGTACAGAATCAAATATAGATACAAGCTACTCAGCTCTTTTGTCTCTAAATAGCTAAATCTGCTTTCCTCACGACAGATTCTTTCAAGAGTTGCAGTTAGGTCTTATGCAGGCAAAGAAACTAAGTGATTGGGGGCTTTTGGTGGAGAGCAGTTCTTAAAGCTTACAGGAAGTCTACTTTATGTTCTCAATTAATTGATATCATCCTTCTTGAAGAAATGTATAGCAAAAGAAAGCTGATTCTACAAAATCGGTAAGTATATTACTGCAAAATTTTGTAGCCAGAAAACCTTTTGCAAAATTGTGCATTTTTGCTATCCGTTTGAAAAGGATGGCAATTTCATTGCTAAAGTGTTAATATTACAAATTGTGTTGTTATCTGACCAGGTTCAAGATCATATGTGTAGTCCTAATCATAAATATCCTCTCTTCCACCTGCTGTCAAGATAGTAATAAAAAGAAGAGAAACCAACATCCTCAGCCTGCTTTCTGGCAGAGGTCACTTTCTGCTGGATGACACTGTTATATAGCAAGTTGCTTTGTTCAGTCTCTGGAGAATCTGTCACAGTATTTTCTCATCACATGGCAATGATCACCACAAAGCAGAGTTTTCATTTCAGAGACGATTATTTGCATTAGGCATTGTGAGGAGTGGCATCTGGAGAAAGCACATCAGTGTAAGAAGGAAAATCAGGAGGAACATTAGCAATAGCATTAGGCATAAGTATGAAATCGGCAGTATCACAGAGTGGGAAAGAAGTCTTGGCTGAGTTAGTAATCTCCAGTCACCCAGAGACCATCTGCACTCTCTTCCTATCAGCAGGCCATTTCATAGTTCTTTTTTTTTCTTAACAAAGCTTCTCATGGCTTCTTCAAATTGCCAGAAAAAATTGTTCTTCTGCTGAAGAGACATATTGTCTGGCCATCCAATATTAAAGAACTTACTAAATTTCTTTGGATATCTAAAAGGTTTTGCTAGATTTAAGAAATGGCAGAAATGTTTGCTGTTCTTCCATATTAAAAAAAAAAAAAAAGCATGAATTGTAGAGGAGTTCTGTTTGCTGTATCTCCTAATGTAATATAGGATAGGTGATGCTGAGCTTGCAAAATGAAACTACTTGTCATCACTCAGATAAATTCCAGTTGTGAATTAGCGGCTATCATATATTCTGCTACCCTTACCTTGTAAAAGCATAGTATTTGAGTGGGTATTTAACAATTATCTGCTGTAGTCTGATGTTTGGCCACCAGGTCAGGCTGAGCGCTACCAGAAAGCAGAAACTTCAGACACTCTTAGGTATCTACTCTTCTCCTCTGTCATTACAAAATACTTGAAAAAGTATTTTTCAGTATAAGGATATTAGCTTTCAAAAGCTTTCTTATCTTCTTGTTTGCCACACTGATGAAGTGCCTAAGACATAAACTGAGGATAGAGCTTTGGAAGAATCCTAAGAGAGGAGCCATCAGCCAGACAGGAGAAAACCTGTACCTCTGAACAGTTTCCTTCAGTATTGGGAACACACCACCATGCTTTTTTCTTCTGAAAATTGGTATGAGTTATGACCTTATTTATCTATGTTTGTCCTTTATCAAAGATACTATCTAAATGTTTAACACTTCAACTCGCATCACCACCCATTTTATTGAAAATTACTGCCACAAGCTGATACTTTCAGTGCCCTTCAGCTTGTGCTTTTCTTTATACAAATTGAGTGAGAATAAACACTGAAACAAATACAGCAGTTCTCTTTGTTTCTTAGGATCACATACACATGGAAGATAGGTCTTTAACAGAATTTGCAATTTCCCTCATTCAGAAAGCCCACAGTTACATCCAAGTATTTTTTTGATAATGACATTGAAGTTAGGAAGCTAGCAAAAAGTTTTCTGCACTTTTTAATATCTAAAATCCCACTTAAACTCTGCATGATACTTTAGCTGGCACCTTAGGACTGGGTTAAGAAGCTCTAAATATTATGAAAGATGCAAGTTACTGAAATAATGCTCATATTTTGGAAACATACATCATTTTCATGTAATGTTGAAAATACGTACATCCAGAAATTGCAAATTTCCTCTGAAGACATCTATCTTACGACAGAAGTTACCTTATATCAAGAAATCCTAAGACATTCCTGGATTTAAGGGAGCGGATTGTACAAGATGTGCAGGAGAATTCTAGCACTGTGGCACTCCCAAAAGAAACCTACAATGGCAAAGTAATGTACAGCACTTCTGCAAGATATAGTTCTTAAATTGAAATTAATCCAATGAGTTACCGTGGACACAACCTTCTTTGACTGCCTGTGGTGGGTTGACCTTGGCTGGTTGCTAGGTGCCCACCCAGCTGCTTTCTCATTTCCTTTCCTGAACAGGACAGGAGGAGAAAATGAGATGGAAGAGCTCATGGGCTGAGATAAAGACAGGGAGATTGCTCACCAGTTACTGTCATGGGCGAAACAGACTCAACTTGGGCATGATTAATTTAATTTATTGCCCGTTAAGAATAGAGTAGGATGGTGAGAAACAAAGACAAAACTAAAAACATCTTCCTCTACCCCTTCCTCCTTCTTCTCAGGCTCAACTTCACTCCTTCACTCCTGACTCCTCTACATCCTCCCCTGTTGCCAGAGGGGACGTCAGTCCATAACAGCTCCTCTGCTGCTCCTTCTTCCTCACACTCTTTCCCTGCTCCAGCATGGGTTCCCTCCCAGGGGATACGATCCTTCACGAACTGCTCCAGCATGGGTCCCCCCACGGGCTGCAGCTCCTGCTAGGAGCCTGCTCCTGTGTGGGATCTCAAGGGGCTGCAGCTTCCTTCAGGGCATGTCCACCTTCTGCGGTGTGGGGTCCTCCATGGGCTGCAGGAGGACAACCTGCATCACCATGGTCGTCTTGGACTGCAGGGAATCTCTGCTCCAGCATCTCAAGCACCTCCTCCCCATCCTTCTTCTCGGGCCTGGATATCTGCAGGGATGTTTCTCTCCCATTTTCTTTCTCCTCTCTCTCTCACAGCTGCTGTGCAGCATTTTTATCCTTCTCTTAAATATGCTTTCCCAGAGGTGCCACCATCTTGGCTGCTGGGCTCAGCCGTGCCCTGCAGTGGGTCCATTGGAGCCAGCTGGCACCAGCTGTGTCCAGCACAAGGCAGCCCTGGTCTCTTCTCACAGAGGCCACCCCTGCAGCCCTCCCACTGCCAAAACCTTGCCACCTAAACCCAACACACTGTCTCACAGGTCCCTTGGCTGAAACCGAATGTAAGCTGGGGCCTGATGCACAAAGGAATCAGCGCTGTGTGCTGAAAGGCGCACGGGTGAACAGTTCAGTGGTATGACTGAAACCTGAGCACCACTGCCATTGCTGGTGTCAGCTCTACGGATCTCAAACAAGTAACGAAACCACCATACTTGATAAGCAACTCCTCATTTTGAGCATGACCATCTTTGGATTTAAGTACTCGTGAATAGATCTTGAGACATCCCTTGGCATCTCCAGTCTCAGGTGAAGACAAGGGGAAGGACGTGCAGGTGTTCAACACCTGAAATTCAGACCCAGGGAAAGCAAGAATACTCACTCAAATGTGTGCCTCTCATTTGAGGGTACTCATAAAAATGTTGCCTTGGGTGAGGTACAAGAGAGTAACAGAAAAGAGACTCTAGCCACAACATCTCCACCTGCCATGGTGCCTGCACGCCCATTTTGTGTGGCAGAGAAGCAATGCGGAAGCCCATTCAGCCTGAGCCAGAGCCTGAGCTGGCCTTTGCCTTTAACCACTTTGTTTTCCATTCTGCATATATAAAATAACTCACATCCCTCACCTGCCTCTCAGCACCATTGTGCAACTTAATTAGAAGTAGCAGCAAAATTCATTCCATGTGTCATGCCCCTCATGATTATGCAAATGCTCGAGCATCTGCTGGGAACCTTCACCAAGAGAATCAGTGCCTGTGGTCCAGGTATCATTTCCATTATTAAACACTGATTTTTTTAATGTCAGTCAAATAGGCTGCTAATAGCCAAAATTTGCCCAGTCATATTTAGCACATTAGACTGAGGTAACACTTCCCTATTGTTATCCTCCATAAATTCAAAGTAAATTTTAAAGCTTCTTGGAAAAAGCAGCTTTCATATCAAGGGATCCAAATGCTGGACAGACTTGACAAGTTTTCTCTCTCGCTCTGCTTGCCCAATCTATATTCCCTGTAGAAAATAGGTAAGGAAAAGAACGTCCACATACCTAACATACATAATATGAAAAGCTAAGTCAAAGACCATGGGAAAATCTTTGTACACGTAATGTACAAAATAAAGTCCAGTACAACCCATATGAATCAGAGACATCTGAATTTATTATATTAAATTCAAAATCTAATCTATATAATAATACAGAAGATAAGTTAAATGGTATTCTATTTCACTTATTCAGAAAAAATAAGGAGGACTAAATCAACCGTGTTAAAATTTAAATATGCAATTTTACAAGCCTTGATATTCAAACCCCATTTTTTTATAACCAGTGATTCCTACCTAACAATCAGAATAATAGCCTGTATAATGTTTAGAGTTTGCAACTGTAAAACAAAATCCACCTATTTCAAGATACATTAAAGGCAGTGTAACAAAATGAAGCAACTTCTTTCTTACGTCACAAAATCAAGAACTATAATTTCAGTGTATTTTGCCAACAAGTTCACAAATATTTGGAAATCTAAATCTTTATTAGATTTGTCCTGAATTTTAAGTGACTTTCAGTCAACTTTGGTGTTAAGTAGCTTAAAGTTAGCTTTGTAAAACTTTTAAAATTTGTTTTTCCTCAGTATTGATACAGTTTGATAATTATGGTTATTTCACTGACCATAATGTCCTCTGATGTTCAAATCCACAATTCCATAAACTGCAACTAGTTGGATGTGATTTGAGTTTCAGGGTTCCAGTTAATATCAACTCAAACTAAAAAAAATATTTCACAAAGGCTGTCTGTAGAAACTGGACAACCCTATGCAGCTGTACTGTTAACGCATTTGTTACTTCTTTCAAAGGTCAATCTTACCAATAATGAAATTATACCAACAAAAGTATACTCATCCAGTGAAACAGTACTTAATAATATTCCTTGAAGAAAACAAACAAAACATTAATACCTTTTGTAATGCTTTAATTTTATCTTGGATAAATGACATTTAGCATTCTTGACTCCTTTTAGCTTCTGAAAAAAATAATTGGAATTTCCTATAACAATTTAGTCTTCTTTTTTTTTTATCTCAGCTGAGTCAGAGCTTCCAAGTTAGAGCAGATCTTGGTTGCAATTTGCACCAATGTAACCAAGTTTTGAGAATGGCTTACAGAATAAACAAAGAAATAAAGAATCAAGTGTTCTCCTTGTAACAGCGGTTTAACAATAGTTTCACTTTATGTGTAGAGCTTTTGTTTCTGGGTCTGGGAACAGCATATGGGCAATTCCTCTTACCCTCAAAGGTCAGATTCCATTATATCTGACCTCCACATTACAAATTAGCAAACAAAGCCATTTGTGAGCCTTCAGTGCTTGTCATTGTTATTCATGCAAATCTGCTGCAATGTGCTATTTAGGACAGTCGTTGTTGTAATCCAGCTACATGACAATGTATGCAAATAACCAATAGACTGAGATACAAAGAAAGAATCAAGAAGTTAGCATTGATTTTCCCCAGTTGTCCACAACTGTTGGCATTAATAGCAGGAATATCTAAAAATAAATGACCTAGTCCTCGGTAGAGGAATGCGGGTCTTGCACCCAAGAAACAATGGAGAGAAGCCTGCAGAGAAAAGGGAAGAAAAGGTGTGAATCCAATTTACCAGGCGGTTCAGAGCTGTTAAAACCTCAGGGTAGGGGGTGGGGAGGAAGTACATTTACATTGAGAAGCAGGTTTATTTCAAACCAGAAGTGTTCTTAGATGTTTATTCATGTTTTATTTTTTCACAAGGCATATTTAAAGGGCATTAAATATGGCTAAATTAACAGCATTGATTGATTTCAGTGTAGCATATCCTGTAGAGGATTTTTGGTGCAGACAGTTGCTGTCAAATGTTAGAATCCTCAGAAAGGGTATGTGTTATCCCCTGAAGATGCCCCTTTAAGCTATATTAAATTGGGGGAAGCAGGGAGTAGGACAATAGTCATTTCGACCTAAAATAGCAAAATACTTAGGCATGACAGTTAGATCCACTTAAATGCAAAATCTATAGCAGGGGGAATTCAGGCTACATTAACTGCTCTTTTTGATGATAACGAAGTGGACTGTACTGGAGAGTGTAAAGAACAATCCCGTAACAGCCAAGAGATGGGCTGTTTGATCTTATAAATTTGTTCTGTATATAATTTACATAATTTTTTGTGACTCAGTAGTTGTTTATAAAATAGGTTTGCATTATATAAAACTTAATGAACTCTGAGCCAATTGTCTTTGTAGCATTTGTCCCCTGGAGTTTGACTTTCAATTACAGACATTTCCATGTAAAAGAAAAATTAATGTATTTTATGTTGTTAATCATAAAGGAAAAAATTCCAAAATTTTATGGTACATTGATGTATGTATGTGGGACATACAGCACTTTGGCATAACAAATGAGTTGTTACATAATCTGTAAGGTAACGAATGAAGATAACTTTATATTCATGACTCTTCCTGTTCCCGTGTTTTATCGTCTTTTCTCTACATGTGTATGGGAATTATTACGTGTAATACGTAGTTGAGGACAAGTAACAAGTCTCCACTGAAAGGCATATAACCAGTTTCCTTACTACCACTGTTTCTATGTCCCCTTTTCTTTGGCTTGAAAAGTTTAATTTGAAAATCACTGGGAACATTTTCCTGTGTCAGTTATATAAATGTAGTTAAATATAGCCATTAGGATTTTCTATTTAGGACCTTCCCATATGTTTAGGATTTCCAACAGAGATTTCACAAGGCATGAAATCACATGGAATGCCATAGAGTAGAGCATTAATTTCTATTAAAAAATAGAAAAGGGAAGCACAAATACTGCGATGTTAGATTTTTTTTAAATAATATACAACCAATATAAGGAAGTGTATAATTCTGAGTATGATTGACCATATATTTACCTCATTTTCCTCTTTCTTCGGTTTAATGGCCAGGCCAGGCCAGCCCTTCCAGTGTTTGAAGTCATAGTCCCATTGATTTCAGTGATGCATGGGGATAAACCCCTCCACACAATTATAAACCTACTTCAGTGATTTGGTAAAATATAAATCTATAAAACTGCTCTATTTTTTGCCTTCATTGAAGGTCTCTACCCCAGCCAAGAGTCAGACCTTCTTTAAAAATTTGACCTGCTCCTCTGTATACACATTAAGTAGCAATTTCAGTGTAGATATTTTCTATCTGTTTTAGTTATGATTAGATAGCTCATAATTCCTTAAGAGGGTATTTTATTTTTGCTTTCATTGTCATAATGTTCTAGCCAAACTAAAAGTTATAGTCCATAAAGATCATATATCTGGCAATCCAGAGTACCTTATTGTATCTTTCCACATTTTGCAAGAATTGTTTCCACACCATTTGCCAGGAATAAGCACTAAAGTGCACTTCAGCATCCTGAAATGCTGCATTGTTCATTGCAGCTGTTCTGATACACTGCTGAGCTGAACTATCTCTAATATCAATACCTTTTCTTTCCAAAACTAGTCATATCCGGGCACTTAAGAGTGTTTACTTCAGCTGGGCCAGTATCTTTTTGAAGTTATGAACAATTTTCTCAAATAAGGAAGTTCTATTAATATAAGTCTACAGGCAAGAAGCCCATGTCTATGTTCTTCTCTGACTCATCTGTTATCAAAAGAGTGAGTGTCGTCTTTAGAAAACTATTTTACAACTGCAGCCTGAAACTTCAAAACTGTTTAGAATCTTTCAAAGTCAAAAATTTGCAATGTTAACATCTCAGATTAAACAAAGAGTAACACAGAGAGAAAAACACTAGCTTTATTTGTGTCATGGAAAGATACAAAGACAGGATTTATCATACCTGATCAACATCTGAGTTAACATCCTATCTAAACCTGGTAATCTATTTAAAGCTTTGCCCAGTGTGGGATGCTTCATCTGAAGAGGAAGTCCCGCTACTCCCTCAAATACCAAGATAATTGTGTAATGCTGTTGAGAGCTTAGGAGATGCAACTACTTCCTAAATTGTTCAAATACTAGGAGGAGCCCCTACGCTTCCTGAATGCACAGGACTCTGCATGAGACCATAACCAGCATGTGGTGACCGGCTCCCTGGCATCCCCTCTGGTACTTCCTCCCTGTCAAATACATGCCTCCTCAACCAAATTAAAGTAATGGGAACTACGAAAATAATTCCTTAAAAAAGTGAAAACCAGAGACAGGCAGTTTAATGAAAAGCCAGACATAAGACTGGAGGATAAGTGGAGGGTTGCTACTAAAAAGAACCTGTGACTGTATGTGTGTGTGCACCCTCACGCCTGCATGTTTTACTGAAAAATCCTTCACATATGAGGACAGGGTCTCTTCTAGAAAATGACATTTTAGTGCTGCTGGATGAGATAGCCTGCTGTGCTAACTATGAAAACTGTCACATCAATAACAAATAACTTGTGATGAAATATTTAAGTAACAGGATCTCCCTGGATTTCTGGTGGCATTCTTTCACAGAGCACTCACGCCTTCACAGCTTATGAAGTCAGTGGAATTTCTTTAGTAGTGAATTACTGCTCATTTTATCAGAAAGCATTTTAAATGTAACTATATATTTTACTGTAATATTTCATTTTATCTTAGAAGCAGCAGAATAGTTGGGGTTATCTCAGTGTCACTCTATTAAGCTCCATTGTTTGAAGCTGGTAATTGTCAAACAATTTCAGCATGAATGTTTATCATATAAGGCCTCAGATCTGGAAAACATTTAAAAAATTAGTTGTAAAATATTGCTTAAATTGTCTCTAACTTGACCTGAATCAAATATAAAATAAATATTTTGGGACTGAGTAGTGTTGAGGCTTGTTAAAGGACATTTTTCTCCCTCTGTTCTGAGTCCTACTATTTTGATATTAGGATTTGACAGTTCTTTTTTTCCAAATGACCAGCAAAATGTTTAAAAGGAAACTTAAGTTCTTAAGAGTAAAGAACTAGGTTCTTTTTGAAAAATAACCAATATATATACACACCTTAGGCTGGTCATTTGTCAATAATTTAAAATAACCCTTTGACTTGACTACATTCTAAGCCAGTATAAAACACCCATGACTTAACTGGACCGGTTTGAACTTTTGTGTGCAATTTGTAATGGTGTCAATGGGCTTACATTTTTATGTACTACAGCTTGTAAATCACATCGATTAATCCTGAATTCCTTTAGAAAAGGAAAAGCTTGTAGAAACTGATGTATTAAGAAAATGAATAAAAACGGATATGTATAGAAATTGCATGGGGGAAGAAGGTTTGAGACAAACAACCTGCTACCCATTGATAAATATATAAACAGTGTTAGAATCAGAGGGGTATAAATAGTCTGTTGTCTGTCAGGAATGAAAATGTAAGCATGCAAAATGGAATGCAGAAAAACAAGATTAATCTTTAGTCAAAAATATATAAAGTAAAAAAAAAAAAAGTTCAGAATAATTACACAAATCAAAAGTAAGAAATCATTAGAAACAGTCAAAATAGGCTAAATAAAGCCTTCATAAATACTAAACAGGACATTCTTTCCTTCAATTCAAAAATAAGCTGGAAGACTTTCTAGACTTTCTTTCATTTGTAATTTCTGGATGTGGATATTGCAAAACTGCCTAGCAACATTGAGTGCCCAGTTTCCTTATTGTTAACAGGAACGGGATACTGAACTCTCTTAGCTGCTTATGAAAACTCTGAGCCCTAATCCATCATTTTGTGGTTAAAAATATATTTTGTAAAAAATCTACAGCCTTTGAGGAGCTAAAGATGGTTCTATCCTCTCTTTTGTTAGTGTTACAGGTCATGCATTGCTTTCTTCAGTACTTTGTTTTAAGACAGTTACCATATCAGTGAAGTCATTTACTTCATTAAATTTTCCCTCAATATTCCTCAAGGGGACATGCCAGAAATCAATTTTCCTTCTGACTACCTACGGACCATGAGTAAATTCTACTCTGCTCTTTGCCAGGTGTCCCAGGCTTTGCTAGTAGCATCAGTGATGGCTGGGCATAGAAAGAAAAGGAGGAATCCAACAAGCTCCAGAGTATTCACCAGGTATTTTGAAATGTTATTTTGAAAGGTTGCAGGATGAATTCATTACAATTGCTGGTTTAATATATGAGATCTGAAAAACGTCTTTAAGTGATGATGACCAGCTTTTTTTTTGTTTGTTTGTTTGTTTTTTTCTCCCCATTGAAGACACTCAGTTGTCATAATATACCTAGTGGCCAAAGAGAAGTTGATGAAGATTCCTCTGCTTCTGAGTATCTTCTGGTGACACTGCTAAATGATGCTTCTATCTATAGCATATCTCAAGAGTTTTCCATTTCTCAGGTTGTGCTTTCTGCTGCGCTTCAGTCCTCAGGGCAAAAAAAAGCAGTCTTGTTTGCATCACCAGTCCCTTGTATAGTGGTTTAGGTTGCCCAGAGGGGTGCCCTACACCTCTCCATTTTTAGAACATTTCCTTTAAAAACAGAACTGACAAAGAATTAGAAAGATTTAATTAAAACCTTTTTCATTAGTTGTCATGCATCATGAACAGCATGTCAAGTAGTGGGTGTCTATAAACACATAGCAGTGAGGCTGCAGCTGGTCTTCAGACAGAAATATGCTGCAGCTCAAGCAGAGCAGGATCATGTCTTTTTAGAGTGTTTTTTGGGGCTAGATTGCAGTTTTGACCCTAGGCTAGCAGTGAGGAAGATGAGCTGTACACTAATAACAGTACCCAGCGATGCTCCCTATTGTGCTGAAAGTGCACACACAGCAGCTGCTGCTGCCCTTATAGAGAGCTGTGCACACCCCCTCCTACACCAGTCCGGCTCTGATGACATCTGTGTACAAACAGCATCATCGCTTGAACACTCTCAGGGCTACCGCCTACCACTAATAAGGTTTCTGTTATCACTTCTGACGGGTCTGATGAAATATATGAAGTTCTGAAAAGATCAAAATAAGGAAACAGAAGAATATGCTATTCTTTATCCTCATTCCTATGCATACACTTATGGAGAAACGCTAGCCAACAGCTTGTCATTTCACCAAGAGATGTCTACGTATCTAAGTGATACAGCTTTCAGACAGTTAAATGGGTGGCTTGAAGCTAAAAGAGAAATCTGGGGAGGCACTATCTGGGACCAAACCTCTCATTTTGAAACTTCACCAACTAAATGCTGTTTAATCCGTACATAGCAAGGTGATATGAACCTCATAGAACTCATCTTTCTACTCAAGTGTGAGCCAGTAATAGACCCCTGACTTGAGAGAATGACAAGACTGAGATCTAACAAAGTGATTTGTGCTTCATATTGGACAAATGATTATCTGTCACTAGTAACAGAGAATCTACATGCTGCTTTCTGAAAGGGTTGCACAGCTCGAACGGATTCTTAATGAAATCAGTTATTTTCTAGTTGTAGAGCTAATTAAATTGTAAAGAGAGACCTGCTGGCACTGGAAACAGTATTCACATTCTTCAGCTACACTCGTCTTATTAAAAGAGCTGTTGAACTACTTTAAGCTGGCTGGAGCTCTGCTATAGCTGTCTAATCCATGTGTCTTTCAGTATCTGTGAAGAAAATTTGCTTAGTGCAAACTGAGAGATAATTTCAAGGAATGTTTTTATAATGAATTTATTTCTTAGAGATAAGTATACATCTGCTTCCTTCAGGCAGTGAACAAAGCAATAGATAGATAATGGGTTACTATTTCCTCTGCCCCTGACATTAGCAATTGGAAGGTATATATGGCTAGGTGGTCCTTTTGCTATTGCCTACATTCAATTTAAATCACTGAAAAAAAAAAGGTGAAAAAACCTTCAAAAATATCATTATGTTAGGAAACACAGATTTCTGTCCTGTAAACTGAAGAACAGAAATATTGTCCAACAAAACAGCGGTAGTTCTTCTAATGGCTACCACTATATTATTCATTAAAAAAAAACCAGTATACTTTTCTTCAGTAAATATAGGGTTTTGTAATGTTTAGATACTGCCTGTAAACAGAATTACTTTTCTATGAAAAAAAGAAAATTAAAACATCTTATATTTTTTTCACTGTTACATCCAAATATGCATATTTTGTATGAAATTTGCTACTAGCTAGATTAAGACGAATGTGTGAACCAAGATGGTAAAGAATTCAGTACTGAAGAAAAACATTTTTAGCCCAGCATGTGTCATATATCTCATATCTTTACGTTGCTATTAATAAAGTTTTCCTATATGAAACCAGAAAAAGGCATTGCTAGGGATTGCAAAAATATAAATTTTTGACATTTACACTTTGAAAACCAATTAAAACTGACTCATTGATAATAGCAGAAAGCTTTCCATATTTTTATGCTTATGAATATTTCAGATTATTAACATTCCTTAAAAGTGCCTGCATTTGAAAATAAATCCTCAGATAATGCATGCCATCGGAAAATTCACTCCTTTAGGCAGCCCTAGCAAAATCAGAGGCAAAAGAAGGTGGAAATCAGAGACAGGTGACAAGAGACTTAGTGGAAATCTTGTGTTACTTACACATATATATATACATATATATAAATACATATCTATATCTTGAAACCCATAGTGCTGGTGAAACATAGGTGTAGGGTTTGTTTTGCCTTTTTAAGTAGCGCTGACATATAACCTTCAGTGTTTTAACATATGACCTCTTCCTGAGTGTGACTGAAGCTTCTGTGTTTTATATTTAGCATGCTAACCAAATGAAATTATGATCAGAAAAAACTGTAAAAATGGCAACTTGGCAGCTCTGCTGGGTGTCTCTCTGTCAATGTCTCATTTAGTTTCTCAGACTACACGTACCAGTACACAAACAGTGTTTTCAGCTACCTGCAGATGAACCATGTCCCCTCTCCTCTGCCTTGCCTACCACCACTGAAGACTGGAGAGACTCAATCTTGCTAATAATCAGTCTTGTAGTTAATTCTGGAGGCAGAATATGGTCCACTCAGCTTCCTGCTTGGCAGCTACTCTAACTTAGCAGGGTGACATTAGCTAAAACTTATTTTTGTCAGTTCACTAAGAAAATGTGACTAGGTGAAGGCATGCATATGGTTACATTTTGAAACTGACTTCTGAAAAATGTTCTCAGATATTTGGAAAAATGCCTGGTTTTAAAGACAGAACTGAAGTTTTGTACAGAAAATAGGTTTCCCACATACACTGTATCTCTTACAAGTGCTACAGGTGAATTTGAGTATGATGCTTTCAAAAAAGTGCTTATGGGATTAAAAAAAAAAAGTAAGAGTTGTCATTCAAAACATGACAGCTGATAGTCTTTAATTTTTAGCAATTCAGAGGGAGATATGAGGTTGCGTAGGAAAGCACAGTAAGGAATACAACTGAATGGCAATTGTATAAAATAGTTTAGATCAATTTACAGATCAAATTATCAGAAACAAATAGCTTATCTTTAAGATCGGTAGTCATAAAAATATACATATTATTCCAAGAACGTCTGATTGTCTTAACAAGCTCTGAAAGCTTGCCAAAAATTGGGAGTCTCACATTGTTCACGTTACTGTTCAAGAACATTCAGGCAACTACAGCTCTTGCAGATGACATGATGTCAGATTTGTGGGCAATGACAAGCCATGTGACTTTATGCTTCCTTCACAAACAGCAACTGAGAAATATGCACTGTTAGAGTCTCTAAGAGTTACTGTGCTTATATAAAAGCATGCAACAGCAAATGCAACAGCAATAGCAATATTTAGAGGACACGGAATGGTATCAGAAGATACCTGGAGGCCAAGATTCAGTTTCAAAGTCCAGGAAAGTCACATGAGAAATCAAGAAATCAGATCTGTGTTAGCGACAATATATATAAAAAGTTAAGTCTAAATCTGGAATTCATGCATGTACCACTTTGAAATCCATCCAGAGGGACCTTGACAGGCTTGAGAAGTGGGCCCGTGCCTGGGTAGAGAATGAATGGATTGAGAGTAGCCCTGTGGAGAAGGACTTGGGGGTGATGGTTGATGAGAAGCTCAACATGAGCCGGCAATGTGCGCTTGCAGTCCAGAAGGCCAACCAAATTCTGGGCTGCATCAAAAGCAGCGTGGCCAGCAGGTTGAGGAAGGTGATTCTGCCCTTCTACTCTGCTCTCGTGAGACCCCACCTGGAGTATTGCATCCAGTTCTGGGGCCCCCAACATAAGAAGGACATGGAGCTGTTAGAGTAAGTCCAGAGGAGGGCCACGAAGATGATCAGAAGGCTGGAGCACCTCTCCTATGAAGACAGGCTGAGAGAGTTGGGGTTGTTCAGCCTGGAGAAGAGAAGGCTCCAGGGAGACCTCATAGCAGCCTTCCAGCACCTGAAGGGGTCTAAAGGAAAGATGGAGAGGGACTTTTTACAAGGGCATGTAGTGATAGGATGAGGGGTAATGGTTTTCAACTGAAAGAGGGTAGATTTAGATTAGATATTAGGAAGAAATTCTTGACTGTGAGGGTGTTGAGACACTGGAAGAGGTTGCCCAGAGAAGCTGTGGCTGCCCCCTCCCTGGCAGTGTTTAAGGCCAGATTGGATGAGGCTTTGAGCAACCTGGTCTAGTGGAAAGGTGTCCCTGCCTGTGGCAGGCAGGTTGGAACTAGATGACCTTTAAGGTCCCTTCCAACCCCAACCATTCTATGATTCTATGATTCTACAAAATTGTGTTCAAGATAGAAACATAAATATTTTTATAATTTTGAAGGTTTTGACAACACAAAATTTTCCCAATATATTTCTTCCACTTAAACATGAGATAGAGCATCTAACTCCATTGTCAAATATTTCAGTATATGACTATTGTATTTTCAACATTTCTCCAAAAGCTAGAAAAGTTGAGAAACATAAAATATACTATTTCAATTGCATCTCGGGTCAAATCACTGCTGTACAAGTATCTCTATCTTTTTAGAAATTGTGCCCTACTCAGGCCAGGCAATTTGCACTGCAATACTTGCCTCAGTAATTTTCTCCTTCTTGTCCTTTCTGCCTAATGTGAATCTGGACTGTTTGGAGGATGCAAGCCCTGTGCATTAACAGCAGGCCACCTCTTATTTGTGTGATAAGAACCATAATTTTGAGGAACTTGGTGGATTCTTGAAAAGATAGAATGGAAACAGAATCTCATTTCCTCTTTCTTTGGCAGCGTTTTTGGTTATTTATTCATGCTAAGGGAAGGGTAACACTGGAGAAAAGTACTAAATGGGAGGCACTCAGCACTGGCTTCTCTTTTCTTCTGTAACTCAGAGACACTGAAATAAGTGCAATGGTTAATTAATGGCCAGACTTGTGAATATAACTGTGTGGCTGAGATGCCTAGGGTTAACGGCATGAGTTTGGCAAACTCACTTTCTGAGGTAAATAAAGAGTATTACATAGATTGCAGATACTATTATTACTAATTGACAGTAATAATATTCAAAATTATATTGAGCTCTATTAATGTCACCCTAAGTTTTTACAAGTCCATAAATTAATATGATACAAAATGATTACTCCATCAGTATTTCAAGAATAATTATTTCCTGTTTTGACCTAGAGTTGGTAATTTAATTACAGTTACATCAGAATAAAAACAAAACTGTCATAATGTTGGCTAAAATGGGAATATCTTCCAAAGCCAAGAATGGATTACTTACTTAAACGTTTTTATACTTTGCAATGATGTACAGCATTAGTATTAGCAGAAAAGAGTAACACCTATGACAATTTAACAGTTCTCAAAAATATATTGTTTTCTAGAATCGTAGACCATCTTGAGATGTTTAATACTATCCAAGCAATAAACTACAGAAGAAGCTCCCTTTAGAGTAAACTGTCTTTATGAACTAAGGGCACTAAACAATGTGCTAAATTATCTAAAAGCAGTAAAGAACTGCATTGATAGAAACTAAAATGTTATATGTTTTAATAACATCAAGGGTTTTGTCATAGTAATTTATTAATTTCAAATGACATAACCAGAATTTGTTTATAAAAGGGAAAATGCATGTGGTAATTATGCATCCAGAGCCAGAAATCTTGTGTAATGCACTGTGGCCTCAAGTGAAGCAAACTAGTTATGTACGTTCAACATTGCCTTACCAGCTCTTTCTGTGAAGTGGATGCAGATACAATTCATGGCAGTCTAATCCAGCCTTTTCATTTCGGCAAAAAAACCCCAACCCATGCCAATATTCAGTTTAATTTGGCTTTATATTTCCAAAGGAAGAAGATCCTTACTACCTGTGAGAAGGTCATTGAAAATCTGTGGGCTATATCTCTCTTTTGAAGGGTTTGGAATGTGACAAACACTAAAAGCAGAAGGCTTTTTTCAGAGCTGTAAAGGCTTATAATCCTATTCATCTGCATTCCCTGAAGTCGTATTCCCTTTCTAGTTCTGGTGTTTCCTTTGATGGGATCTAAATTCAGTCATCAGAAGAGAGTAAGAAATGTCTTACAGGCGTGGAGACCGATCTAGCTGTCCCCAAGTGAGGACCGGACACTGCTGGGGGAGAGCTCCTTTCCCTGGTCCGTCTGTCCCATCCTGCCCAGAGATCACGACCATGGCCTTGGAAGTTCAGTGGGCACATCTCTCCCTGTGCCTCTGGTGTCTCTCTATGGGCCTGTTCTCTGTTAATTTGCCTAACCTTTTTTTTGATTTACTGGTACTACCTGCATTGACAACTTCCTCTGCCAACAAATTCCAGAAGTTCATTACCCGTGGTGTAAAAATGTGCTTTTATACGTTTTAAGCAAACGTCACAGAAGAAAGATTTTCTCACTTCGGTTTTTAAAGTCCTTTTGTTTTGCAGTTTCGTGGTAAATATTCATATTGATACTGACTGACTCACCAACTACAATAATCTGTATGAAATTAAATTGTCTAGCTATTATTTAGATGCAAGTGTTTTTTCTGCACCACTCTATAAGTCAGTTGCATATCTGCATATGCAGTTTAGCATAAAAGATAGATCCAGTTAAATGGAAAAAAAAAGAGGAAACCAGAGAAATTAGAAAGTCTCACTAAAGAAGAAAATATAAACAATACATTAATAATACCATAAATGAGCTTCCAAATTTGCATGTGCACTGACGCAAACACAAACATTTGTAACATGTACTTAGGCTGGGTATTATGTGCCTGATTTAGAAGCAGTAAAATTCAGGAATTTGCATTAAAGCACCTCTTGAGATCCTGTCACGAGCTTTACGATAATGCAATAATAAAACAGTGTTCCTGGACACAGAAATCACAAAGGAAAGAGGTTTTATATATGCAGCTCCATTGATGTTTACAGAAAGCCTTTACAAGTTTGCTATTATTCTACTGATTTTGAATATTAATTTCAGGAATCTGGTAGTCACTTAAAGCAATAAACACACAGCTACTGCATACGCCCACGTTGTCTTTACATTGCATGTGCAGTAGGTCCAGTATGGACTGCATATATAGGTAACCAACAGGGTTTGTTTTTTTTAATTTTAGATACCAGCATAGTCTTTTTACCAATAGCAGCTAGTGAACAGAGAACAATGAGAAAGCTGGGGGTGACAGCAAGGAAGGAAGGTCTTCAGGAAAGGAAAGAATACTTTTAAGTGAACTCTGAAATGAATAGAGGCAGATTGACAGGTTGGTTAATACACAGAGATAACTTTCTCAACTGGGGAATTCCTCATCTAAACTCTCTTGGCCATTTCTACCTCCTTCCATTCCCAATGTTCTCATTCTCTTTGCTTTCTTTCCTTCCTTTTTGCAATCTTCTTTCAGCTTCTAAGTCATAAGGTTCATTTTAACTACAGCAGTCAGTGAGGTTTGGACATCACAGTCCCTATTTGGCGTTCCCTTCATGGGATTCTTGTTTTTTGCATCCCACATATCCTGATATTTCTTCATAAGATTGCTGCTCTTTGACGTACATGAAGAGCCAGACCAGCAGGAAATTCACAGAGAATCAGAAGTTGCAACAGTTAAGCTCAGAAGTACAGTAAGGATATTATCAAAAATGGAACCAAGACCCTGTCAGATAGAGTCTTTGATACGGTGAACTTAAAAGAACTTTATGAACTTAAGAGTACAGAACTCAAAAGCACTAAGGAAATGAAAAAAATTTGTTTTGAATAGACAGCTTTGAAAAAAGAATGCAGAGATAGTAAGACTTCATCCTGCATTGAATGAATCACAGAAATGATAAATAAAAGGAGACTCTGAAAACTCTTTAAAAAAAGACTCAGAAAAAGTTTTTTCAAGCTCACCTCTCTCTACATTTAACTGGAGGGAAATTTCAAAGTTACAGAGAATCCCATATTAAAAGTGCTAAAAGATGGCTTTTGTCAAAAAATCTTCACAAAACCGCGAAGACTACAAGGCCATCTTGTTTTCTGCAACTGCCATTCCATGCAAATACTTCATGAGCATATACACACAGCAATGTCCACTACTTGTCCATCTATCATCAATTTATTGGGATAGAACCCAACGTATACAGAAGAGATTAAAAAAAGTTATTGGAATCATAGAAACCAAGCTTGTGAGGAGACAGGAGTAGGCAGCTCTTTAAAGTTAATCTTACGTAGAGTGCAGTAAGGAAGTAACAAGGGACAATGTAAATGAGATCCAGTGACTAACTTCCCCAGTGGTGGAACTCCTACATGCTTTGACTGCAGATCAGTAAGAATATACATGGTAGAAGAGACATCCATGTTAAATAATGCCAATGGAGAGGAAAAAGTCAAACTGGTTTCAGAAGCAGCTATGGGAAGCTGCAAGCTAATGGGAACAAGCAGGTAGGAGGGAAAGCGGAGGCACTAGTGGGAGTTCAAAACAGGAGGCACAGAACCAGAGGGAATCAGCACTCCTAGTAATGAGAGACTAGTCTTCTTCTGTTTAGATTGTCTCACAATGCCAACAATAATTATTGAACCCATCCACCATTTTTTTCATTTTTAATATCCAGTAAAAGGTGGTTTGTTTTTTTTTTTCTTTTTTTCTTGAGATACACACTTTGCCCTTAACATATCACTCCTCTGTAACAGTGAAAACTTGATTACTGGTGATTATCTTGAATACCAGTCATGAGCACTGATAGCATAAAATACATTGCACCAGCTGACCCAGTATGCTCCCGTATCACTGTTTTGGGTACACACAATCCCTTTTCTGGTCTAAAAGAACAGCAGCAGCAAAATTGAAGCTGCTCTTCAAGGTTAAGAATATTTTTTGGAGTTGAAATTAATTAGGCCTTTGGTTAAGAAAATCTGAATGAAATGCCCACTCTTACAGTGCAGAGGAGTATATTAGCAATGGAGAGTGCATGTGTCACTTTTGCATTAGCAACAACTCCATGAATTGTTTGTGTAGCTACAACTTCAGACACTGAAGACAGTGTAAGAAAACATTTGTTTTTCTGATGCAATATAGATTGACCATATTTAAAGAGGTGAGAAGGACCTGGATTGAACACTCCTGTAGATGTGAACGATGCATCTCTTCCTCCTGAAGGAATGTTTTTCTTTAGTCTATTTTGGGAAATGACTGTTTCAGCAATTCCTTCTCCTTGCTGGACAAATGAGATACAAATCCATTCCATTATTATCGGAGTCTCATATGGGGTCTCATAAAGTTCCCACCAGTCCTGTTTGGGGAAATGTGAGCAGCCCTGTGTGCATCTGATTAGAGCTCTTCATATTTAATTACATGAGCATACCATGCACAGCTAAAAGGAATTTTTACTTAGTCAATGATGCTTCTTTTGCAATTGCTTTTGAAAAGCACTGATAGATCCAGACGAGTTCAGCCTCTTGTGGAGAAAAATATTCATTGCAGCAATCATAGTACATTTATAATTAGCTCAATAAAGCCCCTTTGTTTTATTGCTCCACAGAGAGAAAAAGTGTCTTGCAAAATGACGGACAGTTCTGAGTTGCAATTAAGAATTTAGTACAGCCTTGATAACAGCAGATGGAGGACAGTAATGTAAGTTTACTGTGAAAGAATAGCACAGTGGTGGAGACCTGGGTGGAAAAACAATTAGACATGAACTGAGAGGGCATTGACATACATCCTTCTGAAATTATTTGCATATACTGTACTGGACTTTTCACATTTTTATTGGGTGCTGATAAAAATGTACTTTCTTAGGCAATACATGATATAAAAAAGAAACTGTAACTATTACAAGGCCACCTTCTTTTGTGCACCTGCAGTTCCATGCAAAAACTTCATGAGCATATACACACAACAATGTCCACCACTTGTCCACCTGTCATCAACTTATTTTTTCCAATTATGATGGCAAGCACAAACTTTCAAAAATAGGATCAGTCCTCTGGTCAGATAACCTGTGATGTACTACTTCCAAATTGGGGCCATGTGGGTGCTAAAGGATGAAGAAACACACCCTTTCCTTTTTAATTTCATGTCTGGACTCAGACAACAAAAAAAATCCAATCTTTGCAGAAGTCAGTGTTGCAAATATGCATTGAAGAATGGTGGCAGAACTTAAGATATGAAAAGCCATTGTGCTACAGGTACGTGCAGAGCTCATATTCAAGCTACAAGCAGAACACTAAGGTGACAGCTCCTGTCTGGGCAGAGTACAGCAATTGCTATTGAAATGCTTACTATTCTGAGTGCTGCTGGACAGGCAGCTTTTTGGGGTTTGGTAGACGAATCCTCAGGACTACCACTGCATTATCCGGGTATGGCGTTCTGAGCAGTAAGGCTGGGAATATGCAAATTTTTAAACTGTATGGTTTGGCTTCTGCATTGCATGGAAGACTGATGGAAAGGGCTTGTGCTTCCAGGGCATGGGTACTTCACATCAAGCTGGGAAAAGCACCAGTAATTGCATGTATCCACCTGAAGCTTCTCTGATTACTCTCAAGGATGAAACCACGTGTCTGTTTCCACTGATTTTTTTTAATTCTCTCAGGTGCGGTCACTGAAATGGAAACCTCTTTGTAACGCTCCCTTTCTATATGAAAAGCATCGCTCTAAATTTTCGAAATTTTAGAACGACTTCTAAGTTACTCATTCGGTTCACTGAGTTTGTAGAAGCCTGAGGGAAAAAACATACAGAGGGTACCTGTCCCTGCCAAGAAAACCTGACTAAACGCAACAGCGCGTCCTTCACATCAGCATCCCACAAAACCTTGCCGAGCGGTGCGCTCTCCCTTGGGGAAGGCCGGGCGCGCCTCCGCTTCGCCACCGCTGAGACGACCCCCGCCGGCGCCAGGCCCTAGGCCTCCCCCGGCCTCCGCAGCTGCCCGCGCCGCGAAACGGCTTCGGTCCATAATTCACCGGGAAGAGAACAACAACGGCCCAACACGAGAGCACCGGCTGCCTCATCGCTGTCACCGGGGGCCGGGGGTCGCGCTCAGGCGAGTTCCCTCCGCACCCGTCTACCCCCGGCGGGCGCCGCACACCGCAAAGCCGCACACCCCGTCGGCTCCCGTAGCGGGGCGAGCGGGCTCGGCGCGGGGCTGCATGGGAGCTGTAGTTGCCGGCGCTCCCGCCGGGGCGCTTCGCAGGGGACGAGAGCTCCCGGCGTGCTTCGCGCGCCGAAGGGGGAAGGGGCGCGGACTACGCTCCCCAAGGTGCACCGCGGCCGCCGTTGGCCAGGCGGGGCGGGCTGGCGGCGGAACCGGCGCGGCGGTTGAATGCCGGCGGGGAGAGGGGCGCGATGGAGTTGTCGTCGCTCGTCAGGAAGCTGGGTAATGGCTCCCCTCTCCCTCCCGGAGCACCGTGCCCGGCTGCCGAGGGGCGCCACCGCAGTCCCGACCCCTCTGCGGGGCTGTGTGCAGGGGGACGGTGAGGGGCCCGCGGGGGCTTACCCTGCGAAACGGGCCCGTCGGTTGCGTGTGGGAGCCCGGCTGCTGGCCGGGGAGGGAGGGAGCGGGGGCTGCTTCCTTCATCGGCACTCGCGGAGCGCGGCAGTCCCTGCCCGACCTCCGCTTCCACGCGGCCGCCCCCCCGCCCCGGACCCCCCGCCAGTTTTCCGCCTTGTGCTTTTTCCACTCTTCTCCCCGCTGCAGACGTGGAGGGGACAGTGGCACACGGCGTTGCTCCCCTACGAAATGCCCAAGGCTTTCCGCTTCGGATACGGTGCCTTTCGATTCAATAGGCTTGGGTAGATTTTTGTCCGGTGTGTGAGTTTGAGGCAGCTTTCGCTATCCACAATGTGTTGTGGTAGAGGTTTTCAGAATTGGGTTGTGTGCTTCAAGATAAAGACCCATCTTCATGTTTTACATTTGGCACCAGATTATAGCAGTGTATTTTTTAATGTTTCACACTTTTACTCCGTGCAGACATACTTGATTAGCTTACTGCTGGTGAGTGGAGTTGTATTTGTCTTCCTGGTAAGCATCACACTGACAGCGTAAAAGCCGGCTTTTTTCACAGGTCTTTGACAGCATTCTGGTTGTCCAAACAAGAGCGAAGTTGTGTTAGATGGTTTTATGGGTTTTTTAATCCTTTTTTTTTTTTTTTTTTTTTTTTGAGCAGGTCACGAACTGGCAGAGATAAGAGAGCGATCTCTGAAGACTATTCTATTTAAATTAGATCATAACTTGGTTTCCTATGCCGATCTGGTCCATGAAAAAGTGCTTTTCCTTAATCTTTTGGAGTGGTTCAATTTTTCAGTCGTACCAATGAAAGAAGAAGTACTAAATCTTGTGAACGATTTGGTCAAGGTATGACATACTAACATTTATTTATAAGTAAGCTGTATGTCTTTAGAATGCTAAAGCTAAATAAAACTGGGTATTATTTGGTTTTGTAGCTCCATTCTTATATTTTAATCACTAAACAGCAGCTATGCAGGGAAAAAAAATGCTGCCCTTGAAACTGATGGATGGTCTAAACAAAGGCGAAATCTAACTTAAGTTTTGATTACGATTCTTTCCTTTCATCTCCCTCCTTCATGGTCAAGAAACCTTGAGACTTTTCAGGCTAACTTTATCAGTTATTTGTCCTAATGTAGCACCCACCTGCTGCCCAGAAACTGATTGGAATTGGTGCAGTGGAATTCTTCTCTCAGCTTCGTCCTGATGTGGATCCAAACTTGCAGGCTGTAATTGATGGGATTGTGGATGGGCTGTTCTTCCTTCCTTCTGGACTTCCTTCTAGTTCTTTATCAGTATGTTATCAAACTCAGTCTCAGCCTTCAGTAGACCAGCCAGGTAAATTACATATTTTGGAGTGTGATTTTGTTTAAAATTAAAATAAAGTAAATGAAAAGCTTCTAGGCTATGACAAGTTGAGATTTTCAGGCATAGTAGGTGAATTATTCCTCAGAGATCAGTGAAGCGCATGGCAAACAGATTCTGCCAGAGAAAGTGTGATCTTAGCTGAATCAGATAGTGCCATTCCTGTAATGGAATTCTCTCCAGAAGCACAATCCTGTTGTTTGTAATCAGACCTTCTCTGTCCATTTCTTCAGTATGTAATATCTGTTTGCTATAATGTAAAAAGGGCATGACACAGGACATGAACTTCCAAAGACTGCTTTATGGCAACAAGTGTAGCAACTTTTAACAAAGCTGTAATTAAGCTAGTATGCTTTGCTACTTTTCTTTGCATAACAGACTTTAACTTTGAGAGCAGTTCAAATCTCACAAAAAAAAAAAAGAAAAGCCAGTAAGTGATCCTAATAGAATGATTTTTAAAACTACATTAGTGTTGTATGCACTATCTACTTAGTTTTGGATAATTATTTGTCCTAGAAAAATATGTAAACTTTGTTTAAAATTTCATATTATGTGTGAAGTGCTTTTACTTGCTTGTGTTATCTAGCTTATTATCTATCTGTTACAATGATTTAGAGCATGTCTTAGATATAGTCAAGAAGTAAATTCGTGTGGTTCTCTTCTGCCTTAAAAGTTTTAGCACAAAGTATAGAGGAGAAAATTATGTACTGTGGAGGTCCTTACTTCATCCTTCTCATTCTTGTGGGAAAGACACCGCTGTTAATACTGCGTGGTATAGTAATTCGACACCTCTGTCGCTCATACTGTACAATCTCAGAGATGAAAGTAATTTTCCTGTGGTTTCTGCAGCCTGTCTAATGCTTAGAGTTTTAGTTTGCTAGAACTATGTGGTGGCTGTTGAATATTTTTTTTAATTTTTTTTCTTCCCTGTGCCCACCTAAGGGTTTAGCTAGATTTTTACCTAAGATTGCCACTGTGTGGGGAATAATATAATAATCTTTTACATGTATGTTCTTAAACTACATCTTTTTGAAATTACTCAATTGAAGTACATAATTCCTACTTATGCTGTAAATTGTATACATCTCTGGATTAAATAATCGTAATGCTTAATAACAGGAGTGTTGTATTTTTCTTTCCATTTCAACTTCAGTTACTGGGAATAGACTAAGAATCTGAGCATTATCTAGTTTGATCCTTTGAACCAAATGTTATGTTCTGGAGAGATTACTTTTGATGATACATTTCTTGTGTATATTTTGTTATAAACAATGTAATAAACAATGACACACTCTTTTTACTCTACTTTCCTGATCATCTGAGACTATTTTAAATCAGTTTCCTTAATAGGTTAAAACTCAAGGGCAAGAGGGAGGCAGTTCAGAAAAAGCATGAAGATAAATTGAGTTTTGCTTTTGGTTGGGTTTTTTTTTTAGTGCATAGTTTTTAAACTTACCCTTTATTTCTTATAGTTCTGCCTCAAGAGGGGTTATTCACCGGATATTTTTGTCAAGGTAGAAATAATGTGCCGCGGTTAGAAGTGCCTCCCAAAAGAACAGTTGGTATGTGTAGTTATAAAATAATAATATGTTAATTTCAGAAAGTGCTTAGAGTTGTAACTTAGATTTAATTCCATTACAATTATTATTATTGACTATTCTTTTTCCTGTTGTTATTCTGTGAAATCTAGTATCACAGAAACTGCAATTATAATGCTTATAAAAATGACATCTTAATAGATCTTTCTCTTTTCCAGTAAATAGTTAGTGTAACTCTTTGGAATATGTAAAGTATGTTTAAAATATGCTCTAATGTTAAAAATTATTTAAATTGCTAATGCTTTTCAGAAGATCTGTGTTCCATAATCATAAGTGGCTGTCTAAGTACCTTTTTATTTCAACAAAACTTAGTCTGAAGTACCTTTCTGCTTTTCAGAAAACTAGATTAGGTGCTTTAGAAATCTTTACCTTGTATCTAAATGAAAACCAGTGTTGTGCTTGCTTTTATTTTTGTCAGTAAAATGATATGAAATCTTTCATGGAAAAACACAGATCAATATTATTTTGGCAAGTCTTTGCTTGTGCCAATATACTAATAGTATTTCATAGGAGAGTGTTGTACTTAATGTACAATACGGTGCTGAGAACTAGATTTTAAAATATGACTTTGGAGTTACTGTATATAAATCACCAGATTACTTTTTTAGCAGTGTATCAGCTGTCTTTAGAATTGCACAATAATTATTAGAAACTTTAAGTTACAAGTAACTTTAAAGTCATGTTAGTTAAAAAGTTAATATGTGTCGTAATTTAGTAACAACTATAATTTCTACTGCTTTAAGAGTAAAAGCATGAGGTCAATTTTCCATTTTTAGAGATCATGCTAATAAATATTATTTAGTAGAAGAACAAAATTATAATTTCATTGAAAACATGATGTGGGGGATTGAGTACTCTTCCACTAATGCTGTGTTTTCTATTTGCTGAAACTTTCTTCAATATGCATTTCATTTTGATTTGAGACGACCTTACTATTTTTTAGTATTACTGAAAACTCTTATTAGAAGCACTTGAGTTTGTGTGAGTCTATATTTAGTAAAAGGTATTTCTATTTCAGTGTATAGTTCATAAGTTTTTGCTATGAAAATATACAGTGTAATATTTCTATAAATTATAGTCCAAAATATCCACTCCCTTTTTTTGCAGTGAAATGCTTGAAATTTTCCACATTTCCTTGGCTAACTCTGACTTCAACAGATAGGCATGTTCTTTCATCAAATGAAAGGTATGGTAATAGAAACATTACAGTTTGCTTGTAGTTTTTATTTTTCTTGGGAAACAGTGCTTCTAAATTTCTGTCCTTCTGCATCACTGGACTGTTCCTGTAAATAATGAGTTGGTTTTTGATAAATGATTGTAAAAGCCATGCTAAAGTTTGGCAGAGCAAATAAACTGATTTGTAATAGGACACGTTTTCTGTTAATGTCACTTTCCTTTCTTTGTGTTTAATTCAGCGTACATTTTTTTTGTACATGATACTTCAGTTTGTCTTCTAAATTTCTCAAGTGGATCAAAGATTTCATTCAGTTAATTTTAGAACAAGCTGGAATGAAATCATTATTTACTTTACCCTCATGGCCACTTGGCAGAGAAATCCATACGTTCAGTAGTAGCTTAACTAGGTTTAGGCCAGTAAGTTTAGGTACAATGCCTTATTCAGGCGTTGAGTAATTCAGATCATCTTCCTGCAGTGATTTGTGTTTTTTAACTTTCATTTAGAAAAACAGTGTTTGAAGTGTCCCAAGGAAAAGTTCTGTAGTTGAGATTCCTTATGAGTTGACACAAAGCTGTGATAGATTTCTAGCATAGCCAGCAATGCAATATCATGAACTGGACTATTCAACAAGTAAACTTTCTTGTAATAGGTTTTTGTTTTTTTTTTCCCTTTCGAAAGATCTCGGAAGCTGGAAAACCTCTTTAATATTTAATTTCCCTTTTGTCTGAGTCTAGAAAAAGTACACAGATCCTTAAAACTGGACAAGTTTGATTTTTTTTTTTTTAACAGTGGTTTCAGAAATGGAAAAAACTTTTCTGAAACAATAAAAATAGAAAAAAGAAAAGTAGAGTACCCAAAAGGTTCTTATTATTTACTAATATACATGTTAGAGAATAGCTAATAAATTTTTTCCTTTACGTAACTTCCCACATCTGTAATTCAAGTGCTTTTAAGTTTTACATGAACCTTAGTAATGAAAAAAACTTATTGGTAGAAGCTAGATTACTTGCTGTATACCACTGAGATACTCACTAGCTTCACAGGGAATTTCCAGTCTTTCTTATCTTGATTTCAAATCCAGAGTCAATAAAGTTATTTCTCTTCTGGGAACTTAATGTTACATGTGGTTTGATAACAGCTAGAATTGAGTTTGCTCTTTATTGTGTACAGAATTAGCATAGCTAAGGAATAATTCAAGTTTAAAAATGGTATGACAATAGAATTACAGCATATTTTTCTTTAGGTTCTATGGTGTTGTGATTATAACTTTCTTGTAAAGATTGATTCAAACTAATGATTACTGGTTGGGTTTTTTTTTGTTTTAATACATTAAATATGAACTGCATTTTTAGCTCTTTGAGGAGTAACAACCAAAGTTTAATTTGGAGTACGTGTGAGCTTCTTCAGGATGTGATTATGCAAGATTTTCCTGCCGAGATCTTCCTTCAAAGGCCAAAGATAGTACAGGCAAGAATTCACATAAAGGTTTTTATTGCGCTATGGTATAAGTTGTGCCAAGTAAGAATTGATGTAAATGGTACAATTTGTTTCTAAACAAAATAGCAAAACAAAAGTTCCTTTATGTAGACTCTAGGTGCATATAAAAGGGGACATTAGTTATATATTGTGTTTAGAAAGTTATTTGGTTATAGTAACATATATTGCTGATCAGTGACGAAGTTTGTTGTGAAGTAATACTTTGTTTCTCCTGGATAAGATAAAATTGTGTTACTGTCATACGCACACCGTCTAATGGGCTCCCATAATGAAAGTAGTGATTTTGTTGGAAATATGATGTGGAACTCAGCTTTTTCCTTAGGATGGATAGTCTTCATTCAGTAAGAAAATAGTAGTTAACCTTATTTATGCTTTGCTGTGATTTTTAAACACTTAGAAACATTTGTGAACTATATTTAGTGCAAAACTCTTGCTGGCGTGATTGTTCCTGAAGGTATATTAATGTTCAGATGCCAGTGTTGATGGTTTTGTATTTGCAGAGCCTTTTGTCTCTGCTAAACCTGGCTTTTGGAGGAGATGGAAGACATCGATTAGCTTTGCAGGCTGTGTCGTGTCTTCAGCAGTTGTGCATCTTCTTGAGAAGCAGACTTAACTTTCACAGAGATCCAAGTTTTTCTTCCACAGAGCAAGGTAGGTATTTTTAAATATTTGAAATACTGTTGTGTTTTTACTACAGGTAAGATTGTCTAAAATGATTAAATAAAAAAAGAAAGCCAACCCACAGCTTTATAGAAAATGTAATCTTGTGAAAGTGTTTTCTAAATGATGGTATTCAGTACTATTCATGTTAGTCAATATTTTTGGATTACTAGCATTATTTTAAAATACTTATTCATTTTTACAATTTCCCGTGATTCTCAGTTCATCAGCTTTTCCCAGTATCCAGCTGTTTGTATGTCAGCAGGAGAGAGATTTTTACTAAAATGAAATGAAAAAAGTGGGCAGAGTTTCAGAAAAGTTTTCAAGCTATTAGTGCTTAACAATTTAGTTACTAATTTCATGAGCTATGTCAATTTTCTTTTTTTTTATTCTGATGGCTGAAAATAGTTTAATCATTGTTTTGGATTTTACAGTCATTAGGGCTATTTCACAATGTTCTTAATGCTTAAATTTTGTAGCTTTAATAGTGTAGATTAGTTATAATGATCTTCCTGTTTCCGTTTTGTCAGATGAATTTAATCAACTTTGTTTCTGTAAATTGGTAGTCTGGTTCTCTTCATAAGATTACCGCTATATTTGGTGTCTTAATAAATTACATTGGCTGTTTCTTTGGTAATTCAGTTATAACATCAACAAATCCAATAGGCTTAGTCAGACGCTATGTTTGTACTTTTAAAATGCAAGATTTATGATTCAACTGTAATTCTCAGTGGTTTTGCCTTGGAATTGAGTTTCCAAACTCTGCTACTTGCCTGATAGGCTGTCCTAGCTCTCCAATATTTGCTTGGTGTTTTCCATATCCTACCTTAGTTACTTTTACCATTACTTCACTATGTAGTATCTTTCAGAATAATGGATTCCACTAATGGAAAATATATGATTTGCGTTACATAAAGGGACAGCTTCCAAGAATTCATCTATATCTTACTGTCAAGAAGCAAGAGGTGGTCCTCATTCTCAGAATCCATCACCTGGAAGTAGTAGCCCTCGGCCATCTGTGATTGGACGGACAGTTCAGCGTCCTAGAGGAGATGGTCAAGATTGGGATGCAGCATCTTCCAGGTGAATAAAATAGGAAATAACTTACACTTCATTTAAAAAATTATTAGTATAAGATTATATCATCAGCTCCTTGTCAGTGTCAGCAGTTTTTACCTGCCACATGCTGTACCCAACCAGCATTTTTAACAAAATCTCTTAGCATCAATTGTTATTGCTTATGAATGTATTTGTAAGACAGAGACAAACATTTATTCAGACTATTACTGTAAAGTCAGGGATTTTTCTTTTTCTTCAGCAGATGACCCTAGAAGTTCTTGTAAGTTAAACGGCCATCCCACAAGTAACAGTGTACAGTATTGTCAAAAAAGCTATGCTGTAAAGATTTCCATTACAGTCTTTAAACTTTGTTGTTAAATCTGACATCAAATTTCGGTTGTATATAATCTAAAATTTCAGCTCCAATATGAAATTATGAATTGTCTGTATACCCTCAAAATGTTGATGTGGTTTTTCGTGTGTGGTTTTGTTACTGGTCTTGAGACAACAGATGTACAGCTGCTGTTCAAGAGCCAATGTCTTTTAGTATGTGGGAATTTAAAGCTTCTTGCAATCCTTACTGGGTGCTTGTTGGTAGTTCTTTTGAGTCTCTATGGTATATTGGCTTAGTGATTGAGTAACTCCTAGGTATTCAAACAGACTGTGATATTACAGATGAGAATAGCTTATGTAGTTAATTGTAAATGCAGGTTAAGAGTCATTATATTAAAAGGTTATTTTTATTCATCTTAAGTCTAATGTATTAATTTTTTATTATGTAATCAATATGGCACTGTAAATGAACTCCAGGCTTTATGCATTCTAGGACCTGACCATTTTTCCCGGTTGAACAGTTAACAGTTTAATAGTAGCTTCTGTATATTGTGCAAGAAATAGGGATGGCCTGGCTATCAGCATAGTAAGGAAATTACATAAGATTAAGCACCAGTTAAGGCTGTGATGAGACATCTACAAACCAGGGAGTGGTAATTTATTAAATGTATAAGGCCATATTCTTTTTCAACATAACTGTAATATAAATTGTTTGTTTATTGCCATTCTATGTGTAACTCTTATTTTTCCTTGTTCTTAAATCTTGAGACTCTTCAATCTATCTATTTGTCTGTTTCAAATTCTGCCTGGAAACTTAACTTTTCTTCTTCTGAATTGTTTTTATGATTGATACCTCTCCTTCCTTACCCTCTGGTAAGTGCAATTAGAACCACTACATATTGGTGAACTCTTCAGTTTTGCTTAGTCTTCTATCAAACTCTTAAAATCAGTTGGCTTTTAACTTCTTAACTGCTATTCTTTAGACATCTTTTACATTTAGTTAGACAATATAATGTAACACAGTCATGCCACAATTCTGTTTCTTCAGCTTGTTTAATAATAAAAAAAGCAACCAAACAAAAAAGAACTATAAAAGTCATACAGGTTTTTAAAGCAATTCAAGATTGCTAACTGTTGTTTAGGATAAGGAAAAACTTTAAGTAACATTTGTTCTGAATTATATTAATTATAATGCTGCCAACAGAACTAGATTATTTTTGAAAGCAGTTGGAAAATAATAAAACTGTGAACTATATATAGAGCTCATAATTTTAAATAATATTATATGTAATAACTATATGTATATTTTGTAATATATACTTGGTTGCACTTAAGGCTTTCTTGGACAAGGGAATATTTTCTGTTTTACAGTGAACAAAGAAGTCTGGCAGACTTAAACATAGAGCATGCTTACTTAATTTTCCTTCTAAGGATTCTTGTGGCTAGCTGCATGGAATAGTTTTAATGTAGTTCAGGCTGAAATTTGATTTAGTAAGTGTCTTGCTTCAAGCAACTAATAGACTTTGTTCATCAAAAATAACATTTCAAATCAATTGATTTTTTTCTTGCCCTATCGTATTCATTGCATGTTCATTTTTTCTAGTACACATTTCTAAGTGCATTTGAAGATGACTGCCAAAACAGTAGGTATTCATTTGTGATGCTACCAGTTCTGACGTTTAAAAAACCAACCAAACAAAATCCCCCTCTTCCTGCAACACAGGTGGATAGCAGAGAAAGACTGAGATGGAAGGAAGGATATGCATTAAGGAAGGAGGACATTAAAATACTTGATGCTATTTTTAACATCTATACATGTATGAGTTTTTTCTTTGGAAGAGTTAACTATGTCTCTTCTTTTATTTTGTTTGTTTGTTGTTTTAAGTGGAAACAGTACTCAAGCAAATGCAAACTCCAGAATCTCTCTGCGTTCCCCACTTGATGTAGGACATATTGACCTACCAGATACTGAAAATGAGGACACTTTGGAGTTACAGATGAAGCAGCTTAGCCTTCCTCAGTTCTGTGTTTCCATCTTGGAAAATGCAATACCTCTTCTAAGAACAGGTGAGAAAGTTTTGAATTAAGTATTTCACTCGTGTATCCTTCCCGTCTTTAGTACAAACCTCTTAAGAAGCTGGTATTATGAGGTATTTCAAATAAATAAGGTACAGGTGATTACTGATGTACTGTAACTAGTTATAACAATTCTTTTCTAGGGACTTTGTTCAGGTCATAAAGCTTGAATCTTCTGGTTGATTTCCAGAAGTTTCAAGTACTTTTCATTGATAGTGGGAAGTAGTGGTAGGAAGAAGTGAGTGTGTGGTAGAAAAATGATGTGGCTGAATAAAATGTCATTCAAGAAGATGAAAAATAACCACACTTAAGAAAACATATGTTCCGATCACTTTGAGCATAGAGTTTTCCTCCTGTTCAAGAAATAATAAACAAAAATTCTGGGAAAAGGTTTGTTTTTATTCTTGTGAATGCAGTAACAAATTATAATGATATTTTAAGAAACATAAGTAATGATAGTCTAATTGCAACTAATGATTTTTATTTTAACTTACAAAGATTCTAAATTGCAAAGCCTTTTTGAAGGACAGTCTTTTTGCTCTTAGATTGTCTAAAATAGTATTTAGTTGTAAAGCAATGTCACTCAAAACACGTATTGGTGAACATGGTAATGTTCTCAAATATAGGAGCTGGAAATGTGTATCTGTCTATGACTAGAATACTAAAAGCTGCTTTTTTTAATATACCTGTCAACATTTCCTGAGCTGGGTAGAGGCTTTAACTTATAAAAATTGTATTAAATATGTATGAAACTTCCATTTACTGTTGCTTTCATGATTGTTCATAACTTTTTATGACTTTCTGTTCTGTCACAAAATACTAATTTACTTGTGTATTTCACAGTAACATCAGCATTAATCTGTGTCCACAGGAAAATTATTCAGTCCTCATTTTTTTGGTAATAAACCAAACTAAAATGAATAAAAGGTTTGTTTTCCCCTTTCAGAATAGTGATATTTAAATATTAATTCTTCACAAGCACATTCGTGACTTCTGGCATCTTCTCTTTTATTTATAATGTAAAACTGCAGAAAATGTATTTTCTATCTTTTCAATTTCTGGCACATGTCACTTCAAATCTGCAGAGTTAAAATATAGTGAATTTTTCCATCTTTCAAGATATTTTCTTTGCATCTTATCATAGAGCTAAAATAGTTTCATTTTCAGATGAAGTTAATCTGTCTTTGTTTCTTTTGCACTCAGTTTTTTTACACTTTTTAAACTCTACTAGATCATATTTATTCTTTCTTCCACTGTGCTTTAACGAGACATAGATTGTAAGTAAACAAATATTTTTATTGTGTTCCCATTGATCTGAAATTGTGTGATCTAAAGGCACACTGTGAAACTGGGAGACACTTGACACAGAGTAACTCACTGGTTTTTGTGTGGTTGTATTTCCTGAATTGTTTTCTTCAGTAAAATCAACAGGCACTTTTACTAACATTATTAACCCTGTATATGGTATAGTGTAGATTTTCTTTTAAGCTCAAATCCTTTTTTCTTTAAGCTCAAATCCTGTTCCTTGTGGAGATGTTAATTGGAATTTTTCTTCCTTTGTGCTGTCCTGTCTTGGTTGGTTGTTTTTTTTTTTTTTGTGATTGATTTTAAGCTACCATACTTGTCTAAAGTTCACTGTTAATACTGCATATGTCTTAAAGACAATTATTTAAATGTGAACAGCAAAAAAATTGTTTTACAGTCATTGATTATATGTCTTTACTCTGCATTTAGTAATAATGAACTCCTAGCACATACTAATTGCCACAGGTGTTGAGAAATGCATATTTTGCTGATATATTCATGTAAGAGTATGGTGGAATGAACTTGCATGTCTGTGTATCATGACAGCTACAGCAAAGCGTTGTTGCAGGTGTTATGTTTAGTTATTAACTTAAAAATATTTCTGAAACTATAACTCAAGTTAAAACCACCATTATTTAATACTTGTGTTATCATGGAGAAATGTGTTAAGTCACCTTCCAAATGTTTTAAGCACAAAAATTTGATTAAGAATTTCCAAAATAATTGTTAAGAGAGAAAAAGTGCTTTTTGGAGTTTTCAGGCATATACTCTTCAAATTGGCAATGTTTTGCCTAAAGTAAATGGAAAACAGCACTTCTGTGAGCTAGGAAAAAGCAAACTTTCAGAAAGACCCTGTGCCATTCTCTGCCATATGCTCACTCAGAGCGGATCACTTAAGCTGCAAATTGCATGAGCTATGGTCATTGTCACTATATATATATAGTCACACACACACACACATATATATGTATTTTTTCCTCAAGTATATCAACAAGGCTTCTACAGTGTATAAAATCTACAAAAGACAGAAAAAGTGACAAAGAAATTAATGCTCAATCATTACAAGCAGTAGAGGTTGCTTTATTTTTTTTAAATAGATTTTGAAGGATGCAAAATTTTTATGGTAGTTAAAGAATAAACTGGAAATTCAATGATGTTGTGTGAAATCCATCCATGGTTTTAAATAGAAACATACCATCAACAAGTAACTAAGCCATATGGTTCCCTAGGATGCCAGACAGTTTTGGCATCCTCAGTTGTATGAGGCTGAAAATATTTGGTCTGGCTCCAAATATTCTGCCTTGTAATTCATGAAACCTCCTAGTATTTGACTGCTTTTCCTCTATTGTGTCATTATCTGGGGACATTGGGGGGAGGTTTATATTTTTAGTAAATGTAGGCTGTAAAAGTTTAAGCTCAGGCTAATTTTCTTTGCAGCCCCATGTTCAAGCATAAAACTGTACAAAAGTCACGAATAGACAGGCCAGATTAGCTTTGTTATTAAGAGATACTGAGCCAGAAGCAGCAATGAAAATGAATAAATATTAGCCTAAAAACAAAGGGGAAAAATTGTTATGTAGAAAAGTACGAGTGGATAAAGTGGGTATTCATCTCCTTGCCTTTCAAAAGAAGATCTCAGACAAAATAATCCAGGAAGAAAGCTATTCCTGCTATACCAAAAATGCAGATTAACAGGAATAGGTAATATATATGGAAGATCTGTAACCTAGCTGCCTGGATGGGGGAAATAAATGACTTTATTCTGAGCTTCAAACGAGTCCAGTAATCAGATTTACAGCTGTAATAAAGTGTATGTAGTACTATAGGATTTAAGGAAATGCAGGGTTTTTTTCAAGTGTATGATTGCTTTAATCTCTTCTGATTTGATTCAAAACACTTCTGTTTTGATTTTGGCTAGTTGTTGTCTTCCGTGATTCAGAGCTATTGGTGGTTGAGGGCAGTTAGCATTAGTTTAGTGGAAGTGTATAGGAAGGTTAAAATATTGGTATTTCAGATTTGGAATAATCCCTTGTTCAAAATGGTGTTTTCTGAATATCATAATATAATTTTTTGTCTGTATTTTAATTTATTCTGTCATTTGTATTCGTAGGCAGTAGGAGAGTGACGATGGAAGTTCTTGAATTGCTTGTTGAAGACATGTTCCTTATTGGTGACACTATTTCTGAACATGTTTGGGAAGATGATAGCTTTTTTGCATTGGAACTGGTAATTCTTTAGGCTTTGATCAGCTATATTTCACAGTTTGCTTTTATAAGCCTCTGACATTTTCTGCAATGATTCATATAGATATCTAATCTTCTGCTGAGCTACCCTTTTGAAAATCTTAAATAATTTATTATTAGTTCTATCACTGACACATTCTTTTTAATTTAAATGTTCGTCCTTTTACCAGATGATACTTGAAGTTTCACCTCAAGAAAATAAGTAATGAATTTTGTCTTGTAGTGAAAGGCTGTCAAGAAGCCATTGAGAGAAACACGTGTAGGGAAGGGGATCTGAGGGAAAAGTACTGACTACAAATGTTGGAGACCAATTTGATGTAAATTACAACTTTCACTTTCTCTACTCCCTGTAAACTGTCTGTTTAAAATTAGGGAGATAACTGTTTAGATCCAAGACTGGAATTGTAAGATACATGGTATCTGTTTCCTATACAGGAGCTATAGATCCCTGCACAGATTTCAGCTGTCCTTAACTCTGTTGCTTAGCTGGGAAAGAAAGGACAAGGCTTTTTTGGCCCAGGAGAGATTCAAAGTGTTAAGGTGCTGTTGACCAAACAATTTAACTTGCTGGATACATTCCTGAGCACAGTTCAGAGTTGTTATATACATGAAATATCAAATTAGTTAATAACAGATGAAATGACAATGGAGGACTTGCTTTTTTGAAGACAACTGAAAGCTGAAACATGAGCCAACATGGCTTATGCACATAACAAACATACCAGAGTTGTAGACTGAAACTTGTCTAAACACTTGAGTTAAGTGTAATCTTAAATGCACATGACGGTAAGTTAGAATTCATGAAAATACCACTGAATATGAATCAATGATATTGAGATAATTATTAATTATGATTAATTATGATATTGAGATATTACTGTAGGCTTCCCTATTCTCTTTTTTACAAATGATAATATTTATATCTTTTATAGGACCTAGCAGTGAATGAGAACTTTTTTCTTTGAATTTAGTGTACTGATCTGTCAAAATCTATTATGATTGATCAACGTCAAGTCAGTACTGAAGATTCCTTACAGAACATTTAATCTAAGAAGCTTAATATAATCTTTTGTCTAGTTGTATGACCTGAATCTGTATATTCCATTGCATATAAATCTGTCAAACTACAGTAGAAACTGTGAGCATCATTACACCTACATCATACTGATTGTTGTTAGTGGGATAATGTTTGTTTCCAGGCTACTAACAAGCAAAACTCTGGAAATAAACTGGGTAATTGTTTACAATTATATTGATTTTTTTTTTTTTTTTAAATAAAAAAAAGCTTTGTTGATATAACTTTATTCCATTGGTAGAACTTTGAGATTTATCAGTAAAATACTTTTCAGATATAAAATTCACATCCCATTGAAAGTTATGAATCTGCATAATTTTGTGATGTAGAGCTAGACTGTGCAATGCAATTTAATAAAGCTAATTTTGATAAAGCAATTGCAAGGCAGGAGATAAAAAACAGCTCTTCATCTTTCTTAGTGTTTGAGTAAATAAATATAATTGAATGGACAATTTTAGGAAACAACCGTTAAACTTACCTTTATATTATTTAGTACTTTATCAAATAAAATGTCTTTTACCAGAAGTAGACTATGTTTTTAGAGTTGTTAGGCTTCAGTGCCTAGAAAACATTTCTTCCTTTTTGTGTTTTGTATTAGCTCCAAGGGAAGGAGGTCATGTATCTCCTTTCCAGGAAACTTGAAAGCATTTCTTGCAGAACTTTATTGCTTTATTGCTTTTTTTTTTATTTCTTTGTTTATTCAATTTTAGAACTCTGCACTGGAATATCTTTGTGAAAAATACATGTTTTGAAAATTCCATTCAAAAATACTTAAGTTTGTAACTGTATGTATTTTACCCATGTTTTTATGCTTCCTTCCTCCCAAGTAAATTTTTTACTGTTTTCCGGTTTTGCCATGTGTGCTTAAGTGGAGTTTGATTCTGCCATGTCAAAAAGTTTAGATACTGCAGATTGCCATAACTCCTCAGCTCTTTTGGATTACTAGCTTTGAGGGTCATCCCTGTCTCAGGGAGGAATAAACTTTTTGAATCTACTGTTGATTTGAGACTCCATGGTCTTGAAGCAGAGGCTCTTCCTGCCTCTGCGAACTGTAGCAGGGGAGAAAGAAACTTACTTTTTTGAACTGAAGATGAAAACGAATCCTTTTCATCTTACTGTGTAATAACATGTGTTGCCAATTTAAAAGACTGATTTGATTTAGTCGATTGCTTGTTGTCATTTTCTTCAGCTTCAGCTATGTTGAGTCAGATAAATAGTGCTTAATTGCTAACAGTGATTATCAATTTCTGGAATTAATAAGCTACATCTTACAGGTACTATTGCTGCCTTAATCATTATCTGGCATTTCAAAACTGGCAACTGAAATTAATTCTACCTTTGTTCTAGTGTCCTTAAGTACAAACATGGCTTTTCCAGGCAACTAAAATTCTAGAAAATTTTGTTTTCTCCAGTGTCAATGAGCTGGATTTATCCAAATACTGATTCTCAAGTAGAATTTTACGTGATCTGAGAAATGTGCTACTGTTTCCTTTGAGAATGAATAGGCATAAAAAAACATTAAATGTTCTGAAAGTTTGGATTGTGGGTTGGTGTGGGTTTTTTTTTGTTTTTGTTTTTTAAATTTTAAGGTAAAGCTTTATTAGCAGGTTCAAATCAGCTCCTAATATTTCCATATTAAAAGTGAACTTCAAAACAGTTAAAATTCCTGAAGTTCAAAAGTGTAGCAAGTAGGAATTAAGGCGGGAAGGGTGGGGAAAGGAGGGGATGAGAGTAACCAGTAATGGGTAATTACTGATCAAATTATTCAGAACTGCAAGTGAAGGTAGAGTGAGGTCTAGACTAGAACTAATGCACAGTTCTGTTCAAATGACAAACAAAATGCTATGCATTTTGTATTCTACATTTTTAAATTATTTGGTGTAATTGTGTTAATGATGCTATGGGTGCTGTATAAACACTGTAAAGATACAGTATGTTTCAATTATTTCTAATGATTGTATTTCTGATTTTGTTTTCAGAAAGACAAATTGCTTCTGGTCTTGGGTTTGCTTGGAGAAACTATATTATATCACAAAACCAATATAAGTGCAGAGCAGCCTGAGGTGATGTTGGTGCATCATAGAATGGCATTTATTAGCATTTCACTCTTCACTGTTAGATTGCTGCAAATGCTTCTCCCTGTAGAAAAGGTATCCATCACTAATTTTAAGTGATTGTCTTTTGGTTTTGCATTTTAAGAGAGCAACAAGTGATACCTTCCTCAGTGATTATTACTGGGAAAATAGCCACTGGACAGAGAAATTAATCTGATTTACATTGCCTGATGTATGATCACAGAAGGCAACTTTGTCCAGTCTCCAGTTATCGATGCATTCTGCAGAATCTTCTGCAGATTTCAAGTCTTCAGAAAGTATTTTTCATACAGTTTTTAAATACATTTTTGAAATTCAATGTTCTTTTTCCTTCTGTAGTGTTTTTTCTGGTATGCATGGTTTACAAAGCGATGCTGCCCCCTGCTCGTTTATAATATGAGTGCAAGTAAGACTAGAACCACATAATGTTTAAAATCATCACTCTTAATTGCTTACTATGTTCCATCAGATTATGTTTCATACGTCATAATGATTTTAATTATTCTTTGCTTCCAGTGCTCTTTAAAAGAAGTTTTGTTGAGCTCTTGAGGGTTTTTGTTTTCTTGGTGTGTTTTTTTTTGTTTTTCCTATTTATTTGAGATGGGGGGTCTGATGTTTGGAAGTTTTTGTGGGATGGAAAGTGTTAGAAGGCGTTTAAACCTGTATTGGTTTACATTTTTTTTCAATCAGTTTTTATTGCAGCGTAGCTCTTTTTTAGACATTCTTTGATCTGAGTAGCAGATTGATTTTTCAGTTACACCCTTTTTGTCACAAATATTAAGTCTTTTAGTATCAATATAATTGTGCCTGCAAATAAGTAGAAGCATACTAATCTAATGACTTTTTATAATTTTTGTCTTTATGTTCTTATGTACGTAATAGAAAGTGTCAATTCTGTGTATGACAGGAATTGGAAAAAAAGTTACTGTATTTGAGGTTAAAATTTTAGTTGAAGGAATACTGAACACTTGCAATAAAAAAAAAACAAAACAACAACAACAGAGATCCCAGTTCTTAGTATGTGATATTACTATGTGGAATTGTAGACAGCTTTTTATTAAATACAGAAATAATTGTGGTCTGTGTATTCCCTAACACCTACTGGTTAGACTGTAAATTGACCCTGGTCAGTGGTGTATGTGGTTAGTGCTGTGGCTAATCACACACAACTTCTGTGACTGATTGCAGGTCTGACATTAGGTCTGACTTCTAATGAACTCTCACCTTTTAATTAAAAAAAATTTCTTCATATAGAACTCATTTGATATATATTTCTCTAATTTTTAAGTAGCAGTAGTAGTAATTGTACTTGTTGAAAGACTGCAAATGCTATTGTTAGTTTTACTGTATTTTCAGGCTGTTATTCTGACAGTTGTTTTCTTTTTCAAAGGCGAGTAAAGTTTTACAAAACAGTTTGCTGAACGCTTTATTTCTTCTCTCTCTGGACGTGTCCTTCTCCTTGGAATACCCAAGCATTCATGAATCCATTGCAGCCTATCTGGAGCAGATGAGTACTGAGAACTACAGTATTTATAAACAAGCTTCAGAAGCAGCCTATTCGATTGAATGCACTTGTACCTTTATGACTGAAGTTCATACGAAGGTATGGAATTATATTATATAAAATATTTCCTGTAGGCAAATTTCTTTCCTCCCCTTCCCTTTCTCTGTGGTAAAAACTATAGTCTGGCATAGCCAAAGAAAATCCTTGAGTATGTGTGTTGCGTACCATGCAAGATGTAGTTAATTTATACTTGTTTTCACTAATACTACTCATGATGTTTGTAAAAATCTTATCCTAAGTAGAAGCAAAAAAATAAACACTTGGAGATTGGAAGTAGGTACAAGATATTTTATGGGCAAAGAAGCAAATACTCCATTTAAATATATAGAGTGTGTGTGTGTATATGGATGTTGTCCAGTATTTAAATAGTTCAGAAAATTTTAATTCTCAATTACTTGGCAATTGTAGCTCTAATAAACAACTACTTATAGACTGTGGGAGCTTTGTGTGTTTCATGTTATGAAAGAGGGCAGATTTAGATTAGATGTTAGGAAGAAATTCTTTACTGTGAGGGTGGTGAGACACTGGAACGGGTTGCCCAGAGAAGTTGTGGCTGCCCCCTCCCTGGCAGTGTTTAAGGCCAGGTTGGATGAGGCTTTGAGCAACCTGGTCTAGAGGGGAAAGGTGTCCCTGCCCATGGCAGGGGGGTTGGAACTAGATGATCTTTATTTAGATTCAGCAACTGAAGGGTTTTCAGCTCCCAGAAGTAGCTTCTAAAATGTATTTGTTTGAAATCTATTGAATTTGTTAATCAGGTTCATTATAAACTTCTCTGTGAAAGGCTTAACCAAACCCTAGTTAATAGATGTATTAAATGATGACAAATTCTGCAAGATTGTGAAATAACATTGTATACTTTTAATATTACTGATTCTTTCTCTTCATTTTACTTCTCAGGAGGACAAGAATCTTTCTGAATTAGTAGAATTGGCAGATCAGGCCTTGGGTAGTCTACCCTACCATCAACACTTTCCCTTGCTTCAGGAATGCATTCACATATGCTCAAATATGTGAGTACATTACTCTTTAAAACTCTTACTTGAGAAAATATAATCTTTTTTTTTGGATAAACTTTCTCAAATAGAAGCTCAACTTGTTTATTGCCTGTATTTGAACAATTGTTTTCTTTTAGCCATTGAAGGATTTCTGCTAAACAATATGTGTCATTCTGTAGCAGATTTCTTGAAAATTGAATTTCTAAATGCTAAAAAAGTCATTATTATTTTCTATGTATAAGCTTTTATGATTTTGTATAGAAAGTTACTTTGTTCCAAGTGTATTTGTGTAACTTTACTTTTATTTTACTTTCAGAAACCCTAAAGGACTAATTTTATTGTAGATGCTGCATATTACAATATGGCATCTCGTTTATTAAACAGCATGTTTTTATTGCTTTTTAGATTTTCCATGTCTCTAGTTAGAGCATTTAAGTTACCCTGTGGTGCCTGGAAAAGTTCTGTATTGAGCACTTAATTAGAAATACAAAATCTTAATTTTATACTGATTCAGAGTTTGACTTCAGGGATTTTTTCAAAGGAAACTACATTTAAGAACTCTCTAATACGTGTTTTTAAATTATGAAACATCAAAACACTTTTCAGTGTTCTAATGCTTTTAGAATTATTTATTGTTTGATTTACAGTCAGTCAACAGGAAATTCACTTCAATTTTTTAAGTAACTTCAGTTCACTTTGTGATAGTGAGATGGACTTTTACTGCTACAAGGAAAAAATTCTGAAAGCATAGAATTTTTTTTTATAATCATATACCATGGTCTGAGGAGCCTATGGAAGCTCGACAGAATTTTATTTTTTCAAATGAACATAAATGTTTGTCAGGCTTCTAATTTTGATGAGAGAATTTTGAAAAACTATGGTCTTCGATTTACCTATGTGTATTAAAAAAACATACAAACATGATGATTTTGGCAAATATATTGTGATCTCTGAACTTTCGTCTGTCAAGTCATTTTTCAGGATGTATACCTCTTCAGGAAATATTTTTCAGAGATTATCCTGAAATTTAACAGGAAAATCTTTGTAGACATCTTTGGGTACTGTAAAATAAATAATAGTTAAATTAATTATTTTTAATTTTTAGTTGGAAGTCTGCCGAGGCTAATTCATTGCTCCAGGATGAGGGTCAGAAGGTGCTTCTCCGTCTATTGTCTCATCCTTTACTGAACATAAAAACTGAAGCTTATCACTGCTGCTTGGAAGTGGTTAAGGTTAGAACTAATGCTTACTTAATGCTCTTGGTGTTTCACTAAATAATGTGTATTATATGATTTCCTCATTAAAAGCATTTTTAATGCAAATTCTGTTTACCGTGTTATATGCTGTGAAATCTGTATAGGCCTGAGCTTGCAGTTTGATGTTATATTTTTGGTATTAAATCTACTTGGTGAGGTTATATTTCAGGTACTGCATGTCAGAGTGATAGGATCTCTAGAGGGGGAAAACAGTGACTGACAATTTTATTTTTTAAAAGGATTCTTAATAATGCTGGTCGATTTGGGTTTTTTTGCTGCTATTATACAGAAATATTTCTATTTGATTTTGCTTTTGAAAAGAATTCAGATGTTCAGTTTTGCTTCTCTGCTGAAATGAGGTTCATAGAATCACAGACTTGTTTGGGTTGGGTCTTTTAAAGATCATCTAGTACAACTGCTCCCTTTCACTAGATAAGGTTGCTCAGAGCCCCATCCAACCTGACCTCAAATGTTTCCAGTGATTGGGCATCTACCACCTCTCTGGGCAACCTGTGCCAGTGTTTTACCATGGTCATTGTAAAAACGTTCTTCTTTATATCTAGTCTATACCTACTCTCTTTTATTAAAACCATTACCCCTTGTCCTATTGCAACAGGCCCTACTCCCCATCTTTCTTATAAGCCCCTTTAAGTACTGAAAAGCCACAATAAGGTCTCCCCAGAGCATTTTCTTCTCCAGGCTGAACAACCCCAACTCTCTCAGCTTTTCGTGGTCCTCCTCTGGACTCACTCCAACAGCTCCATGTCCTTCTTCTGTTGGGGGCCCCAGAGCTGGACACAGTACTCCAGGTGGGGTCTCACGAGAGCAGAGTAGAGGGGCAGAATCATCTCCCTCAACCTGCTGGCCACACTGCTTTTGATGCAGCCCAGGATATGGTTGGCTTGCGGGCTGTGAGCACACATTGACAGCTCATGTCCAGCTTTTCATCCACCAGCACCCCCAAGTCCTTCTCCACAGGGCTGCTCTTAATCCATTCATCATCCAGCCTGTATTGGTACTGGGGGCTGACCCAACTCAGGTGCAGGACCTTGCACTTGGTCTTGTTGAACCTCATGATGTTCACCTGGGCCCAGTCCTCAGGGACAGATTCTATTCCCTTCATAGAGATTTTTCACTGCCCTTTGTTTTTTTTTGTTCAGTGGTTTGTTGGTTGGTTTTTTGTTTGTTTTTTTTTTTTACCTGAGCAAATATCATTTTGAGTTCACTGCTTTTCTTGCTTTTTGCAAGATTGTTTACTGAAGGAAAAATAAAACAATAACATATTAGTAAAATACTTACACTTTCAGAATGAATGTTTTTACCTAGATTATGCTTTAATTGCTTAGATGTTATAAAAATGTGAAAGAAAAATACCTCTTTTTTCCTATGTATAAAAGCTTGGGTTGTGTTTAAGAACATGTAAGTCCTTTAATGGACTCATTGTTTTAAAATCTTAATCATTTGTTGTTGTTTTGGGGGGGGGGGGGGGGGTGTTTTGTTCTTGATTTTCTTTTATATGGATATTTTGTCACTGCCTTAGTTTTTTGTAAAGATAGCCCAAGGGATAAAGAGTGTGAACTTCCTAAAAGTATGTCTGTACTCTATATTAAGAATGACAATGTCGTAATCGTGAGGTCACTTTAGGTATTCAGTAATATCGGCTCACAAGATAAAATTCGCTTTTCTATTTTGATATAATACTTTGTCATAATTCTTGTTTTATATAATGGGCATCAGCTAAATTTCTTGTGCTTATAGCACAATTCACTGATGTTAAAAGATGCTGGAGCTAGTCTTTTGCAAAAAACCCTCTGTCTCCACTGAATGACACTTGTATCTTTTTGTGAGATTTTTACCTGCCTGTTTTAGGTTTTGCTTATTTTAATGTAATACCAAACAACATATGAAGTTTGTCTAATTTATTTTCATTATTATTTAAAATAAAAAAAAAATCATTTTGTATTTCTTAGCCGTGTGTAGCAACAGGAATTTTCAATCAGTGATCTATAAAGATGGTGTTTCTTCCAGGGCTATAGTGTTTAGCTTTCAGAACTGTAGTCTTCCAAAATGTATGGAGAAAGCCTTTTACTGGAAGACAACTTCAGGCAGTCTATAAAAGAAGAGGTAATATTGGAGAATATATTGAATTTTAAAACTAACTAACTTTATTTTTATTGAAGGACTGTTTAGGTATTCATAATGTTGCAAAGCCTGGGTCTTCAATCTGCCATGGAGTACATTTTCTTCTTCATCCAAAAGTTTTATATGAAATCTGTACGTTTGGCCTTCAGGAAGCTAAGCATGAGGTACTGTGTTTAGTAGCGATATTTATAAGTTGATGTGCATGCAAAGTAAGCGTTGATATTCTCCATGGTGGTCTGAGGCTTACCTGAAGTTTTGACTGCATACGGTTTCTTGTATATAGAAAAGCTGTGTAAACAGTGAAGTTACAGTGAATGGAAAGATTTTTTTATGATTAATTCAGAGACAGAATAGTGTTCTGTGTATAGGATGCTATTAAATGTAATAAAGACCAGTGAAAAATGAAATAAACTATGGGTTTTAATCATTTTGTGTAATATATTCAGCCCTAATAAAATGTGCATATGATGAAATAGTATGTATGAAGCTTTACATTTATGGAAAACAGGAAGTCTCAAGTCTTTGTAAAGGTGGGATGACTTCCAAAATGTGTGCATTGGCTGAGGAGCAAAAGACATTTTAAATCTGTAAAGTCTTTGCTATGAAAATGTGTTTCATCACTACAAACACATCTGTGTTTGCATTTAATTACCTGAGTATTATAGAAGTGTTCTATAGTATTGCAGAATAGGACCAAATTTCTATTGGGTTCGTTTATATGCATGAATGCTTAACATATATCCACTATTTCCTAGCTTACATAGAAAGCTGAGTAGGGAGTTCTGAGATGAGGGGAAAAAATTAGTTTGGCTATTTGTAACTACTTTATAGCTGATCTGTAAGGTCCCTACAGTCAGAGGGGAAAGAACATTGACTAACAAATTTTATTTTTTTTTTTTTTTAGCTTGTCCCCTGAAATGAATTTTTTTTTTTTAGCGCACTACTGTGCACAGTTCCATTCAGAAGGTAATTTTTTAGATGTTAACATTTTAAAAGGAGAAGTGCTTTGGGGTTGTTCATCCTGAAGAAGAGAAGGCTCCAGGGAGACCTTATAGCAGCCTTTCAGTACTTAAAGAGGGCCTATAAGAAAGATGGGGACAAACTTTTTAATAGAGCCTGTTGGAACAGGACAAGGAGTAATGGTTTTAAACTAAAAGAGGGTAGGTTTAGACTAAGTACAAGGAAGAAATTTTTTACAATGAGGGTGTTGAAACACTGGCACAGGTTGCCCAGAGAGGAGGTAGTTGACCCATCGCTGGAAACATTCAAGGTCAGGTTGGACGGGGCTCTGATCAACCTGATCTAGTTGAAGATGTCCCTGGTCACTGCAGGGGTTTGGCCCAGATGACCTTTAAAGGTCCCTTTCAACCCAAACCATTCTAAGTAAAATATCTTTGATAATGTGCTATGTATTTGTACTTTGTACATAATTTATCTTTTCCAAAGAAAGCATTTGTTTTGTTTGACTACTCCCTTGGATGCCTTATTAAAAAAACTGCCAGTTTTCCCTTGGTTGCTCAAGCATAACAAGTAGACTTCAATTGATATTGAATTTAAAAAGATCGTTGAGACAGAGAATGCATGTTTACAAAATTATCTCATTTTGTTCTCTTTACCTTATAATTCATTCTTATTATTCTTCTAACAAAATATATAATGCAGATCATATCCAAGCTTTTTTTTTTTTTTACTTCTTGGAAGTATATCTGTTACTTAAGTTTTCATAAAGCATCAGTTTAATCTTTCAGGCATGTGACAATGAGAAGCAATTGAGAAGAACCTTGTATTCCAAGGTTGGGCTTAAGATTTCTCATGTGATTTTGCAAATCCAGTCCCTTAAAGGTAGACTAGAGTGATATTAAAGACTGTTCTTGTTGCTTGGGGTGAGAGGATTCTTATCTCTGGCATAAAATGTAGGTTTTTAGCTGCTAGAGGTAGGTGTTTTTACACTATGTAAGGAAGAGTGAATTCCGAGAAGTTCATTTTTTCCCTCTGTTCCCTTTGTAGTAATAATATTAGCTTGTAAATACTTTAATATTGCATATAGTATACATTACATACTGTATACAGGATACATTAATACTGTGTAAGTGCTGTATCATATACCTTTTTTCCTTTTTGATAAAGAGCTTCAGATGAATTCATGTACAATTTGAAATATTTGGTAACCTTCTTGGTTTGACTGTTTTTCTTCAAGAAAGTGAAATGGCCACATAACAGGGTTTTGATCTTTTCTTTCTGTATCTTCAGAAGCATATCATAAAGACTGGGGGTGAAATGCCCCAGAAATGAGGGTCAAGAAATAAAAGAAACGGAATTTGTTTTACCTGCAGGATAGAGGGACCAATAGGTGTATAAGCTGAAGTAATGATCTATTTTGTTTCAGAAAAGACAAACCGGAGTTCTAAGGGGAAAATTATTGGGTGCTATTTAGGCAGAACTATTTGTGTGTTTTCTCTGAGAGGCTTTTCTAACACCTGAATGTTTAAGTGTGACTGGCAATTTAAAAGTAGCATTCTGCAGTGACAATATTTTGTCTGTAGATCCTCTTTGAGGTGTTTTTGTATAACATTTCCAATTACAGCATTGATGAACTGACCTAGACACATTGATGATTACATTAGTTTCTTTTTTTTTGTTATTGAGTAGGTGAACTCTACAGCCAAGGCCATTCTGATGCATCTGTTGCAGGGACGATTAGTAATGGCAGTATTGACTTGGAACAAGTTTATTGAGGCCCTCTGTCCCGTCATTCCTGTTTTACAGGTACTTCTAAGTGCTTTAATCTGAATTTGATGTATGAAATCATGTAAACAGCAGCACTGATATATTAAACAGCAAACAGAATATTCACCTTAGTAGAAGGTGGAAAACAGATTAACAGTGATATATCTACAGACTTGTTTTGTCAGATGTCAAATGGAGAAATGTTTTATAGGGGTCCTAATTCCAGTCAAAGTTACTATTTTGAATATGTAAACAAATTTTAGCCTGGTATTACTAGAATGTGAAACTTTGAAATGTTGTAGTAGAAATCAGCAATTATTGACTGGAACTTAAATGATTTGAAGATATGAGTGGATAATCCAAGTATAGGTTAAAACATTGCATGTTTTTTAAAATTAGTTAATAATTATTAGAATGTCCTCCATATCTTAAATTTGAAAATTGTCACTCCTCTGTGATGGTTATGTTATTTTCTGATCAAGTATGTGCTCAATAAGTAGCAATAGGTGTAAGCTGTATTTTCTGTATATGTTGATGATTGTTTTTTGATTTGTTTGTTTCCAGTATTATTAGAAGTATCAACAGTCAGTATTATCCCTAGATGTTACTCTTCATATCTCTAACAGTGTGCAAATTTTCTTTTTGTTATCTTTACTCTTGGCTTAACCTAATGGGAACTTTTGCCTTTCTCAGTCTGATTTTCAGCCTAATTGCTCCATCCAAATTCTTTATTGTTTTTTTCTCTAGTGCTAGATATTTCCCTTCTATGACCTGCCTGTAGTCTTCCAGGTTAGATATTTTGCTGTCCCTATCTGATGTCTGTTTTTTTGCCTTGTTACTGTCTTTTATTTAACTTAGTTAATACATCCAAGTATACTTTTTTTTTTCTCAAAAAATATCACTCTTGATAATTATACGTACTTATTCCTATCACTGTTATATATTCATTTGTTGCCTGCACCTCAGTATTACCATAAGTTGAAAAAAATGCTTATGTAACTTAAGGCCTTACATAAACTGCACAAAAATCAAGGCAAAAATGGGGAGAAATTGCAAATAAGATGGGCCATGAAACAGAAGGCTCAGACAGAAAAATGTGCAGAGGAAATGCACTGAGAACTTGAAAGTGATGGGAGAAAAGTTACTTCAGAGCTTTCTCACACAGTAATGTCAGCTTTTCTGTGTTACCCACATACAAATCTTCCATTAATATAAAGATTAGGTAGGTGAGGGTTTAATATAGGCTGTAGGGTAAACGTGTGAGAAAGAACCTACCCTGCTTTCATTTTTGTGAGTAGAATTTTCCTCTATGCTATAGCCTGTAGTGGCTACATACAATAGATACTTGAGCAGAGCATACTGGAGGTCTGTATTTACCCGTTGCATATAAAATGCCTTGTATTTTTCTGTTTAAATGTTTGCAGTACGACATAACTGATTTTGGTTTGTCTTGGTTGTGTGTGAAAATGCTTTGACTAAATATTTGAAAATAGGTAGGATTTAATGTTTTGAAGTAATTTTCTTGTAGAGACTGAATTTGAATGGAAACTGACCTTACAGAGCAGCATCATGTTAACAGATTGAAGGGTAAAGCTTCAGGTCAAAGTACCTTTGGGCCATGTAAAAATCTTTGTTTTGATTTGTTTATGGGATCATTTATTATTTTTTAAAATTGTTTTTACAGAGGACTATTGATTTGCAGAAATTGGATGTTTTCTTAGGTTTTTGCTTTTTTTTGGGGGGTGTTGCTCCTTCCCCACCCTCCCTTAGCCCCTAAAGGGGGAATTACATTGTCTAATTTGCTACGTTAGTATGTGGATTTTTTTAATTTTGGAAATTTTTGTTTGTTGTTTGTTTTAGGGTTATGCTGACACAAAAGATATGCTAGGTAACTGTATCCTCACTTTGAGTGAAACAACCTCTAACAAAGGAGACGGTATTCTCCCTAGAACTACTAGACTACGGGCTGCTCTGCGTCTTCTCTTTTCAAAAAAGCAGTTGTAAGTAATGACCTGCAGCATTTCAGCATGTCATCTGATGTTGATGACAAAAATGTCTGCTCTAAAAAACCAATAGATTATTATGCAGTGGGTTGATTTGAGAGGTAGATTAATCAATATTGAGTTGTTTAAGTACTTCCCCCACAACTGTAATAATTTTATAAGCTAATTAATTTTTAACTACACAGCTCAAGTTTTCCAGTATGAGAACTTTATATATTTATTTTAATTGTTTACTCTTATAGGGTTCGTTCTATAGCACTTAAACACTTAACATTCCATCTTCTGAATGAAGAAGGGGCAAGCCTGAAACGCCCGCAGCTGCATGGTAGTGTGGTTTCCAGCATTTCAAACTTATTTATTATAGAAAGAGCTATTGAGCTAAAATTGGATGATAAAACAGAGTCGATACTTAAGGTGAGTAGAGTCTGTCTAAATATTGTGTCATTGATCAGCTCTTCCACCTGCCCAGTCATTGGTTACCACTTTCTGAAGGTTGCAGTATTTCATACAAATTGGATTGCTTCATAAAAAGAAATCTCTTCATATATTCTTTCCATGTATGTTTAAACAGTAGTTTTTATGCTACCGTATGCAACAATAAGAAAAGAATTCCTTCTTTCTTTTATTTTTTTTTTCTATCTGCAGATAAGTTGACAGCAAGACTTAACTTGAGTACAGAGAGCACATGCCTGCTCTGTTTACGACAATTTCCTTGTGCATGGGTAGAGTCTGGTTTTTCTCACATAGAGCTTTTTTTTTGCCACAAAATCATTTTTTACTGAAACAGGCACAAATTTCATATGAAATATTCTAAAACAGGTTACAAATTTACATCTGTGTTTTCTTAATATTGTTGCTTTTGAAAAGTGAAAAACAAATCACAAGTATTTGACCTATGGGAAAACTTATATCTTTTTTGTTTTTCTCTTTTTATCATCTTCTCTCCATTCTTCTTCCTTCTTTACCCTCAATGCTTTCAGATTAACAACAATATGTTAAACAAATGCTAAAATGCTTCCTCTCTGGAAAAAAGTATTCTAACCACTCATCGTACACTTGACTTATACTCTTCCCCTACATCCTTCAAAAAGTTAGGACCTGAAATTTATATGGATATGTAGGATTATTTAAATTTCGCTAGCCCTATTGCCATTAAAAAGTCAATCCCCTTCACAGACTTAGAAGCATATTCTAGCATTTCTGTGTAGTGTTGAGCTTTCTGTAGCTGTGTATAAATTAAGCATTATTTGTTAGAAAACTTCATCTGTTGTGCACTGGAAACTATTGTCTTGTTATATTCTGCAGCTATTATTAGAGTTTTGTTTTAAAAAGAGTATTACCTAATCCTTTCTTATTGCATACATGTGGAATCTAATCAAATACATTTTCATAAGAAATTTAGATCTTTTTATTTTCTACTTTCTGTTAGGAAATTTGGCTGGTTACCTTGTTTCATAATAGCATACTGGATGTAAATCTAATGCAATTTTACTTTTAGGCAGAAACTATTGAAAAGCTGTATGACATCTTGACTTCTGATGCTGTTGACCTAGTTTTACGGAAGTCTGCAGCCGAGCAGCTAGCTATTGTTTTAGAAGGTAAAATTCTTCAGGAAATTTGTATTCATGTGCAGATCATTGTGTGAGCTTGCAGTTTTGCTAGGTTTTCTATATGTTTCTGCTGAGGGTATTTTTTGTAATTTTTATGTATATTTTTGGACCAGAAATTTAACACTATTGTAGATAATCTACCAGTTCAACTAAAAAATGAGTTATTTGTTGTTGTTGCCCTCAAGAATAAGAAATAGTGGTCTTACAGAATTTAGGTACTCCTCTATTACACAAGGGAGCTGTTTATTTAAATAGTAAGCTCTGTAAGAGTGGTTTTTTTTCTGCTGTTTCTTTTTAATGTTTGTGAAGTTGTTGATCTGTCTCAGAATTAAAGGTGCTTCAAATTTTTTGGAATTGCTGACTCAGATACTCAGTCTTGAACGAGGGAGAAAGATGGTCAATGTAAAATATATATATATTTTTGGTGGTGGTGTATTTTACTTAGGAAAATTAATTCTTAGATTACACAGGCTAGCTAAAAGGATTTTATACTTAGTGAGATATTTCTTCTATCATTCTGAATTTCTTCCTCTATTTTGAGTTAGCCTACTTAATAACTACAGTTAAAAGGGATTGAAATGTAATTTATGTGAATGAGGGTTCAGTAAACTCAAGCTAAGCTTCCGTGATTATACCCTCTTTCCCTATCAAGAGGCAGACTCCCTGTGGCATTTCATCTAATATGTTTGCAAGGAAAGTGTTCCTCTTTTTACTCTTTATAATTTAAGTGACTAATCATAATTTTGCGTCACAGGTATTTTTTTTTTTATAATTGTGTTGCTCACGTGTGGAGAAATTATGAATTCTGGTAAAGAAGATCTGATTGAATTAAGATGCAAGTAAGGAATCTTGCATAGACCATTATTTGGCTTGATGCAGAGTCATAAGTATAGAGTTTTGCATCTGGATGTTTGTACTGTACCTACTCAAACTCTGATTCAAGTACATTTTCTTCAGGCAACTCAAATCCTAATGATAGAACATAAGTTTTTCACCATGGGAAGGTGAGGTCTTCGATAATATTAAAATTAACATTTTTTCTTGTCAGAAAAATGATCACAAAAATGAGAAAATGTCTACTTTGTCTTGTAAAATAAATTCAGTTATGGCTGCCAACGTTTTCAGATGTCAAAAGATAATATAAAACATAGCATAGGATGAAACTGTAAAGGAAAAAATGCAGTTTTATCAGGACAAATTTCCTATGACTGATCACCTTATAATTATTTAAAAAACCCAACAAACCCAACCAACTCAAATGACATAGCTTTTTTGTCGTTGTTGAATATTCTTAAAGCAGATGCTCTGAATGATGAGTTCAGTGGAAAATACTCTCATGGTGATTGAGTTTTTGTAAATACCATTTTTAGTTCCATATTAAACTGTTGAAGACTTTTGAAATGTTACAAGTGAAATCCTCATTTGACTGAAACTGAGTTGCACCGGGGAACACTGTAATTGTGGAACATAAAGTTCTTCTGAGAAGTTATGTAAGATATTTTAAGAGTCCTACTGTTCAAGAGGCTGCTATAGTCAGATAACAGGACTTTGAAGAGGCTTGCCTCGGTACAGCTAGAGCTGTACTTGTTCTGTTGAGTAGCAGTTTTGGAAACTTGTTCTCAACAGCAAGAGTGTGTGAACTTGCAGAAAGAAATTTGATATTAAATTGGTGCAGAACCAGCATTTCTTACTATCTTGTTTTTCCTACAGATACCAAAATGCATGGCATTGTGAAAAAGTTAGGCGTGATAGAAAAGATTTTGGCTTATCTTAATGAATGCATACATGTGGATGGCAAGGTAAAACTATTGTTACATGTTCTTCTGCAAGCATTGCACAGCATGGCAGTAGTAGAATTTGCCTTTTTCTGCATTTATAACACTAATCTTTGTGCGTTAATTCTGCACAGAACACAAATGTTTAGTAACAATTGTAATTGCAATTTGCATTTTGTTTATTATATTTTTGATAATGCTAAGATTCTTTAAATGAAAGAAGATTGATTTGCCTACCTGTGAGAACAGTTAGCCGGAGAGCTGTGTTTGGTGTGGTTCAGAAATATACCAGAACTTCTCTGAAGCTTTCTCAGTAGAGACCAAAAAAATAATTTTTAATGTTTCATTAAAAAAAAAAAAAGTTTTATATTGTATATCATAGTCTCAAAATTTAAGTCCTGAAGCAAATTATAATTAAAAATGAGGAGATCTTATTGTAAATGGGAATCTATGTGTCAGATTGAGTTTCAGGTATAAGTAATTTTCTGACCAATAGAAAATCAGCTCACCAGGGTGGGTCTCAGAATAAGAAGACGTTTAGAGTTGAGTGTATAATCATTGTAGATGACCAAGCTTTCTGTTTTTGTAATATGTCTAATTTGATGCTTGAATTTTTCAGAAATTCATTATTTGAAAACATTTTTTGCAAGTTTGTGTAGGTTATAGATTGCTCAGCTTCACTCCACTGGATAAACTTTTTGCATATTTCTTAGTTTGCTTACATAAGTATTGTTATAGCAGTCCAACAGTCCAAACGTTGAGTTATTTTAAGAAACCATGAGAATTTTTATGTAGTCATGACTTCTTCCCTAAAAATGTACCAGAGAAAAGAACTGCTTCATACTTAGTGGAATTCCTCTTATTTGTCAAATCAATTACATTCTTCGGTAATGGTAATGTTTTTTTCCAGATATCAGTATCTAAGATTATTTGATCCCTGTAGCATTAAGGAATGTCTAGTCTAGTTTATGATAGCTTGAATATGAGTACTTTTGTAAACCACTGAAACCCAGCTGGAGAAATCGAAATATTGAGTTCTTCGGATTTTTTTTACTGTGTTTTTTTAATGTCAGTTTTTTATTATCTTACATTTTTTTAGCAATACAGAGCAATGCAACTATTGTTTTGTTTTGTTTTGGATAGTGAGTAGATATTAGCATAATTACTTAATAATACAGAAATACAAGCATGGGAAATATACTGCCTTAAGCAGATCCTTCATAGCCAGGTAAGAGTCTAGGATAAACTTTAAAATAATGTTTTTAGCCATTTGTAAACTTCAAATTAATCCAAGAAAGGCACAGGCAACAACTCTCTAGGGGCTGTGACATCTTTCTTTTGCATATATGGCTTGTGGAACGTAGGATCTTTGTACTAAACAGGATGAACAATGAATGGCTTAGATCAAGTCAGCAGGAGAGCATGCTGACAGCTGTATATGAAATTCTACTTCTTCAAGCACTAGCATTCAGAAATCTGTTTGTCGGCTCTGTATTGATAGAAGTTTTGGATCCGAAATTCACTGCTCTGTAAAATAACTGTAAAATGTTTCCTCTGCAAAATGACTAAGCAGTCTTGCTCCTGTCTCTTGAACACAACCGGCAGAGGTCCCATCCTTATCTCCCTCAAGCTCTGACTCTTCAAACTCCTTCCCAAGAAAATGAGCTATCTACCAGAACAGAAAATAAATGAAGTAGGAGCACTACTTACCTATTGTTTGATATAGCTTAGTCTAAACACGAAGTTTTAAAGTTTCATTAGGTAAAAGAAAGGCCATGCAGGTTTGTTTAAATAAGTCATTAGGACACTATCCTGAGGGAATGTAGCCCAGATTCTGGTTCTCCTCAAATGATTTTTTTATTTCATCCTAAAATCAATAGAACAGAAAAACAAACAAAAAACCTTGCATGTTCTTAGAAAAGTGGCTACCAAGAAAAGGATAAAATAAGTAGTAGATAGAAAAAGCACCATTTAAATAAAGCTTTATATATAGTTGTGCAAAAGACTGTTTCCATACTAAATAACCAAGGTTTTTGTTTATTCAATATTAAACTAGACTGTATTTGGTGATGCAGTTTACAAAACAAAATTTAAAGACAGAACCTCAGACAAGCAAAATAATGATACTGTGAAAGACATACTGTCTTCTCGTTATTAGGAGCAGTGACTTTGGTTATATTTTCGGTCATTCACTGGTACTTTAACTTTTAGCAAGCTGCTTTCCCTTCTTAGGTTTCTGATCTGAAAGACTGGGACCCAGAAAATGAATGTTATAAAATAAGCTATTTGCATGAAAAAAAAAAAAAAAAAAAAAGAGTGAGCTTATATGGTTGTAAATATTTGGGGGCTTTTGGAAATCCTTCAGCTCACATATAAAGCTTCTTGGAAACAAACTTTATAATTGTGTTGTGATGCCAGAGACCAATAAAATGACCATCAATCACTAATAAAATAAAGCCAGAAGTGAATAAATATTTTCTAACGAACATGCGGCTATTGTCTGGATGAAATGTGCTTGTCTAAGAAAATTTTAGGTTTCTGTACTATAAATGATGGAATGTGTTTCTTCATAGCATGACAGTTTGTATTAAGCATCTCAGATTATCTTAATTGTTAACCTGTATTTAATCTTTTTTCCTCTGTTCCTGCAGCTTATGGAATCCATAGTGTTACCATGTCTAACACTCTTACGCAAAGTTGTATATGCTGATCCAGTTGTTCGTCTGTCCCTAGCACAGCAATCATCTTTACTGCTTTTGCTATTCAGAGGTAAAGATTCTATTTTGACTTTAATACATACGTGGGAAGAATGTGTGAAGTATGGTTAGATGTTTAACCAAAATCCTTAAGAACCTTGGATCACTTCAGAGTCTCCAATATTTAAAAGATAAATCATTGTGTGCTAGCATTGCCCATGTTGTGGCATCTGTTGAAGATGTTGCAAAATGACTGTGGAAATCAGTTGTCTTTAACCAGTGTCCTTCTATGTATTATTAAATGTCAATGTTTTCCTAACATGTTTTTAAATATCTTTATTTTATTCAGTTTCCCTGATATTCCAAAATGATCGTGCTGTTTTAACTGAAACTACAGCATTGCTTTGTCTTCTGCTGTTTGATGAAGTAGCAAGAACAGAAGTGTGGTATGAAAAAACAGTTATCTAGTGGCATATTCTCTAGTCAAAATTTAAGGTTTTAATGAAAATAAGTTTTTTTTATATGTATTCAAACAAATTATGCCCCAAACTTTTATATATCCAAAAGTTTATAAACTTTTGTATTTGTAGGCCAAACAAATTGTTTCAATATTTGTGTTGCATGCTTTATAGGTCTACATGGCATATTTTTGGAGTGTAAATGCTTCATACCTCACTGTTAATTTTAAGTTTACTTTTTCAAAAAACTTTAATTGGTCTGTAATCCATCTTTTCCATAAATGGAACTATGCAAATCAAATAGCTAGCTGTAGGGGTATTTTTTTATTAACTTAACTAGAATACTCCTATTTACTTTGGCTTTTAAGTGTTGCAGTTGTCCTTAAAACAACAGATCTCAGCTTAGGATATTTTATTATTTGAAATTTGCATATACTTCAGAAAAAATATGCTTTTAGAAGTCACACACATGAAATATACTGAAAAGATTTATAATACTTATTTTTTCTCTAATAGAAAAAAGGAAACAAACGTGCTTTAGTACATTATCTTTGATTTGATTTTTATATGCAGTACGTCTGCAACAAGTATTCTGTATGTGTGTGATCTAAGAACTATCTTAATATTGCATAGCCATGAAATGTTTATTAATAACAATTATTCATCAATGGGTTACTAAAGAGCTAGATGGAGGAAAAAATACAGCTATATCTGAATAATAAAGAAATAATAAGTGTAACTTTAGTAGAAAATTGAAGCTTAAAATAGGGAATAATAGCTATAACTTAATCTCTTGCAGGGGTGATGGTATAGCCATTAATGATACTGGCCTACCTCCATTCAGTTTACCTGTTGCTATTGTTAGAAGGTATGTGTGGGTGGATTGTTTTTTTGGTTTTTTTGGGTTTTTTTTTGTGTTGTGGGGTTGTTTTTTTTGTTTTGGGGGGTTTTTTTTACCGTTAACTTTGCTTCTTTCCATTTGCTGTACTTTGTGAAGTACGGAGGTGGGAGAATGAAGGGAAACATTTGATGTTAAATCCAAAGTTGTCTGCATTTTTAAACACGGAGTTTTTTCTCCAAGCCTTTGCTCTCTGAAAAAGAGTTTCAATAACTTTATTTGCAAATTTAAAAGCTTGCTCTAATAGAGCATTTAATAATAATTAAAAAAAGAAAAAATACCACCAAACACTTTTAAAATTTTTTTTTTTTTTCAGGTATCATCTCCCAGTCAGGATCACCGCTCATCATGTAGTTAGCCCTAATACTGTTGTGGTGCCATTGTCTTCTGACTGCTTGACTATGAAACCTGTGTCAGATATGCTTAAGATGGCTTGGAATCTGTCGTGGCACCATGGGATTGAAAACCTATTGCAACTGATAAATTATGAGAAGGAAGCAGAAATGTGAGCCATTTTATCTTGATTTTAAGTCCCAGTATATTTCAATTAAATTAGCATTCCATCAAGTTTAAATAGGTTTTCAACTTCAAACAGCAGTTCACCTTTTCTACTGGTTTGAGAATGCTATCTTTTGAAATGTAAAGGATCACATCCCAAGAGGCTGTAGATACGTTGTCACAGCTAATGTTTTACCTAAATTGCATTTATACATGAAGACTAGAGCTTGATCCAACTTTTATTGATGGTCAGACTAATGTAAAACAATTTTAAATGGGCTCTGTGGCTGTTTTTCTTGTAGTTGTGATGTTTTTAGGGAGATGCCTTTTTTCCCCTTTTATAGTTACATGACTGACTTTTTATCATCTCTTTCTTTCCTTGAGGATTTAAATTTCAAATAATTATTCTTTTTAATGGTAATACTAAGAATTATGGTAGATAATGCAGAAAGTTCCCTTTACATGCTTTGGTTAGCTCTTGATTAAGCATAATTTCTGCCTTTGAGACTATTTTATATAACGAACTCAATGCTTTACAAGCAATTTCAGTCCTATTAAACCAAGATTCTTCTATCTATATCTCTGTCCATCTTGACAATTCTTCCGTTTTTGCTTGTGTCCTTTAAGGGGTCCTACAAGTTTTATTCGTAAACAGTGTGGTTCTGAGCCGCTGGAAACTTTGCAATTGTTGATTTGAGAAATCATTTTCATTTTAAGTTCACTCAGGCAAAAACAAAGCAGTCTGTTAAAAAGAAAATATGAAAATAGTGTAGTCCGAGTGGCCAACATTTACAATAGCATAGACGAAAAGTTCATTACAAGCAATGTGAACAGCACCTTTCAAGTAACTTTTTGAGGGGTACCATTTTTCCAAAGAATCCCTACAGCTCAGGATTTAAGTGTGATGGGGTTGTTATTGTTGTTGTTTTTTTGGAGGAGGGGGGGGAAGGGGAAGGAGGAGAAAGGATTGGTTAAGAAAAAAAAATTTTTAAGGCAATTTATGGTTTATCTTCTCATTGGAATGAGAAAGTGAAGGAGTCAGCACTCACTGAAATAGTTTGTAAAGATACTGGCTGTTAATCATTTTTCTCTTATACTTTTTCAGATTTGTAGACTCACTAAAACTATCCTCAGAAGACATTCTTATACTCAAAATAACTCACAGAAACTATGGACTGCAGGATTGTCTTAACTCAATCATTCAGGCAGTATCCCACAGGGTTGTTAGGGCTGCTCTCACTAGGCTTAGTTTTTATGTTCTGAATGACAGACTTGCATTAAAATGCAGTTCTGGGTCTTGTGGAACCACTTTGAAGAGCTTTGTTTGGCAAAAAGCAATAAACAGGTAAGCATACTGACTACAGAAATCATTAAAGATTATGATGCTTAAATTGTAAATTTTCTAGTTTTAGTATTTTGAAGTTTATGGAATTGATTGTCCATGCAGCTCTGATTCTGAAATATATGTTGTTCACTCTATGTGTTGGAGGGACAACACAGTAGGGCATAAGCAACCCAGGAGGTTCCTGGAGAGCATCAGTGACAACTTCCTGATCCAGGTGACAGAGGAGCCAACGAGGAGAGGTGCTTTGGTGGACCTCATGCTCACAGACAAGCAAGGGCTCCTTAGGGATGTGAATGTGTAAGGCAGCTTTGGCTGTAGTGACCATGAGGATCCTGAGAGGAGAGAGGAGGGCAAAAAGCAAGATCACAGTGCTGCATTTCAGGAGAGCAAACTTTGACCTCCTCAAAGATCTCATTGTTAGTTTCTGATGGGATCAGGTCCTGGAGGGAAGAGAGGCCCAAGAAAGCTGGTTGATATTCAGTTATCACCGCCTCCAGGCTCAAGAGCCAAAGTCCATGTCATTGAGCAGAAAGTCAGGCAAAAAAATACCAGGAGGCCTGCATGGATGAACAAGGAGATCCTGGCAAAACTCAAACATAAAACAGAATTCTACAGAGTGTGGAAGTAGGGACAGGTAGCTTGGGAAGAATACAGAGACATTGCCCAAATGTGCAGAGGTACAGTTAGGAAAGCTGAAAGCCCACCTGGAACTGAATCTGGTGAGGGACGTCAAAGGCAATAAGAAGGGCTTCTGTAGGTACATAAGTGACTAAAGGAAGGCTAGGGAAAAAGTGAGCTTGCTGCTGAATGGGGCAGATGTCCCAGTGACATAGGACATGGAAAAGGCTGAGGTGCTGAATGCCTTCTTCACTGCAGTCCTTACTAGCAAGACCAGCCTTCAGGAATCCCAGGCCCCAGAGACCAGGGGTAAAGTCTGGAGCAAGGAAGACATACCACTGGTGGAAGAGAATCAGTTTAGGGAACATGTAAGCAAACTGGACATATGTAAATCCGTGGGCCTTGATGGGATGTACCCATGAGTGTATCCTGGCTGATGTAATTTCATGTCCACTTTGATCAATCAAGGTGATTGGGAGAGGTGCTTGAGAATGGGAAGAAACCAAATGCCTCTCCTATCTTCAAAAAGGGCAGGAAGGAGGACCCAGGGAACTACAGGCCAGTCAGCCTCACATCAATCCCTGGGAAGGTGATGGAGCAGCCAGTCCTGGAAACCGTTTCCATGCACATGAATGACAAGAAGATCGTCGGGAGTAGTCTGTATGGATTCACCAAGGGGAAGTCGTGCTTGACAAGCCTGCTGATACACTTCTACAATGAACTGACTGGCTTGGTAGATGAGGGGAGAGCAGTGGATATTGCGTACCCTGCCTTCAGGAAGGCTTTTTGATACTGCCTCTCATAAGATCTTTGTAGAGAAGCTGATGAAGTATGGGCTGGATGAGTAGACAATGAGGTGGATGGTAAATTGGCTGAATGGTGATCAGTGGTATGAAGTCCTGTTGGAAGGCAGTAAGTAGCAATATGCCCCAGGGATCAATAGTGGGTCCAATCCTGTTCAACATTTTCATTAATGATTGGGATCAAGGGGCAGAATGCACTCTCAGCAATTTAGCTCATGTTATAAAACAGGGAGCTGACAGAAACATCATGAAGTTCAACAAGGGGAAGTGCGATGTCTTGCACCTGGGGAGAAACAGCCGCAGGCACCAGTATATGCTGGGGTTCACCAAGCTGGAAAGGAGCTTTCCAGAAAAGGACCTGGGGGTCCTGGTGGACAAAAAGCTGAACATGAGCCAGCAATGTGCCTTTGCAAGCCACCTGGACATGGCCCTGAGCAACTGTCTCCAGGTGTCCCTGCATGAGCAGGGGAGTTGGACCAGGTGACCTCCAGAGGTCCCTTCCAACCTCGATTATTATGTGATTCTGTAATTTACATACACAAAATTGGCAAAAAGTAAGAATACTGTATTTAAAATAAGGGCTATTTAAAATCACAGAATCACAGAATGTTAGGGATTGGAAGGGACCTCGAAAGATCACCTAGTCCAATCCCCCTGCCGGAGCAGGATTGCCTAGACCATATCACACAGGAACGCGTCCAGGCGGGTTTTGAATGTCTCCAGAGAAGGAGACTCCACAACCTCTCTGGGCAGCCTGTTCCAGTGTTCGGTCACCCTCACCGTAAAGAAGTTTTTCCTCATATTTATGTGGAACCTCCTGTTTTCCAGCTTGCACCCATTGCCCCTTGTCCTGTCAAGGGATGTCACTGAGAAGAGCCTGGCTCCATCCTCATGACACTTGGCCTTTACATATTTATAAACATTAATGAGGTCACCCCTCAGTCTCCTCTTCTCTAAGCTAAAGAGACCCAGCTCCCTCAGCCTCTCCTCATAAGGGAGATGTTCCACCCCCTTAATCATCTTCGTGGCTCTGCGCTGGACTCTCTCTAGCAGTTCCCTGTCCTTCTTGAACTGAGGGGCCCAGAACTGAACACAATATTCCAGATGCGGCCTCACCAGGGCAGAGTAGAGGGGGAGGAGATCCTCTCTTGACCTGCTAACCACACCCCTTCTAATACACCCCAGGATGCCATTGGCCTTCTTGGCCACAAGGGCACACTGCTGGCTCATGGTCATCCTGCTGTGCACTAGGACCCCCAGGTCCCTTTCCCCTACGCTGCTCTCCAACAGGTCTGCCCCCAACTTGTACTGGTACATGGGGTTGTTCTTGCCCAGATGCAGGACTCTACACTTGCCCTTGTTATATTTCATAAAATTTCTCCCCGCCCAACTCTCCAGCCTGTCCAGGTCTCTCTGAATGGCTGCGCAGCCTTCCGTTGTGTCAGCCACTCCTCCCAGTTTTGTGTCATCAGCGAACTTGCTGACAGTGCACTCTATTCCCTCATCCAAGTCATTAATGAATATATTGAATAGAACTGGTCCCAGTACCGACCCTTGAGGGACTCCACTAGACACAGGCCTCCAACTGGACTCTGTCCCATTGACCACCACTCTCTGGCTTCTTTCCTTCAGCCAGTTCACAATCCACCTCACTACCCGATCATCCAGACCACACTTCCTCAGTTTAGCTGCAAGGATGCTGTGGGAGACCGTGTCAAACGCTTTACTGAAATCAAGATAGACCTCATCCACAGCTTTACCGTCATCTATCCACCGGGTTACGTCCTCATAAAAGGCTATCAAGTTGGTTAAGCATGACTTCCCGTTGGTGAAGCCATGCTGAGTGCCCCTAATGATCCCCCTATCCTTGATGTGCCTAGAGACAGCACCAAGGACAAGTTGTTCCATCACCTTTCCGGGGATGGAGGTGAGGCTGACCGGTCTATAGTTACCCGGGTCTTCCTTCTTGCCCTTTTTGAAGACTGGAGTGAGATTCGCTTTCCTCCAGTCCTCAGGCACCTCTCCCATTGCCCACGACTTAGCAAAGATGATGGAGAGTGGCCTAGCAATGACTTCCACTAGCTCCCTCAGCACCCGCGGGTGCATCCCATCAGGGCCCATGGATTTATGGACGTCCAGATTGCTTAATTGGTCCCTGACCCAGCCCTCATCTACCAAGACAGATTCCTCCTCTATCCTGACTTCTTCTGGGGCCTCAGCGGTCCGGGGCTCCTCAGGACAGCCTCCAGCAGTATAGACAGAGGCAAAGAAGGTATTCAGTAACTCCACCTTCTTTTTATCCTCTGTCTCCAGGGCCCCCACCTCATTCATCAGTGGGCCTACATTGCCTCTAGTGTTGGCTTTACCTGCAATGTATTTGAAGAAGCCCTTTCTGTTGTCCTTGACCTCTCTTGCAAGGTTTAATTCCATGGAGGCCTTAGCTTTCCTAGTTGCCTCCCTACATCCTCTGACAACAGACTTCTATTCCTCCCAAGTGGCCAGCCCCTCCTTCCATGATCTGTACACCCTCTTCTTCCACTTGAGTTTGCCCAGCAGTTCCCTGTTTAACCATGCAGGTCTCCTGGTACCCTTCCTTGACTTCCTACCTGTTGGGATGCTCTGATCTTGAGCTCGGAAGAAGCAGTCCTTGAATGCTAACCAACTATCTTGGGCCCCCTTACCTTCTAGTACCCTGTCCCATGGGATTTCCCCTAGCAATTGCTTGAAAAGGCCAAAGTTGGCCCTCCTGAAGTCCAGGGTTGTGATTCTGCTAGCTATTCTGTTCCTGCCACATGAGATCCTGAACTCTACCATCTCATGGTCACTACAACCAAGGCTGCCCTCAACCTTCACCTCTTCAACCAGACCCTCCTTGTTAGTGAGGATAAGATCCAGCAACGCTCCTCTCCTAGTTGGCTCATCCACCATTTGCATCAGAAAGTTATCATCAATGCACTGGAGGAACCTCCTGGACTGAGGATGGCTGGCTGAGTAGGCCTCCCAGCAAATATCAGGGTAGTTGAAATCCCCCACGACAACCAGACCCTGTAATTGAGAGACTGCTCTCAGCTGCCTGTAGAAGGCCTCATCAGCCTCCTCATCCTGATCCGGTGGCCTGTAATAGACACCCACAACAGTATCACCCCTGCCAGCCTGCCCCTTAATTCGCACCCACAAACTCTCAACTCGCTCCTGATCCGCCCCTGGACAGAACTCAATACATTCTAGCTGCTCACTCACATAAAGAGCAACTCCACCACCTCTCCTTAGTGGCCTGTCTTTCCTGAACAGGACATAGCCATCCATGACCACATTCCAGTCAAAATGCATAGGTAGCCTTTGCTATTGTTATTAATTGCTAGTATTTAATAGCTAAGTACCTTTTTTCTTTCCTGTCTGTGGCCCTGTTCAGATTTTTCTACCTTTTACTATATGCAACTCCATATTTACTATATGTAAATACACTTTTTAATATACATAAAAATTTTATATTGTAATAATACACAATAAATATATAATAGCATATAATAATTTAATATAGTCAATATTTTATGTAAAAGTATTTAAATATATGTAATTTAATATATCTATAACATAATTAATATAACTTCATATTCACTATATGTAAATATATGTAATATACATATTTAATCTATATAATTCCACATTTGCAGGTGAATTTAGTCCGGTTAGGCTGAGATCTTAAACTCTCTTTTAGTGTGCTACAAGTATAAAAGTAAATATTTTTGTTTGCATTGCAGGTTTCTGCAAGTGCTTCCAGCTTCTGCAGAGGATGAGAAACTTTTAGTAGATGTCTTAAGATTTTTAAACAAATTGCTTAGAGAGCAGAGATCAAATTTGGAGTCACACCATTTAAAGTGGATCCTGAAATCATTGCTTAAAAATGTAAGAATGTACCTAAAAAGTTAGATGTAGAGTGTAAGAAATGATGTAACTGTGAACTGGTTGGCTGGTTCGTTTCTGGTGAGTTCCTCAAGGAAAACAACTTCTCTCAACAAAAGCAAGAAATAGTAGATCTTGTGGTGTTGATGTCTGCTCCTTCGTGGTCAGTGCTATGGTTTTAGTGTTTGGGGAAGTTAACTTTGAAGAAGAGTAAGTTTAATTCTCTCCTTTACTTGTCACACAAATTGTTTCTCTAAACTCAAATGTTTGCCAAAAGCAAACAATGTCTACCTGTGTGTGCCTTGCTCTGGTGTAGTTAACTATGGTGATACGCTTGTATAGAGCCATATAACTATAGTTAGCTATGCAGAGCTCTATATGTACGTATAACTGTATATACTTATATAGTATGGTTAACTATGTAACTATACATATGTATGTGCGTGCATACATATACAGCTGTGTAAGGTGTGCTTAGCTACATAACTACATATGTATTATCTATGTAACTTAAAGGATAAGGTTCCATGCAGGTGTATTGGAACCTTCTGTTTGACAAAGAGATATAAATGAACATTTATATCTCTTTGATATAAGAACTGAAAGTTAGGACAGCAGTTTTTGCTTTCAGTATGTCTGTCACTTCAGTTTTGGTTTTCAACGGTTATAATATGTCTAAGTAAAATATTTTAATAAGCTTGAGGAAGGTATTACATAAGCATAAAGTTCATTTGCCATAGTCAAAATGCATATATAATATTAACAGTAATTTTTTTTCTCAGTTTTTCTAGACTCCTATGCTTTCTATTTGAGAGACCCATTCTATCCAGTACTGTTCATTTAAGATGTGTAAAAGTGGAAAGTATAAAAACAAATAGGAAATTAATATCATAAACCAACTTTTTCTGTATTTGTCGAAATATAATAATTCAATCTTGCTATATAAAAACAATAGTTAAATATATTAATATAAAATCTTTATATCAAATGGCTTTAAGTCTTTCAAGCAACTGAGACATATGTCATGAACTGGTATTTCTACAATGTGTTTCCTGTTTTTTGTGATTTTTTTTTTTTATTGCAGGTTATTGCTGTGAATAACTTTGACTTTTCTTTCATGCTTCAAAAAACTCTGTATCATGGCTTAATGCCAGGAAATTTTAAAGGCCTTACCAGTAGATTCTTTTATGACGTTTAGTAAATTGAAGTAATTGGTAATTATAGAAATTTTTTACTATGCTTTTTACAGAAATATTTCTTAGTAAAATGATCATGGAATTTGTCATTTATAATGTGCGTGATTCACAAGCTCTCAACAGAAAAATGGCTTTAGTGTGACTATTAACATAGGATTTAAACAATGCATTATGTGACTGTATTTTTATTCTTTTCTTTTAGGAGCCAAAATCCCTTTTGGGCCTCCTGGTGCGACCAGAATCCCAAGTGCAGGACGAAGCAGATGAAATACAGACCACTGTCAGGCAGCAACTGGATAAAGAACTCATTCGTCTTTTTAACACATTGTTATTTTGTTCCATGTCAGCGACTGACAGGTACAGTGTAAATGGATCTGTCTGTGTAATTCTGGCAGGGGACCATAATACCTACTGCTGCTGTATCTCGGTCAGAATTTGAATAGAATTACATCATGACTCAATCATTTTAAACTGTAAAAATGGAATATACTTCTCTTGAAGTGAAGATCGACATTAGATAGGCCTTTTCACAGTAAAATTAGGAAATTAACTGGGAGACTTGGAAGAATATGTACTAGTGGTCACGTTTTCAGCAAATGATAATTAAACTGATTGTGGAAGAAAATGGGCTATTTCTTTTTTACTGCTGGAAATTTGCATAAGCAAATTATAACTTAGTTGATTTCGTAGCATTTATTTATAGCAAAGTAAAACATTGAAATATTTGAAGTATCAACAAATATTTATTTTCATTGAACTCCTTTTTAGTCTAATACAGTAAATCAGTGCACATTAGTGATTATTTAGGACAGCTACTTCCAGCATGAAGTACCAACCTTTTTCTGTCAATCAATCAAACACAGAAATTAATTTCTATAAGTTTTTTTTCTCCGAGTTTCTAAGATAACATCTTCCCACACTGAGTTTCTCTGTCCAAGTGTATTCTAAGAAATACTAAAATTGCAGCTCAAGATAATATTTATTTATTTAAGTGCCACAACATAACTGTTTGTAAAGATACTTCCAAAATGTTACCTTCTTCATTCTTCCCACGAGTTATTCATTTTCAAAAAATTTTGACAGCTGGAAATGGGAGGATTATAGAAATCCTTGCTAGTTATATCTCACACTCCTGTGTTTTCCATCTACCTGAATTCTAGATTGAAGGTAATTTGCAGGAAATATTTTTAAGCTTGTCTCTTGAACCAGAACAAACATAAGCATAGCTACTAAGCTTTGCAGCTCTTCTTGTTATGTTATCCATCTTCTTCAATCTCTTACTCTTTATTTAACATGCTCCTTAATAATTAGAGATATATCTAATTTGTCCTATTTTTCTTAAGCAGCCCTGTTATAATCAGATGCAATATTACTCTTTCAGAACCTGGGTGAAGCTAATAAAATGTCCAAATTTAATTCAATGTTATTCTATGCATAAGGCAATAGTAACTAATCAAGATGCTGAGACTCATAGAGTCATAGTAAGAAGAATGAGGCATTGGCCTCTTGTAAAATGATTCATTATAATAGCTTCATATTGACAGTTGATTTTTTTTTTGTTTTTTTACAATTAAACCAGAGAGGGCTTGGAACTTGCTGGCTCTTTCAGAACTGAGCTGGCTCTGAAGCTGCTACAATGTTTAAGGCTAACAGATGCATCGCATTTTTACGGACTTCCTTCACTGGAGAGAACATTACGGGGAATGGTTCATGTTACTGCACTTCCAGACTGGAGTACCTACTCTGCTGCAGTTGAACCTGTCACAATTTGTAAGAAATATTTAACAGGTCTTCTTGAGGTAAGTAGCTTACGTTACAACATAGCTTTTGGTTTGAATGCTTATAAAGAACTGTGTAACTAATGACACTGTAATTTTTAGGATGTACTTCTAGTGAATATCATCACTAGGAATAGGTGTGGGAAAGATGCTTTTTTCTTCTGCTTAAATAGCAAAAATTTGAAGACTAGATTGAGTGATGTGTATCTGTACTTATGATGGTAGCTTGTATTGTGCCTTCATCCACTATTTAAGAAGTAATATAAAGGGACTATAGTTTAAGCAAGATGAAAAATAGACGTGGTGTGGTGTTGTGGTGTTTTGGTTATTTAAAAAAAAAAACAAACTCTAAGAGGAAAAATCAGAGATCTTCTCCCACAGGCAAAATCCATGTCTGAAAGTGGGTCTGGGGGAACAGCAACTCATTAGGCAGGTTATTAACACAAAGAAAGCAGAAAAGAGGTAATTCAAGATGCTGCAGTTGTTGGGAAGCCAAAATTTCATTCTTGTTTTCAGTGTTCTTACTTATTTGGTAAGTCCGTGGACGTGATAGGCAATTAGTTTTTGCTCCTAAAATTATATCTTTTGAAAGCTCCAGTCTCCTTAAAACTGTAGGAAAAGCATAGATCTGGCTTTCTGATTGTTTTACAAGTATTCAGTAAGGTAGGTATGTTTAAAAGTTTTCTTTTTAGTTTCAAATACTAACATCTATTTGTTGCATTGCTAGAGGCTTGAAAAAGTCTTAGCGTAGTTTTAATTCATTTGTGATTCTGAACTATATGAACAGATAAGTGTCAGGAAAGTTTGTATACAGCTGATAATCATATTTGTGATGAAAAAAAAATATAGTCTTTTAGGGGGAAGTTTTAACTTGCCAAGATTTCTTGAGTAGAAATAAATATTTTAGAGCTATTTGATTAGATGAGTTCTGCAGTTTGAAATCTAGACTAAAAATGGCACCAAGGTTATAGATGTTGTCATGTGAAAGCAAGATTATTACTGGACAAAATCATAAATGTTACAGAATGAAATTAACTGGTAATACATAAGGTCTATGTGCAGAAGAATTATGCAGCTTTACTTGGCCTAAATATGAAAGTAAATCTAGGTTTCTTCTTGGGGGGAGGGGAGAAAGTGGATTTGAAAGGAATTCCTGTAGAGTGGGACACTGAAAGAAAGAACAGCAGCAAAAATTGAGAGTTTTAAATCGCCATGCTTTGGGGAGAAAAATACATCTAGAAGTGTAAGTCTTAAGACTATAATTTAAAAAAAAAATTGGGGCATGTTCTGTTGAAAGCAGCATGCTTTTTATTTTGACGTGTATGGTTAGATATTTGGTCAGACACAGTTTACTTAATGAACCAGTGACATTTATTTCTGTTCATTATAATTTGATATAGAAAGCTGATATATTTATTCCAATTCAAATCACAATAAAAGATATAAATGACCCTTTTTGTTGAACACAGAATTTTGAAAAGAAATTGTATTTTTAATGCCAAACATAGCATAAAGAACTGGGTAGAATAAATGGACTGTTTCCATCAAAACCAAACTCTTAGTTTTCTATTCATTATCATGCTTATTGTTAAGCTCCACTGCATTCTTCATTTGAAGAAGCAAATAAAAAACATTGAACTTCAGAGGATTAATCATATAGGTAACTATCGCATGACTGAATGACTCATAAATAAATAAATTCTTCAAATTCAGCTAAAAATCTGCCGTCTTTTCATATGTTTAAATTATCATTTACTAGTATGTAGGATAGTTAGTACTCTACCTGTATACTGCTTACAGTAAAGCTACCATGAACTTGTACCCCAACTCTTAGGTCATCTCATCGTTTTATGTTGAATGGGGAGGAAACGCTATGTCCTTCATGGGAAAAGGTGTTACAAAAAGCACGGTTCTTTGCTTGCTTCACTTATCTCATGAAATGATGGCTCAAGCCAAGGATACGGTGAGTGCATTACGGTTGTCCTTATCATTTGTGATGGCTATGCACAGATATATTATAACTGCTAAAGTTAAATGATGGCTTTTCATATGAGGTGGAGGAAGATGTTGCAACAGATAGTAAAAATTACAAAAATCAGGTAATCATCTCATTTGGTTATAGCATTTGATAAATGAATAGAGTATCATATCATATACAAAAAAGCTGAAGATTGAGTTCTAACCTTACTGAAATCATTCTTCAACTAATTCTGTGGATTTAAAAAGGCCTTCTGTTAGAATAAGGTATAATTTCCTTTTTATAAAAAAATGAGAAATCAGCATTTTATGTGGGAGGAATAAATTTAAGGGTTTATAACAGCATTATTTCTTCAGCCTTGTATAGATAACAGGCTTTCTAGCATAAGTTTATACATACGTGTGTGTATTCTTTCATGTGTGCATATATATATATAAAAGAATATATACATACATAAGAGAATTATTGTCTCACTTATAAAAGAAGCTATCTTTACTTATTAGCAAAATTGATATCTGCTCTGTGTTCACATGCGTATTTTGAGAACTAAATTTATGAGAGTTTAGAAAAAATGGCCTTAATCCTGAAGCAGTTAAAGCAAATTCGGCAGTTTAGTATAATCATTTTGGAGAATTAACATCCACTCTTGTTAATATCTGTGATAGCCACAAGTGAAAGGCTTTCAATATGATCAAGTACATATGTTAACTAGAAATAGCAGTATACTTGCATCTCCAAATTCCAGATGTCTGTTTCTCCAGTTCTGTACTCCTTCAAGACATTAAGTGCTGACAAAGTTTGTTAAAATTGCAGGGGGACAGAGTATTAAGTACACTGCAGGAAGACTGCAGCCTCCAGAGAATTAGAGCATAAATGAAGGAGTAGACTTTCTTTTTATATCAGTCTCGTAGAATAATATGTATAGTAGCATAATGATCTGTAGCATTGGTTTGTGGCTGTAAGTCATAATCTGTGTGCAAAATAGTGTTACTGTCTAGACTTTACTAATAACTTATAATCTCAAAGAAATTTTAAATCCTGGCTGTTGTTTACTATTATGTGCTTTAGTGTCAAATCTTATGGAGAGAGAAATACAAAATTAGCCTTCTTCCTCTGTGCAAGCAGTGTTATACAAGAGGTACACTGGATAGCTATGATTTAAAAAAAAAACTACCCAAACTAGCTTAAAATGCACAGTCTAACGACTTGAAATTAAAGCTAAAGCAAGTTATTTTTTTTTCTCATTAGCAATATTATGAACCAGTATGGTCTTTCATTAGTAGAAGGACCACCTTGTTAAGTCAGACATAAGATCCTTTAGCTCATACTGATGGACAGAAGTAACTCACCGATGTTTGTAGGAGTACATGAGAAATAGAGCATATACTTAGGGTGTACTAGAATTTCTGCAATGTTTTGTTTGTTTGCTATGGTATCATTTCATTGGTCTTGCTTTACTGACTTATATTTTGTATTTCATTTTGTATGTTAATGCCCTCCCTCTCCAAATTCAAAGGTTGTAAAATACTGTGCTTTTTGTAATTCATATTGTGTATATTGAGAAGATCCATGCAAAATACTCTGCTCTGAATGAAACATCGGTCATCTATTTTGTAAAAATGTACAGGACTGAGATGGTCAGAAGACACGTACATAAAATTTTAGGTTATGCATTATGAACTGAATGCATTGTTTGTGCAGTGCTATGGTTAAACTGAGCACTTTTCAGGTATGGGGGTTTTTTAACCTCAACTAAAGAAATTAATTTGCAAAATCAAGTATGATTTCATGGAATTTGCGGCTTAGTAGTATGTAGCAGTCTGCGTGACTTTGTTTAATCACATGGCAGGTTCATGAAGAAAAAGAATGAACTACGATCAAAGAAATAATTGCATGTTCTTATTTAGTAGTTTCCTGCAAATGTGTAATATAAGAGAGAAAGACAAATAATGTTAATAATAATCACAAATAAAAAAATGTAAGGAATAGATTTTGAATGGCAATAATTATCCCAGTATTTCAAGTAAATTATTTAATCTCTCTTTAGCACTGCTGTTCTATTTCTATGTAGAAGATGACACATTTAATTTTATTCAGTAAGTGAAGTCAGCAGGTTAAATACGTGTTTATAGGGACAGAATAAAAATCTTTTTTCCTGGAATATCAGTGTTGTGTGCATTTAAAGTGTTGTAGTATGTAATTGGTAGCTCAGGCTGTTGGTAGACTGGCATGGCACTGAAAGAGTTGTAAAATTACTTGTTAATTTATTTTCTGTTTTCTAATCAGGACTGGGTATCTCTTTGGTCTTTGCCTTACGATAACCGTGAAGAACAAGTTACTTCTCAGCTAGGTCTGGCATGGCTGGTTCCTTTATGGGTAGATAGAGACCCTGAGGTTAGTTAATGCAATGTTAAGTTGATATCTTATTTTGGCCCTTAATTATTTGCAAAATTTTTTTTCATTAATTTATTCAATATTTAAACTACTGGTTTGCATTATTTAAAATGTTACTGACTATGTTGTGCATAACAATAACAACAAAGTTAGGGAGAATGTTTCCATATAAACATCTTCTGAGAAATCCTTCCCTACATCTTTTGTGCTTTCATTAGTCACTCATGATCATGATTCATAGGCAGTATTCATTGACATTACAGTTACTTAGCTGCAAAGCAGAAACATTTACATGAACTACAAATTTAGAGCAAATGTATTTGATACAAATCTGTTAAATTACATGCATTTGCTAAATGGAACTATTTTTAAGTGGTAAAATGTGAAGAATATTGGAGACTATGTTAGTATTAAGTATTCAAAAATCTATTTTATTAATTCTGTCATTTTTACGTATACGTAATTGTGATTATGAGTATACAGTCAGAGAAGTATAGGAAAAGAGGTTGTTACTTTTTAAATGATTCCGTTAAGCTCCAGTCTCACTTGATACAACTTAATAATTTAAAAAATGTGTTGCTAATTACTGTAAGAAATATCACTTTGTGGTGTGCTTGTATGTACTAGGTCAGATTTACAGCACTTGGAATAGGATCAGCTCTTACATCTCTTGAAATAGGATGCATTGCTTTAGCAGAAAGTTGCCAGAACATTTCAGGAGGGCTGTGGGGAACTGTGATAAACATCCTTCTGGACCAATCTGAATGTAGCATGGTACGCAGGGAGGTATGTTTCTTGCGTCCTTCTGCTGTCTTAGATTGTCAAGGTTTTTTTGATTAAGGAGAAAAGATTAGTTTAATTTTTTATTCTATATATCTTTCTCTGATGCTGCACAACACCTACAGCAGTTAAATACTACCTAATTAAAATAAATGTTTAGCTTCTTATTTAGAATTGCTCAAGAAGCAACAAATACAGATGACTAGTGTAAAAGCAGAAATTATCTAAATAATACATGTGAATGCATAAAAACTCCTAAGGCTTACTTAGGCAGACAAACAGGTTGCTAAAGCATAACAAATTAGCCCAGATTTTAATGGCTGTTTTGTTCCATTTATGAAAGCTTTGATACCAACTCATCACCTGATCTGTAGTAAACATCTCTTCATTGGAGACATGAAGTAATCTAATTTGCCTAGGCACTAAGGTTTATTTGTGAGAACGGAAAGTTTGTTCTCTGCTAGAACAGCACATAGAACTACGTAATACTGTATTTAAACTGTGTACATGTTTTTTGCAACTTCCTGTCAACTCTAGTTGTAAGGTTTTTCTTGTTTTCCAATGACAAAGAAAGAACAACTGTGACAAATAGTGGGTTAGTTTCTTCCCAGCTCTGGTGCTCAACTACTTACATATTCCACAGTAATATTTTGAATTTATTTCTGCAAAATGCTTTTAAGGATATATTCTTCATTGTTTTATTTAACTTCCAAATCATTTTAGTAGTCTCATAAGAGTCAAATTATTGACAAAAGATTGACAAAATATGAAAAAAGCAGTTTCAATCCACCCACATATACATGTGATATATTTGTAATACAAACTAGAAAAACACACATACTATGTAGTTAGAAAGGAAAATATTTGGAATGTATGTGTCTGTCGCAATGTGTCCCCCACATTGTCCCAATTATTTTACAATAATTAAAAAACAATACATGGGAACTATAGAGTGGAGCGTCATAAACAGTTATCCAGGTTTTCCTGCTCAGGGATTTTTTTCCAATAGTTCTTGTTATGTAATGCTCATTCAACAGGATTGACTACTGGAATAGTGATGGAAGTATTTTACAAAAAAATAAATTTGTTTCCTAGTGGTTTCTATTCCTCTCTTCCTTGTCTTTTTTTCTTACCAGCCTTCTCTTGTGCCATGCCCTAATGACATCTATCATAGGTGAAGTCTGAGAGGGGGTTTAGGTTATATCCTTCTAATTATTCTTTTTTTCCAACATGAACATGAAAATTCTTTGTGTTTCAACATATGTCTAAAGCAATGGGATAATATGTAGACTGTGCTGTTCAGTCTGATGTGGGTTTTTTTGAACTGTGATGTCTAGATGGCAATATGGTGCTTTCGTTTCTTTCAGGCTGCTTTTATTCTACAAAATCTCCTTGTGATTCCAATTCCTACAGAAGACGTGAAAGATTGTGTTTGGCAAGTGAGTGACTATTACATTTGATAAGAAAGGTCATAGTGTCATAGAGATCTTATGTCAGTATACCTGTAAAATATAAACTTAAAAAATTACATGTCTAAGGTAACATTTTGGAAAGAGAAATATATGAATAGGCAAACTTCTTTCAAACTGCCAGCAAGCTCAAGAAAAGAAGCAAAGTTAGTTTGTATATGTGTTACATTTCACGAATATAGTATATTTGGGCTCCTAGGTAACTTGCTTACTTACATAGTGTCATTAATGTTTTAGGATAGAAATTGGTTATTTCTTTTACCCACACTTGGAATGCAACATGATTAAAGGGGTAGGAGGAAGAAGATGTTCTGAGAATGTGGTGTTTTGAAAGAAATATGTAAGTGATGAGAAACAATCGTTTCCAAAGAAAGATGAAGCAAGTTGTTGCTTAAGTCAATTTAAATGCTTCTTAAAAACATAACCCCTTGCTCAAAGCAGGGTGAACTAGAACACATTGCTCTAGGATGGAAACTCCACAACCTCTCTGGACAACCTGTCCTAATGTTTGACGACCTTCACAAGGAAAAAGTTTTTTCTTAAGTTGAAATAGAATTTCCTGTATTTCAATTTTTGCTCATTGCCTTTTGTCCTGCCACTGGATGCCAATGAGAAGAGTCTGTCTCCCTTTACTTTCTCTCATCAGATATTTATACAAACTGATAAGATCCACTGGAGACTTCTCCAGTTCTGATCTTGAGTCAGTCATCTCATGTTACCTGCAGCAAGTCTGGTTCATTTTACATAAAGATCTTTGGATCTTAGTTCCCCATTTTTCAGATTTTTGTGGCCTTGATACCTATTCTTTCTGTCCATCTTGCTCCTTCCAGTATGTGAGATCGTACCTATATGAGAACAGTGTATGTTATTTTTTTGAAGAAATTTGCAGATGCAATCGTATCCTGTTTTATCTGGTTTTTTTTTGCAAAAGATCAAGTTAGTGCTAAAAGGCATTCCTCCTATTTTACTAGGATGAGTTATCTATGATTCAGCTGCACCCAAAATCAATTATGCTATTTCTTGCAGAGCTAAATTTTACAGTGTGTCTTATCTTTCCTTTACAGCTGATCATAAAGGAAGATGTTCAAGTAATCTTATGAATCTGGCCCTTGTTTCAGTCTTATTGCTTATTACTTATATTTTATCATTATAAATAGTAATGATTTAAATTCATAATAGCAAGGGATTTACAAGGGCCAGCCATTGTAACTTGTCAATAGAAACTCTAGTAAGAGTTACTTACTCTTTTTTTAAACATTTCAATGACTATGGTGAGGTGACAAAAATTGAATCCAGTTGCAGAATTCTGAATGAATTCCAGTGCAATTAATAGAAGCTTTAAGTCAATGTGATTCTTATTAAGTGCAATTTAATGGAAATTGCTCATCACTTAATAAGTGTTCATGCTGAAAGATATTATCAAACAACACTTTATGGTAACTGGTAAATTAAAACTGTTGAAAATACAAACAACAAATTAAAATTGTAAGATACCACCAGGATCAAATTCTGTATTTCAGAGTTACTTTTTTTCCTGTCACTCTGAGTAAGGTGGTTTGTCTGTTGACATTAATGCAAGCAAGTTCAAAGGAGAGCTATTAAGTGGATCTGGGTGAATAGCAGGAATAATGTACCGTAGCCAAAGTAGAACATTATCGTTTTATCCCTTAGGCAAATAGGGGTGGAAAAGGAAAGGCTGTTAGTAGAGTTTGTAGGCCAGTATCTTCACAAGGCTGTCCATAGTGTTGCTGTTATCTAGTTGATCTGCTTGTAATAGTTCATTGTGCTATGTTACTTTACAGAGTGGCATAAGAAATTTTTTGTCATGAGTAAAGTCAAGCTGTGTAAAGTATTCTAAGACTGCAACATGTAGTGTTGTATGAAGATTACTGAAGTCAGAGCACTTTATGAATATAATTGATGAGTAACTCTTTCAGGGCACCTGTTGTACAATAAAGTATCTGGTATAACTTTTTAAACTGGCAAAGATGGTTCTGGATAGTAAAATTTTGACTAAATTTAACAAAATTTCCGAAGTATGCATTTGGCATAGTTGATACAGTCTATGTGTATTGCTGACAGTGTACGAGTGCAGTTTTATAATTCATCGTTTACATTAAATACTACATTCTTCTTCAAGCTGTCATATCTGATTCACCATTAATTGGCATAAGAGGCAAATAGTGCAAATAGTCTGTTTATATATTACAGAAACCAAAAAGAATGAGCAGTAGCCATCCAAAACTCTGATTATAACTTACCCTGTAACACAAAATAGTTTTACTGCTTCTACTTGATCTGTGGTTTTTTTGTTTTGTTTTGATTTTCTTGGAAAGTAAGCTTGTATTCAGTGTAAACGGAGGGGTTGGGGGAGATCTAGAGCCTCCTGGGAACAAGTAGTATTTTTCAAATTACATATTTGCAGTTGATCTGCTTCTCTCTCCTGACTGCCAAAGAAAGATTCTGATTAGCACTGACAAATTTTCTTTCCATAATTTTAAATAGTTTCTTCATGAAGTACTGCAAGATACCTCCTAAAACTGCCTTGCAGAATGTAATTGGTTTGAATTTTTCTGAGTCTGGGTTCTTTTGCCAATTAACACTTCTAAATTTGATAGTCACTCTATAACAGGTTATGTTGTAGCTTAATAAAACTTCCTGTTTTCTTCTGTTAGCATAGAAAACACTGGAGAAATACTGTAACAAAGGCAGTCAAATCAAACTGTTTATTTGAAATAGGACTATGAAGTCTTTCTTTTCAGGTGTAAATCTACTGCTCTAGAAAGTTTTCCCTGAGGTCAGTATTTAAAAAGAAATGACTGAAAACCATTGTTCAAAGATAATTTCTTTCTTTTTATGTCTTGTATTCTAAATATTTTGTAATAGTAGATTGACATGGTTAGATGTAGTATAATGGCAGTATACTTCAGAACAGGATGACCTTTTCAGGATATTCACTCTTATCTTAGTATGAATGTGCTCTTTCTCTAAAGAAAACTTTTACATTAATTGATATCTGTAAGTAGAATTAAATGCGAAATTAAAATTGTAGAGTCTCTTAGAGTCTCTTGATACATATACTGTCTTAAAACTACCCAGTTTCATGTTTCCATGGCTTTCTACTTACTGGTTAACAAATTCAGAAGCTAAATAGCTACTTCCATTTTGCTAAATAATTACTGTTTTTGTAAAATATGGTGATTTAGCTCAGCCTTAATAAAATCTACATTTGATTGTTGGAATCTATTAGTTACAGCCTGTAAACCAGCTATGTATACACACGCATATACGGTATTAGGCTTAATTCAGGGGTTTTTGACAGTTTATTTTATGTAAAAGATTCCTTTGAAGAAATGATGCTTATGAATTTCATGTCTTCAGGGTCTCTGTGTACATGATGAAGAATCTGGCCTCTCTCAGACAGGAAAACCTGCACTTAAGGCCCTTTTGTATCACTGCCAATTCTATGAACATGTGAATCAGATGGTGAAACACTGTTACCTAGGACGTTTTATTTTTGATTTGAATTCTTCCAAGGAAGACAACCTCATCATAGAAAAAGGTGGTATAACTGATAAGTGATCTTAATGTAATCTTGTATTTTAAATCTACTTAAATAACTTCTGGTTTTGAGTAACTTACCTCAAATAATTCTTACTAAAAATGGAACTGAAAATGAATATATAAACCAGGAACTTACATATGTTGTCAAAATATTGCTCTGAGGATTTAAGAAGTAGATAAGTCACTAATTTAACATATCTCAGAAAAAGCTCTGGGCTGTTATTTACATCTTTAAAAAGTTACTGATGGAAAAGATGTAATTGGTTCTGCAATATGTTTTCTTGCAAAATATTGAGATAAAAGACTTCTTATAATTGTGACTTTATGACAGACCAGTACAATGAAAGTTTAGGGGAAAAAAAGAGTATGGACTATTTCTAAGACTCCTACCTGTTTCTTGATGTGTTCAACTTCAAAGATACATGAGTAGGAGTGGACTCTAATATGCTGAACTTAGCTGGATTCTAAGACATTCAGATATAATCTAGTTCATAGACTGATCGAATTTGATACTCAGATTGGATTGTTTTGTATTTTTGTTTAAACCTGTATACTCTTTGAGTGTTTCCAATCTAACTTTTTTATTGACTAATTGTTTTCTGAACAATATTTCTAAGTCTTACTATGATGCATTGTGGGAACTCACATTCTTGCCCAAATGTGTATTATGATCTTAAGTTTAGAAAGCTAGGAAATTCTTCAGAGAGCTCAATTAGTAAAAACTGTTCAAGGGAGGGAAAATTAATAAGTTCATCCTTTTTTATTTCTTTTTGTGTGCCTAAGTTTCTGTATTTTCATCTTCTAAGGCTACAGATTTAAACAGTTTGTGTAGGTCTGCTTCTGTTAAACTTATGTTACAGAAGCATGAACAGAAGAGGGATGTTATTTCCCCTACCAAGTTATGACTTTGACAGACCCGAGGAAAATAAATATTCTTGGTTAACTCACTTGAGTTATCAGAGAAGTACCTCAGCAGTATACAAAATTCCAGTCATAAAAATCCTCAATTTCTTTCGTGGCTGCTTTATTTACGTATAAGTGTAATTTTTTTCAGTCCAGCACATTTCACTCCTCCCGTGATCCTCTTATTTGTGCCTCTTGGTAGTTCTGTTAGCTGATGCAATATCGTATCTAAGAGCAACTCAAATTCCAGGATTGTAGAACTTCTCAGTGAGCAGTTGAGATACGTTTTATAAGGTTATTGAAAAGCAAAGCCAAAAAAATGTTTTTTTCTGAGAGCCTTGAAATGAGGACAAAGAATGATGTATGATGTTTCAGGAACAAGAAACAAAATTTTTATTTATTTAAAAAAGGGGATGGGACAATGTTTACTCCATCTCTAAAACTATAGTGCTTTCCTGAAACCATTTCTGTTATTTTTTTTTTTTCCCCAACGTATTTTCCTCACATTTTTCAGGAATATGAAAAACCTCATCCACAGAGTTATGTTGAAAATAAAATTAGTTAGTTCAGTTTAGTAATTAGCTAAGATAGGTATAGGACTTCTACTTTTGTGGGTTTTGCACACTGAATCTGTGTAATCTAGTGCTTTATTCTTTGTTGTTTTCTAAATATATGACAGCCTCAAAACCTATTGTTGACAGGTTTGTGCTATAAAATTTTTGGCACTTTTTATTCTGAAACATTTACAAAGTAATTCTGCCTTCATTATATTTATGAATATGGGTTCTCTTGAAACTGCTTCTCTTAAAATGCTAATTTGAAGTATTTTGAAGATGAGGCCATCTGTTCATTATGTTTGTGCTGTGAGACCCCAGTATCTTCAATACTTTTGTACTATAATGTTTTAAATAAAACTGAATCCAAACTATTTCAAATGCCTAAAGGCTATGCAACTGCAGTTTGAACTAAGTGAACTTTTTCCAGACTATTTTATGTGCTGCTGAAAATCGTGTTTTATTTAATTTCTGTTTATTCAAGGGATTTGATGGGTAAGAATTTAAAGGTACAATGAGTGAAAACTTATATTCTGAGATCTTCAGAAGGAATTGTGGCTGGCTACTTTTCTGTTTCACTGAAACAATCCTTTGAAAAGCTTGTTATGCTCTCTGCTGGTCTTGTAGTAATGAAAACTTTTTTGGTTCGATTTTGATTTCATTCTTTTTTTCCTACAGATTTTGATGATTCTCTTAATCTTTGGAAGGCTCCATCCAGTCAAAGCCGATCTTCACATTCTCAGTCAACGTCTGAAACTATGGTAACTTGCAGAGTAACCTATTTATTTCAAATATAAAGTTGTTCACGAAATGCTTTGAAGAAATTTAGCACTCTTACAAATGATAAAAAAAAAAACAAACAACAAAACACAAACCAAAACTGAAACTAAACTGAAAATTAAAAAGCTGAAACTAAATTGAAATTTACTCTGAAATAGCTTTAAAATTAACCATAAAAGTTTTCTTTTGGTTATTTATGGTTATTTACCTGAGCAAAAATAAATAAAATAGCTTACCTTGACTAGCTAAATGCATAAGGCAGTGCTGAATTCTGTAGCTTCTCCCAACAAGACATATTCTCTAGAGATTACTTTGTAATTGGCTTTATTGAACAAATGCAGTCATCTCCATCTATAGTTGACACTTCAGCTGCTTTTATCCAAACTGTCCTTTCAGAGTGTACCTATATTTACACTATATAGCTACGGAACCGGATCAATCAAAACCACATAAGTACATTGGGTTAAAATCATGTTCTGTGTTATAATAAACTCTGGATTCTGAAAATGCTTTTATAAAATATAAAAGTGGCACAAGTGTTTGCAAGACCCAAAACAGACACAAGAAATATAAGAAAGGACGTGGCTGCTTGAAAAATTTGTTTCTGGCTAGCTTGATTACTGCAATGAAAGGCTGTAAACATATGCTGTCTTTCAAGATGGCAAATGCAAAGGAAGAGAAATTGAAATACATTCTTCCAGTTCCAGAGTAGATTTGCAATATCAGATCAGGCTGTGGAGGAAGATTTTATAACATTCATTAGTTACCTGATAAAAATCATATCTTTTCAAAGACTGCAACATAACTGCAAGAAAACTCCGACATGTTGCACTGAAATCAATTTTTATAATTTTATATTTTCTTCAAAAATTTTTGATTTATGAATAAGCATGTAATGTAATATGGAAGCCATAATACAGCTCAGAATTTTCTTGTCTTTTAAACAAATGTGCTGATATGACAGACTGATAAATCACAACAAAATGCTATCTTATTTTATTCACTAGAATTGTTGTGCCCAGATTGTTGTTTGCTGTAGATCATGATAAAAATAAAAACATAGAAAAGCCCGTATTGAAATTTTGTCTCAAAATATTTCACAATTATAATTTTTCCTTACTGTTTTGACTCTCTATTATAAATGTATTGCTGTCTAGTACTGTTACTGTTATCTGGCATGTTTTTAATAATTGGGGGAAAAGTATACTCTAGTTTTAAGCTAACATTTCTCTTTTTCAGAAATTTTATTAACGAATTTCATTTTCATTGATCTAAAACAAAACACCCCTCCAAAAACTGTTAGTGTTATTTTAAACACAAATATTCAAATTTAAATATTTGAAACAAAAATAAATGAAAATGCACGTAAATCAGGAAGTAGATGCTAACATGAATACTGCTTAAAAAAACATTTACGTAAGAATCTCAGGTTGTTTAAAAGCAGTTGTTTCCAAATTGCTTTTTACTGAATAAATTGAGTGCCACTTTCTTATAGGAATAAAAGTTGGACAAATTTAATCTTGTTTTCCTCATGTTACTTGAGGGAAAAGTTAAATTTCAGCAATTCTTATCAGGGTTGAGTGTCTAATCTACTTAAAATTGTGCTTGAGTTCTCATGAAGAGTTGAAGAGTCCATTACATGAAGTTACTTCAGCTTCAGTAGTTAAAAAAAAAAAAGAAAATAGGGGAAAATAATTTGGAATCTACTAGATCAAATTAATGTATTCTTATTTATATGTGTAAAGCAGCATCATGGTTTAACATAAAGGCGTAGCTGTACAATTCCATTTAAAAAATGGACATCTAATTATTTAAAGTGGAAAGCACAGTGTAAAACTAAGATATACTCATTTGTATCAGTCTTCCAGATGTTGTAGACTTCATATTTACTAAGGCTATGCTTTTACAGCTAATGTAAGAAAGTTTTATTCAAGTTTGGTTTTTGATTTGTTTTGTTTTCCTTCTTCCCCTGATACATATGAAGATTTCACACAAAAACTTTGATTCTCATTTATAGAATTTAATTTAATTTCCATTTGTCCTTCATGGACCTTTTTAGCAGCTGTAAACTCTTGTTTTTATTAACTAAGTTTCTTACCTTTAAAACAATATCAGTGCTGACATGACAGACGGTAAGTTTCCAAGCTGGAAAGCAAGATACAGAGGTCTGATGTTCCAATGCCAGTATTAATTAGGAGAAGAAAGATAGAGGCAGAGAACTGAGGCTAAATAAAAACTGTATGTCAAGGGGCAGTTAATGATCATTAAGTGTCTGTCTAATAAAGTTTGGAAATACTTTTAAAAACTCATCCTGAAATCAGGCATTCGCAATTTATTCCTATGTAATTTCAGATTTTATTCCTACAGTTTGGTGCAAAGCTTTCTGTCTTGATATATGAGAAAAAGAAATACATTTGTGAAGTCATTACCAGAAGTTTGTAGAAGTGTGTCTCTAAATTCTTTGTACTGATGGTACCAGGAAGATGTAGTTACTTCAAGTCCACTAGATGGCATGCTTTCCTCATCACAGATGAAAGGGAGTCTGCAGGTCTTATTGTGTATGGTACAGATTTGATGACAACAGCCACAAATAATTGGGAGTTACCAGCTATCAAACCAAGTAGAATTGTTTCTATTGGAAGCTCTTCTCTGATATTTTAATAACGTGGGTTTTGTTTTTTTTTTTTTTTTTCAAAAAAAAGTTCTTCTAAATATGTCCATATGCATTCATGTCATGAATCTCAGTCTAGGAAGATGAACTGCTTTTTTCTTCAGAACGCCACATCTTGAAGATCTTTGAAGAAGCAAAAGTGTTGTCTTTTTACTGAATTATGTGAATTTCTTTTCTGTGAAAAGATAAGATCTGCTGGATTTTTTTTAATATATGAAAACAATTCTGACAAAAAGAAAAAGACACTTAGTTTGCTCTGTTTTCAGATTTCATGCGATCAATACTTTGGGCTATCTGCTATCAAAGGCTGATTTCACACAGCGTTCATGTAACATTAAGTGAAAATAGTATCTTAATTACTTTTTGGCTTCATCTTTTCTTCCCCATTCCCAAATTCGCAGAAAATAAAATAGAGAAAATTAAAAAGAAAGTACATTAGTAACCGAAGTCTTTCTCTTTTTTTACTTTAGTCTATAAAATAGTCTGTCAGAGGTCTTGCAGAGGCCATAAGTCCAATTTTGCCCATTTTATAAAGAATAGCGATGTGGGCATAAAATCAATGATTCAAGGTCATGTAAAAGGCAGTAGCAGAGCTGGATTGTCTGTGCTCTGTTAACTCATATGCACTGTATTTAGTGTCTTTAAGATTTTAGTGGATTACAGATTTTTGTCAAATTTATCTTTATTTTTCTGTAAACTGGAACATGGATACTGTAAAAAGTCCAATTCTGAGAAGGTTAAAAATCTTTGTCTTTTATAGAATTCATAGTTTAAACATTAATTCAGGTTATCATTACAGAGAACAAATCCTTATTCTTATTTTAACCAAGTTGTTGTTTTGTGTTTAGTACATATGATTGAGAACACAAGTCAGCACGGAGATACTTGCTTCACACTGCATGAATACACTAGGGCTGTTCTGTGCCCAGGACTGCTTAGCAAAATGAGCAGTTATTTAAAAACTTGAGCTAAAATGATGCAGGTTAAAGATCTACAGACATTTCCCAGATAGCTTTAGGTCATGGCCATTCTTTCCTATGAAATCTTCTTGCTATTTTATAAAAATGTGTGCTTTATTTTCTGGAACCATGGTTACCAGAGTGCTATACAGTTAAGTGATTTAAGCCTTTGAAAAGAGAACTGAATAGAATTAATCACTGCAAGCCTATTAAAGCAATGCCAGAGGGATTTTTATACTAGAGATTAAGAAAAGACTTTTTATTCAATTCTAGTAGATAAATGGCAAACCCCTCACATTTCTCCTGTATTTTCACTCAGACAATTTTTGTATTCTTTTGTATTAGTTCTCATCTGCAGTCATCATCTCCCTCCACACACAACCCTTTCTTTTCCCTGATTAAACTCCCTTCCAAAGTCTGTTGTTTCACTGTTAAGCAACAGAATGCTTCATTGCTTCCAGAAATAATATGGTGGCAGTAGTAAATATCCTTTACTAGATACAAGTCTCAGACCTCCAGTTCATCCTTATCAAAGGTGATTTATAAAAGCAGTAATATCTTTTCTTTCCTGGAAGGCAGAGCTTTGTGGAAACAACTTCATTCTGTTACTGTATGTTTTCTGTTAAGATAGCAGAAAATTTCTGGTTTTAACCCATGTCCCACTGAGAAGCAATTACCAATAAATGTTCCATCAGTGCAAGAAGCTGATATTTTTCTAACCAGATAAAGCTTTCATTGTTTTGGGTTTTTTTAATTTATCTAAGACTTTATTTATTTGCCCGAACTATTTAGACAGTTTTAGAAGATGCAGAAATATTTGTGCAATGTGGAATATACTATTCACTAATATATGAAAGCTTGTATAAATTCATAATAATATCTTTAAGATGACTCTCAGCATAGTAATAATTTGGTTTAGGGCTTTACTTGCTGCAGAAGAACCATATGGACTGTTAGAAGTTGCATTTTGGGCTTATACTTTTTAAGAGAGTTACGGTTTTTGTCATTTATTAGAATGCTTGGAATTGAAGTATAATGCTGAATAAATGCAGAATTTACCATGTGTCAAGATGGATTGATTTGCTCTAATAAAAATAATGGATTTTAATAATTATTTAAATCAGCAAGCATGAATCTTTAAATTATTTCAGTTGGCAAATATGGGTTTTATTTGTAAATCTAAACAGAATTTGAATTTCAGTTGGTCAGTATAATTTGGTACTGCATTTTGCTAACAAGAAAATTATTTAGCCAAGCATGTCCTAGTGTTTATGTGACCCAAGTTATATGTGAATACTGGATTTCAGACACACACTCCAAATCTCACTGTAGCTTGCCTTCTGTGTTACAATAACCTTCTGGCTTTTTTGAGGAACAACTGAGCATGCTTGAGGAAAAAGATTCAAGACTCTGGGATGGACAGTAGTGGGAGACCAGAGGAAAATAGGGGAGAGAAGGGAGTTACAGTATGGAGGTGACAGCCTTTACTCATACAGAGACTCTGGTCTCAAGTAAAGATGTGCTGATAGAAGCCTAACAATATCTGGAAGTGATGGGGAGTGGGAGGTGGGGTTAAACCTACTAGGGGATGAGAAAAGACTAAGTAGAGAGTTTCTGTAGCTCAAAATGCTGCTGAATAAATCAAAGCCAAACCTGGAAAGCAGTGACCTAACTGCAAGGATACAATATCTAGGAAGGGAGTAATCTGTGATTTCCTTCCCTCCACCCTTTTTGTCAATTAAGTCACTTTTGACTTTTTCATAAGTAAAAAAATATTCCAACTGATATTCTAATAAAATTTTAAAAAGAAAACCTTTGAAATATTTCAGTCTTCCTTAGAAAGCTCACTGTGAGGAAAAGTCTAATAACATCCTTCTTTAGGCTGTGACTGTCTTGGGATTTCATTGGATTCCCCAACATTCTGTATTCTTTACACTGTATAGTGACACTCTTGAAAAAAATTTATCTGATGTGAATTGTCCAGCTAGAAAACAAAAAACAGAAGTGAAAAGATAACCTGACACAAGAGATGCTTAGCACATACTCTGAAACAGGTCACAGGTCTTGTCGTGTCACAAAATATTAAGCTGGAGACTCTAGGTCTTCTGATCTCAAGCTTGTGGTTTTAAACACAGTAGCAAGGGCATTAAGAACTCTTGAAAGCATGCAAAATTAATAATATGATAGATAATGTAGAATTGGTAGAAGGAGCATGGTAGTATGACAGTAAAATTATATACTGTCATGAAAATATCTCCTATCTTCACCATGAAATGAATACATGTAAGGATCACAGGACTAAAGTTAAGAGAAGTACCCAAAGTTGGAAAGACTCTGGAACTTCAGCTTTGGCTGATGACTAATGCATTTGTGATATTTTTATCTGAGCGTGTCCTGGTACAAATGGACAAGTGCTGATGTTCAGTAGAGCAAATAGTCCATGAAAAATTTGAGTTTAAATGCTTCAGTAATGCCTTTCTATCTTAGTCCAAATGTAGATTGAGTCAATTATATGGATGAAAAAGAAGGACAAAGAGGAGGAATTTCCAGTTACATGGGCATTGATCAGTTTTTAACTGAAATGTTTCAGGCTGTTCATATTGCACATCTTTCAATAGTTTCAATTATTACATGTTTATAAATTCTATATATACACATATATACAGATTGGTTTTGAACAGTAATTTTTATATTGTTTTTGGTTTTGTGGGTTTGTTGTTTCTGGTGAATTGGTGGTTTGTTTTCCCCTCTCCCCCGCCTTCAAGCAAAATATAAGTAGAAGTCTGCTCTATAAAAGCTGGAGTCAACTAGTTTCTTTTTTATGTCTTTCTAGATATGGTCTGCATCACCATCCCTGAGGAGTGTTTCTGAGCTTCAGGCAACAGTCCCAACAAATTCAAACAGTTTTATTCCTGAAACTGTAGTTGATCGGCTTGTGGCACAAGGTAAGTCAAACTTTGAGTTTGTGCACATGATGATGAATACAAGGTACTAGCCTACCCATATTTCAGTATTTGTACATGCGTATAAAGCTTGCATTTTGCTGGAACAATCACCGTTGATGCTTCTAGTGGAAGACAAACATGAAACACTTCCTTTAAAATGAAATAGGGTGAAACAGATTTGACAGAAATAAGTGAAAATGGTTGATACTGCTTGAAATGTAACTCAAGACTTAGGTTCTATTCCTGTCATTCAGTTACCCTTTCAAAACATTCAGTTTTGGTAAAGCTGTTGTATACATACATGCACATATACACGCACGTGCACACACACACAGTTGTATATATAGTTCTCTTTATATGTAGAAATATATAAAAATGTCTATCATGTAAAAAAAATGTATAAAATGATGTATATAGAGATATTTACAAATGTAAAATATTTTTCCGTTAAAGAAAGAAGTGAAAATTTATATCTTTTCAAATTTACCATTTAACGATTATTAGTGACTTGTAGAAGGAACATTTTACTTCAGAACTATTTTAAATAATACTTTGTGTATCTGATTTCTTGGCTCTTTGTTGTTTTGTTTTTCTTTTTTTTTCTCTTGTTCCAGAATGTACTGTTTGAAATGTAGAGGGAACTTGGATATCTTATGAAAAAGAAAAAAAAAAAATTATGTAACTGCTCTAATTAATCTTTTGTATTTTTTTCTTTTTCTTTTTTTTTTATTAAACACATTCTAGGTCAAAGTGATACAACCACAACAGAATCTCCAAGTCAACATGATTCTCCTATGCTTGCTACTCTGTCTAAACAGTATGCTGTAGTCACACCTGCCCTTTTGTCAGCTGTTTGCAGCCTTCTGCACAACCTGCTCGTTGTCACACCAAAAGATACTGGAACTGCTCTTCAACAGGCACATTTGCTAACGGCTCTCAGCAGGTATGAGATCAATAACTACTGAACTACAAACCAAGGTGTGGCAATAGAGGTGAAAAGTTTGAAATGAGATCTATCAGTTTCTTAGCAAAACTGTTAAATATATTGATTGCTTCCTGCTTCTGAAGTGTTCAAAAATGCCTTTATTAAAAATGCAATCAACAAAAGAAAAGAATTTTTGGATTTTTTTTTTTTTTTTCACAGAAAAGGTAGTCATATTGGTGATTCTATTTGTGGTGTCTGTCTTCTACAGGACTACTCTATTCCTCTGGTAATGTTTTAGGTTTTTGTCAAGATGGCCATTTAGTCATCCTTTTTGGAGGGGTAATTTTAAAATTATTTTTTCTTGAGTAGAACAGTACATGATATAGTCAGGTATTCAGAATTGCGGTTAATTTTATGATTTTCTTCTTGGAATTGTATGCAATATTTTGAGGATCAGCTAAGGGCTATCACACTAAAAAAAGAGTAAATAATGCTTGCTAGATTTGGGAAAATATTAGGTGATAGACCCTAGTATTTTGTTTCTTTTTTAAAGAAGGAACCACTTCAAAATAGTCTTCAGATTGTATTCCATGTTTCCAGTTGCATCATAACAAATTCTTTCATCTGTAGAATGTGGTTGGAAGTCCTGAAGTGAAACATGAAAATTTGTTCAGTTTGTTTAAGGTTTTTCAAGAGCTTTTGTAGTTGCTTTTCATATTGCAATTAATGAAAAAAAAAAAACCACCCTTGTCTGAATACAGTTTATATTATTGCAGAACTGTGTATTCTTCCACTGGAAAGAAAATAAGTGATCAAATATAAACAATTTTTACCAGTACAGTAACAGCCATTGGAATTTGTTAGTCTATTTTGAAACAACTTAACTGCTACTGTAGTTGCCATTGCACTAGACTTACTGCTAAACCCCACTATTTTAAGAAAGTGCTTCAGAATTGGTTTTTACTCTGTTTATTTAAAATGTTCTCTTCTATGGAATGTTAAGTTAGGAGAATGTTTAATTATTTAAGTATATTTCTAACCAACTTACTTCATTTTATTTTAGTCTTGTAAGTGCTAATCTGGTTGAGAGGTGTATCTTGGAACTGAAAGCTCCATTGGGTCATCCATGTCATATAGAGCATGTAAAAGCTCAGGTTAGAGAAGCATTTGTTACTTTCTAATTTTTTTAAATTATGAAATTAATTATGTTTGCATAATCTGTATTCATTAACATAGTCCAGACATACTGCTATAGGCTACATTCATGTGAATCTCTGTGCTTTTGACAAGGTTTAGGAAAAAATGAACTGTGTTATATTCAACACAGAACAATTAATTTCTGTGTTAGAACTATACCTAGAACCATCAAACTAAAAACCAGTTGTGTTTTAAAAATACATATTGAGTTTAGCAGTTACAGAAATCACATAAAAGAATATATTTGTATGGTATTGAAGTGCAAGCCAGATACAGTTACTGACACATTTCATATTTATTTTCCGCAACAAACCTGGCTGCTTTGCTTTGTCTCCAATCCTGCAGACACTTGCATAGTTCTCAACTAATTTTGATGTATGCAAAGCATATAGGGTTACTGCCAATGGAACTACTTTTGTATCAGATTTAACTCTGTATATATAACGTATAGAACATACTATGTTCATGGCACAGCACCATTTTAAAGCTTCTGTTGCTCTGCATTCAGATTTACTTTGAAGAAAGATACCCAAGTTATTAAGAAAATGTGTTCTGCAGAAATCTTGGGAGAATAAATAAATAAATAAATACATCAGGAATCATTTTTTCCTAAAGCTTCACATAGAGCTTCTGTTTTCAGGAAATGCACATATATTTATCAATATTAATGACCATTTTAATGTTTTTCTTTGTGAGCTTCCGGAGAGTATTATGCTGTACATGTAATGAGAGTCAGGACTTTCTCACAAGGAACTTTATTCTTTGTCACTAGAAAATTGATGTCACACATGTATTTCCAGATTAGGAATTCTGTTTCATCTTCTACAGTAAAAATTAGGAGAACAATTTTCAATTTATATATTGTTATTTCTTTTAAGTTGTGTGTATTAATTCAAAATGTTATGAATTGGTTGAGGTAATGTGAGTATTTAAATAAAAAAAGGGTGGAAGGTGCAAATATATGGCTTTATTTCATATCTTTTTAAAAATATTTAACAGGTGTTATTACTACTTCAATACTTGTCATCTGTGTCCAGGCTTCTGAAATCATGTTTATTGGTGGACTCTGAGCTTGTAATCCAGGATGAACTGTTGAAACCTCTCTTGGGAAACACCTTCACGATTCTCGCCATTAACTCCAAAGATGGGTTAGGTAATGAAATACTTTGTTTCCAGTATAGCCAGATAGACGCAGGTCTTTGTTTACATACCACCTTCATTTAAATTAAGTTGTTGTCAGGCTTAGCTATCCAGGTTTGTGCATATGTGTAAATGGTTTGATTTTTTTTTTTCTATATTGTCTTTGCAGATACCGAGTTAACATCTGTACTTCATGAAACATGGGTAGACTTTTTCAACCTTCTAGCTACATTATTGTGGAAGAGTGGCCAAATATCTTTTCCATCTGTAACAGCAGCCCTTGCAAATCACTGTACAGCAATAATTGGTAATAACTGTTCATGAATGGGTTTTAACCTAGCAACTAATAAAATAAATAAACAAATAGAAAAGAGGGGAATCCTGTTTAGATGCTATTAAGTAATAACCAATGGCATATTCGGAAAGAAAACCAAATGTGTCCAGAGCTTGACTGACTTTTTCCCTTAACTGGGTTTTTATAACTCTTTCTTATATCATCAGACTAACTTTTGAACTGCCAGATCAATTCACAAGGGTTTTTTGCGTATATGGGCTAGTGATCTTAGTAGTAAACCTTAAACAAATATGGCACTTGTGGGTAGAGCCTGAAGTGATCCATTAGCACGTCTGCTTTTTTTCCTTTTTTTTTATCTTACATAAAAGGAAAGCAAAGTCTTAAGGGGAGATAACAGATACAGCAATTCAAGATTATTATATAGGGTTTTGTTTGTTTTGTTTTTTAATTATTCCTTGAATAGTTACTTGGCTAGTCAGGGCTCTAGGTCACCAAGATTCTCTGACATGTTTCAATACTGAAGTATGAGCATAGTCCGTCCAAGCTTGTGATTTCAGCCAGGTGCGTGTTAAGTGATCTGATGAATCCAAATCCAATTACACATAAAGCAACGGATGGGTACTGTTGGTATTATAATGCAAGCTGTTGAATAATGTGAGGAGAGTTCAGAAAATCATTGAACAAATGGGTGATTTAGCAAATGGAAATTGCTTTTTTAGTTTTATAGTCAAATTAATGCAGAGCAATTAATTAATTCAAACCTATAAAACTCAAACTTTTCTTTCTTAGATTTTTAAAGACTTACCAAATGCATAGAACTTGTAGAATTCCTTGTGCAGTGCACAGGTATAACTGCTTCTTGGCTCACACACTTTCTTTGATAAGTCTTTCTGAGTTCCAAAGCACTTAAGCTTTATTCAGAATGATATATAAAAATTTTAATTTTTCTATTTAACCTTTCAGATACCATTTGTGATTGTATTCATCTGTCAACCACATATCCTGCTTTATACATGGCTAGTTTACAGTTCCTCTCTGTCCTTTTGAATGAGGAAGGAAGAAGACAGCTCCAAGATAAACAGAGTATATGTCAGAATCCAACTATTAGCTTTCTTCTGGATCACGTTGAAGGATGCCAAGCATCAGTAACTCAACTTACTGCATTAATTATTCAGGTATTTAAAAGGTGACTGTGTGATTGCAGGATATATTTTTGCATTTTTGTATTTTATTAAAAAGGAATGTAGTTACCTAATGAAAAAGCAATTGGTTCCAGTTACGAACCAAGACATCTTTAATTAGAGACATCCATTACACTCATTTTTGAAATTCAGGTAATAAGCTGGAACAATTGCAAAGAAGCAACTACTAGGAAGTGCCTTGCAAGGCAATTGTGCTTCAACAGCATGGTATGAAATATTATGTAGAGAAGATGATTCATAGAGTATGTTTGGCCAAATACTGATATGCTTTTCTTTTTCTGCTTTTCCAAACGTGAGATTTTTAAGGTTCGTGATGTAGTTATCCCCATTGTAAATGACAGCTTTGTTGTTCTTAACAGATACGTTCATAAAAATTGTGAGCTAAAATGAATCATTAAGCCTTTTAGTTGATTCCCTGATGGTGTAAGATCAGTGTTGTTGCACTTAAGGAGAATATATTAATGTATTTTCCAAGCTAGATTTAAATTGGCCGGGTAGCATATTTTCACTAATTCTTTTAGGAACTTGTTGCCCGACGTAATATATATTGGTGACAAGATGTTTTTTTCTACATACTTATTCTGAATGTTTTGTCGTAATGCAACCTCATTATTCTTATTTATACTTTTATATACTGTCCTAAATGATTCTTTTGCCTCCTTTATATTTACATCCTTCACTTATTTACAGACTGTTAAAATATCTTCCATTACATAGTTTAATTTACTTTCCCTCACAGATTGGTTCTTTTATCTATGTACTCATTGTCCTCCTTTAAATTACGTGCAGTTTGTCACTATAACAATAATAGTGATCCATCATTAGAAGTGTAGTGTTTGCCTGAAAGACGCACATTTCATATAATGTAGTTTTATGATTTCTGATGTTCATGAGTCAGTGTCTTGTAATTATTTTTTAATAAGAATCATATTTATACTATTTTGGTATGCAAAACATTTTTCATATTGGATAGTGTGACCAAAATAATGCTGTCTTAGTATCACTTCATCTCCTCTCTTCCTATGGTCGCTAAATTCTTGTAGAATGACCTCACTCCTACCAAGACTTGTCCTGATCTAGCTGACATCTGTCACATAACCTGTGTTCCTTTGCTGCTGTGTTACACCACCGTGGCTCTGTAGCATTTATTGGGGCATAGTGTTCTGTCCACTGAGAACCTGGTGTCGTTTAGGGAGGAGAAACTTCTGAAGAGGATCTTTCTTGGTGTCACTGTATAGGCCACTAAAACTAGAATTCCCTATCTCTTTATCAACTAATTTCACATAATTTCAGTGCATAGAGATTTCCAGTGAGGACATGATTTTCAGAGAGGCTGACAGCAAAACAGGGATACTTCATTGAAATCCTGTAATTTGCTAAATATCCTGTTAGGTTTTTGCATTTAATGCTTATGTATGTGCCTAAAACTGAACTCCTTGGCTCTGGCACAAAAAATGCGATTGCATGAAAGTATGTTAAATACGTGTTGTGTTGTAAGTCACATTCCTCTATTCTTGTACAAGTATACATAGCTGATAACCAATCTTTGGGAGCAAAAATTGATGATTCTTATGGTGACAGCAGAAAAAGTCTATACAATGAAGAATTAACTGCAGCCAGGCCAATGAAAGTACATCAGACACTATGACATAGTTTGAGTATTGTAAGAGATACCAGCTTTTAACTCACTCTGTAACTGTTCAGAGCTGTAGATGGACGTTGCGTTTTCTTCATAGAAGAGCTCAAAAGATAACCTGTGCTGTCTGAGGCTTTATAATACATGAAAGGGATATAGCTGCTATGATCCCCCAAAAAGTATAACAGAATTAGGAAAGAAACAGCTTCAATTTTTTAGAGCAAAGTACATATATTTACTTACTTCTCCCCCCACCCCTCCCCATGGTGGTCATTGAGAGGCACTTGAAAGAAGAGCTGTAGAATGTAAAGTAAGCTACTAAAACAAAACAAAACAAAACCAACCCAAAAGATTTAAATATCATCTTTCTTCAAGTGGAGCAGTCAAGGAAATAATTGACTAACACAGAAAAAGGCTGTGAGAGAGAATTTTCAAACAATCAGTCACCTCTATTAATCATCCTAATTTGTAAAATCTACAGAATAGGTGATATGCAATGGCAAATGCTAACTTAGGACCCGGTCTGCAGGTGTGAATATTAGCAGACCAGGTCCTAAATTAGTATGCCTTATTGCACACGATCAATTTAGTAAACACATATGCTGACTTTGAAAGGTTTTGGCACTTTTGTGTATGTAAACTTCAACCCTTGTATACATGTTTTCAAGATCAGAAGTGAAAGTAATAAGGAAACCATAATCCATACATAATGTCTCAAATTTAGGCCCTACCTTTTTTTTTCTAGATATAAAACTTACAATGTTTTAGAAAGGCTGTGATCTCCCCTTCAACTAACTTACAGGAGGTGCAGACTATCATAGCTAGATCTGCTGTGGACTTAGGGGACATCTTAAATTTATTATACATCATAATTTCACAAAAGAATTGAAAGTGTCCATTCTCATTTGAATACTTTAATAGTAGTAGTTTAAAACCATAGAATCTGCTGGCAGAAGGCATTATAAATTTACATAGAGTTATTTTTTCCATTCAAGTAGTAGTTAACCATCAATTAATTATTAATTATTTCAGTGTTCCCCGTGATTGACTTAAATTTTCTTTTTTATTATAAATTGCAATTCTTGATTGCAGAGTAAGGAAAGAATGCATAAAGAAGCATGCTTCAAGAAAGAATGGAATTTGGCTAGTTTTTAAGATAAAATTTAGAAAATAGTAAGATGTAATTAAAACTTTTTAAAAAAAGATACAAATATATGACAACTCACCTTAATTATTTAATCAGTCCTGATCAGCCACATAATACTTAATTAAAGGAAAATACCCAAGAGATTGACAGGGAAATATGTTTTTTAATTACTAAAATATTCCTAAGTACTAAAAAAAATAAAAACAGCTAGCAAATTAATAGGGCAAAAGCTTTTGAGTGGATAAATCACAAAATCTACATTTTAGGTTATGGAGGATTGAAGGAACTCAACATTTTGATTTTTCCTGCCTTATGTAAATTAGCATCAAGTTTAAACTTTATGCTTTTTATATTTTTAACAACTCAAACATCTAATTTTTTTTTTAATTTGAAACAAAACCACCACCTATCAATACAGGAAAAATAGCTGATTTACTTAGAACATTCTTGTGTTGCTGATAACTTTGAGATTTCACTTGGGATCTAATAAAACTACTTATAGTCTAAATGTGAAATTTTTTTTGTTAGCTATAAATGCAGAACCCAGTACATGCTTTGGTGCTTTAATTTGATGTCAGTTGTCCTTATCAATGAGGTGGGTTTTTTTCCAAGTTATTAACTTACAAGTCTTCATCCCTTGACCTTTTCAGTCCTGGTTACACTGAACACTTCAATAAATGATAACCCTAGAGCATACATTGATATTTTATGCATATTAAAATTTGAAAAATTTCTTAAGCAATTACTAGCTGGAGGACTAAAGCCAATACAAAGGGATACACGTGATGTATGTAGAAGTGTAAAAATCTATGAGGTCCTATGCCTAGGTATTAATGAGATTTCTGTCTGAAATATAAAATTTTTCTTAAGATGCTGTATTTTTGGCTAGCTTTAAAATATGTTTTTCTTTCTACCATGATCCAGCAACAGTTCTTATTTTACTATATTCTTCTGATTACAATGCATACCATTTTCCATTATATTGGATGTTAGTATTGGAATGATATTTTAGGAAAATAGCTAAATCGACAAAATTCTCTAGTGGATAATATATAAAGCACAGACAACTCCTCATCTTTCATCTATCTTGTTATATGACTCCAAATAAGTATTCCTTTGAAAGCACAGAGATTATGTTATTCAAAATGCAGTGGTGCTCACGAAGGTTTCACAAAAATAAGACGAACTACCATTTTTCTCTGGTTGGAAGAGTATCTAAAAAAAATTATCCGTGTGTCAATGATATTTTTATTCTAAAGAATTTCACTGATATTTAATGTCTCTTCTTCATCATTGCGTTGAAGGAAAGTGAGATTGCATAAAGACATGTCTGTTAATTGTCTGTAGCAAGCCTGAATATTAGGAAAAGTCTGGAGTGCCAGGGCTGGGAATCTAGGCTTTAGGAAGGTAGAATATTAAGAAAAGAGTAAGAGGAATGGGCTTAGGAGCAAAAAAAAAAACCACAAAAAAAAAAAAAACAACAAAAAACCCCACATTTTAATTAGAAAAAATAATGAAACACTTCAATGCAGACAGACTATAAACATGAATATAGTGAGGGAGAACTCTGGGTAGGAATATAGTGATGAGTCATCCAAATGAAAATATAGACTGACAACATATTTATAGATATGAATACTGCTTGTAATGTGGTCACTTTTTCATTTCAGTAATGAAATTACATTATTTGTAGGTCTGTGAAAGAAAATCTTCAAAGGATGTGCTGAAAGAAGTTGCTACAAATGCATTGCTGTCTCTGTTAGCTGTCAGTAAAAATGCTCAGAAATGCGCTTTGGAAGGTGAGCATTTCAAAATGTATGTTGAATGATTTATGAATCAAATGCTTGCAGGTGTTTTATGTATTTTTGAAATCATCGTTTTTTGACAAAACAAAAGACCTAGTTTTTGGTGGCATTTTTGCAGAATTTTACAGAGAAAGCTTATTAATAATTAAAGTTTTCAGCTACAGATAAAATATTATGTTGTAGCCAGTCTAAAAATTTGTGGTGAAATCACAGCTCTGTGTTAAGAGTGAGAGCTTTTCTGCTATTGGCATATTCATCTGTTCAAAACTGGAGATTTTACATTGGCAGTATCTTCCATTTCTTGTTTCACACTATGCCAGTACAGGTTTGTAGGTGAAATTATGCCCTGTGTTCTCAGTTCTGGATGTACCTAGACAAGAAGAGACTTTTTTTTTCTCAGCTTTGTTCTTCCCTGCCTCTGTTTCTTTCTTCCTGTTTTACAGCTTAAGTAGGACCTCTCCCCTTGGAATGCAACATCTTCCATGCCTAAGGTTTTTACTTTACAGTAGTAAAACAAAAGTAGAGAACCTTAATCAAAGGCTTTTTGTACCCACTAGAACACAGAGGAGACTGGTTAATTTGCATTTCTCATGTATCATGCATTTAATACCTGCTGATCAGCCCAAGTTCACTTTGACTTGGGTGCTTTCTCGTTACTTTCATATCTCTGTTGGCTTGTTCGGTCCTTTAAACCTACACTACACTGAAATAGATAGCCTAGATATATCTGCTCAATGTCTGATCCCAATAGTGGCAGAAAACTCCGAACTTCAAATCCTATACTGTATTCCTGCTTTCTGCTCTTTCCCAGTTTATATAAGGTCTACTCAGCCCTTGCATCAATAAGGGTTGTTCTTCTGTTGATGACCCACTAAATCATCTAAGACCTGAATTCCTGTGGAGGCACTACCAGTGCATGAAGTGCATCATGTTCTGTGCTAGAGCAGTGTTCAAGTCATCCTTGCTGTGATGCAACACAAATATTAAGAGGAAGAGGAGTTCTGGGGTTCAAATCAATGTCCTGAAGACATCTGTAGCTCTAACATCACCTGTTCAACTCTTAAGGACTAAGGGAAAAAGGGACAGGCCACTTGGGAGGAATACAGGAAGGTGTCAGAGTATGCAGGGATGAGACGAGGAAGGCTAAGGCCCACTTGGAATTAAATCTCACAAGGGACATCAAGGACAACAAGAAGGGCTTCTTCAAGTACATCAGCAGCAAAAGGAAGCCTTGGGAAAATGTGAGCCCGCTGCTGAATGAGAAGGGTGCCCTGGTGACAGAGGATACAGTGAAGGTGGAGTTACTGAATGCCTTCTTCGCCTCAGTCTTTACTGCTGAGGCTGTCCTTCAGGAATCCCAGACCCTGGAGGTACAAGAGAAAGTCTGGAGAAAGGAATTCCCTTGGTTGAGGAGGATCAGGTTAGAGATCATTTAGACAAACTGGATACCCACAAATCCATGGGCCCTGGTGGGATGCATCCACGAGTGCTGAGGGAGTTGGCAGATGTTATTGCCAAGCCACTCTCTATCATATCTGAAAGGTCATGGAGAACAAGAGAGGTGCCTGAGGACTGGAGGAAGGCTAATGTCACTCCAGTGTTCAAAAAGGGCAAGAAGGAGGACCCAGGCAACTACAGGCTGGTCAGCCTCACATCCATCCCTGGAAAGGTGATGGAACAGCTCATTCTGGATGTCGTCTCTAAGCATGTGGAGGAAAAGGAGGTTATCAGGAGTAGTCAGCATGGATTCACCAAGGGGAAATCATGCTTGACCAATCTGATGGCCTTCTATGAGGACATGACTGGCTGGGTAGATGAGGGGAGAGCAGTGGATCTTGTCTACCTTGACTACAGCAAGGCTTTTGACACTGTCTCCCACAACATCCTCATAGGGAAGCTCAAGAAGTGTGGCTTAGATGAGTGGACAGTGAGGTGGATTGAGAACTGGCTGAATGGCAGAGCTCAGAGGGTTGTGATCAGTGGTGCTCAGTCTAGTTGGAGGCCTGTAGCTAGTGGTGTTCCTCAGGGGTCAGTACTGGGTCCGGTCCTGTTTAACTTATTCATCAATGACCTGGATGAAGGAACAGAGTGTACCCTCAGCAAGTTTGCTGATGATACAGAACTGGGAGGAGTGGCCGATACACCAGAAGGCTGTGCTGCCATTCAGCGAGACCTGGACAGGCTGGAGAGCTGGGCAAAGAGGAACCTAATAAAGTTCAACAAAGGCAAGTGTAGGGTCCTGCACCTAGGGAGGAATAACCCCATGTACCAGTAGAGGCTGGGGTTTGACCTACTGTAAAGCAGCTCTGCAGAGAAAGACCTGGGGGTTGTGGTGGACAGCAAGTTCACCATAAGCCAACAATGTGCACTTGTGGCCAAGAAGGCCAATGGTATCCCGGGGTGCATTAGGAAGAGTGTGGCCAGCAGGTCAAGGGAAGTTATCCTCCCCCTCTACACTGCCCTAGTGAGGCCACACCTGGAGTACTGTGTCTAGTTCTGGGCCCCCCAGTTCAAGAAAGGTAAGGAACTACTGGAGAGAGTCCAGCGGAGGGCTACAAAGATGATCAGAGGACTGGAGCATCTCTTATGAGGAGAGGCTGAGAGAGCTGGGTCTGTTTAGCCTGGAGAAGAGAAGACTGAGTGGGGATCTTCTCAACACTTACAAATACCTTAGGGGCGGGTGTCAAGAGGATGGGGCCAGACTCTTCTCAGTGGTGCCCAGTGACAGGACAAGGGGCAATGGGCACAAACTGAAACATGGGAAGTTCCATCTGAATATGAGGAGGAACTTCTTTACTTTGAGGGTGACAGAGCACTGGAACAGGCTGCCCAGGGAGGTTGTGGTGTCTCCTTCTCTGGAGATATTCAAAACCCCCCTTGACATGACCTTGTGCAGTGTGCTCTAGGTGAACCTGCTTTCGCAGGGGGTTGGAATAGCTGATCTCCGGAGGTCCCTTCCAACCCTAACCATTCTGCTATTCCATGACTACTTTTTAAGATACAAATTCTAAGTCCTGTACTTCAAAAGAAACAACCCTTTACAGCAGTACAGGCCGACTGGAGAGCTGAAAAGGACCTTGAGGTCTTAGTAGGCAGCAAGCTGAATGTGAGAAGATTAACAGCATCCTGGGCTGTATTAACAGGAACAGAGCCAGCTGGTCAAGGGGAAGGGATTATCTTTCCTCTACTTAGCACATGTTAGACCAAATCTAGAATAATACATCCAGTTTTGGCACAGTACAAGAAAGACATCAACAAACTGGAGCAAGTTCAGCAGAGAGCCACCAATGTGGTTGTGTTCATCTGTCCTTACAGGAGAGGCTGAGGGAGCTGGCTTTATTCAACCTGGAGAAAAGAAGGTTTCGGGAGGACCTAACAGCAGCTTTCTCATATCTATGAGGTTTTGAAGAAGACAGAGCCAGGTTTTTCACAGCAGTGCATGGTGTAGGAGGATGAGAGAGAATGGGCATAAATTGAAATGTGAGAGTCAGACTGGCTGTAAAGAAATGTTTCCCCTTTGAAGACAGTCAAGCAGTGGATCAGATTGGCTAGACATACTGTGCAGTCTCTGTCTTTGGACATGTCCAAGACCCAACTGGATAAGGCTGCAGGTAAACCTTGCCTGATCTTATAGCTGACTCTGCTTTGAGCAAGAGGTTGGACTATGTGACCTCTGGAGGCCATCTATTCCAACTTGAATTATCCATGAGCCTATGATCTTGTAATAAATTAAAGACTCTAGATCCCAAGAAAAGAGACTCACTCAACGTTTTGCACTTTGAGTCACCTGAACATTTGCTTTCCTTTGTCTCACCTCAGATGCAGCAAATTTGCTGCTCTTAGGGAAGAGTTGGGTAAGATAAATGCATGCCCTAACCTCTTGAAGCTTCAGTCTTCTAGGCAATGTCATTGAAGATATCCTGAAGAGTTATGAGTTGCTATCCTCTTCCTCCTAAATCATCCTCCTTCTCTATCTTATCAGTCCTTCCTTTGGGCTTTCCTCTCACAGGACTCTGTTGCAAGAGGATTCAAATGTATTCTTGCTTCTTGAGATCATTTAACTAGACACACTCCATCACAGAGACTGTTAAGTTACTTCCTGATATCAAGAAGATAACAATATATTATGAACTCACAGAATTTGAACATCTGAATCCTTAAATCTCAGTTCAGGAGGGTAGCAGTAATCAAGATCATTGCAAGAAAGATATTTTATGTTTCATAAAATATTTTTGATTTTGAATGAACTTCTAAATGTTAGTATTTTTTGTCTTCCAGTTGACCTGATAGACAGCTGTATAGAAAACATGAAACATACTCATGCACAGCTGAATTTGGATTCCCTAAAGCCTGGGAAAGCACAGAAAAAAAAGGTAACTATAAAAACCAAAAGACTGATGTGATGAGGCACTTCCCAGCTCTTGTTTGTTTGTTTTTGTTTTTGTTTTTTTTCTTGAGGCGGGTACTGTTGGTATCTGTCATGGGTGAGACAGAGTAAATGGCAACTTGTAGTGGATCTGGATACTGGGGCTACTTTAAGATTCAATGATTTTAGAGCTTTTACCAACTTGATTATCTCACACACTCACTCTCCCACCCAGAGTTATGTTTACTAGGTCTCAACTTCCTTTTGCACCATGGAGATGACTGCTGGTTCAGGAAAGTCAGGCAGAAAATCACAGCAGTTCAGTTACCAGTCTTGGGTGTTACTGGTCAAAGCCCCTGGGCACGTGCTGGTGTTTGTCTCCATGCATCTCTCTGGTCTCCAGGATCTTCTCCCACTTGCAGGAACATTCCTCTAGCCAGGATCTTCACATTCTTCTTTTTGGGCCCATTTCTTTCTTTCAGAGACTGTTTCTTTTCAGGAATCTTTCTTTTTGCCACCAGCTTTTCTTTCCAGAACTCTAAACTCCTGTTTACCTGATCTAAATAATCTATGTGCAAAGTAAAACACATGACCAGCCTATAATTAGTGGTTCTGTCTCATGTCTTTTCATTAATTGGAGTATTCAGGACTTCCCACTTGTAGTCCAAGTTGTTCAGAATTAGGAACTAGCCCATTCTGGTCAAAGCCAGCAACTAGCAGGCTTCTAATTGAGAGTTCAAAAGTTCAGTTTTGGACATTCACACACATACACGTTCATCCATTTGTCACCTGTCAGTGCTCGCAATTTATGCTATTTATTTAGCATACAACAATATCTAAGAGTACTGTGTTATTTTCAAACATAGTTGGACTTTCAGCCTTGACCTCATGGTCCTATCCAATCCAGTTAATTTTTCCCATCTTGTTTCTACAATAATTATTTTCCTGTTTCTTGGGTTTTCTTTCTCGGTGTCTTTCAACCAGTGCTAGCCATTTTGTTTTTTTCTGTCCTGTACCAGTCAACCTCCCTCCCACCCCAAAACCAGTTCCAGTCTGCTTGCACATGTAAGTCATAGTTTTTTACTCTCTACCTTCTCATATTATCTGGCTTCCAATTCTAATTCTTTTTCTGTCCTCCTACATGCTTGGTCTGGACATCTCAGTCTCTTGTCATCAGACTCAATTCTCTCTGGCTTTAACTTCTCATCAGAGGTTTGGGGTTTTTTTTACCTCATACTTGTGCTTCTTCCACCACCTGTACTCCCAGTTTCTTTTTTCCATTCAGAATTTCTTTGTTTAGCATTTTTTTTAACATTCCTTCCAGTTGGTCCAGACTCTCACATCACCAAGCTCTTCCTTAACAAATCTAGACATAGATTATTTCCTACCATCATACAACAGTTTCACAAGATTTTTGTTGCAATCTGCTTGTTTTCTACCACTTTCATCTAAGAGAATTATTAAAATACAGACAATAACTTCTGCTGTCAAGTTTGGTATCTTGTCCACTCCCACATAAAGCAGAAATTGCAGAAAACATCTTCCTGCAGGATATTTCTGCATTGTTTGGGCTCGATAGTACTTTTTACTGAGGTTTTGGCACAGACATTAGCCTTGATTTGTGAGAGTGTGGAACTGTGTTTTACAACAATGAGCTTGTAAAAGAATTTGAGTTTGACCCTGACATTTGAAGACTATAATATTTTTTCTTGAGCTCTCCTAAACACATTTATTATCCCTTCTTCAAGGGGTGGAGGCTGAAAGGTCTTCTGCCCTGATTATCTCCAGAGAGCTTTAAGTCAGCTGGTTCTTTGTTTCTTGAGTTGGGAAGGTGGAAGGTGGGTACCTATGCTCCTCTGCTAAATGTATAAGGAATTTAAAACTTGAAAGAAATTGAAGGAAAGGAACCTCTGAGAAGGATCAGAAACACTGTTTATGTTTAATTAAGAATTCTTTGAAAGAGATTTGCAAGAGTTTCTGGCTGATTTCCCTGCTGGGCTGGGACTGTAGGTTGCTACATCATATGTAAGCATGCTGTTCATCATATGTGGTGCATAACGACAAACAATCTAGTTTCATGTACGGGAAACTGAGACATAGGCAGATTTAGCTGATCATTCACGGAACTGCCTCAGCCCACTTCAAGGCATAGCTCTGAAAGTAAAGTTATCAGAGGTTCTTTTCTTTTTCTCTTTCTTTTCTTTTAACTGTTGGGAAAAATGTGTTTGACCTAGCTTCATTCTCAGGGCAACTGAAGTATTTTACCTTAAGATTCCTTTTCTTTCACAATAATTACTGTAATGCTAACCAAGAGCATGAAAAGTATTTACAAATAGCCAAGCTTTCAAAAAAACCCTCAAAATAGGATCTTAGTAAAAATCAAGATATCCTAAAATAAGGAAATAAATACAATCAATTCCATCAACACAATCTATAACTTTTTCAGTCTCCTAGAAGTTTACACATTAAGTATAAGTTGTAGCTTGTGGCATTTTATGGGATAGGGTGCTATTTGTATTTATTAAATACATTAATACATATAGAAGTTCTTGAAGGAATGTCTTATGGTTAGCATTTTATTTAATTAAAAATGAGACAAACCACTCATAAATGCCTTTATAATGATGACTTGTACGTTTCTTTTTCATCTACTACACCTGACTTTCATTAACTTTTTTGAGATACTTTTACTTCATCTCTAATTGTCATCAACTGTACATGATATGATTTATAAGCAAGCACTGTTGCTTCACATTGTCTGAGATTAAGCATGAATCCTATTTTACGTTTTTGTTCCTTTATGCTTGATAAAACAGAAATAGCCTCCTATGGTGAACAAACTTATTGGAATTTGATCATCTTTCAGAAGTGATTTAGTATGTCAACCTCATAGAAGTTAGGTCAGCCATCATTAGCCTTTCAGTGTCACAGCGCTATCACAAAGACAGATATTTTGTTTACTTGTTCCTTAATCTTAGTGTAGTACCTCACTGTCCAAAGGTCTGTATTTATCGTTGTAATATTCTTATCAGGTTGGAAACTATTTCCGTTATTAAGGATAGGGAACTGTGACACTGGGAATATAAGGATGAATTGGTCTGACCAAATGTAGAGAACTGCAAGACAGAGCTAGTTTATCCTTGTTTTTATCCAGGGAAGAAAAATAGGTGCTTCTAGGGAGTGATTCGTTTGACTTGTTTTAGATGTCTGCTTTAGGGTGGAACAAACACTCAGAAAGTGTTCCCACCCATTCTTCATTACTGTAAGAGAAATGGAGCTCTACATTACAGATCTCTGCATTTGGCCAGATCAGTGCTCCTAGAAAATAATATCTGTGGGTTATAAAGAGAGATGAGGATGACTCCAAGTAAGTTGTTATAAATGTCTTCAGTATACATGTTTAAAGCTAGCTGAGATGAATCCTACCTGAGATCAGGAGGAAACTCTGCTGGAGGTGTGACCCAAATGTTGATGCCTTAGTTTTGCACCACTCCTTTGAAATCTCTTTCCTCCTTGTACAAAATTAATTCTGGTCTTAATGCTGATGATATTAAAGTATTTCTCTCTGAATAGGAGGATAACCTTATCAAGCAGTTAAGGTGTGATATGCAGCTCCTCAGAAACTGCCTCTTTCAAAATGAAGAATGCAAAGTAAGTATTCTTATACTGAAATAATGTGAGCACGTTCGGTTAGTGAATGACGATAATTTTTTTTTCTACTTTGAAATTGTTTTCAAGCTGGCTAAATTTAAGCCTGATATTAATGGCAAGAAATACTTCAAATTTCATTATTATTTCTATCTCCTAAGAATACTTCATATATGCATTAGGAACTCAATGTTCATATTGAAACATCGTCTCCCAAAGGTTTCAAATGGCTATCATACCTTATACCCACTTCTGCTTTGCTTAAATCAATAATCCAATTTTCAAAGCATGTAATGTGAAAAATGGATATGGAGAAAATTGTGGGGCCACAAGAAAGGTGTGTAAGAGATACACTTCACATCTTGGAAAGTAGTTTCCTCTTCTTATTTCTCTCTCCTTTTTTCCTTTCCCTTTCTGAAAGACAAGAAAAAAAAAACCAAACCAAACCCTAAATAATAATTTACCATTTACTTTTCTTCATCTGAGTTAAATTTCACTAATTCTGCAAGGCACAATTTTGGTTTTATCTTTTTTTTTTATCATTTTTCTTGCCTAAAATCTTGTTTTAAACAACTTATTTTATTTCACATTCTTTTTCTTTTTCTCTGTGCTTTTCAATTTCTTTTCTACTTCAGTTCTTCTACCTACCTCTTTTTTTCATTATTTCCTGTATTCTTTCTTTTTGATCACTACTCTTCCTCTTTCTTATTGCTGATGCCTTTCACACATTTATTTCTGTTTTCTCTTTCACAGTTTAATTTGTCTTGGCATTGTGATACAACTTGTAGTACTTTTAGCAAATGCGTTGGTGGAACCACAAGATTTCCAGACCTTCCAGAAGTGCCCCTATTGAGGGCATGTGTTAGCATCCTTTTTGTATACAGAGCACTGTGTAAATTATGGGCCTGCATAAGCCATCTGGTTATCCCTGAGGTCCCCATAACTTGGTTGTGCCATAATCTCAGATAATTGTGGAATATTTTTCTTGTTTTGCACAGGGGTCTGCAGAGACAATTGCTTGGAGGAGAAAAGGAGTTTGCTGTTGATAACTTAAGTTTTCTATTATTTGCTCTGTGGAACTGCACTCTTCTATTTCCATGCTTTTTGAGTGCCAATAATTAGTTTAGTTGGAGAAGAATAAAACTTTAGAATAGGGAGCTCTTGAACAGTCACAGTTGGAATGAGTAAATCTTTACTTCTGTTTGCGTGTCTCTCACTAATTAAAACATGTCTGCTGGTTTTGATGGGATAGAGTTAATTTCATTAGTGTTGAAATGAGAGTGTCAGTTCTCTCTGTACAATCTTTTAAAGCAAAATAATGGGATACAATAAGATAAAAATATGGTTTTCTCACTCTATTTATACTTAATTTTCTAATAGTATAATAGTTTAAATTCTTCCTCACGTTCTTGTAGACGGCAGCACTCAAAGCTCATCTTGTTCCTGTTCTGCATTCGCTGTGGCCGTGGTTTTTAATAGATGACTCCTCAATGCAAATAGCTCTGCATTTGCTTTGTGTCTACACTGCAAACTGTCCTGAAGGTATGAGAGTCACTCTATGATGCAATACTTCAAAATATTTAACCAGAATAATTAAGACAGAAAAGCATAATAAAGGGAAAAGAATGATTATTACTACCATAAGAGGAAAGTATAAAAGCACTGGTCCATCAAAGTCTATCAAGAGTTTTGATCTTAATACATTCAAGACTTTTGTTCAGATCCTGTTTCAGTCTGTTGGATTTAGCAAGAGTACAATTGTATTAAAGGATTAAATAGCGTTTAATTCAAAGCATTATGTTTGAAGGTTACACTGAAAGTTCTGCCAAACTGAACAGTATGGTGCAGAAACACTACTCTAGAAATTCTTTCATAGAGAACAGTGTATCAGTACTTTATACAGTTTGTACTTCAGCTCTTATTGAGAACATTGTTGTTCTGAAATAGTCAATAATCTAATTCTGTATTAAATTTCTTCCATTTATTTATGCATTGGGCTCAGTAGCTTGTATTTGTATGTTTTTCGTAAGCATTCGCTTCTTTGTTTGAGGAAACCCTTTGTTTCCATTGATGAGTAATTATCCCCACTACTAGAAGCCTGTTCTTTTTTCTAGTATGAATTTATTTCATTCCATAGCCAGCGTATTAACTCAGATAATGATTTACTAGTGGCTTGAAAAGGCATAGTAGTATCTGTTGATTTCTTCCTGTCAAGATACCATAAAAAAGTTAGCATGGTTAAAATATTGTCCTGGTTTGGCCTAAACCAGGCCAATTTTCCTTTCAGTGATTTTTACTTTCAGCTAAGTCTCTTCTAAGTAACTGCACTTTCTGAAACTAACTGCATGTTTTGCAGACAGTGTCTGCTTCCAGGACTGATAACGCTCGAAGTTTGTAGTTATTGCTGAGGCACCGGTAGGGATGTTATGCAGAAAGGCTCTTGCTGTACTTAGTCTTAGAGAAACCAAGGTCATTGCTAAATTCCTCACTGCTTAAGAGGGAAGAGCCGAAGGGGGGTCGCACCTGCAGGGAGGAGCGGACAGGACAGGTGACTCAAAATTGACCAACAAAGGTATTCCATCCCATACACGTCATTCTCGGTATAAAGCGGGGGGATCACGAGGGTCTTGCTCTTTTTTCTGCTATGGCCGGTGTCCGAAGAGGACTCTGTCCATTTTCCTGCTGCCCCCGATCCCGATCTGTGCATTCCTGAATCCAGCTCTCGACCGTCGCTAGGCCCATCCTGGGCCTTCCCGGAGCCTGCCCTGCAGTGCTGGTGGTGAAGTGGCTGACTTCAGGGGAGCTCGATCTTGGTTTTGTATATATATTTGTATATATTTGATTATTTCTATTATTATTATTATTATACTCTTTTTCATTATTATAGTTTATTAAAACTGTTTTAACTTTCCAACCCGGAAGTCTCTCTCCCTTTTCCCTTTCCCTTTCCCTTCGGGGGTGGAGGGGAGGGTTAACAGAGAGCATCTGCCGCTGGTTTAATAGCCAGCCCAGCTTTAAACCGTGACAGATTTATTAACTGAAGAGTCTCTTGAGTTTTTTAACCCTCTCTAAGTTAATGTCTCCAGACCTCAAATGAACTCAAGATGCTTTTTTTCATAAAGACATTTTTTTAATATGGACTGAAGAAAAGTCAAATACGTGTTAGTCAACCACAGGATATAAAATTAAAATGTAATGTCCTGTGATGTACTGGAAATCAAGCTGAAGTTCTGATGGTCTTTGTTGCTCCTTAACTCTGAGTGTATCTAGGCTGCATTGTTATTTCCTTGCTAATAAGGGTAAGTGGGTTTAGATTAATCATGTTTTTTTTCTGTTCAGAATAGTTGACCCGAACTTACCTACTCTGAACTGGTTAACCATTTCTCCTTAGTGTAGTTGAAGAAATGCATGTAGATGTTTGGAACAGTTAAAAACTGTCTAATTTTTATTTACTTTTGCCACGTAAGAAGTTAACCATTGTTGCAGATGGCAAATGCCACTAAATAAAAAGGTATATATGCATATTTGTGTACAAACATCATGTTGGCAACTTAGTTGTTCCCTGGCGCTCTATTAATTTGAGCTTGTAGCTCTGTAGCATAGGATTTTGCATGCTACTGTTGTACAAGGTAATGACAGATGCAGGCAGTGTTTTTATTTCTCAAAAAAAATATTTTAGGAAATGTATTATACCTTTCAAAAAGACCTCTTTTTCTGAAGCAGTGTCATACGGTACCTTCAGATTCTGATGCCAAATAACTGTGTAATGCCTTAGATACAACGTTCCGGTTTTTAGGGAGACTTTCTGAGACAGAGCAATGGTTTCTTTTTAACAGCAGAATCGCCTCTTAGATTACAGAATGGTTAAGGGTTGGAAGGGACCTCTGGAGATCATCTAGTCCAAATCCCTGCCACAGCAGGTTCCCCTAGAGCACACTGCACAGGGTCATGTCAAGGCGGGTTTTGAATATCTCCACAGAAGGAGACTCCACAACCTCCCTGGGCAGCCTGTTCCAGTGCTCTGCCATCCTCAAAGTAAAGAAGTTCCTCCTCATATTCAGATTGAACTTCCCATGTTTCAGCTTGTGCCCATTGCCCCTTGTCCTGTCACTGGGCACCAGTGAGAAGAGTCTGGCCCCCTCCTCTTGACACCCACCCCTAAGGTATTTGTAAGTGTTGAGAAGATCCTCCCTCAGTCTTCTCTTCTCCAAGCTGAACAGACCCAGCTCTCTCAGCCTCTCCTCGTAAGAGAGGTGCTCCAGTCCTCTGATCATCTTTGTAGCCCTTCGCTGGACTCTCTCCAGTAATTCCTTATCTTTCTTGAACTGGGGGACCCAGAACTGCACACAGTACTCCAAATGTGGCCTCACCAGGGCTGTGTAGAGGGGCAAGATAACCTCCCCTGACCTGTTGGCCACACTCTTCCTAATGCACCCCGGGATACCATTGGCCTTCCTGGCCACAAGTGCACATTGTTGGCTCATGGTGAACTTCTTGTCCACCAGAACACCCAGGTCCTTCTCTGCAGAGCTGCTCTCCAGTAGATCAGCCCCCAACCTGTACCGGTGCATGGGGTTATTCCTCCCAAGGTACAGGACTCTGCACTTGCCTTTGTTGAACTTCGTGAGGTTCCTCTCCGCCAAACTCTCTAGCCTGTCCAGGTCTCGCTGAATGGCAGCACAGCCTTCTGGTGTATCAGCCACTCCTCCCAGTTTTGTGTCATCAGCAAACTTGCTGAGTGTACACTCTGTCCCTTCATCCAGGTCACTGATGAATAAGTTAAACAAGACTGGACGCAGTACTGACCCCTGGGGAACAGCACTAGCTACAGGCCTCCAACTAGACTGAGCACCGCTGATCACAACCCTCTGGGCTCTGTCGTTCAGCCAGTTCTCAATCCACCTCACTGTCCACTCATCTAAGCCACACTTCTTGAGCTTCCCTATGAGGATGTTATGGGTGACAGTGTCAAAAGCCTTGCTGAAGTCAAGGTAGACAACAACCACTGCTCTCCCCTCATCAACCCAGCCAGTCATGTCCTCATAGAAGGCCATCAGATTGGTCAAGCATGATTTCCCCTTGGTGAATCCATGTTGACTACTTCTGATGACTTTCTCCACATGCTTAGAGATGGCATCCAGAATGAGCTGTTCCATCACCTTTCTAGGGAGGGAGGTGAGGCTGACCGGCCTGATTCTAGAAGAACAGAACAGTAGACTCCGGTTCCTGTCAACTGCCACATTCAGACATGGTTCTCTTCAAAGCATGTCCCATTGACTTCACTGTGGTTCAAAGAAAAAAAAAACCGAATCCTTTCAAAAGTCCCATCTCAATCTTTGAGCTGTTAGGCTGCTCTTTCTATAGATTTTTTTTAAATGTGTTTTTCTCATAGGATAAATGTTTCATTTTTTTAAGGTTGTTCTTCGCTTTGTTGGGCCAGTGGTGGACAATCATCACTTCCATCTGCACGAAGTTCAACTGGCA